>NW_026138085.1:11200000-11800000 GCF_025592945.1 Manacus candei | reverse complement strand
GAGCTGCAATAGTTGGAAGACTGGACACAATGAAATGGACACAATGAATATATTTCAATACTATGGTCCTCTTCAAATTTCAAAATAGGAGGCACTCTGCTGCCTGTAAAAGGCCAAAGATTTAAAAAAAACCCAAAAAAACCAGATGCTTTAGTTTGTACAATTAAATGATTTTAAGAAGGAAAACCAGATCTTTTAAAAGTGAAACAGGAAAAAGAAGCGGTAAATACTCTTTAATAAATGCTTACCATTCAAGTCCAGAATGTCATAACAATTCACCAGGGTAAGAGCTTGAGCTTATAAACTAACAGAAAAATACACAACCTGTGCTCACAGCAAATCTGAAGCAATGATGTTACAAAATGCTGAGATAAACCCACTTAAAAAGAAATACTGTGGCCCTAAAAAGCTTAGCCTCACTCAGTCAAACTGTTCACTACAGGCATTTTTATGTTAATTTTAAAATGGTTCTTACATCTCTGTCCATTGAAATGGAAAAAAGGAGCTCTTTGTCTTGCTGCTTCACAGAACTGAGATTGAACACAATTCGGGAGTGGTTTTGTCCTTCTGATGATCCCAGAAGAGTCCACTTGCGTTTTCCAGATTGGGTCAAATTCCAAAGAAGCAGTTCTCCTCTGCAAAATTTAAATTTATTTAATTTTTCACTTCAAAAGAACAACATAGGCCATATACAGACTCCACTACCTGTGCACATTCTGCAAGTACAAGACTAATACAGCTTGACTCACATCCACTGCACCTGCCTGTACAGAGTTGCACACAAACACCACCCCGAAAATTGACAGGTCATTTTTCCCCACTAGATGGGCAAAAACACAACTTGTACCATTAGCAGTCAACATTTAGTTAGATTATGGGAGAAATTATGGGACAGTTTTCTAGAAGCCTGAAGTCCCATTTTTAGTCTTGACCTATCTTGTCTCCTGTTATACTGGGAAAGAAGGAGGAAGGGAGTGTCTCTTCTACCCAGCACTTCCTTAAGTATCAACAAATGTATCTGCAGCTGCTGATGGTCCCCAGGCTGCTGAGTGCCCTACTCACCCAAAACCACTGGACACAATTTCTGTGGCACGACCAGGAGGCCAGTGAACAGTGAGCCAAATGCGCTCCTTAACAGCGGGATCGACAGCTCCACCTCTTCTTTTGGTGTGGGGCAACTTCAGAGTCAGCACACCTGTGGAACCAAGAGGGATCATCCAGACCTTGCACATCAGAATTCCCTGACAGAAAGAGTAGCCCTGTGAATCTGCAGCTTTAAGTACACTGCCCATGCTTTAAACCATCAGATTAGCAGACAAAGGCTGCAGTTAGAGAACAGCTCTCCCACCACACTGTCACTGTTTATCTCACATTATTAATCCTACTTACTCCTGCCTCTGGTACAGCTCCATATTCGTATGGTCTGATCTTTGCTTCCCGAAGCCAGGTAACAGCCCTTCTTTGTGGTTGTGTCCTGTGTCAGCTCCCCATTTGGAACTCTGCCTTCCTCTGAAGGAACTGCTGAACACCATTGAAGTCATGTTATTACACTTTGAAATTCAAAGCTTTAAAAAAAATCAGCTGAAAAATAGACTGATTTCTATCAGAACACACTGTACTGAACTTATCAGTTGCCTTTGCTTAGCTACTTACCAACCTTCTATAAAAAATTCAATTCTCCAGAAATAGACATTTACATGAAATAAAAATTACTTCACAAACTATTAATCACTTCTACATACCCTGGACCTCATCTTGCCAAGCAGGTAACCTTTCTTCACCAGGCACAGGGCACCAGGCCAGACAATGTATTTCATCCTCGTGGCCCCTCAGCCGATGCAGGACTTCTCTTTTCCTGCTGATATCAATGACAACCACCATGCCATCCTTGTAGCTGAAAGCAGAGATCTAAATTAATGAAGAGATTCTTGGATGCTTGCGGGATAATTTCTAAGTGATTTCCAAGCTCTTTCCAGGATCACTATTATATTATAGACGGAGAAGCCAAATCCTAGCAGCAATGGGACTGGCAGCCTAATGGTAATGGGAGCTCCAGTATGGCAATGGGGTGCTTGCAGCTGCCTTTTCAAGAAGGGCAACCAGTATACTTGGCTGCAAGAATGACAACAATCCATTACTAATGCAGCTTTCAGTCAAGTTTAATTAAAAATAACAGTTTTAAGAAACCTCAAAAATGCAAATTGAACTTGGACAATTACACTCTTATGGATTTCTGTGTCTTGCAGGTTTACCACATCTAAATGTTATTTCTAACTTGTACACTAGAAGAAAAGCCACCAAACCCTTTCAAAATTAACCCTACAGCCATGTAGCAAAGAATTCCCAATAAGGTTCTTGCAGGAGAATAGTGGAAAACAAACCATAGTGAATATTTACCCGATGGCCACCAGGTTTTCATGATGAGGGGAACAAGTGAGGCAAAAAACTGTGCGAGGCTCTGGGAAGAACTGCTGGCTGTCACTTCTGTTGTACCAGTAGCAAACAATGACACCTTTTTCATCACCAGACACAACGAGATCCTTCACAAGAGGTGACCAGTGCAACGCAGAGATTGGGTTCTGAGGAAAGAGGATTGAACACACTTAAGAGCTGTTCCACCACCACCTAACACAGAATAAAGGGCAGAAAATAATCTGTGAGAACTCCCCAGTACCAGTTCAGAAAACAATTTGTGAGCACTTTCCAGCATCAGTTCAGTTTGTTCCAATGTGTCCTGGGTCTGCTGGGCTTTAAATGGACGCAGACGCTGATCTGGTGTCCTGAGTCACAGAAAACGTTCAAACGTACCTTTAATCTGCCCCAAGGGGAACAGTAACGTGCTGAGATCATTTTAAGCGAGCTGGGTTAAGTGGCAACGAGTCTAGACCGCGAGCACACTGGTTTACTGCAGCTTTGATGGCAACCAACAGCTCATTGAGATGATGCAACGAGGCTCCAGGGCAGAACTAAAACCCGGCCAGAGGGTTTGAAATTCACCTTTGGGTGAGGCAGCCTCACCCTGCTTTGTGTGCGAGCCCTAAATCACCGCACCCTCCTGCGAGTCCCTTTGTCCCCCGCTCCCGGTGGCTCCCGCTCCCACCTGGTGCCGGCTGTACTCCAGCACCGGCGACAGCGACGCCGCATCCCAGATCTTGACGCTCCCGTCGTCGGAGCTGCTGGCGCAGAGGCCGCTCTGCCCGGGGCAGTGGCAGAACGCGAACCCGGAGATCCTGTCCGTGTGCCCGATGAGCTCCCCTGCACCGACAGCGACAGACCGTGATTCAAATCCTGGATCCCCGGAGCGCACGGCGGCTCCCTACACCCCCCCCCCCACACACACCTCCCCGGGGGCTCCCGCCACCTCCCCCGGAGGATCCCGGTCCCTCCCTGAACAACGCGGGGGGCCAGGGAGGGCTGTGACGGTACCGTAAAACGTGGGGGCGGCGGCTCCGATATCCAGCAGGCAGACGCGGTGCCGCGCCGCGAAGCCGAAGAGGTGGCCGTCGCTGCTGGCGTCGCTGCAGCGGCTGCTGTACCAGTTGGGGGAGGCGGGCAGTGCCCTCACCCCCATCCCTGTCCCAGTCCCTGCTCCCGTTCCCGTCTCCGCCGCCATCGCCCCCCGCTCCCCCCACGTGCCCCGGGCGCTGCCGCCGAGCACCGCCGCAAACTGTCGCAAACCCCGCGCCTCTCTGCCCCTGCCCGGCGCGCTGTCGCAAAGCGCGGCCGGGAAGATGGCGGCGCGCTGGGCGCTGGGCGCGGGTGAGGCGGCTGCTGGGGGGGGCTCTCCCCTCAGAGGAGGGCACCGAGGTGGTCAGAGGGGTGGAGCATCTCCCGTGAGGAAAGGCTGAGGGAGTTGGGGTTGTTCAGCCTGGAGAAGAGAAGCTTCGGGGCGACCTGGTTGTGGCCTTCCAAGGAGTGCCAGAGGGAGCGGGCGGGGAAGATGTTTACAAGGACATGTAGTGACAGGACGAGGGGGAATGGCTTTACACTGACGGAGAGTAGGTTTAGATAGGACATTAGGAAAAAAGTCTTCCCTGTGAGTGTGGTGAGGCCCTGGCACAGGTTGCCCAGAAAAGCTGTGGTTGCCCCATCCCTGGGAGTGTCCAAGGCCAGGTTGGACGGGGCTTGGAGCAACCTGGGATAGTGGGAGGTGTCTCTGGTTTGAACAAGGTGATCTTCAAGGTCTCTTCCAACCCAGCCATTCTGTGATTCCATGGTTGTGTTTATTCCTCGATCTCTGCTCCCCCCTTTCAGGCGGTTCCTGGGCGCGGGGTCTGCTCAGCTGGGCGCGGCCGGAGAGGTGAGTGTGGTTCTGCTGCCCCCCTGCCATCCCCAGGCAGTGGGACACGGGCAGCCTGCCCAGGGGGTACCTGGGGCTCTGCCCTTTCTCTGCCTTTCCCCCCTGCCCCGGGGCTGTGGGAACAGGTCACTCTCTGCCCCTGTGGTGTCTTTCTATGTACTGAGATGTTGTGCCATGACAGACGTGTCTTCCAGATTTCCTCTGACCTTGTGGTGCAGGTCACAGCAACAATGTACCTGTTGCTCCCCCCTGTGCTGTCCTCAGCCACTGCTTTTCTGTAGTTACTGAATTTCCCTCTCAGTCTGGAGGGATCACAGGCTGTGCTGTGGGAGCAGTGGTACTGCTGTATCCCTGACTTCAGAGGGAAGGCTGGTGTGGATCCTCCAAGTGCAGAGCTTTGGTCTCTGCTGGAGCGTGTGTAGTTAAATTGCAGAGACCTGTGTCACCAGAGAAAGAAGAAATAGGTTTATGTTGCCCTTACTTTGCTTCCTTGCAGTTGGACAGAGTTATCTGCTCATTATTTTACTAAATTCTTGTTTGTATGTCCCACTTGCTGCTTGTGGATGGTTCCTTCTAGCATTCCTTCAGCGTTTTTCCATCCTGTTCCCCTCACGCCTATATAATGTATTTTGTTTGTTGTTTGTCACAGTTTTCTCTTGCTTGCAATGTGTTTGTGTCCCTTCCTAAAGTTAGAATAGTTTTGCTCTTCACATGAGGCTGGATTACTTTAAGATAGAGGGAATGTGATGTTCCTTAAGTTGTCAGATATATTAATGTGCTCTCTGAGGGCAGGAAGGGAATGCTTAGTTCATTCCTGCTCAATTTGTTAAACTACAGAGTGATATTCATGTGCTTGTCAAAAATTGTCCTGTACTAATCCATGATATTCTCCCTGATGATGATGACTCGTTGCCTTGTTCAGTGACATTTTTAGGTATTAATCAAATAAACCAAAACGTAGAGGTGTACAATGTCCTCTTGAAACTAATCAGCATGTTTTGTTTGCCAGTTATTTTTAAGATGCTTTGCACAGTTTGCCACCCACACGAAGCTGTTCAAGGCTTAGTAAAACTCACAGTATCTGGTCTTGAACTTGCAGTTGGGAGTGGCTGCCCAGTGCTACTTTATTTAGGCAGCAGGGGGGCAAAATGTAGCTTGGTTTTTCAGGTTCTGAGGTGAGCAGACTGACTGAAGACTGATTTTTTTCGCTGTCAGCTTGTCTTATATTGACTTGATTGCATTTTGGAAGTAGTTCAGAGCATCTCTCCTTTCAGATTTCAGAATGTTTATAAATTTCTAATGCTTTGAGATACTCAACCCCTTGAAAAACTAGAAATTTTTATTGCTAAAAATGTTGTTGGTAAGAGTCAAATAAGTATTGGTAGGTCTTGGAAAAGATATAAACAGAGGTGACTGTGCCTTTGTGGGATGATTCAGGAGCACTAACTGTGGAGTCTTGTGCTGTACCAATGTCACTGATGGTTCATGGTTTGCTTTGGGAAGCCTGGGGTTTCTTGTTGAATTAAAAAGCCCTTCCAACATAAACTATAACACACTGTAATAGTTTGATTTTATGAGTAGGAAAATGTGTTGATTCTCGTTATCAACACAGTCAAGTTCACAATTTTCCAGCTAAACTGGGCAGGGAAAAAGAACTGTTGTGTTCAGCAGCTGAGGCTGTGGTCTTGTCTTGCAGGTGGCTGCCATCCTGTAGCCTTTTCCCTCTGTCATGCATCCACACAAGCACATCTCTGCAGAAGACTGGGAAGTGGGAGAAAAAGAACAGGATTGTTTACCCTCCACAGCTGCCTGGAGAACCCCGCAGACCAGCTGTAAGGATGCACCTGGGAATGTCCTTACCTGTGTGTGGTCAGCAATTTCTGAGCAGATTGTCACTGGCTCTGGGTGACTGTACAAGGCACTAGTTTTATAGCTTATTTGTTCATTATTTCAGTATATTATCTTTGTAACTTGGAAGTTGCAGGTAAATGCAAGTGGAAGCAAGGCTCCGAAGTTGCATAGGAAGAGAATGTTGTGTATTTGATAACTGAAAGGACCAATTAGTGCTGTTTTCACTACAGCTCAGCTTGGGAGGATTTTAGGTTAACTCTTCAGTATTTACTCGCTGTCAAGAACTGATATTTTTGAATTCCATTTTTGTCATTTTTCTCCATTGGGAATTGATGTGTTGTGGCCTCTGTTAGACACACTGCTCAGCAAAGTAAAGTGTTTGCATGTCAAAAGAAAAGAGATTTTTTGGGCATGTACTTTTGTGGGCCATGAGCATTCACTGATTGCCCCTGTGACCATTAAGCCATAGGATGTAGAAATCTCTGATGTGGCCTGTGCTGACTCATGCAATGTGGGTGAAAATGCAGCTATCGACTGACTCGCTTATTAAATCAGTTTTTTACCTGTTTATAAAGAATGCCACTGCTTTCAAATATTTATTGATGTTAAATGCTACTAGCTACTGTTAGTCCCTGTCAGTAATAATGTTGAATGGGTCTGTGGAGGCAGCTCTTCATGCCAATCAAACTTGAAAGCATCTTCTCTTCTGAAGTGGTAATTAAGTTCATTCTGGTAATATTGTTTAGTTGCTCTCCCAGTAAGTTGACTTGACAGCAGAATAGTATTTTTAAGACTGAATGGGCACGTCAATCTTTGCTTCTAAAGGTGGGGAGGATGAGAGGAAAAGATGATGAGAAATCTTCTGATTATCCTTTTCAGGGACTTCTATTTATGAACAAATTGTCATAAAATTGCGTTAAACTTTTCTGTGTGCCAGCAACTTTTTTTTAATACTTTCAAATATCAGAGTTTCAAATCTCAAAGCTGTGCCTGATCCAGTGTGCTCATGGTATAGTAGGGAGAGCCATACTTATTTTATTCTTAGTAAGAAAATTGTGGAGCAGGCATGGATGGTCCATTCTTATTTTCACAGCAAAATTACTGATCCTGGTAACTTTTGTTTTTGCACCCAGGTAATATATCACTGTCGGAGAGACATAAAATACAGCAAAGATAAGATGTGGTATCTGGCAAAACTGGTAAGCAAAGAGTACTTTGTACTGTGTTAGAATGCAAAATTTGATTGCTGTATTTGCCTTAATGGCCTCTTCAATACTGAGTCCTTGGGATGAGCCTGGATCTGGACAGGGAGCAGCTGTTTGTGGTTTGGTTTAGCTGCTTTATCCCAGTGTGCTCTCTCAGGTGTACCCAGGATCATGCACAGATTATGCACTGTGGAAGAATTTCTGTGTTGATTTCTGCCTTGTGGTAGATGGCACGAGGAGTTTTGAAAGATAGTAATGGACTGTTTTTTTCTTTAAGAAAAAAAATAATGTTTTGTCAAGATTTATTCAATATTTAGCTCAGACTTTCTGTGTGTAAGATATTGAAGAAGTGGTAATTAAGGAAACTAAAGTATTTTTGGTTTTTGTAATGGCAATGTAAGTCAAGTAATGTCTTCTGAATAAGAGAAGGGAAATAGTTGTAATTGCTGGAGTTAATTTTAACACTTTGATTGCAGATAAAAGGAATGACCATTGATCAGGCTCTTGCTCAGTTGGAATTTAGTGACAAAAAGGGAGCAAAAGTGATCAAAGAGGTATGTAGTAGTATTCTTTGACACTTCTAGTTTCAAGAAAACTTTAAAATCAATACCTGTCACCTGAAGTTTGGAGATATTTCTGTAGGGTCTTATGTTTCAAGTAAGCCTGTTGAGAACACATTCAAACAACATATTTTTGTTACAGTCATGTCATACTGTGACTTATAAATATGTTTGGATCACTTGTGCTGGCTGTGTTCATTTGTCATGATGATAAATTACATGTGGGTGCCCTCTGCAACAGTGCTTGGTGTTAAGTTCCTGGTAAATGATGCAGAATCCTGGTCTCTAATGGCTGTTACATCTGTGTGCTTTGGTTCTTAAGAGGTGAAGGATATTAGCAAGGAAAGGCCTGTAAAGGCACAAAGGCTTTTGATACACTGTAGTTGTTAGGATTCTCAAATCACTCATTTTCTTGGCTGAAGCATTGGTCTCTGGCATAATAATGGCAAAGATGTGCCCTGTATGAGCTGAAAATGTTGAATGACCCAGGTTCATTTTGCCCACCTTAGAATTTGTTTCTAGTCTGATGTCTAGTTAGACAAAGGTCTATAGATGGAAGGCTGACAAATGCTGATGAGAACCATCATTTCCACTCCCTTTCCTCCCCAAAAATGTACTAAAGTTCTCCTGAGGCTATTTCAGTCTGTATGCAAGGAACATCCTTATGTAAAAGATGCTTGTCTTTTAACAGTTTTTATCTCTATAAAATACTTTTTCTATAACTGACTTAAACTTTCAATTTCTTCCATGTTATCTAGAGATAAGAAATAGCATTGCTTGAATTCCTACTCAAGTATTTCCATTTCTTTTCCTTTTGTTACAGGTTCTGTTGGAAGCACAGGACTTGGCCGTAAGAAAGCACAACGTGGAATTCAAATCGAATTTACATATAGGTACATTTTTTTTTTTAATTTAGTGCAGGAAAATGTCATCCTACCCTATCCTGCCCTATGAAAAAGTTTTATCCTTAATAAGTTTTTCTGGCTTCAAATCAGCAGAAATGAATAGAGGGCAGTTTCTGCTGAACTTATCTTTACCAAAACATGAAAGGCACGTGCTTGCAACACAGCTGAAGTTAGTAGTGGTTTTTGAGCCTTTAGCCATCACTTTGTTGCAGTTGGTGCCTGACTGGTGGTGTTCTGGCATCTGCCAGATGCATCATTTTTAAGATGCATTCATCTGAGAGTGGAATTTCTGCTCCTTTTGTGAACAGAAGGTCCTGAAGAGGAAGATGCTTGACATGAATATGAAAGCAAACCGTTACTACTTTTTAATGTTGCCAGTGAACAGAGGTGCTGGAGGCTTTGTCTGTGGCTGGTACAGCTAGATTTGCAGGATCAGAATTAAACTTCTGTCAGAAATTGTATACAAGTAAATGAGTATTGACAGAAAACTTCTTAGTAAAAAGATGTAGTTGTTTACAGGATAAGCTTGGAATAACTACAGCACTTTTTAGCACAGAAAAATGTTAGAGAAATGTTTACTTGTAGGTGTTTTTAGGCCCAAAGATATTACTTCCCATTTTGTCTAATGTGGCGTGAATTTTACTAAACAGACCTTATAAGCTTAAAGTCACCTGGACTGTAGAGCAGATTTGATTAGAATTCTTTGGAGCATTCCAGGCCTCTGCCATAAGAAGGTTCAGCTGCTAGTGCAGGACTGGACGTGTAGATAATGAAAATACCTGTGATATATGCAATAAGGGGAGAAAATGAAGTCTGTAAGACTTCTACAGGAATTCATGAGGCAAACTACTGAAAAGCAGTGATATTAATATCACCTTCAGAAGAGCTATATAATTTAGTAGGTGTTCAGTCTAGCTTCCTTTGGATTTGCCCTTTCCTACATATTTATCTTGTGTGCATGCTTTCTAAATTCACCTTTTCTGTGCTCCTGAGGAGTGTTAATTCAGCTCACAGGGCCCTCTGTATCACTGATCTGCTGAATGTAACAGAAGAAAGATGGGGGAGAGAATCCTGAGTAGAATTAACTTTCCAGAAGCAGCCACGAAACATACACTGGCAAGACAGGTGTTACTGTTGCAGCTGTGTGGCAGTTCATCCTCAACTCAACAGTCCTTCTCTCCTTTCTCCTTCAGCCGAGTCCCTGACGGGCAGAGGCCGCTACGTGAAGCACATTCGTTACCATGCCAAGGGCATGTTTGCCTTCATGAAAATCAACAGGTGCCACTACTTTGTGAAGCTGATGGAAGGTCCTCCTCCCCCTCCAGAGCCACCAAGGACTGGCTTTGACCAGGCAAAAGAATATGTGCAGCAGCTGCGAAACAGAACCCTTGTTCATACACTCTGACAGACTGTTGTGACTGTATAGGTATCTCTTGTTTGACAATGTAATTGTATAAAAGAATAATTAAAATAATGCTTTAGTTATATCTTTGGTGCTGCTGGAGCTGGATGATGTGAGAATGATCATAGGATTTTTTCTTATTTGTCAAGCCATAGGCATGGAAAAATCTTGGAGCAGCAGATGTTATTTGCAACACAGCCTTCAAACGCGACCCTGGACTGTCAAATCTAGAATATACGATGCTGTTATAAAGCTTGTAACGAACTGAAGTTCACACAGGTGTCTCTGTTATGTATGGGGGGGGCTTTGATGGTAAAAATATGTGCTTGACAGTCAAACTGCAAGATCAGATTTGGACTAAAAGTAGTAAAATTTCTTAAAGTAGCTACAGCATTGGAACAAAAAAAGCAGCAATAATATTTAAGAATACAGACATCGATTTATGGTTTATCTGGGATGTAATACTTTCCTTACAGCTATTATTGTGCCTCTTGGGCATGTGTCTGGGAGTGGGGAATAAAAAAAACAATCCTTTAAAGTTCAGGTTTTGGCAGTCGGTAGGTGGCAGTGTTTAGTTTGTCAGAGAGGAAGCGGCAGCAAAAACCTAACAGGGCGTTGAAACTCTTCTGGATTCTGCCCTTGGCATTAATAGTCTGATATGTGCATGGAGCTTTCTGTGGAAACTCAGTGTGGGTAGTAGGCACAATATGGAGAAAACCTTGTTTTGTTGAAGAGTGAACTAATTATTCTGCGCTATCTGGAAACAAATTGCTTTGTAATGTTGGAGAAAGTAACACTCTGTGGACATAATATGAAATGGCTTGTTGCATATACAAATCAGGCTTTCAGTTCTATGAAAACAATCCCATTTGTATCATTATTTCTTCGAAGAGAAAAAGACTGAGATCAGTAGGGGGAATCTCATTTCACTCAGTCAAATTTTTAACTTCAGATGGCCAGAGTTCATGAACATCACCATAAAAAGAGAACGAGCAATTGCTTGTTCATGCAAATGTCTGATATTTAGACTTTTCCATTCTGGGAACATCAGTATGGGAGATAGATTGCTTACCTCATCTGGGTCTTTTTACCACATCAGCCTGTGGTAGCCTTTCTTACTTGTGTTTACTTGGATCAGTACTTGAATGATGGTTGAGAGCAGCTTCTGTAAGGAAACAAATTATTGTCCTAATGAAGGTGGCATACAGGTGTTTCTTTTGGCTGCCAAAGAAAGGTTCTCATTATGTTAAAGAGTATTGGGGATGGTGAAGTTACACAAGAGGTCCATGCAGAGCTCAGTCCTGTTAATGGGTGCCTGTTTGCAGTCTGGATTTCTGCAGTGCACTTTCAGACACATTACTTGCTGTTAAAACCACGATTTAGTAACTTGTCTGAAAGGTGTGTTCTGATAAAACTCTCTATCTCTGCAGTCCCTGATGTGTGTTTGAAGAACTGTTTCTGTTGTACTGTGATAAACAGCTGTGCTTTGCTCTGCCAGCTGCCCTTAAACTCTTCTGTCATACTGAATCTCTTACAAGTTGTAGCAAAGTTGAGTCATTTAATCTTTTTGGGGATCAGCGATCTGGGAGAAGACTAAAGAATTGCAAAATAATTCAAGTTTATTAAGCACTCACACACATTACACTTACATACATATAAATATCTAAACCCTGGCTTCTAGGTGTTTTATTCCAGTACCTATTTCTCCTGCATACTGTAGATTTTGCTTTGGATCCTTTTTGAACCTCCAGAGAAGGCTATATCCTTAGAGATAGCATTGCTCTGGTTATGAATCAACAGAGAGGGAGAGAAGTGAGAATACGACTGATGTCTTTTCCAGCTTCTTTGTGATGCAGCAGATGGCCCTGAAACTCCTTTAAACAAACAGACCTGGGGCTTTCAAATATTTTCAGTCAAAAGGTATGGCTTTTGCTTGTCATTCTTGTTTTCTTCCTCAAGATAGTAAGTGGGAAAACTCCTTTTTGACGTGCTTTTAGTCTTCTTATTCCTGAGTAGCCTTTTCTGCCATCTTAAAGATGCATAACCCAGAGTGGATCTTTATGGTATTGGCTAAGGAAGCTCTACGGGTGTGTTTGTAACAGGGAAGTTGGGTGAGGCGAGGGGCTTGAACTGGCTTGGTCCCTGCCTTTCCTTGGTAGGATGGTAAGAGTGAAGTGGTTTCTGTGATAGTTGCATCAAAACACTGATAAGGGAACCTGCCTGAGATGTAGTGATAAAGCTTTTTACTGGCAAGTTCTATATATACATAAAATTTGAGGGGTTTGATTCTACTGTACTTTCTTGGTAATTAGTACATCTGCACTTTAGTTTGGTATCTGATATGGATTCAGACACGAAATTCCATGCTAACTGCAACAAGGTTTTAGCAAAACATCATTTATTGCTGTGACCTCTGATAAAAGAGTGTTCTTAAATGAGAAGGGACGGGAAGGAGAAACACCAAGGCCTCTACTTGGTGCTGATTTCATGAGTAACATCTGGGGGCACTGTAAACTCACCACTTGTGTATGTGCTGATGTTACAAAAACTGGAGAAGGAGCAAGTAAGTGTGAAGGTGCAGTGAGGCTTCAGGGAAATCTGAGGAGAGCAGAGCTGTGAGCTGTGCTCAGCAATGTGAGATTTAATTGAGAGAAACTTCCAAACCTGCTGTTGCGCTTGTTCATAAACGTTTTAAAGTATCCATTGAGAAAGTAGAAGTACTTCTGTCAAGTCAGCCTGATGTGGTTTTGGATGTGTGTGGTTTGTTTGCTTTTTTTTTCCTTTTTAAAACTCCTAGGCACTTATTAAGGAGGTAGTTCATCAAAAACAGAGTAAGGAAAGTCTCATGAATATAGTTATGAAGTTCATTAGCCTCTTTTAAAATGTGGAAGATAAATGACAGTGTGATAGACAATGACTGGACAGCTGGGTGGGTACCTCTGACTCTGGTCAGGTCTGTCCTGGGAATTGCTGTGGTTGAGGTGTTGGGGCTCAGGGGGTACCTGGGCACTGACAGTGTGTTCTGCCCAGTGCTCCAGCTGTGTTGCTGTACCTGGTATGGACTTGACACGACCAAGGCCATTCAGTGGAAATTGTGTGATTACCTGGGGCACAAACAGGAGCTGTGTCACAGCACTGCTGCTCCTGCTTGGGAAACCAGTCACTGGAGTGAAGGAACAATAGGAGTTGCTGCTCTCTGCCAGTCCCTATGAAAATCCACTGTTGGGATGCTGGGAAGTCGTTTACAAACAGTATTATCCTTTAAATACTAATAAGGTTACCCCTAATGTCCTCCATGGACCATAGAAGCAGTGTGACATTCCTCAGCATATGAGCTACAGTCCTCCTGCTAGAAAGGCCCCTAGTTCAGGCTCTTCAAAGAACAAGCCTTTTTGCTGAATGACATCTATCCACTGCTATATATCCAGTTGCACTTCAGCTGTGTAATTTAAAATAATTAAAAATTAAACAAAATAAGAGACTGTGATAGCAGAAATAATCACACAGGCTGCTGTTTGCTGGAGCCTTACCTAGGCAAAATTACTTGAAAGGAGGGGAAAGTTTCAGGAACTGACTTTTGAATACTTAGACTGAAGTAAGGAGCAAGATATCTTCTGGGAATAGTCAGCAAACGCAGAGCTCATTTTGTATTTGCTCTATAACATCAACACTGTCTTCGTGTTTCAAGGAAGTTGTATGCTGGTATGGAGGGCAGGCTGCCATTGAAGGGAACAAACCAAGGAGAGTGTAACTTTACCTTGGGCAAATTAAACGTTCACCTCAGAGTATTAGCTGAGGAAATTAATCTGAAAGTCTGTAATACACTTGAACTGAGCATCCTTGAAAATGAAGACAAAACGTGGGGCAGAGCATCTGAATAATTACTGCATTTGTGGGTGCTGCTTCTGTGTATCTCACAGTAGTGCAGCCATCAAGTTTTGTGTGGTAAAATGAACTTGTCAAAGATGAACCTAGATAGACTCCCTTTTTCTTTGCTCCAAAAATAATGAAGTGGAGGCTGAAACTGTATTTGCATTCGTATGATATCTTTATTTTAAATTAGCTCAGAGTTGGGACCTTTGTTAACACTGCATCAAGTCACCTGTGTCTCTAACACTATGGGAGGCCCAGCCACCTCTGGCCTGTACTAGTGCTATGCTTGTCTCCCTGTAAAAACTTCTTGCCAAGCCAGCCTGAGCTTCCAAGCTCTGTTGTCCTTGTCCTTTATTCTGTTCCCTGGCGCTACTGAGAAGTGATTGACCTCATCACATTGTAACTCCTTGTTACTGTCAGATCACCCTGCTAACTGACCTCTTGGGCAGGATGAACAAGCCCAGCTTCAGCCTTTCCTCATAAATCCTGTTCTCCAGCTTCCCCATTTCTGTTGCAGTGCAGAACCTAAAACCAGACTTGGTGTTCCAGGTACAGCTTCACCAGCACTGCTGAAAGGGAGATAACTTCCTTTGGTCATCTGGCCGCACTTCTGGTGGAGCCAAGGATGCAGTTTGCAGCCTCTGATGAGAGTGTGTTGTTGGCTCCGATGTTCATGCAAGTCTCAGGTCTGTGTTAGGCTGCTCATCAGAATTGCACTAAGGACCTGTAACACCTGTATTCCAGCTCTCAGTGCTTTTCTGTTTACACTGATGGGGACTCCTTTACTGCTAGGAAATTGTTCTGCTGCATGGGTGACAACTTTCTTTCCTAATAGAAAAGTTACAAAACAGTTTTCTGGCTTCTGTTATTAATCAAACTCTGATGCCAGCGAAGGGTGGAGTAAAGGCATTTGTATGTGCTGTTGAGGTAAACTCCAGCCGTGTGTGCAGCTAGTAAGTGAAATGTCTCTACAACTCTCCTGTTGATTATCACCTTCAAAGCAAGACAAACATAGGTCCTTACTCTGTGCTGACCATGTAAATTAAAACTTTATTTAAATGAAAACAGAGTGGACTGTGAGATGCTCTGGATTGGGCCAAGAAAGGATTGCTGTTCAAAACCAGCTCCTCTGGATGCCCCCGATTCTTTGCCTTCTTTTTTTCCCACTTGAGAGTCCCAATAGTGCATTAAGATGAACTCAGTGGTTAGTAAATTTTCCCCTGTGTAGTTTACAAGCTCAAGGTTATGGGCTAGAACAAGCAGTGTCATGCTATAAATCAGATGTAATGGAACAGCTTGAGAGAGTGCACAGGAGTCCTTCCCCTCACACAGTGTGTGTCCAAAAACTCTGAAGGTAGAGCTGGCACAAGCCCAGGAACCCCCACAAATGGCTGATTAAATAACTAATAATGAGCCTCGTGCTGCTGCCCTCTCTTCTGGAGTTTGAATTTCCTGAATCATTCACCTTGCTGTACTGAAAAACTCTTAAAAGAGCTGAAAATTGGAAAAAGCAGAAGTTTTCACCAGAAAGTGGGTGTAGCTGAACCCCAGTGTGGTGCAGAATGGAGGTGGGACATCTGCCTTGTGGTAATTCTTCCAGCAACTAAATACCTTTTGTCATAACTTGCATAACTTATCATAACTTGCATAGCTTTAGCTTTCAGCTATTCATTATTCTGATTCTCATCACAGGCTTAATAAGTCCTTTTCTATTTCTTTCAAGCCTGAAATGTGTCACTAGTTCAGTGAGGTCTAAAGAAGAACCTGGCTGTACAAGTGGGGGAAGGCAGTGCTGACTTAGGAGGCAGGCTCTTCCCAGGGGGTCTGGGCTTGGGGTTTTACTGGAGTTAGTACTGAGGCTGAAGGCTGCCTGGAGGGTTTATATTCTGTCAGCTCAGAGCACAGGCTGAAGCAACAATTTGTGCTGTGACAGAGGTGCCCAAGTTGGAGCCTGTAACACGGTTCTTGTGAGTAAAGACAAGCTGGAGATACTGAACCTTGAGCTGGAAAGGCTCAATCACCAGGGATGACTTCTAGAGACAAAGAGCTTCTAGTGGGGGACAGCATATCCATGCATATGCTCCAGCTGGGTTTTGTCTGCCCTGTCCATATGAACTGGGAAGCTGCCCAGGATACCCGTTGGTAGCAACCTCTTAAATAACGCTGGTTATGAGTTTCACCCTTAGTGTGCCCAGGGCCTTAGGTAAATGTAGAAATGGGGTTGCAGGCAGGTCAATGAGGGAAGACAAATGGCATCTTCTTGACCAAGGCATATCCAGAGAAATCTGAGTGTGAAACAACCAGAACCGAGGTGCCCTTAGGAGGGGGAGGTGGATTCCAAAGTCAGTGAAGGGAAGGGGTAAAATTATTTCAGACTTGGATTTACCTTGGGCTGACTGGAGCCAAAAATAAGGGTCAAAAGTCTGGTGCAGTTACACCTCTCTTACCTACAAAAGTCAGTGAAAATTTCTGAGATTAAGGCAATGCCAACTGAACTATTGGCTAAGTAGCCAGAAATGTCTGAGTTTGTCTCTAGTATGTCACACTTCAAAACAGAGATTCCCAGCTGTTCTCATCAAGTCTGAGGTGTTTGAAGATACTCTTCATTTTTCTTTTGCTCTTATTATCTGTCTCTTTAGGGGGCCTGTGTTCACTGCTTTTGTGGGCATGGATGCTTGGAAAGGAATTATTGTTCATCTTCTCCATCTGTTCTGATGCTGGATATGCCTGTCTTTTTGAAGGCTTTCAGAGTCTGTGCTGGGAATGCATTTCTCTTCCCAGTGTTGAGAGATTTGTATTTTTAATGGGTATTTGTTTTATCTATCACATGCTAGATTTATTCACTTGATAATCTCTCAGCAACGCAGGCAATCTTCTCATGTCCTGATCTAGCATGTAGGGATTTTATTAATTTAACAGTTTGGCTTTGGGCTCAGATAGCCATTAGAGGCAAATCCTGCAGTGTGCTGAGTGTGCTCACCACCCCCAGAACTGAGAGCAGCAGTGACTTGCAGGGATCTGCAGCTGCCTTCAGGATTGTGCTCTTAGAAGCTTTCCTTGCACATGTAGTCTATGAATAAGTTACTGTGTAGTGTGTCTTTCCTTCCTAGACTATACCTTTCTTTAATATGATTTCTCAATGATAAGTGAGACTTCTTGATGGAATTTTTGCAATGACTACCTGTGCTCAGTTAACCACTTTTGCATCTCTTAGGAGTTCTTTTTTTATGTCCGTCGTCTTTGATACAAGACAAAAGCATTCTTCCTTCTTCAAGGTGTGTTTTCTTAAAGTTAGTTGGAAAATGAGGGGGGGAAGCAAACAAAAATACTTTCATGAAATGACTTTTCTACTCCACTCCAGCATAGTCCTGGAGTAAACTCAGTATCATTGTGCCTGAATCTAAGATGTCAACATTTCTTTCTATCTACAGCAGGGAAAAACAACAGGTCTACACAGAAGCTTCAAACTTATTACTCACTTAAAAAAAAAAATAATTCAGATCCTTTATCAGTCAACGTCCTATCTTCATTTTTCAAAAACAGGTTTCAGATGTTACATTTGGTCCTGATAGTAATCACCTAAAATTCTAGGTTTCAGAAGGAGGCTAATAATAAATCTTTCTGATATGGCTCTGGGAAAGCAGGGGGATAGGGGTGATGACCCAGGGGTTCATCATATACTGACAAGGTGAAATGCAACAGCAGCCCCTGCAGCTGACAGTTCCTTGGCACAGCTGTGACTTTGGCAAGTCAACACACTCATGGCACTGATAGCGTAAACATTTTGTGGCAACTGTGCAAAGCAGGCAGCCAATTATTTTACTAATGATTGCTTCTCACTGCTCTCCTCCTCCTTCATCTGCCCTAGAGAGGAAAACTTTCTCCCCTGTACTCTGTCCTCCTGGATAATGGCAATAATGGTTTCTTTCTGTAAAAATGCTGTCTAACTCTGCAGTAGCCTGTGCTGTGTGGGACTTGGCTCAGTAATTATGGTCCTCTCCTAAGTTCCCTCATTTTCCAGATGTTATTTGTAGATCTGTCTGTTGCTGTGGTGGCTGTAAGCAGAGATAGTTGTGAGAGCCTGCATCCCCAGTGATTCTGCTGCAGTTCAACTGCTTCCCATTAACCAAAGTGCTAGAAGAGTTTATGCTTCCAGAGGTGTCTAAAATCCTCCTCATGAGATGCTCAGTGAGGGCTTTGCATATGTGGGTGGTGACCTGCTGCTGCTTCATTTGTACAGCTGATACTGGCTGACTCCAGTACTTTCAACTGAGGAACATAATGGTTTGTGTGCCCATTAAATTCTCAGAGTAGTCTGGCCCCTGGGGAAGATGAGGGCTGTAAGAGCATATATACACCAACACAAAGGAAGAAAATGTTTGGTACAACATGTGGGTATGTCAGGAACAGAGGGGTAGTTTTTCCTGCTTGCAGAGACATTCTTGATTCAGTGAGCTGAAGGTTAGTTGTGGCCTAAACAGGAGCAGCAAAGCAGGATTCCCAACTTAAAAAGCTCTGTTTGCTTTCAGAAGCCCAGGGTTCATCTCTGTTTAGTGAATCCTGTAGGTTAAATATGAGTTGTCCTAAGTTAACGCTGTTTCTGTATAGCAGATACCTACTGGAAATGATTCCCAGCTTCCTTATCAGTCATCTAGGACTGTCTTCTTAGCAGAATCTTGGATGGTTTCTGGGCATTATGACCATGGCATCATTCTGACCTTAATTCTGATAAATACTGTGATACAATACAAACTGAGCTCCATCCTGCTGGTACTACATTGCTACCAACCCCCGAGCTACCTGGATTAAAGGCAGGTGGAGTGTTCAGCAGTGAAAAGGAAATTCAGATACTGTCCTCCTCCATCAATTTTCGAAGGAGAGGGGTGCAGCTTCCTAATTGAAGACTATCCTCTCCCTCATCCCTGTTGTCAGCTATGGAATCCAATACAGCACTTTCATCTAGAGACAGTGATGAAGTGGTTATTAAATGCAATAGAAATCATTCAGGCCCCTTTTGATTAAAAGCTTCACTCTTATCTGTGGCTTTCTATGTTTTTAGGAAAGAGCTTGGCAGGGGCAGAACTAGGGAGAGAAATACTTCCCCATTTGGTTATTTTTGGGGGAGGGGGCTTTAAAGCACACAAAGGTAGATGGTAGGTGTTTGCCTCTAAAGCAAAGGGTTGATATATTATGATGTAAATCTTAATCTTGAGAGTCTGGGGTCCCTGTCCTCCCCAGCCTGGGCACAGGGCATTTGAGCAGTGATCCAAGTGCATTAAACTGTGTGGAAATGTCATCTTTTGGGTACTTATCATGGAATAAAGCACCAAACATTTGCGAAATAACCATTACTTTGCATATAACACATGCCAGAAAAAGAGTGTGAAAAAATGTCAGAACCCTTCTATTAGCCAGCTCTTTTGAATAGAAACATAAAATATTAATTTAAATCAACTGAAAGGCATTAAAAACTTGATGTTCTCTTTGCCCCAGAAGTACTCTGCTGATAAGAAACAAATTAAAAATGCAGAGTTTTCAAATAGCAAAAATGCTGCATATTTTAAATGAAGTTGGTCTTTTTATGTGTAGTGTTTTGGACTAAAAAAATAATATTAAATGCACATAAAAATGATTACTGTAAATGGTGAAAACATCAAAGTTTGGCATCAAAGTTAAATGAAAGCGCTCGGAAGTCTGTTTGTTTGATCTGTACATAAATAAGCTTAAAAACAAGCCAGGGTGCTTTTACACAGCCAGAACTGGGTAGCCAGTTCAACTTCCTCTGCATCCCAGAGATTCCCAAACTAGGTTAGATCCAAACATGGTCAGTATTTTTTGGGGTGATTTTTGTGTTTGCCCAGCATTCCTCTCTGCCAGTGCACCAGGGAAAATGAGTTGGGAGAAGACATGAGTTACAGGCTCTTATAAAATGCAAGAGTAAATGAGCTCCAGGACACTGAAATAAATACCTCTTTCCTCTTCTAGTTTTGGCGTGAGGACTATGAAAATGAAGGTAAATGATGAGTCCTTGACCTTGTTGAAGCCAAGGCTCATACAGTTAACCATATTCTCCCTGAGTTTATTTCACCACCCATTCCTGGCTTGGCAAGAAATGTGAATTAGGAATATGGGTCAGAGCTCTGTTTATTTATATCAACTGAAGATCTACTACAGACATGAGCCACACTAATGTTCAGTTTATTTCAGTTTGCTCCTAGAAAAAAACAAACAACAAACAAACTTGCGATGTGGGATCTGTAGGGAAAACAAATGGGACGAAAAAGACCCTACTGTGCTTTACAGGAATCTGCATGGTGCAGAGGAATGACTCTGAGCTCTGGGAGCTCTTTTGGTATAGTGCAAATGTAAGACCTTTATCTACAGAGTGCCAAGCTGCAGCTCGTTTACTGTGGGAGCTGGAAGTTGTAAGCAACTGGAAGCAAGACTTCAAAGAAAACCACCTTGGCTCCTGTGACTTCTGTTTAGCAGCCTGAACCTTTTGGGATCAACAGACTTTCAACACTAAAGGGGTGCGTGACAGTCAGTAAAACACACTCTCGAAACCTCTACAAGTTTACTCTGTTTCATTTGGCTTCTAATCACAGCCCCTCTGAGCACAGACCTTTCACCAGGACCCTAAGCTAGAGCTCCATGTGGCTCTGTGGTGCAAGGGAAGATGTTCTGCTTTGAAGAGCAGCTTGAGAGGCCACGTGTTGCCTGACACAGGAGAGCATGCTGCTCCTTCACCTGGCCTCTGTTTGTAGCCCTGGAGTTCAGTGTGCATCCTCTTCAGGAGGCACATCCAAGCCTGTGCCTTTGGAGATGGCAACTTCAACTCCTCTTCTGGGACTGCTGCATGAGGTCACTGCAGGGCAACCAGTAAGGCAAGTCTTAGTAGAGGACTTGCCCTTCAAAAATTCAGCTACAGCTTTAGGGTGTGTGTGCCTCTGACTTATAAAGCTGTTATTTTTCCTTGCTGAGAAAGTCAAAATTGTCCTCCCCCTGTGTTCTCTTCCATAAAACAGTTCCACAACACGTCCCCCAAAACAATTAATTATCTTGTTAAGGTGGGGTTTCTTTTTCTTCCTGGAAGCTTCCCCTGTCAAGTGCTGGAAGGAGAAATCTAAAGTCTCTGGATCACTTTCCATTTTCTTGCTGTGAGTGGGAGTGCAGAAAAGATGCTCTTAATGAAAATAGCTATTTTTTAAGGGAGAGAAATAAGAAACCTCCCCTGGAATGAAAACACAGCCTGCATCCTGCCAGAGGGGTGGCAGCTGAGATGGCAGGCTGCAATTTGGTCTGTTCTTTGGGCAACATGCTGCTTTTTATGCCGTGAGCCCAAATTTCACTGGAGCCCTGTGGGAGGGTGGCTGGGCTCAGGGGTGCGTGGTAAGGCTGTGGTCAACCCTCCTCTGGCAGCGTGATGCTGAGGTAGCTGGGCTTGCCTTCTCTGAGGATTTATCAGCTTTTCAACCTGCTTTCCTGGCTCTTGCAGATGTTTTTATTGTAGTTGCCACTTTACAGTGTCTGGTTTATTTTAGTTTTGTACAGTATTCTCCACTGCTTCCATTTAGTGCCAGGTTGAATTTCACAGGGACCTGCAGTGCATCCCCGAGGGAGGGCTGAGGGAAGGAGGCTGCAGAAGGGGACAGGGTTGGTGTGTTGCTGTGCTTACAGTAAGATCAGACTCTGAGCAGAGGTGCAGAGAGCAGGCTCTCAGTACATGCAAAGATGGTTTTCAGGTATGAAATTAGCTCAGAAATTCTCATGGTTCTGCTTTGTGAACAAGAGGAAAAACTAGGAGGATTCAATGTTATCACCCACATCTCCCTTGCCTGGGAGAGCTTCGCTGCAAGTGCAATAAATCTGTTTTCCTATGAATGCAAGAGAGCTCTTGAAATAATCTCATTTCAATCCCTCCTGTTATTTTTAATGGATTCCAGGATGAGCAGGTTGCTATGTATAGCTTTTTTATATACAAATTCAGGTTTGAACCCTGCTGAATATTCAGTCCAATTAAAAGCAAAGTCTTTGCTAAAACAGAGGCAAGGGGAACAGTAGGGAAGGATTTCATGCAAATGAACAAAATAATGAAAACAGGAGGACTGAATGTTATTCATACATATTCTTACAGGTAATTATTGTGATTTCATCCCTAAAAAGTGCCCGATTTAAGAAGAAGTGATTGTATTCTAATAAGTACTTGTTTATTAAACTTGCAGTGACTGAAGTTGAATATGAATTATTAAAATGTCTGTGAGGTGCAGGGTTGTTTTTTTTTTACCAGGTGTCTGTGAAAAATAAAAACAACAGGAGAACATGCAGCAGAAGAGGCAAAGTATAAGGCAAGAACTGGCCCAGGATCAATGGTCCCAGTCTTGCTGGCCACGAGACAGGATTCCCAAAGTCTGCCCACAAAGCCAGAGCTTTGAGCCCGTCACCTGCAGGACAGCCCCTACCCTGGGATGTGGGGAGGGGTCTGCACTGCCCAAGGAAACCATCTGACAGTCTACTGCTCTCACAGACTTGTGTAAGGCTGAGGCATGTGTTTCCCTTGAGAAATAACAGGAAATTCGGGAGAGAATGAGAATACCAAGAGTGCAAAAGTAACAGCAAGTGTGTTGCAGCACGTGACAAAGAGGAAAGAGGGAAAAGGGAATGGTCTGTGAGGACAGGTAGCATCTGTCTGTTTATAAAAAGCGTGGTGTACCCCGCAATTTCCAAGTACCAGAAAGGTTTTGACAGGGAAGTAATTACAGAGCAAGGGAAGCCTGGAGAACTCAATAGATTTAGCCTTGTAAGAGGTTAATGGCTTGGCCCTTAAAATGTACCAGAAAATGCAAGTAGGTTTATGTGATGGCTTTGACACATTCTGGCAATAACTGCAATGTGAAGATGTTCCCTCCATTTGCTCTAAGCCTTTGACTTTACTCTGTCACTGTGGGAAACTCATTGTACATAAAAGAGTGGATGTGAATTTCTGCTCCAAAATATTTGTGTTTAGCATAGTTTAACACAGAAAGGAAGGTTATGCCTTTGCACTGGATATCTCCCAGACTTCCCAGCAGTGTCAGGACCTGTTGACCAAGTTTGACAGTTGAGGACAAGTGTGGAAGAGATTGAAGTTTATAAAAAATCAGTGATAGGTAGAGTGGAGATCCTATATGCACCTGAAAAAGAAAAGCTGTGGTGCCCTCCAGCAAAGAGGCCTCATCCTGGTCCTGTTCCAGGAGAACTTCCACCTGCAGTTCACGACTTCCTAGAATGTGGAGTACATCACACACTTCACACAAGCCAGTAGAAAACCAAACTGAATTTTTTCTTTTTGTGTTAATGTGTCTGAGTTCTGGAGAGCTATGGAACCAAAATGTCCTGAACAGGTGATACTTCTCATCTTGAACAGCACCTGTGCAATTGCAGGCTTTAATTTCCCTTGATTCCTGGGAGTTTGCTGTGTGGTTGTACAGTTTTGTCTAAAAGAAAGTTCAAAGATTCTTCTTTAAGCCCAACAACTTGCTGGGTGACAGAACACAGGTGCAGCCATATCCATATTTTTGATTGCTGGTTATTCATGAGGTGCTGCAGGCATATCTGCCTTTGCAGCTGAGTTCCCTGCTGTGTAGTCCTGCTTCTGTCAGTCTCCCAGAAGAAAAACATGCTTTGGCCCACTGATGTTTGCACGTTGCTTTTTCTTCACAGTTCTCATATTTTCAACATTTATAATTCAGATGTCTTCAGAAAGAAGTGACAATTTCTCTTCTACAAAATAAAGGGCATAATTACTTATCTTAATTATTCGTCCTCGCTTACTTACTTACCAGGTCGTATATTACTCCGAGGCTTTTAGTGCCTTGGGCCAAAAAGGGTCATTACAACACAGAGCCTAATGACCTGACCAAAAAAATATAAGTGAGGGAGAACAAGTCCTTCTCCACTCTGAGCTCTCTGAAGTCATTAATGGATGCCTTGGGAATTCTACAAAGCAACAGCTCGGAAAACAAACAGAATTGTTCAGTGTTGAGTATCGCTCTCGTGACATCAATGCTATTACAAAGATTTACAGCTGGAATAATTCAATCTGGGTTTTTCTCTTCCCCCCATTGACTCACATTTTGGAAGGCAATCAGACCCTGAGAGTTGGGTTTTGCATAATTGAAGCACCAGAACATATTAAGTGGAACGACTAATGGGGACGAAGCTTTTCCTTTCCTTCCAGACTGGGTTATCAATTATGAATTAGTGGCAATCTAAGATCAAAGGGGTTCCATTTTTGCAGCTGAATTTGAGGATTTTGGAACTGAACAGATGAAATACAACTAATGACTCATTTCAGGAAGGCTGAGACAGGAGATAACTGATGGGTGGAGTTAAGTGTTTGCTTTAATATGTTTCTGAACATGGACATACATTCTTAAATGTAAAACTGGATGCTGAGATCAAGTTACTCAAATAAAATGTTGCTGTTTGTCATGTGGGGCATCACAGATGGAAATGTGGTCTGTAGCATTTTTTCTTAATGCTGTATATGACCTAGTTATTGAGACATACTATAGAAATGTGTTAGGTTTACCATGTATTTGTTACACAGAAGGCTGATTTACATTAATACATGTTCCATTACTGCAGAGAAAATACATCTCTCCAGGAAGAACAGTTCAACACATGCTTAGAACAAAAAAATTATGAGGGTTTTAATTTAAAAGTGGCTACAGCCTAATGGAGGGGCATTCAAGAGAGCAGTCTGAGGCAGGACTTAGCTACATGCTCCCCAAAGTAGCAAATGAAGCAGTTTATAACTCAAGATAGTAGATGATGCCACAAAGATCTCAGGAGCCTTAGGGAACAAACAGCAATCTGCTGTGATTTCTGCAAGGAAAGTGCATGAAGGCTGGACAAAGACAGGGGCATCAGGTGCCTTTGGTTTCAAAGCCTTTTCTCCTTTGAAACACTCTGGTTCTGAGTAAGTGACCCAACCCAGGCCAGACCAGGTGAAGAGGGGTTTGTGATCAGGGGCTGAGAGCTGCTCCCCACAGCTGCCCATGGTTTGGGGTAACGGGTTCTGTGGGGGTGGGAGGCTGCTCAAGTGAGGCTGTGATTACTTGCTGGGGCTGGCAGGGAGGACACAGCAGCCATGGAGCCTCCCTGCAGCCAGAGAAGAGGAATTTCTTAACCTGAAGGCTTCAAGGCAGCAGGAAGAATCTTTCCAAGGAGTTCTGGCTACCCTGGCAAAAGTGAGTCACTGGTGTAATAACATTTCTGAATTTCTAAGGGAAAATGGGAGACTGGATCAGAGGAGAGGGCTTGGGTGGGCTGCTGGGATCAGCCCTGGGGGCTTGAAGCCTTTGTGATTGCCCAGCATTTCTGTTTGTTTTATCACTATTACTGGCTATCTGCTCTCACTTCAAAAGCACAGCCTAAAAAGTCAATTATTTTGTATGCCTTTATGTAAAGTATTTCTTTTTGGCCTCAAAGTTACAATTTTTAATAGGATGTTAGATAAATTTCATGCTACATATTACTTATTTTGTTTGGATAATGCCTTCTAAATAGGATTTTAGATAAATTTAATTTTAATTGTTTCTTATTTTATTTGGATAATGCCTCATAGTAAGACTTTTGAAATTAATGTGAATCTATTACTAAATTATAATAAAGCAATTATGAAAATAATGAATTTATTATCACAACTGCTGTTGGAATAAGAAGGAAGGAGATTCTAATGACCTGATTCACCTTTGGTGATGTATCAGAGAGAAAATGAGGCTGGGAGTACTAAATGTTATATTCAAACAGATTAATATCTGGGGAGAAACTTCTAGAACTTTGCACTTATCTGAAATGGGAAATGAATATTTACTTTGGAATAAAAAAAATAATTCTAAATGCAGAGGCCAAACGGATAAAACCTGCTTCAGCTTTGGTTCAGCAATCATCTGGTTGGTTTTTTTTTCTTTTGTTTTGAGGACTTTGAACATTCTTTTTTGAGGTTCTCTAGTGAAAAATGCCTTTTCCCCCCCATTTTGCTTTTCATTTAAGCAAGCTTTGACTTGAGGAAGGTGTGTTCCATTGCTCTCATTTGCACAAGGCATTATTGTTATCTGGCTGTAACACTGAGCACCTGGAGATGAGAATATCTCCCTCTACAAAACAGCAACGAGCCTGTTTAAATCAGCGGTTTAAATGTTTCTTTTTCTTTCTCTGGGTCAGTGTCTGTATTTGTTCACCTTGTCCATGTTTCTGTAAGGGCTTCTCTACTTCCTGATACTATTTTTATTCAGATATAAGATAATTTATAAATCTTAGTGGGAGACAGTAGAAGGCATGGCCTATGCATGGTGTTTTAAAAATAAGCCTAAAACAATTATTATAGGAAAAACAGCCTTTGTTTAAAACTCTGGGCTAGATTTGATGGCGACACTCTTGTCAGACCACAGTGTAAAATTTCTTTCTCTAGAGGATCTTCCTTTGGCTGTAGAGCTATTGCTTAAGTTACTGCTCTGTCTGGAGAGGGGAACTGACTGGTGCACTGAAAAGGTGGACAGTGATAACTTTGTGTTACTGATTTGTCATCTGATGGTTTAAGTCTGCTCCAGGAATGGGCAGCTGCCCTCTCACCTCTGGCGTGCGAGGGGTTCAGCCCTTGGGGTCTTGCTGTGGCTACAGGAGGGTGTGGGGACAGGGAACCTCCAGCTCAGGAAATCTTGTTTGAGAAGTGGCAGAGATCTCTGGTACCTGCCTGGGTTTTCACAAACCTGCCTGGGCTCACTGCTGGGTGTCGTGGCCTGAGAGGGGAACATCTCACACCGCGCGAAGGGATCTGACTAACGCAGGCAAACGAGTTGTACAGCCCCTTTCAGGCACAACAGGAAAGCTGCTGGTTTCTTAACCCCTGGCAGTACATGTAACCCTTAGTGATTCTGTAAAGGATCGTCTTCAGTGGTTTTTGGGCTTTGATCCTAGATGCAGGCTCCCTGCACAGAGGGAGTCCTGTGAACCTCTGTGCTGCTGTTGTTACCCAGCCTGGGCTGGAGCTTGAGGGATGCTGATCTTTATGAGGCCTGATCCAGGGGCTTCTGGAGGTGAAAACATGTCAGAGCAAACCACACGGAAAACTGTTCTGCTCAGAGGGCTGCAGGGTTGGGGGCTGGTCTGGGGAGTTAAACCCCATTTATTATCTCTGCACGGCTCTGCATCCTCTGGGCTCTTCTCTTGTGCTGCCAGACCATGCAGCAAATTTATTCCCTGGAATGTGCCAGCAATGGGAGCAAGAAGCTCCTCTCCCCTCTGTTTGCTGTTTGTTTTATTTGAGGTGTTGTTAACCTTTACTCAGTGCACTTATTTACTTCAGGTTTTAATAGTGTGATAAGGTCACTACAAATTTTAGTGGGAGGCGTTTTAAGCACTCGCAGCAATAAATCACAGTGTACATCACCCTTGCGTGGTTTATCCAGAACCAGAGAAATCCAATTTGGTCCATAATATGAAGGCCAAATAAAGCCAGATATCATAGTGAGAAAGCTTTGACGTATGGCTCTGAAAGAACCTGCACACTTCTGCTCTATAAATTAACAGCTATTTTGCAGAGCTGACAAGTAGCTGATATTCTTGGAACTGATCCTATTTGTGGCTTTTTCTCCCCCCCCCCTTGCATTCCAGTCTCTTGAACTTTCCCTTTAGAAAATCCAAAGAGAAGAAAAAGTAGGTTTAAAACCTAAAGTAGGTTTTAAAACACTGGTGGTATGGACATTTCTCACAAGTCCAGTGAACTTGCTGGTAGTGCATGAAACCCTAAAACCTCAGGGACTCGTCTCTGCAGGAATATGTTCTTATCCGTTCCTTTATACACTGGATGTTTTTTTTTTTCCTTAGACAAGACAGCCTTTGCAGGTAGGATCAAACCAGCCTGCAGGTCATTGTAAGAGCTGCAAAGTCCTAGTGACCAGAAATGAATAGCAGCAAGCTCTGTTCAAGAGCTGTAGATAAAGCACAAGAGAATGTGTCATGGGCTACTAAACTGCACTGGCCAGGAAACGAGCTTGATAACCTGGCATGTATATCCTGCTTTAATTCCTGTTGGTTTATGGCCCCTGCAGTACCCCAGGAGCCCAGCCAGTCATCTGACCTTACTCCTGCCTTTAGTCCAGCAAAATTGAAAGGGTGTTTGAAAGGGGAGGGAAGAGGGGGAGGAAAGGATTAGTTGCCAGCAGTAGTGTCAGACTTCTGAACTCTCTAAATGACCCAAGAGGAGATTGATTTTGCTGATGTGTAAAGCCTAGCAACCTCCTGGGTTTTAAGGTAACATTAAAAATTAAATGCCAGTTTCCATGTTATTAAAGGTGGAATAAAATTGCTGCATCTTACCACATTCAGAGCAAGAAAAAGATGTAGACTTTGTAGAGCTCAGCAGTGCTGTTACTGTGAAGTGCAGAAGTGGTGTGAGGAGGAAAGACGACTGTCTCCTCGAGTTTCTCCTTCATCTGGGTAGTGAGAGAAATAAAAACACTCTCTCTGAGTGAGAGACAGTACTGTGATATCTGCCAAACTTGCCAGAGAGCAGTGTCTGGCTGGGCTGTGTGAACAGCACACCTGATGGATGCTCAGACGCAGCCTCCATAAAAACAGGCAAGTCAGGTTTTGCCAGGCACTGCTGCCTCTCACTCAGTGTCAAATACTTTCTGCAAGAGCGACTCCCTGAGTGATAGATTAAAAAGTAGCAAGAGCTCATCAAAATCAGGATACGTCTTTTTTAGGTAAATAAAACCTTGTCACTATGGAAAAGTGGAGGTACTGGATGAATTTTTGCAGGACCTGTGGGTGAGGCGATTTCCCTCTCACCACCACGAGTGTGTTTTGGGTACACATAACCATTGCTGGTTCTGCCATTTTAATTTTGAGTCCTTGCCTGATATCTTTTTGAAGACTGCAGCTCCTAGAAATGCCCGATTTGTTTGTTTTCAAAGGCATGAACCTCCTACCATCATCTGCATAGGTGGATCGTGAATGTCTGACCTGTCTGCATCAGGCTGGGAGAAAAGCCAAACTTTTTTTTTGTCAAGGAACCCTGGGACTTTTATCAGAGTAGATGTGTTTTTGGAGTGGTGGGGCTGAGAATAGCTGATGCTGTGTAACCTGATGTAGATCCCTATGACAGGACATGAAAGCAGTTGGTCCCTGCTGTGAAATTTGAGGAATGGGGGACAGAGGTTTCAATAAACTGGACATGCCCTTGCTGCAACCTACCATAGGTGCAAACTATAGCTGTCACTGGCACAGAATTGATGGGAGCAACACAGTCACTGGGAAAAGGGGCACTTGTCTTTAAACAGGGTCCACTTGAAGCACTGGGTACCAGACACGGTCACTGCCACGCACTGAAAGCTGCAGCTCCAGAGCATTTTACATGTCAAATAGTGTCTCTTGGTCTTTAATGCCTAACTATTACGATTATCCTCTTTTAATTTTTTGCTGACTAACTACATCCATAACTTCTTTGCTCTAGTAAAAATCTGCTTAATGCACAGCCATGTTGTAAAGTCGAGCTGTAGTTCCAACATGCCTAATCACAGAGGAAGCATTTGTTTAAAAAAGATCCCCTTCTTTAGGAAATTTGCTTTGATTTGCAAAATAGAAAATGTATTCATTTAACTGAGCCATTCCTTTGACAGGTCATTATTTCACCCTTTTGGTGTAGTAAAAGTTTATTTTTTAATAGGTTTATTGCTCTTTGATTATTTGTTTCCATAGGCCTCACTACAGTGCTGCAGCTCTGATCTGGAGTACAGAGAACTAATTCTTTTTATGGTAGTCTATTCCTTTCACAAGTCGTCATTTTAAGTGCAGCTCAACTGTATTACAAATAGCAGTATGTGGTCCTAGAGGGAGTACCAAGCCTCTAATTTAATATTGTACTAGAGGCCTTACAACGTCAGCGCTGCTGAATCGAGCTTTTCTCTTTCGAGCCCTCCTCTGTCCCAAGGGGAGTCACGAGGTACCAGGCTGGCTCTTGTCAGCGTGTGTGTGGATGCTGCTGGATGTATGTATTCATCCTTCTGGTTTTGGATTTTTCAGGTCCTGAGCCTCACTAACAGAAATGAGTGTCCAGAGTGAACACTTATTTCAAGAATCTGAGGGAGGGGGATTGGACTAGTTGACCTTTAAAGGTCCCTTCTGGCCCAAACTATTCTATGACTCTGTAATATAGAGGAAAGAACTGTGTGTAAAAATCATCTGTTACTGCCAGGGTTTATGTGGTGAGATTCTCTGCTGTGAAGGCACCAAAACCCATGGAGATATCCTTAACTCCCTCTGTTGGTGTGATGCAGTTCCTGGCAGATCACAGCAGGCTGCATTCAGTGCCTCAGGAGAGGACACCTGAGTTTCCAAGGCCAGACTTAGGCATGGTTCTGTGTGTACTATTTGCTTTGTGTCTACTCCCCCATTCAGTGCTTTGGGAGAGTTTGAAGGATAAAACCTTAAAACTCTTGGTTTGCCACCAATAGATATTTAAATGGAAATGATAGTTTTATCAAAAATGATAGAAAATGACCCACACTGAGGAGTGGGGTTAAGACCACTCAACATCTCACATTACCACCAAAATTCACCATTCCTTCATCTATAGTATGACTCAAAGTTCTGGAAAACTCTTTCTTACCTCTTCATCTTTTGCAGAACTATTCTACCTTTACTTCCTTACTTCCTCTTCCTCCTCATCTAGCTGATTTTTCTCTGGGGAGGTTCCCTTCTCATTGCTGACAGACAATGGCCTAGATCTTGTGCATCATTTTTGGAGAAAGCAGCTGAGCTGGAGCTCCTTATTCTCTGTGTGCTGTTTAAAGCTGGGCATGCTTCAGCAGAACTCAACCACTTTGCCCTTGAGAGTAAATCTCAAATTCCAAGATGCATCTTTACCGTTGTGTTTCATGCTCTGTGGACTGAAGTGCCTGTCAGGATTTCCTGTGAGCTGTGGGGATGAGCTGATACTCTCCATCTCCCTTCAGCATGCTGACATTACATGCTGACTGGTTCAATTTCAGTTTGCTTGTGTCATATTGGTATCTCAATCCCTGTGAGATCAGAGACCCCCATTTACTTCGCAGGACTGGATTCTGTCTGCACTTGCGGTGAGCAGTGGTTGGACCTGCAGGAAAAAGTGATCTGGGTCACCAAGATCACTTGGAGAAGGGCAAGAAACAAGAATATTTTCCCTTTTCCGTAGGGAATTAAAGGCAGAGAGATAAGAGGAGCAGCCTTCCCTATGGAGCTTGCTAGAAGCCCTAGCAATGACTTTGAGGCTACTCTAGATGTGGCAGCATGGGAAGCATGTGGGATGCTCCTGGATGGAGGTCTGTGACTTCCCTTGGCTGTGGGAGAGTGGAAAATGGAATTTAACTGTCTGAACAGTACAGGCTTACTTTTGAAACAACTGTTTATTATCACTTACCCTGGTGCTGTTTCTCCATTTTCAGCACTCACATTCCCAGACTTTTGTCCTGGGATACGAACAACAGCCTGTTCCTGCATATGGGGCTGGCAGTCCAGTGGGAGCACATGGAACTGGAGATGATGCCCTGTGAAAGAGGGAGAGGGCACAATTTCAGGATGTTGTTATAAATATGCTTCTAATTGTTACCTTGCTTTGAAAGGCTTTGTGAAAGTGTGGACATATGGACTCCCCCAGCATTCAGTTGTTTTCGAGAGGCATATTGTGAGTGGGTGAATGGCTGATAGGATAGAAATAAGGCACACAGAATTTTCCCAAATGAATAGCTTCTGGTTCTCCCATTAACAGAAGGTCCCCCTCTCAAGGTGACTTTATTAATTGGGCCCTTTATCATCTCTTGCATCACAGAGGAAAGTGAAAAGATATCAGCAACTGTGTGGCCCTGCGGACAGCCACCGTCTGCAAAATCAAGCACTTTCCATCAAAAATTAATTAAATTAGCCCAGATTCCATAAGTAACACAACCAGATCTCCCTGGTACCTCACAAGAGAAACACATTTTAACTCAAGTGCACCCAGAGACCGTATTTGGAAATTAAGCAATTATTAGTTTAATTCAGTCATCAAACTAATTTTACAGGAGCAGAAAATGCCAGTCACTGGAGGAGGTGGCAGCAGAGTGTGGCACAGCCTGCTCTGGCTCCAAGAGGACTGTGTAGTGAGAGGACAGACAGACCAACCGAGCTGTCTGACCACTGTTGGCATCCAGACCACCCTGAACCAGAAGCAGCCCATTAGTCTGTTCTCTCCTTGCTTTTCTAACTGGAGTTTTTATTTCATGAAGTAGCATTAGAGACACATAACCAAGGGGCACCTTCCTTGGCTGACACAGGTGCTGAATCCCATGAGCTCCAGAGAGCACGGAGAGGTTAAGACCAGGAACTGGCCAAGGCTCCTGGACAACAACTTGCACATCAGCCACTGAAGAGTAGTAGTCATGACACCTAAATTAGAGTCTGGTAGGACTGTAGCCAAACTATGTACTGAGCATCACCATGAAGTGCATTAAGTGGCCTGTCACATGCAGTTTGCTTTTTGCTCATCCTCTGTCCTGGAGGCGATTGTGTGCACAAGGACTTATTTGCAGCGGTAGGAATTTTTCAAATAACCCTACACCCTTCTGCCTGTTAAAGCAAGCAAGCTGAGATGTGGAGAGGGTTACAGCAGAGAGGGTAGTGATGGTCCTTTAATCAGACAATCCTTGAAAATTCTTTGATAGATACAGAAAAACATGTATGCAAAACTTTTCCTTTTCCTTTTTTTTTTTTTTTTTACCAGCTTGTTCTGCATCTGAGTCTCTTATAGAAATCAGAATTAGGTTTAAATATTTCCATTTCAGTATCCCTATCAGCTGCATGACTCCTGAGAGGATGCCTTTTCTAGGCTTTCTGGGAGTGCTTGTGTTTCCTTGCACCAGTGGATGTGCTTGTTCCATCTATACTCAGCTTGTCCTAAACTTGATTGATTTCTTGAGTTCCTTTACCTGCTGATGGGCTGTCTTTATTTGATGCATAAATTTTTCTCAGTTTTTTTCCAAAAGGTATTTTTTTTTCTGCCTAGCACTTGCAGCTGTATTTTAGCATTGGTGTTAGTTTCAAGTACTAGTAATATTCTGTTTTGATCTGTCCAGTGTTGATTTTTTTTATTTCAACCCTCCCAAATTGCTACTTCGACTGATCTTCACTCTCCTCCTATTTATGCCTCTATGCAGGTTTCTCTGTATGGTATGGTGGTGGGTTAACTGCTTGAAATGTGACATTTGACAGTTGAGGGATTTCTTTTTACTGGTACACATGGATACTTTAGGCAAAGTGACTTGAGATCTTGGCTTGACAGATGAAAATAAACTTCTCATTTTGAATATTTTTAATGGTTAGAGAAACCCAGCACTATAGGTTTTCCTTTACTGTTTCATGCACTAAAAAAATTCTTAGATCCAGGTACTTAGTCAGAGTTGTGATACCATGATGTTAGTTTGTTTGAAACTTTGACTTGGGTAACCTTTCTGGTATTTACAGACTTGAAGTGAAATAAGACAGGAGGGAACATTTGGAGGCCAATACTCAGTGGTCTGTATGTGGAGTTTAGCCACCCACATGGTTGCTATTAATTATAATGACGGTTGTGAATCTACATTCTCACGCATCAGGTTGCACAATTACCCCTTTGGTGCTATTAGAGTATCTCTTGAGGCTGCCTCTTCACTTTTTGCCATCAGCCAGAGCACATGCCTCTCCTCCAGGGCATCCCTGTGTGATCCACTTCACCACTCTCCTGTAACAGGTCTCATTATTTGCTGTATTTCATCAGTTTTTACCTTAAGGAGAGGATCTAAATAGTCCTGCCAAGGCCCAATAATAAAAACTGGAAGGGACAGTACCAAGTGACAATAAAACAGTTTCTTCTCTGGCATCCAATACACAGAGCAGGGCCCTGTCAAGTTCACTCTCATCCTTCTCATGTGTCCTAAGTGACCACTGCTGTACCTGCAGGAACAGTTTCTACTGACAGTTTAGTTACCCACCTACAATTTTGTCTCTTCAGCAGCAGGAACTGCCAGTCTCTCTGCCCAGGGGGTTAATCTGTGCATCTGAGATGAAGAGTGGTGTGCCCATCATTTGACCTGTGCATGGCAGGAGCTGCCTGTGTGTATCTCTAGTGAAAGATGGCCCATGGCTGAGGGGTTGGACTAGGTGATCTTTAAAGGTCCCTTCCAACCCACACTATCCCATGATCTCCAGCCTGTCCAAAATTCCTGCTCTTGTAGCAGTCAGCGGCTTTGTTGTGAAGTGGTCCATTGCTGCTGGGGAGTTCCTGAATGGTCCAGGGCAGTGATGACAGACTGCACACAAACAGTTCTGTCCCTGTTGCTGCTTGAATTTACTGCTTAAATCCCAATTCTTGCTTAAATATCAGGTTGGGTTCTGGTTTTCATAGTTTGGCTCTAGATGTGATGAGAGAGACACAGGAAACTTCAGCAGTGGGAAGGGACTTGACCTGGATATTCCCAAAGCAGTTTCCTGCTGACTATGCTCTGCTTCGCAGCACTGGGGCTCAACCATCCTTAGTGCAACCTGCTAATCCCGTTGGTGACACTCCATGGAGGGATCTGACCCCAGCTGCAGTTTCCTTGCCCACTTAAGCGTGTTTACTTAGCTTTGCCAAAAAGGTGGTGAGTGAAAATTGCTTTTATTACCAGAAAAAGAAGTTTGCAATAAAACCTGTCTCCTTGGGTGCACTAATTCTATTTTACAAAGAAAGAACATATTGTTTTAATTAATCATATGAAAGCAAAATTAGCATGATTATATGAAAGGTGCTGTAAATCATTCTGATCCACATCATTGAACAAAGAGCACTTAGTTATTCCAGAGTTGTTAAAGATTTTATCTACCCAAGTGAAAATTCAATTAGCACAAACCAGTCTCATATAAAACTAAGGATTCTGACTGCAGGAAAAACTTTGTGTGTGAATACTACCTTGTGCCAGTTTGATAAATTACTGTAATTAACTGTATCCCACGCAAGCTAAACAAAATTTACAGAAATGTTGTTGTATGAAAGGAACCTCTTTTCTCTCATTCTTCGGTAGAAATCTGAATACTGTCCATAATATTGTTTTGATGATCCTGTTCCACGTCAAGGTAAAAAAAAAAAATGCTGCCAATAAATGCAGAGAGCTCTGAAACTCATTGTTTTATGGGTTTTTTCCCCTCTCCTGCTGCATTAGAAAAAGGCACTGCACTTAACAGGTTTCAACTTGAATTCAATTAGTTAACCCAAGATGTTTCAATTAAGCAACTTGAATTCAATTAGTTAACCTAAGACATTAGTAGCGATAGACAAACTAAGAAAGAAATGAGATTGCTGAGAAAAAGAGCTGTATTCCTGTTCCTGGTCTAGCAGGGAGACTCACAGAGGTGTTAAAGGGACAGAAACGGTGGACATGGCAAGTTATGCCAGAATACATCGCCCTAGAGGAAAAATAACCATACAAATAAACACGTTTGCTCTTGGACATGTCTTTTTACTCACCTGTTAATTGTATTTGACAGGGTTTGACTGATTCTCTTCCTGTAAAGGAAAACTGCTGTCAGTGTCTGCAGGGTCAGGCTCTTTGCTGGTTCGTGCATGCAGTGACATATTGATACAGGTCTCTGGTCTGAGGTTTCTGTGTTGCTGTCATCCTGTGCTGCTCTTTGTCTTGCGAAACACCTTATTAAGCAACTGTTCTAGAGGGAGCAGTCAGGTAGAGTGGAAGTGGCAGTTTTGTTTCGGTATTCCAGGAGGGTTTTCTGACTTCTGTGTAGGTGGTGTTAGGCAGAATATGCTGTGTCCCTTAGCCAGGCATAACTGTATTTGGGGAAGATTATCATTATTATCCCCAAATAGTTGTGGAATTAGTCTTCTGTGGACTGGACCATGTCTATTGAAGAAGGCAACCCTTCAGGGCTATTGAATGTAGTTGCTACCTATTCTTGTTGGAAATGTTCAAGGTATGACCAGATGGTGTCTGGTGTCCATCCTTCATCTCATCTAGGGCAGTCTTTCCCACAGAGAAATAGGAAAAACCATGATAAAATTGTGCAGTCTGAAGGGAAAAAATGGGAGAATGAAACCTCCTCTTTCTTTGGATGCTTGGGTGTAAAATGTGTCCTGTCCTTTGTTTCAGTTGTTTGCTTTGGTTGGATTTTCTTGGTAGTTTGAACCTCCTTTCAAACATATTGTCCCAGTTTGGATCTAAAGATGGCTCTGTTTGCCAGAAGTGGCACATATTGAGTGTCTTGGCCCATGCAGCAGTACCACAACAGACCATCTGATTTACAGGGTCTCTCTTACTTTTAAGACTGAAAACAAAACACCTGAATATAAGTAAGCCTTGAACAGTAAAACTGGGCTGGTGCATGCCCATGACTCCTCACCCTTCAACTAAACCTTGTGATAGATCTTGGCACGTTTTGATAATCAAAAGAGTGTCTGGATAAGATCCCTTTGTGCCATACCCCTTGCACTGATCATCCCTGTTTGATTCAGAGGTGGGGGGAAACCCCTTCTGAACTGCAGAATTGCTGGCACTGCTTCCTGTAGCACCCAAAAGTGTCTTGGACACCTCCCAAACATGTATTGGCCTGGTTTGATTCTACTTCTATTAGAGCTCAAGCACTGGAAGTCCTGTGGTCAGGTCCTCAGCTGGAATAAATGAGGATTGCTGTGATTGCAGTCAAAGATCTCTGTCAGGTAGCATCAGCTGAGGGGCTGGCTTCTGGTTTTTAAGGGAACATGTGGGTCAAATGAAACTGGTAGCAAAGAGAATGCAAATGGCTGTAAACTGAGGCAAGGCAAGTGAAAGTCTGGCAGGGGGGAGTGAGGGGGAGAGGATGAGAGCAAACACTTCAAGCAGCTGTCATAGAATCATAGAATCTGTTGGAAATTAGGTTGGAAAAGACCTTTAAGATCATTGAGTCCAACCTTGCTGTCCCTGTGGTTTAGATTATTTAAGTGAAAACATTTACCTGCAGCACAAGTGAAAGATCTGTGTGGCTAAAGTTACATTTGAACTTGTTCCCTTGGAGGTGAATGGGCAGACAATTCCTTTTTCTACTTAAAAAAACAAAAAAAAAGCAAAAATAACCCCCCAGAAATGAGCAACCCCCCCGGTGGTGAGGGGGTCATTGGGCTGTGACTGCTACACCCCCTGTACAACCCCCAGTCCTGCAGCAGCTCTGCCTTTCTTTCCAGAGCAAATTGCTCTTTCTCAGCAGCTCACCTTCCCTGCCAGTTTAATTTCAATACAGTTGGATTTCAGGCTTCCTCCTCTTAATCCCCACTTATTTCTTTAAACAGAAATGGTCAACCATTTTGGGGCGAGGTGGATTAGTGGAAGTGTTGTATGTACTGGTAGAGAGTGATCTCTCAGTGTGGGAAAACCCTCAGCGTGTTTCCTCCAGTGCCAGATTATCTCTGTTGGTCCCCGCTGAGTGAAGAAATGGGTCATTGCTAATGTTGTTTAATTTTGCTTTTCTGAGATGTGCTCTGGCTGCCTTAGCTCTATGTAGCTCAGCTCTATCAGTTTGCCATCCCTAAGCCTCTGTGTCTTTCAACGGCAGGATGACAGTGGTAACGCTTTCACAGAGCTAAAGTGGGTCAGTTGTGGGGTTTTCTTGCCGTCCCCAAATTTTGCACTGATTTAAAGTCAATCACGTACTGAGTAGTTTATTCATCCTTCCCTCTCTTGCCCCCTTACGCTTTCTTGGTCTGTTTGCTGACCAAACGGTGACTCTTACAATTTTATGGCTGTCAGGTTGTGGAGTTTATTTGGCCAGTCACTTTTTGTTTTGCAAAATTAATTAGATAAGGATAAATTTAAGCAACTGTGGAAATCAGCAATGAAACATTACGTTCTCATTAGCCTGAATAATACAGTTGCTGTGCTGTAATCAGCAGAATCTCCACAGAGTCAACAAGACAGATGTGAGTGAGAGGAGAGCAAGTTTTGCAGTGACCTCTTGCTGAGAGGGGTGGTGGTGGGACGGTCGTCTGCAATCAATATGCCTTCTTGGGAAAGGGCATCCTTCTTGGTCTGAGCCACGGAGCGTGACCAGGAGGCTGTTCCTGGCTCTCAGGAGCACAGTCAACACTTCTGGTGCATTCCCAAGGCACTTGGCCGTCCTCCCCTTCCCATTGCTGAAGGGTTTCCTTCTCCACCCTGTCACTGTAGACTTCCTGCTGGGAGAGGCAAAAATTATTTCTTCTTTTAGAGATAGAGAAGAATAGAGGGGACAGGAAAAAGAAGAGGTAACAGAGAAAATCAAACTAGACAGAAGTTTATGTAGCAAGAGGGACGGAGTCTGTCCTTGTGTTCGGGTTGGTGTGTTCAAGCATGTGTGATTTTGAGCACTTTGAGATGCTTTTTATCATCACAAGTGCTACCATGATAAAAATAAAAAAGCTTTCTGCTGGGATAATGAAGAGCTAAATTTTATATTAGAGTAAGGCAGGATTTAAATGTTGTGCTATGTTTAATAGCCTGAAAAATAGATTTTGGGGACCCCCCTTTTACCCATTTAAAGTTCATAGCTCCATGTGCAAATGACTGTTGTGAAGGCTAAATAGAAATCTGCTGTGGGGTAGGATGGAACTCTGCTTTTGCAGAGAGGATGAGCTGTCATGAGTGGTGAGCTGCAACCTAGGAACAGAAAGGTGATTGAATTCCTGGGAGACAAACAACTGAAGCTGCACTGACACATGGCTGGGGGCATGGATCTGGGGGTGGATGAGTCCCTTCTATAAATAATTGCCGAGGAATACAGCACACAGAATGCACAGGACAGGAAACAATGCCAAGGACAAAAATGTACGACTAGGGAATACTCTGAGAGAGTGGAATGAATCATAGAGTGAAAAAACAAACCAGAACAGAGGAAGGTTCTGGGGTTATAGCAAATAATGATGCACCTCTGCTGTAAAGAGCCTCAAATAAAAGGCACTTGGTGAAAGTGCTTTATAAGCTGTACACGGGATTGAATTCCCACCGAGGCCAATGGAATTGCTCCCATTTATTTTTTTTAATGAGTTGATTTGGGCATCAATGGCCATGTTTTGATCCCCTGTGCTTTGTGGATGTTTTCTTACTCTGCTGGGCAATATATCAGTTCATTTCAGCTGGACCGTTTGAGCACCAAGTCTGTGTTAATTGTGAGTTAGGATATCCCTGTTGTTGTTTAGGATTGTGAACTGTCACGGGATCAAGAACCTCTTTGCGAACCAGACCTTTAAAAAGGATTTCTGTTCCCAACACAGATAATGTTCCAGTGCAGCGCTTGTAGGGCTGTAACCGGGGCAGTAGTACTTTAAGGAAAGATGAAGAGCTGGAAAGCAGAACCTATTTGCAATTGTGAGGAGCACACAAAACATTTTCTTTTTAGCTGAGAAATCAAGACTGGTGGTGGGAACTTGTCAAATCAAGGTTCTCTAACCTTTTCTTCAAACCAACATAAGAAATTCACCTGGATTAAATGTGTGACCTAAATAACATAATTCTTTTATCTGCTAATGATACCAAGCAATTAGCCTGTCAAATATTTGTAGCTGACTAAAAAATATTTATATTTTTTAGACTTAAAATGTAAAAGACAATTTTACCTTTATATCTTTTGAAACTGTCAGACATTCAGCTGACAGCAGTAGCAATCTGAGGTAGCAGAATGTCCTTACTGGAGGCCATCCAGGGGTCAGATTTGGATCCCCATCTCCAAAGCATTGCTGGATCTTTAACTCCTGCATTATTCCCTCCCAGACCTTCTGGTCAGAGTAGTCCCAGGACACTGACACTGCTTTGTATTTTATTTCTCTCCCTCTAAATTACTGACCCCAAATATCTCTGTTTATTTTAAAGTTTGCTGTGACCATGTACCACATAACTGCACATCTGAGTGTAAATTGGGAAAAGTTGCCTGGGGCTTGAGTTTTATTGTCAAGAAATCATCAAGAGAATCTGGGAGCTGCAGCATGGTGAGGAGCCCCTGTGGACCAAAGGGGTAGGATGCTATAAGTGCAGTGAATCAGGAGGGTGGAGAAAAAAGAACTAATTAATGCTTATTGAATAAAACTATTCTGCTCTTTATCTGTGTGAATTAGATTTAGAAGAGGCTCGAGCAAGCTGATTCAGTGACATGGATTTTGGTGTAGCACTGAGGCCGGTATTGTTTGCAGAAGCAGACACCAAGGTCACATCTTTGAACTACACAAGTTTTTGATGGGAATAAAAATGAAAGACGTTAGTGGTGTCTTTGAACTGGTATCAAAAACAAGAATTGGAGGTCACAAAGTGACAGAGAAGGAATGGATGCACCTGAAATATTTGTGTCAAAAATGTCTTCAGCTGGGCAGAGTTTGGCACTGCACAAGAAATTAGCTGCATAAAAATACCCTGCAAGAAAATGCTTGAAGGGAGCAGCATGGGCTTGTATTGGGAAAAGAGTACTGCAGTGTGTAAATCAAATAGTTTGGAGTGTTGGCTGGGCTGGTGCTTCAAAGGCAGCAGCCAGATACCAAAACAGAACTCACCTGAGCTTAAGGAAAAAGTTTGAATTGACTGTGCATCTGCTTTTGGTTTATTCCCATTTACTGACCTTTCCTGGCTGCTTCCTCACCCTTTCCTGTGATGTCTTACTCCTGTCTCTGATTCTGTCAGCCTTATCCATCCATCGAGGAGGAGTGTTAGAAAGGGTTGTCACTCTTGATGATTGACAAAAGGAAGGGCATTTGTCCTTTTGTCTATCAGTGTGATAAGCAAATCCAGTGCCAGTCATTTGCATGCAGAGAGGACGGTTTCATTAAGAATTTCATTAAGATGGTAATGTTTAATGTTTCCTGGAAAAAATGAGTTTTTAGGTTGTTCAATTATATAATTAAAGTCAGAGAATTAGGGAAGATTGCAAGCTGCTTGCATAATGTGGGCAAGTTTAATGGTAAAACTTGTAAATAAGTTCAAAGGAAATGAGCTTTCTTTATGTTACTTGCCTTGAATGGAGTTTGTCTCCTGCAAGGGTGAGGGATATGGAGAAGGGCAGATGGGGAGTTAACAGGCTTTGACAGAGGAATGTATTAGCAGACAGATCTCATTTCTCTCTGAGTTTGAGCAACAGGAGATGGGTGACCTGGTAAAAGGCAGAAAGTGCTGCCAGCCAGCCAGGCTGGGCCAGTCTGCTGTGTGAGCTGTGCCGAAACCATGCCAAGGCTGGGACTTGAGAGCACTCCTTCCACTTTATTTAGCACAACAGTAGGTTATAGTGGCTTTGGCCTGGTGTTTTGCAGAGTTGCATTAGTTTTTTCCCTGTGCTGTGTCCATTCCCACCATGACAGGGGTGGAGGTCCTGCACAGGTGGAGGTGCTGCACAGGGGTCAAGGTATGCAGGATGTGTGCACATGAGTGTGGATGTATATATGGACATGTTTACTCCATACACAACACATGTATCTGAGAAGAACAAATTCAAACACAGTGTTAATTCCTGAAGTTAACAGAATATACCCTGCTTTGATATAGGTTTCCTTCAGATCTAAATTTAAGGCAATGGGAATGGTTTAAGAGGGATCCTTTCCTCTATAGGGGACAAACTCTTCAAGATAACTTTACCCCATCAACACAGTTTCCACTGCAGCAGGCTGAAGTCCTTCTGTCTCTCTAGTTTGCCCAAATCCTACCTGCTATAAAAGTCTCTCCCAGTCACACCTTGGGTTTCCCAGAGCACTAGAGGAGCTGAACCTGAAGTTCTTTAGTGTCCAAATGGCTCATGAGACTCTCTGACTCCTCTCCTGCACCAAAACTAGTTATTGTTCAAGTGGGGAACTGTCAGGAAGCTGCTGTGCTCCTTTCTGCTCCACATAGTTATTTCAGAAGATCTCCAAATCTTTTCATAGCATCCTTTAAATGTCAGTCCTGAAAAGTGACATAAACGAAATTTACTAGGGAGAATTCCCAACAGAAACTCAGGCAGTAAAACACCTTAAAAAGAAAATGGTGACCTGACAGAGCTGCAACAATGTCATGTATTATGTGCTTCTCCTTTTAGTGCTTTATATAGCTTATTTTAAGGAAATTACCATTTTGGATGCACCATTATTCTTTATAAGGAAGATCTATCTTTGAATGATTTGAGAATGACAGCTGTTTCCTCTGTACTTATTTTCCTGGTTTTCAGTGTTCCAGTTTGTTTCACTTCAGGCTTTTATTTTGTTTTGTTAATTTGATGTTAATTTGTGACTTTTGAATGCTGTCCAGCATATTAATATTTCATATGGAAAATCATTTATATGAATTAATTTATTCAATACTCTTTTCCTCATTCAACTTGTGAAATATTCACAAAAATTTCCTTTAATTTCTTAAATCCCATCATTTCCCCCCCCCCAATATATATTTCACAACCACCCCTTGTGTTGTGAGATAGTTTAGAGTATTTCTTTTGGAGCATATGATGATGCTACATTTTTGGACACAAGATCAGTCTGTGTATTGTCCAGTGCTAATAGTCTGGTCTTGGTGGCAGAGTCCCTTTAGCCCCTGAGTGAGCTTTTGCCTCAATATCTATTCCCCTGTTCTTGCAGATGAACAGTTTTGATTTTTTTTTTTCTTCTCCCCAACCTCTGTGCATTTAGCAAATCTTTTCAGCACATTTACAAGAATGATACATAGGTCTTTTATTATTATTTATCTGTAACGTTTTATGAATCAGTGAATCATATATTTGCCTTCTGCCTGATAAATACTTGACTGCAGGGAGAAATATACCCCGTTGGTCATTAGTAGTCAAAGAATGGTACGTCCTATGAGAATACTACTGGGTCAATAAAATTGTGTCTAGGCATTATGCTGGACAGAAGGGGATTACTGGGATATTGAATGGGAGGTGAGTGATTATTGATTGGAGTATTTGTGTTTTGAAATAGCTTTGAATAAAAACACACCATACATATTGTCACTTGCCAAACTTTTGGGTTGTCTCTGATAATAGAAATAGTCCTTTTGTGTTGCCCATTAATAGTGATGTTATTCACCTGTTCAGTTGTGGAGCCTGCCCACAGCATTTCAGGCTTGATTTGTAGCTCTGAGTTCTTGCCAATGAAACTGTGTGAATACCGGGATTCACAAGATCCAAAAGGCACCCCATGGATTTGCCCATGACCTGTGGGTCCAACCAGGGCCAGTCCTTGCCCCACAGCTCAGTCTGGCAGTAACACGGTGGTCTGGAGCAGCTCCCTGCTTTAGCACCACTCTTCATTTAACATTTCTGTATTTACAGTTATCATAGCATTGAGAAGAGCGGGAATGTATTTTGCTTCCCAAATTCCCTGGAGGGATTGGATTTCTTCCTGCAAAGTAGTTAAGAATGCTGCATAGATGGGGAAGATTGATGAGCAGTAAGTAAAATATTTAAAGACGTGTGTAAGACAAGCTTTGCATGGTATCCATTTATCATCTTGAGTAGATTTCATCTCCAAGCTGAGTTCAGACTTTTAAAGGAGAAAACAAGAGCCTTTGCTCTTGGAACTGCAGCTTTAGAGAACTTCAAGGAGCAGCAGGCACTGCAAAATTAGTCTATCTCTGGATCTTTATTGAAGTGTTGGTCATTCCACATTTATTGCTGCAAAGGCTTGGTTGGTGCTGATGGCAAGAGGGACACAATCAGACATTTCAACAGTGTAATTACTCTGGTGTGGAGGCAACAAAGTTGTTCCAAGGTCATGTTGTCACATCAGAGCAGGCTGTTTCCTGCATCTCATTTTTATGCCCACACACAAAGAGACACTTTTCTGGCTGATATTTATAGAGAAGTCCTACAGTCATTTTAATTATGCACAACATACTGATGCCTGCTTCACTGATCATAATTGCAGCTCTGACCTGTTTTATTTTGTGATTTAGATGTTTTCTCTTAAGCGTTGCTCTGGGATATGATTTACAGTGGCAGGTACTGGAAGTGAGGAGACAGCCACTGATAACACACCTTCAGCTGGCAGAGGCTCAGAGCTGTGGACTGTCACTGAAGGGCTCCTACATGCTCTTGAGCAAGTGTTGCCATGTTTCAAACAGCTCAGAGGGGAGAGACCTGCCCCTTCCTGCTGATATGACCTGTCTTGTCCATCCCCTCTAACTTTGTTTCGCTTCCTGGTGCTTCCCAGCCTGAAAAGTTCACACTCTGTCTATTGCTTCTGAAAGAGATTTTGTTTTTTTCTGATCTGAATGATCAGTCATGCAAAGGCAAGTCCAGGAACAATGTCAGTGCTATTCCATAGGCAGCCTTCTGCATGGTGGTGTCCAAGAAAAGCATCCCAGCACTATTACGGTGTCCCTTCCTTTTGTCACATTAAAGTTTCACTAAGCAGAGAAATCCATTTCTTGTAAAACAAGAAAATGTAGGAACGTGGCATCTCACGAGCAGCAGCGCTGCCAGCCTGGATATCAGAGCAAAAGCACCCCCAGGGAGTGTCTGGGGAGACTTAATTTTTTAAATCCCTTGTCATGTTGTTATGCCACTGGTTTGTTTACCAGCAAAGGTGTCAGAAGACAAGTTCCATGGGGCCTCTGCAGCGCTTGTCAACAAAACATTTGTCACCTAATGCTTTTAAGTGGTTATCCAGAGCAGGAAAGGTCTGAGTATTTGGGAGAGAAGACCCATTTCTATCTTTTGGAAGTCTTTCTCAGATGGAAGCTTTGCTAGCAGGGATTTCTGCTGGTGGAAGAAAGGATATAACAAGCTCTTTGGAGAGTACTTCTTCTGTGGAGTGCTGGTTGCAGAGCCCTGTTTTGATCACTTTAGCCCCATTAATAAGTCAGGGCTTGCATCCTTCCATCTGTGTTCAAATCCACCATAACTGGCACATCAAGACACAACCACCACAGGGTCTGTGTGCAGATGGGTCCTCATGAGCTGAATTTGGAATCATGAACACTAAAATTGAGTAATCCCATGCCCTGGGGCTTTAAATAATGCCTTTCTAGCTGTAGCAAAGGCTCAGGGTATTCCACAGGGTGATGGGATCCTGATTACTAAGTCAATGAAGTACATCAGGCTCCCCCTTGTCAACTGGCAGGTACAGAGTAAGGGTTGGTCCCTGTGTCTGCTCTAGGAACTGGGAGCAGTTCAGTTTTTGCTATGCCCTTTTAAAAACCATTTTAACATCTTCTCTGAATTCTTCAGTTCAGCAAAAAACAACTGCTGGTGGTGACAGGATAAACTGGAGAGCCACTTCCACAAATGCCAAATAGAAATCTAATCAAGAAGTAGTGATCAGGAAGGTGGTTTGCTGCTAGCTTTACTTCTCCCCTGGAGTCTGTATTCCCCTCCAGGGATGGAGTCTGCTTTTTTTTTGGTGTGGCTTTCTCTGGTATTTTAAAGAAACATGACATGGCATAACTCCTGTAGGAGAATATTGTATGTTCCATAATGTAACACTTTAATCACTGTGGAAGTGTTCAGCACGGGGCACCTAATGGCCCATTGGAATGGGCTATGGCTTTTCTCACCTCCAGGTTAATGGTTTGTAGTGCAGTTAGCTGCTCTGAAATGGGTTTAATGCCACTTGCTTAATCTAGTTTGGAGAAGAAGCCATAGTAAGAGAGGAAATGTTGAGCTGTGTTTCAGCTGGGTTGTTGTTTTGTTGGCTTTTTGTATTTTTATTTTCCTGAGGGTAAAATAAATGCAGGAAATGCTAGCCTTATTGTGCAGCATTCCCGGGCCATATCTGCTATATTTTTTTTTTTTTTAGTAGAAACTGCAACAAACATTCCTCTTTTCTCCATGTAACTCAGAGATGCATCTTTGTCCCAGGTTTGCTACCCTGGTGTGAGAGAGCTGGGGACAGCTATTGACTCCATGCTGATCTGAGGTGTGAAATAAATTTTATTTTAGCTACTGAGTTGCAGTGATTGTTCCTTATTGTGTGAGAATAAACAGCATGGGAATCTCTGTGTCCACTCACCTTCTCCAGTTGCATCACATCATCTGACAAGCTTTGTGGATCAGAAGCTGTGATTCTGTACAGTGTGGTTTTGTGGGTTTTTTTTGCTTGTTTGCTTGGGTTTTTGTTTTGTTTTTATTTGTTTTCATTTAAAAAAAAGAAAAAAAGCTCAGCCCACTGACGTACTGAATACTGACAATTTGACTTAGAAGGATGACTTCAATCATGGTGCTGCTCTTCAAGACAGTGTGTCCTCAGTAAGAATGAAAATACCCATAGTCCAAAGCAAACAAGTAGCAAACTTGGATGGGTGTTTCCTGTGCCTCTCTTGGAGCTGCACCCTGCAGCAAAGACCTCCTGCATTTGTTTGATCCAGGCTGGAGGGTGGTTTGCAGGCTTGGCTGCTCCTCCACCCGGTTCTTTCCGAGGAGATGGTTGGTCAGTCTTTGTGGTGGCTGGGCCCCTCCTACATCACGAACACCACAGACCTGCGCTATACAAAGCAGTGCTCTCCTGCCACAGCCTCCAACTTGGTCCTGGGTTTTGTAAGCATAAAACTTGCTGGGATAACCTGCCTCCATCATGCTCATTGCAACTTCTATGCTGGGACGTAGTTATTGGAAATCATCAAAATGCTGTCTGTCAAAAAACACCACGACTGTCAGTCTTTTAATTCCGGAACACAGCAATGTGCTGACAGAAGAGAGTGAGGAGAGTGGTAACAAAATCAGCAGGACAAGTATGGGAGCTGTGAGGGGTTGTATATGCCCAGAGAGAGCCTTCCCCTGTGAGCAGCAATCTCACAGCTCACCTTCCCCTTCTGATCTGCCAGTAATGCACCATCGGCTGAAAGCCAAAAGCTGTTTATTGATTATTACACACTGTTGTTAACAGGCACATGCTGAACAGAGGCATTGAAGTAGAGAGTGAAAATCTGGCTTTTGACTCCTGGGACTGATTTTCTGGGAAGGTGAAAGTAACCCTGTGGCAGTCAACAAACTGGGAAATTCCTGACAAGTCACACATCACTGCTAGGCTGTGGAGCAGCTCAGGAGGATCTGATGCAGAAATACTACCCATTAGTAGACCTCATATGTTGTCAGTATTCTCAGGGATGGGCCAGGGTGTGAAACTAGCCAGGCAGTACAACAGACAACAAACCTGGTACCTTGGGAAAGTTCATCTTCCAGAAGTGCCCAGGATGGTGTGATGTTTGAATGTGCTGCCATTCTGGTATGGCAAGTGGTGGTCAAAAAGCAGCTTGGGCAGTAATGATGTGGCATGGCCAGCTCAAAAGGAAGAGATGAGTGTGTAGGCAGGCAGAGGAACAAGGCTGAGTTTTTTGTTTTGCTTGTGGACATATGAGTTGTACATCAGAAGTTGAATCCTTCAGTAGCAGTGCCAGGGTTTGTAGCTTCACCCCAATGCTCTCCAGGCCAAGTCTTCAGGTGGTGGGAACAGGTTGCTGAGGCTGTCACCCTTCCTTCACTGCTCATCACCTGAAGCCACCTTGTTGCACTGTAATTGGTGAGAAAACGTGCCAGAATGGGCATGTGTTAGAGCCTCTTAGTAATTTTTATCAGACAATAAATGTTTTCATTTATTCTCTGTTGCAGAAGAGGCTTTGGTTACTTTTTGGGAAAATTGAACAGAGATAATAGGTTTCTGCTAATGCTCCTCTTCTATCTTGCTTACTCAGAGCTGGCCCTGTCTCTGCAGTGGGGAGACCAGCTTGTCCATTGAACATGTCACTGCCAAAGCAAACCGTGTAAATCTAATGATATTACACATTGCTCTCAAAGATGGAGAAAACATTTGTAATACTCTGGCTTATCACTAAGCTGCCCAGTCGTGAAAGAAGCAGCAAGCTGGTGCATTCAAATAATAGTATAAAAAATAACAGAGGAGAAGAAAAATGTTTTACTAAATCCCTGCATGATTCTAGCTTTTCCTGTCAAAAAGACCAATGTTTTGGCCAGGTCACCATGATTGTAACAGCATCTGTAAGATGAGTTTTGATGCAATATTCGTGGGGTATTTTTTGGTAAGTTTATTTTAGTTTTTCCCTACTGATCTCCTTTCCCATTCCATAGTTATGCTGAAAAAATAGGCATTATATACACTCTAAATTATTAAGTTTTTATTTATGGTGACTACCCACTGGTGAGCTTTAGTAACAATTATCTTCCTCTCAAAGTACAGGACTGCATAGCAGGAGATTAGATTGTTTTTTGTGACTTTGCAACCAACTTTCTTTCTAACCTTGGGTGAACCTTTTGATCACAATTATGTCTCAGAGCACCATTGTTATTAAATTTAATTATATTTAAACATAGAGTTTAAAACAAATATTGTGATATTAATGGGTACTGCCTCTTTTTTTTTTTTTTTTTTTCAGAAGATCTCAACTCAGGGCTTTCACTGAGCTTGAGGGCAGCCTACCTTTGTGTTTTGAGCTATTGGGTTGCTTCATATCACTTTTCTTGTTTGTGTAGACCAAGCTCAGGCCCTCATATGGCCAAGGACTATGGGTCATGTGCAACATATGGGGCTGAGGGAACCCAAACCAATGCCTCTGCTTGGAGTGGACACCACACCTCCTGCTGTGTTGGTGCAGATGGGCTGCACATGTGGGGCTCCAGAGTCACCCTGTTGTGGAATGCTTTGGTTCACATCCATCCAGGGCTGTAGGCATGGCCTGGCACCCGTTCCCCATTGCACCAGGAATGGTGTGCTGCTGCTCAGGGTTGGGCAGCTCCTGGTGTGTAAGAATTAAGAGTCTCACACTGAACACAGCTCTTGGCCAAGGGGATTTTGCAGTGTCTGTATTACCTCTGTTGATGGTTTTGATGCCTTTAACCGGATTGAATTGTAGTCTTCTGCCAACAGAAATAGCGAAAAGGCCTCCAGTGTGCCCAGTATGTTTGATCCGGAATTCACAAAGGGCAGAAGTCACTGCTGCATCTCTGGTCTCTCTTATCTTTGGCCATTTCTGCCTCTTTAGTACAGCAATATCCAGATTAAGCTGTTTAATTGCTTGGGAAATCTCCTTTTCAGGTCCTCCTCGTGTCAGCTAATGCACTGTCCGTGGACATGCAGTTGATAATGCGTGCCAGGTGTAGCCCAAGGGACATCCTCTTGCTCCACCTCCATGTTTTGCTCAATTTCTCTTTTAGGAAAGGACCAAAGGTCACAAGGGGGGTTCCCAGAAATGATCAATCAGCACAGTGAATCCTGTCACTTCCTCCCCATCACTCACTGGAAGGGGACACTGCATTCTAGATATCGGTCTTAATTGCTTTCTGAATGACAACACATTAGGTTTAATTACCCATAAAATTGAAGTACAGAGACTTTAAGTCCAAAATAATTTTCCAGCTCAGTAATCTATATGTGGCCAACATCTCAGCAGAGTGTCTTACGTTTCCAAAGGCATTTCAGGGTGCAACAGTTACATGTGTGTCCATCAAAACACTTTTACCTGGAAAGACTCCTTTTGCATGTGGCATTTTTTTGGTTGCAATCAAAAAGCAGGACTCTGGCTGAAACTGGTGTCTGCAACTGAAATAACCTCTAGGATTGCTAAGTAGATGTGAAATTCTCCCAGATCAGAACAGTAGTGTTACCTTTTATCTTTTAGCTGATTGCTCTTGTAAAAAGTAACAGTGGGAAAAACTAAGCCAAATAAAACAGGTGACGTTCATCCTCTTTTAACTCTATTGATATTAAAAGAAATAAGCCAGATCAGAAGCAGAGGGAATAACTACAGAGAAACTTTAATCCGTCTATGAAACCCTGTTAAAATTATAAGAGAAAGTAGTTCTTGCTTCTATATTTTAGTGAATAGAAACATGATTAAAAGAGGCATCCTTGAAGATTCTGTTTCTTTCTGTTTCTGTTTGGTTTCCCTGCTTCCAGCCATTGGGTTCTCCTGGCCAGGGTCTGTCTGGAGCAAGTCTGCTTGGGTACTTCTAGCTGCATGTGGTGCCTCAGGTTTTCATGTTGTCATCTGCTTGGGCTTCATAAAGAATCAAATTGGGCAACATTTCAATTGCTCTAAAGCCTGACCAAGATGAGGCTCCACAGAATGAAAACAGGGCCCTTCTATCATTCCTTCTGCTGTTTTTTTTCTTTTCTTTTTTTTTTTCCTTTCCTGCACACAGCGCCCCCCTGCACACCTCAAAGGTTTCAGGAAGGGAACGTTGCTATTTATGTGAATAAGAATACCTGGAATTAAATAACTAGTATTAGAAACATTAAGGTTTTAAAGAGATTGAGAGATGACCCACATTTCAGAGGAGGAAAAATGCTAAACAATGAGAGTTCTGAACCAGCTGTCCATGAACAGACCACAACACTGGGAGCCCATAGCAATGAATCTTGCACCTTCAGCTGCTTTCTGTGGAATAATTTCTCCTGCATTTGGAAGGAAAATAGTAGACCCTGGTCTTACCCTGTTAAACTGTAAGTCTGTTTCCATTTCTTCCTAGTCTGTGGGAAGAAACCACAACAGAGTCTGTTATTCATGGTGGCTCTGAATTCAAGGAATTAAATAAGATAGGTACAGGCTATGTGAGCTCAAGCACAAAAGCATATTAATATTTCCATGGTGGCTGACTGGGTTTCTGCTTGCAGTGAGTCACAGCTTTGCTTATGCCTGCTCTGTATCTCAAAACCATCATGAGTTTTCCTGTTGCTTTCCCTATAAATCGTTCTTTGTCGAACAAGCTACATACCTCACTGAGCAAAAGCTGAACATTCCCTCCTTTATCTGCAGTATATATTATTCTGCTAATGCTTGTATGGCTACTTTTTATTTTTTTCAAGGTCATTAGTCACTTGCCACGATGGTAAAATGTGATGAACAGCCCCATGAAAAGTTCAATGAAATGAATAACTAGCTTTAAACTATTTTATGGGGGAAAAAAAAAAAAAAAAGAAAAAAAGGCAGCAGTAAACCAGGCAGTGTGTTTCATGTAGATGATTTTTCTGTGATTAACCTTGCAAGGCTGAAATTCAGTCTTGTGCTTTGATCTTTAGATACTGTTATGAAATTAATAATCAAGAATTTCCTTTATTATTTTCCTGTATTCTTTAGCTTCTCAGATAAGGTGTTTGGCAACTGGAATTTCCTTGCCTCTGAGAAATAGTGCTAGTCCTTGTGCATATTTATTTTTAGTAATCCCAGAGCTTTCCCCCATAAGTCACAGAGTAGATGAGTAATGAACTGGTTTCTCTTGGAGCCGTTTTACTCAACATAGAACATGCTGTGACAAAGTAATAAATTCACAACAGAAAGGGTTTATCATGGTGGTGGATATCCTGATATAGCGAGAACCTGGTTCCTCAGCGGGAAAGATGCTATAAAGATATCAACCCTGGTGTTTGTATTTACTTACTCAGATGAATAAGTAAATAAATCAGAAGCAACTGGTTTAAGAAAATAAATAAATTAGTTATTGTGGCCTTCAGGCTGAGCTAGGAAAATGACCTGTGGCATGGTGCTTGTACCTTGCTGTGAACACACTGATCTTCTGTAGTGACACAAAGGATTAAAGGCTCATTAGTGGTGTTATCTAATGTAGAGGTGTCCAGTGAGACCTGAGGAGGGTTAGCAAGTTGCTCTGAGATTTTGATTGGAGGTTCTTTTGTCTAGGTAAAACACTGTACTTATGAATAGAAGTGGAAGTGAGTATGACTCTTTTTTCTGCTGCCTTTGAAGGTTTTCAAATTCCAACGCTTTCAGTTTCTGCAATTTTTTGTTTCTTTAGCTGCTGCAATGCACACAGAGGTGAGGTTTGTCTTTTTGGGAAACTCAATGCAAGTACATTAATCTATTTGAATTCTAAGGGCTCACTGAGAGAAGTCTTGTATGGATCTTGATTCACCTTTGAATAGGAGTGACTTTTTGTTACAACTGTAAATGAACAGCAAATTCAGTGTTGCCTTTTTTTTTCTTTCATTTTTTTTTCTTATGATTACATTCCAAATCTTATGTTATTTCACTTTATAAACCAAGCTCTCTAAAAGGGTGCTTAAAAGATGCATTCTTTTGTGTTGAATAATTTTGCTTCTGTCTTTCATGGTTACCCAAGAAGTCTTGAGACCACAATCAGAGAGTCTCCTATATAACTGAAAGCCCAGGGAGCAAGCAAGATTAAGTTTTTTCTTTTCATGTCTTGCCTATGTAATTTTTGGAATAGGGCAGATTCAGGTTTTTTGATAGTTTATTGGTGGCAATAAGACTTGCATTCCTTCCAGTTAATGCACTGTGCAAAAGTAAAAAGGCATCTAAGCAACTTGTGATATTTTGGTGGACTACCTGATGTCAATGCAGTTGGGAGACACAAGTGACAGAAGGAGCATATCCTGGGGTGACAGTGTAGCTGCAGAGGTGACTTCCTCAGAGCTGGAGAGTGAGTTGTGAATGCTGGGAGCAGTCACTCTATAGCCAGATACTGTCTCTTTAGAGTCAGTACACATAATGTCTCAAAACATTATGTGTACAATAGTGTAACCACACAAATAAATGAAGGATAACCCACCTGATTTGATGGAGTTTAAGTGCTAAACCAGCAGTATTTTGGAGATGACTACTCCCAGCCCTGGAGTGTTCAATGCTGGCCGAGTCCAAACAAGCTGCTCTGTGGGCAGACCTGGGGAAGAAATACCTCTGTTTGTTTCTACTGGGGCTATAAGTGGCTTGAGTTTTCTAAAGATGGCTTCTTGTTGTCAAATTATCAGTTATTATACCGTTGTTGAAGTGCTAGACTGGATATCTCAAGTGCCACTTGAGTTGTAGCAGCAGATTTGTTGGCGAGCGATGGAGACAGCGAGAGAACACAATGCTCGCCCAGGGAGAGGTTGAAACTGTCACTTTGCTCTTTAATGGAGACAGGAAAGGTAATTAACAGCCAGCGTTGTGTACAGATTCGTATTTCATGGGGAAGATGACTCATTTTGGCTCTGAGCAAGCATGAGAATGAAATTAAACCAATGCCTGGTGCCATGCCAGTGACTTTGGCATTTTAAATTATCTCCCCTCTGTGTCCCAACACAGGCTCACTATATTTTCAAAATCAGTATGCACTTTGTGGAAACAGGGGTTTCCAGGCTCTCTCTGTAGGTGAAATATAGCTTTTATTTTCCTACTTGCATCCAAATCCTTCATTTAGTAACCTCACTGTGCATTAGCTGTGTGGTTTTTATGTGCATCAGCTTCTTTCCATAGAGTCTTTATATTGTACTAGCTCAAGGTTAGATTTATTGGGGTGGTTGAGGAGTTTGTTGAAGATTGTGTCAGGCAGGATACATGGAAAATGACATGGGAAAAGGCTGAAATTTTTCCTCCCATTGGAATTGTGCTACCTACAGTTTTCTCCTGCATCTCTGATGATCAGGATGGCCTGGAGCTTATCTCCATCTCCAAAGAGTTGTGGGTTTTTTGTGTGTAACGAGTCAGTGGGAAACTCCAAAGAGAGCTGCAGTTTATGCATTTAAGTTTGGGCAAAAATGCTGTGAATGAAGCACAAGACAAACTGTAATATTCAGGGCAATATATTCTCTGCTCAATGATGTGGATTTACTCTCTTTGTTATCCTCTTTGGGAAGTGACCAGTAACAAAGGTCACAAGTTAGACCAGCCTTGTCCTTGCTTGCAGGGGCCTTTTCATTCTGCAAGTCTTCCCTTTTTTCCTCTGAACAATATATTTCCATACTTTTACCTGCTGGTGGGTGAATGGGTATCATCACCAATTCATGGAGAGACTCTAAAGGCACCATTCAGGTCTGGCCAAGGATGGGTGAGGATTTTGTGGTCAGTGGGATGAAAGAGGAAGAGGGCAGTTACCTGCCTCCTCAAGGACCCAGCTTCCTAAATACCATGTTATGACAAGGGGGAAAATTGCTGCTGAATGTGCCACTTGCTCTGAGAGAGAGGTGGGGACAAGCAGCAGCAGCTGGTTGAGGATGGGACTGTGTTCCCTGCTCTGTGGAGCAGCCTTGGGCAGCCGTGAGTCTGTCCCTCTGTGCTGTCCACAGTTTCTCCAGGGTCACTTGTGCTAACACTGAGTATTGAACAAATAAGTTAGAATTCCAGCTGATATTTACATTTCAGAACTGTAAAGGACTATCTAGTGCCTTTTTACTACCCTGGCAATGTAATAACCAAAAATGAGACATATTTTGATATATTCTGAATACATTCCCATGCTTATGCTTGTGCAACTTTTTGTACAAGGTGGTGGAGACCTTGATTTATTTTAAAATATTTATTTATTAAGGAAAAACATCCATAAATAAACCTCTACTGATGGACTGATTCATTATCTCCTCCCCCGCCCAATTCAAAAATAACAACCCAGATCCAGCCCCCTACCAGCTTTACCACAGCAGGAGCAGAATTCAGATAATGAGGGCACGAGGAAAAGGTTACCAAACAAAGCTAAGGGAGTTAAATTTAGAAAAGAAAGAGCTAACAGGTGGCCAGAGAAAAGGGAGGGAGGAAGACTTTGGAGAGGCAGTGAATAGAAATGTGATTGCATTCGTTATGGGGTTTGTATAATAGGGAAAATGTTGGGAGTAAAATAAACTCTATAAAGAACTATTTAAAAATGTATTGTTTGCAGAAAACTGTAATCAATCTAACTGACAGTCAGGAAGGTCTATTCAAATTGCAGGGTTTTTCTCCCTTGCACTCTTACCAAAATCTGCTTCAACAAATTGGGAAGAATATAGAACCAGTTATTGAACCCATCCACAGGCAATTTGAACAATTCCCAAGTCCTAACCACAATTGTGCCTCTCCCTTTGCTTTACTTTATGGTATGGTCTGACATGGTTTTGATCCAAGGGTTCATCCTGGGATGGTAACACCAAGATCCAAGTGCCTTTCAGACCTTTGCTTGCTTGTGTGTCTTCATACCAAGTTGGTTTTTGCCTCAAAGCCAACTTTTATCAAAGGAACAGTAAAAAACCAGAGATCTAACACAGTCATCTACCTGCTGCTTTCATTTGGCAATGATAACTTTGACTGCAACTGTGCTCCATAGACTGACTCCTAAAGCAGAGATTAATTGTCCATGCGGGGGACTGACATGTAGCTAAAGAAAGAAGCAGAAGCTAGGCCAGTATTATTCTACACAACGCCCTTGGTCTCACTTTTTGTGATGTTGGAGGATATTGCCTGAAAGAAGGATTTGGCTCACAGTGTGTGACAAGAGTGACTTGGTGACTAACTCAATGCTGTATTTATTTTGAATCAGTACTGGGGCTTTCTTAGTTTTTTGTTTTACAAAAAATTGAAGAAAACTCTGTCTTGGCCACAGAGCTAGTTTTCAGATATTTTAGACCGAAGAAATAGGATTTATTTTTAGCATTAGTTATCTGCAACGCTGCTTGTGTTTATCCATCAGTAATGGGCTCCAGGAATACCTAACTCCTCATGTATGGAGACTAAATGAATTTTCATATGTAAATATTAATGTTGCAGGTATTTGAAGTTGGACAGATGAATCCCAAATGAAATGCTCACTGTACTGAACTGGAATTTGGGAGTCTTAGCTGCACTACATTTTAGAGGGTTTTTGTCAGTATAGCAGTATTAAGCCCTTAGGTAATATATTATTGTTTATACTTAGTGGAAATCCTCTAAGGATTACTTTCTTTCTTCCTGTAGAGTTTGACTAGATTAAGGAGGTGTATTATGACAGTGCTGTATCACTACTGGGTTTTATCTGAAGGAGTAAGGTACGTTTCTACTGTCCCTGAACCAGTTGAGCATTGATATGGTCAGGTTCCTTTTATGGCACCTAAGTGTGGCCTGTGGCTGGTGTGTCAGAACACAGCATTATCCCAAAGATGATGTTTCAGTCTCTTTTTATGATTCAGGGACAAACTCTTGAATTTCTTCTTTGACATGATGGCAACTGACACTATTTTCAGAAATATTGATTCTGAACAGGAGCATTTAGATAGTGCCACAGCCATTGTTACAAGGAGAATAACAAGGTTTTTCTTTCTCTCTCCTTTGTTAATCCCTGGAAAACATAGTTCTGGCTACCTCAGCCAGCTTTAAGAGGGAAAATGCAGCATGCTGCCTCTGGTCTTCACTCAGTGGAAATGGTTTTATTTTGGACATCCTTTTAATTCAACAGATTGGCTCAATCTCAGATGGCCTTTCGATCCAATTCTGCCCTGACTTTGATTGATGCTATCTCTCTATTTGGGGATTGACTAATTAAGGCTATGCTATCTAAAATCAGTTTGCTTTCCTTGTTGTTTTTTTGTTTTGGTGGGTTTTTTTCCACTCAGCTACTTAGAGTTTGAAATGGAGCAGGGCACCCTGTTGTACAACTTCTTTTAAAGTGTTTTCTTTCCCAATGCTAAAACCAAATCAGATTTAAACTCTTCTCTTTACTGTAGAGTTTTCCATGATCCAATCTACCTGTACTTATTTAACCCAATCACCCTGTTTTGGATGACCACATTGTTAATTTTAGTATTGATTACCTCCTCCCTTCATTCATTTTTTTTCGGGCTTGTTAACCAGTAGCTTGAGATTCTGCAAGGGGAGTTTGCATAGCATAGCTTTGAAATTACACTTGGAAACTATTACTTGGACAGTTACTTTAGAGGCATTCTTGGAGGTCATTACAGTTTTTGTCAAGAACAGTTTAATTCTCTGCCATTTTCCACTTTTGTTATTATTGTGGATTGTCATGGGAGCAGGTTAATTTGGTCCAATTTCCTCCTCATGTTCTGTCCCTCATCTCATGAATGCAAACACGTGGAAACTGGACTCTGCAGAAGATTAAACCTGTGGCAACAAGTAATTCCTGTGACAGAGACTTTAATGAGAAGAGAAAAAGACCTTAAAATATCTCCTTTCATTTAATAAGGATAATCTGAGCAGTGGTATGAAAACCACTGGAGGACAGCTCTGACCTGTCTGCTGATCATGTTGCAAGCTATGGTGGGACTGACCTATGGGCAGGTACATGTGAGAAAGTGACTCCATGGGCAGGCAAAATTAAAGCCCCTCTCTTTGGAAAGCAAAGAAAGCTCCTCAGTAGTGACCGAGGAGAAAAGATGTCAATGGTCCTGGTGTCTGGAGAGCAATGCTGTGCTCGAAGGGCCAACTCCTGCACTCTGGCCTTGCAGTGGCTTATTCCATAGTGTCCTCTGCCCCTGCTCACTGCTAAGGATGACATGGAATAAGCTGTCATCTGGTCAGCCAAAGCCTGTCTGGTGGCAGATGTGTAGAAAAAGGCATGAGAAATAAAGAGACACTGAACCCATCTCAGACAAACCTTTCCAGTTTTTGGCAATCACTGGCTTAGAGACTTTCAAACCATACCTTTAGGTACTAAGTCTTCATGACTTTGTCTAGTCCTTTATTAAATCCTTTTAAAACCCTTTGTCTTCTGCAATAACTTGTGTCAAGAAGTTCCATAAATTAACTGTGTAAAAAAGCACTTTATTTAATTTGTGTTAGACAGGCTGCCTGATCATTTCATCAAATTCCACCCCTCACTCCCATTTATTAAGTTGGGAATGGGTGCCCTCTCATTACCTTTCCACTCTGGATTTTGCAGACATGTTAATCCCCCCTCCATCACTCTCCTACTGTTCTCTAGAGAGAGTCCTTTAGGGAATTCAGACCTGTTAAATGGGAGAAGCCAGCTTGGAGCTGCTCCTTGGGCTCAGATTCATCAAGTAATGCTCCAGCCCTCAAAGGGAGCACTCTAGCAATGAATGTAGAACTCACCCATGATACCAAAAGGACCTATCCATACAAATATTCAGGCAGGCATAAGCGTGATTTTAGGGTAACTGTTACCACTGGAAGCAGTGAGTTTACTGTCACTTGCCAGTAACACCTGCCCATCATCCTAGGGAAAAAATAATTTTTTTGGAGGGGTTGTTGATGGCAGCGCTCTGACTCATAAATAATTCCAGCTCTGGGTTTCTCCTGAGACTTGCCTCTTGATGGCTTATCTCTTGACCTCTCCCTAAACTTAGCATCCTTTGACCAGAGGAGCAAAGGAAGCAGGATGAAAAGTAGGTGCCATATTTCAGTGAGATTGCCTGGTACATCATTTAGATGTGCAAGTGAACTTAGCTCAGCAGGTCGGTCAAGCCTTGCTCCTGTGCTGGCATCTCACTGACTTCAGTAAAAGCCAAACACATGCAAACCACGTGCCTGTGGTTTCTCCCTGGATCAGGATGAGAGAGGGCTCGTAGAAGGTGGCCTGGCTGTAACCCTGGTCTTCCTGGTCCTAACCTGCTGGGTGACCTGGGGTAAAAGTCAGTGGTTTGTGCTTCCAGGCTCCCTGGTTGTCATTTGGAGCAATAAGCTCCTTGCAATCTCTGGCGAAGCTTCTCTAGATAGGTTATAGGTGTTACTAAAAGACTGTCATGGTAGCAGCTTGGAGGTTACACTCACCATCTGAGAAGCTTTTGTTGTTGGAAACTGGCTCATTTGTATGTGAAGAAATCAATATTTTTATAAGCAGAATGTTGGTTTGTTTTTTTTGGTTTTTTTGGGTTTTTTTCAGTTCTGGATACTCCCAAAAGCAAGAGTGTTTCCATCAGGTATTAAAATCTGGCTTTTGCTTTCAGCAGTAGGCAAGGATGTGTGTTATTACTGTATTTGGACTAAATGTCACTCAGGATAATACAGAGCTGCAGACAAGCATTGCTCTAAAAGCAGGCCCTTGTCTCTCTGTATTTCCTCAGCACACTGAATGTTTGGCTAAACTCCAGGAACTTTCCAAACACAAACAAGCATTTATGTATTAAACCTTTTTATCAGACTATGCTCTGTCTGAGCTGGGATGTGGGCAGCCTTTATAATAAGGTGTATGCAGAATTGTTAATGGCTCTCCCATCCACCTGTGCAACAAAAAATATCCAAAATTTTAAATATTAAATTTTTTTTTTTTTTGGAAATACATCACTGTCTTCCTTTCACTAAACAGTATTAGAAGAATTATGGGTTTGATAAAACTCATAATTTTTTTTCTTAAGTAGGTGGATTGCTGCATGTATATGAAATGCAGGCTGAAGGTTTTGGGTGTGGCTTGTGCCTGGTGCTGGAATGAACTTTGGCAGCACTGGTCCATCTCTGGTCAGTGGTTGACAGTCCCACCAGCTTCCAGTTAGCAAATAATAACCAAACTGATAATTCCTGTGCAGTTGCTAGCGTAAGACAGCCATAAATTTAGGTTTTTAAAATGCAGTTCCAACAGAAATAGCACTAACTACCTTTAATGGCAAGGACAAGTAGGAGTTGGGAACAGTATGATGCTGTGTCATCTCTAGTCCCCCACCCCTATTCGGGGAGTGACTGCCCTGGAGCCGTTGTAATCACACTGGCATTTCAGCTTGATGAGGTTTGAATTGCTGATGCTCAGGATGAGCTTATTGCAAACTCTAGTAAAGGATTTCAGGACTTTTACTCTGCTCTACATTTAAAAGATGTATGTTTAAATATGTAGATATATTTTAGATTTGAAGATGCAATCTGTGGTTCAATCCTTAGTTTATGTCTGTTATGGCAGTGGGACGATCCCCAAAATAAGCTACTACTCCTGAATGCCACCACAGCAAAACCTGGCTTCAAATAGTGCCTTGAAATAAAGTCTCATCAGCTCCAAGATGTGTTTTGTATTCACCATTGACTCATTTCCCATACATTTATAGGTCCCATGCTATCCTCTCTGTCCTCAAAAGAGAAATTTCAGTGTAAACGTTTGCCTCTCTTCCGATTCAAATTTCACTTGCATCAAATAGCATCTGAAATAATCTCATTTATGTTTTAATCAAATAGGTAAGTAGGAGTTATTAAGTAATACCCTGTATCTCCTTGGAGAGTTCAACAGCAGTGAGCTGCATGTGTGCAGGTATGAAAGGGGACGGGACTGGGGCCACAGGGTTGCATTTCCTGTGCTCCCCTCATCAGGATTCTTATCACTACACAGCTGAGAAAGGGACACAGCAGTGGGGGGAAAGCAGCAGTGAGATCTGGAGGGCAGGGGTGATGGTGGCAGATACTCAGGGTGAGAAGCATTGACCAGGTCTTGCCTGTGCCCAGATCGAAGATTGTGGAGAGCTGTGTGGGGAGGACATTTCTGAGCAAGCTGCTGCCACAGAAATGGTTGATGTGCTGAGTGAATTGGGCTTTGAGGAGTAGTCTTTGATATGCCACGCTGTTTCTGGAAAAATCAAATATTTGGGTTCAAGCACAGTTCAGTTTTAAACCTCTGTGGTATACTGGAGTTCATCATGGTTCTCTTTCATTCCAGGAGATTTTTTTTTTTTTCCCTCACCCTTGTTCCTGGCTGGTCCCCGTTAGCATGCAGCTCTTCTTGCATCTAGAGATCAAAAAATCCTGTGTATATGACAGGGCTATTAAAAATAAAAAGAGGATAAAAGAGTGATAGTTGGGAATAAAGCCAATGTTGTGATTTCTCAAAAAGCACCCTTCTGAAGTGTAAGTGCTCCAAAAAGGTGCCAGATGTTGTGTGTGTGTGTTTTTAATATAGCTTTGACTGGAGGGAAGAGATAAAGATTGTTATCTCTAAAGAAGGGGATTCAGGGCAGGTAGATGATGAGCTGAAGACCAAATGCTCCCCTTCGTTTGTACTTCTTGTCAGGGAGAGGAGGAACATTTCACCTGATTGATCTTTGGGCCAGATTATCTTCGGATAGTGGTCAACAGACACTTTAAACCACAAGTTTCTCAGCATTAGCCTTTCTCATTCTCAAGTGAAGGGGAGATGTCTTTAGCATCTGCTGTGGCTTGGGATTGCTTTTTCTTGTGCAGTGGGATCCCTTCACATGTGCTTGAGGCAATGAACCTCCCCTGCAGAGCAGATCTCCAGGTCTGCCAAGAGACAAGGAAAAAGTGACACTCAGCCAGCTCTCCCCATCCTACTGTTCTGCTGATACCTGCACAGGCACTTCAGTTTGAGGAGCTGAGGAACCGACAGGGTTTCTTGCATAAAGTTGTCTTTGAAGAGCTGTCTGCAAGGTAGGGTAAGGCTCAGGGCTGCAGGGGGAGTCAGATTAGTCCCTGCAGTCCCAGATCAATGCTGGAGCTTGGCAGCCCATTTCAGTCTCACCAAGGACTTCTTCCTTTTCTTTCTGTTCCTCATTTTAGTAGGACAGGGTCTACCCAATTTCCCCCAGCTGACTAATGCACTCAGCCTGACCCCTGTGCATCTCCTCAGCAGAAACCTCAGGTCAGGGAGAGCCTGCAGACGTGCCCCAGGTCACACTGGGACAAGTGCAAATGCTCTGTGCCAGCAATCCCCTTGTTGAACAGTTTGCAGGCACAGGGCTGACATGACCTCACTGAGATCACAGGAGCTGTGGTAGGAGAAGTTTCTGCTCAGCAGTTGAGAATTATGTGCACCTCCGAGACTCGATTCTGTTTCTGAACACATCTCCCTTGGCAGGATGAGCTGTGAACAAAACAAGGTGCTTGAGAGGAAAGGGAGTCAGCTCAGTGGGCTGGGAAGGCAGGGAAATTTTTTTTCTTTTGAGTCATTTTTCTGAACAACTCAAATTACAAAATGGGGCTGTTAATGCTGAAATAGCCTGACTATTACCACAGGGGTCAAGGAGGCACTGTGCTTCTCTTTGCCAAACCACTAATGCTCTGGGCAGCTCTAAGTGATATGAGTCCCTTTCTGTGTCAGTCATTTTTTCTGTATAAGCAAAGAGAGAGAGAGGAGAAACTGAAAGGGTAGGAATCTCCTGGAAAACCTGGGACCATAAGCCATCCTGGGGCACATTAGCAATCTCAATGTTGTTTGTGGGCATATTGTTAAGGAAATGTTTCTAAATAATAACTTTGTTGCAGTTTGTCTATGTAGAAAGCTTACTAAAAGTGATTTCTCCCAGGATATTTAGTGTTTTTCTTTTCTTTGGACAAACATAGAAGGGTAAAATGGATCTATCCCCAAAAGCCCCCAAAGCTGCTGCTTTCACCAGCAGAGCAGGCTGTCAGCTGAGATGGCCAGGAGCATCACTCTTGGAGCATCTCAGTAATTGGACTTTGCCAAGGAAGAAGTAAATAAAAGGTATCCGGTGAGGATTGCTCCAATAGCTTGGATTTCACAAATTGAAAACATATTAACTTCTGACAGCTCTGTTCTTCTATAGACTAAACAACTACATTCCCAGGAGTTCTGTGCTTAAAGTTTTAAATCTTTTCCCTTCTGGTGAATTCTTTGTGCATCTAAAAAAGGCTCCCAGAGTCTGATTTTTTTTTTTTATGCTGTTTTGCACCTTGGTTTATCATTCACACCAAAACCAGCAGGCTCAAAATGTTCTTTTGCAACTGATTTGGCAGCATTTCACATCCACTTGGCACTGGGACATGTGTTTATGTCTCTTACTCTACCGGGTATGAGGCAATAACAAATTTGGCCCTCTAGATATTTCTTACATTTGAACCCAGGGTTAGATATATTCTCTGGGACTCTGCAAGATTTCAATTCATTTATTCCTTCCTCTGCTCATCCTACCTCTGTTCCTGATGCCTGCTGATAATACCGAAAATAAAACCTTGCTTAAAGTTTTAAAGACAAAAAAATATCAGGTACATCTTAGAAACACTTTTAGCTCAAGTTGATGGCTTCTCTGTCCTGCTAGGCTGTGTGCAGTGTATTCTGTACTAGGAAAGGAAGGAGACTCATGCAGTGGTTAGCATCTCCTAACAGCACTTTTGCACACTACTAAAGAGAAAGCTCAGTGCTTTGTGTCAGTCTGCCAAAATAGTTGAGTCAATAGGGGCTTTTTTTTTTTTTATTTTCTACATGGATGAATTTGGCTCGTGGGTTTTCCAGTAAATCACTAGAAAACTATCTGTGATTTGGTCTTCTTTGTATGACTTCTGCTCCAGCTGCCAGTTACACCAAATAGAAAAACTGACAATGAGGCAGATCTGTGCTCCTTGTCTCAGTATAAATTGTGGTCATTTTTTGCCTGGTAATGGTTTTGCAGCCAACCCTTTCCCATATCCATGAGAAGCAGAGGTGAATCCGAAGTTGTTTTGTTAACAAGTAGAGATGAGTGGAGCATGAAAGACTTGGGAGGCAACCATGATAATCTGCCAGGTAATCTTGGAGGCAGCTGGGAGCACTGTTTCCCAGGCTTGTTGGGAAGTCAATGCTCTGCTCTGAGGGTGTTTTCATGCAGACATCCCTTGAAAACATCCCTCCCTTGTACAAGTCCTCTTTAGCCTCCAGTGCTAAGATTCACAACTCAGAAAACCTGTGTTGCAGAGAGGAACTCAAGAATTCATTTCTATAGAGCATTTGCAGGTATTGCTAGTTGGCTTTGAAAGCTTCAGCTTATAATTATTTTTGATCATATCAATGTTTATATGCTACTGTGTGTGCTATGGACCAGATGGTACAGCTGTTGTTACCTGCATTGCAGATGCAATTTGGCCCAAATGATGGTGGTAAGTCACTCCCAAGTGTCTCTCAGGTGTCAGAGTTAAGTGTCAACTTTTGTGAGTGATATTTTTCCCTCCTACATATGAAACAGGAAAAAATAGGTATGGTGAAAGGAAAAAAAAAAATAAATGTAACCAACCAGTACAGCTAATACAAGGCTAATCCCTGGCAGCAGCTTTGGGATGTTGCAGCACAAATAAGACAGCAGCCTTCAGACTTCACTAGTCATCCCAAAAGAACAGGTCCTGGGCACCCAGGATAGGATTAGGAGAGTACAGAAGCATAGAGCTTGTGCCATTTTTGCAATCCTTTCCACCCCCGTGAGCTGCTCTGTGCAAAGACATCCTACAGCCATGGCTGGGCAGAGGCAAGGTTGAAGACAGCAGGAAATTTCAGTGCTGCTCAAAGTGCTTCTTCCTCATCAGGGGGATTTAGTGTGGTCGCTTAGAAAATAGGCAACTGGATTGATTTAGCAGCTGTTGTAGCGTGTGATATACCTGAATATACTTGACATCTAATGGATGAAAGGCAAAAAAATCAGGGAGGCAGGTTGAAGTGACCTGTAATCAGGGTTACTAGCACTCGTGATTTTACCAAATGTCTTGGAGTATTTGAGTCCTGTGATTATGCAAGACTGTACCTCTGCAAAGGGGAAAAAAAAGGCATTTCAAGAGTGAAGCATTGCCATGTGGTCCTTAAAATTCAAACACCAAGCAACAAAAAGAGCATATTGCAGGTATTTCTTTTCTGTGACAAAAATGTGTACAAAACACCATGACTTTAAAATCCTGATTTCCTGACCTTTTCCCAAACTCTTGGCATGGTTCATTCTACACCTTTAGGAAAAAGTAACAAGGTTTAACTGATAACAAGGTTTCCAGTGCTCTATGGGTTTTCAGTACTTTGTGTTTCTGAAGCAGGTAGCCCACAAGACTCTCTTTCTCTGCCACAGGCTTAGGCTGTAAGCTTTACAGGAATCTAAACTGCTTCGGGCTTAACCACAGAAGTGTGTGCTTCCCATCTTGAGAATAAACTGTCTTGTATATCACAACTGCAGCTTGTGTAGAAGACAGGAGTGTACCCTGAAAATCAGTGTAAAGCCTTTAGTCCTTTCCTGCTTTTTGTTGCTTTCTCCCAGGCACTGTGACTGTCTTGGGGAAAACAGAAATGGCTTTTAGAATGAATGAGACGAACAGTGAAGTAAAGATCAAGGATGCTTGAAACCAAGTGTAACGTCCTCCTTTAATGCATTGCAAAATAAGTACAAAAAGAGAAATATGAAGTGCAATGGATTTTGACTCCTTCAACAATTGCTTAAAGAAACCAGTGTTTTTGTCAGGACTTGGATTTCAGGAGTAATTGCTGTGTTAACACTGCAATGTACATGCATTTCCTCTGATCTCTTCTTGCAGTATAATTGTGGTATCGCTGTGGTCAGCTGCATTCCCTCTCCCTGCATTTCCTCTCCCTTCATGCTTCCCCTGCAAATAGGAGTGCTGGATTCAGGATCCACGCTTCAAAGGCAAATCAGAAAAAGCATCTGCATACAAATGGCTCTGAAATAAGTGAGCTTTTCTTCCTTGGCACAGAGGTCTTCAGAGCTGTAGCACTACTGTGACTATTTCCTTTGCTTGGTTTCTAGCAACTAGGCAGGAAACCCACTTTGAGATCAGAAGAGCCTTGTGGTGGGACTCAGCTTGGAAGTAGGACTGCCAAGGACTCTGCCATCTCTGCTACAGTGATGATGGGTTACACAATGGGTAAACTGAGGCATGAAGAATTTAAGTGTTCAGCCCCAAAAGCTAAAGCCAGGCTTTAAAGTGTGACTCTGTTCATTGAGTGAGTCACACTTGTCTGTGAATGTGCTGCCATGTTCTCCATCAGCATTTCTTTTCTTTCCCCATATGCTGTTGAAGGGAAGTGTTTCTGAAGGGCAGGAGCCCTGTCCCTTTCCAGGACTGGCTTTTTTGTCCCAGCTGTGGCCTGTGGTGTCTCTGATGGAGCAGAGACCATTCTGCTCTCCTCTTCTGCACCCTCACTGCTGTCTCTGCTGCATGTCCTGATGTACTCGTTAGTTTATTTGCTGCCAAGATTGTCTCGTGGCTCTTCTCCTTGATGTCTGCAATGCATCCAAGCTTAGGCTGAGCCTTTTGAAGTGACAGCTTGGAATTAGGCACCCAAATCCTAGGAGGTTTGCTGGATTTTGGCATAATTGTAAAACTGTGCCTTGGTGATGCTTTTGGTGCTGTGACTGTCTGGTGAAAACCAGAAACAGCTGATTTCTACAGAGCCCAGGATATGCCTCCCCTTTTTGTTTACTATTTATAATAAAACTTGGTTTGTGATCTGACAGTTTTTAATCTCAGCAAAACCATCTGTGCCAAGCTAGATGGGGTGACTTTCTGTAGTAATTTCTCATGTGTCTTTATTGTCCTCTTGGTACCTCCTGATATTTTTTTTGTGTCGCTGTTGCTCTGTGCATAAATACATACATGGGAGCCATAGTCAAATTACTTCAGTTCTTTGGGACTTCCTGAAGACTGTTGTCTTTTCACAGGCTGCTTCTCCATTTCCCCAGAGGTCTTCCAAAGAATTCAGTGATTACTAAATGTTTCGTTGCCTTCTAAGCCTTTGAAAAACCAGTTCCCTCTGGGCTGGGCAGATGTTGCTGTGGTATCTACACATCACTGAATCTGGTGGATTTGGCTGGTTTGGGGTTTCCTGATGTGAACTCTGGTGTGTGTTCTCCCGTTTTGGGTAATGAAACATGACAGAGAACTAATGTTTTCCCTTCCTTCTCAACTGCAAAGTTATAACTGCTGACCCCTCTAGAAGCAGACAGATTTGAAATAGATGGAATTAAATGGTTTTTTATCTGGATGGGTCTCCTTAGCTCTTGGACTATCAGATTTTGCCTAATCCTAAATAAAAGGCTGATAGCTGTTATTGTTATATGTGTGTAAACGGGAGTCTATCAGTATTTGTGGGAGCTGCCTGCAGGATTTGGGGCCAGCATTCTCTAGAACTTTTACACAGAGTGGAGATACTTATAAACCAAATTTTGCAGCCACTCACTATAGCAAACTTGGGCCTGATCCAGCACAATGCTGAACTCCCACACCTCTCTGACTTCAAGCAGAGATGGTTATTTCTCAAAGGGTTTTTGCCTTTGTAGGGGGGGTTTGCCCTGCATAGCTTAGGTTGGAGTTCAGGCACTTAATTTTCTCTTGTGAAACTCCAAATTTATGTCAATTTTTTTTAAAAAACTAGCTTGTTGGGGAATATTTAAATAGAATTGATGTGCTCAGTGCATGTATCCTTTTCCAATTCTTTTTGGTTTGTGTAACTCATGTTTTCCTCACACTTCAAATCCACCATAACACAGAAAGAAAAGTTTCTCATTTACTTAGACTTTCACCAAGTTTTAATACCTGTTAGTTCACAGGGCATGAAGAAGCTGAATGCTATTATATTTCCTATTTACTGTTTGCAGTTATAATACTCCTCTTAATGGTGTGAAATATAAATGAATTATGTGCCCTCATTTGTGGTTGCAAGTTGATGTTATAAATAATGCAAACTGATGCTCATGGGGTAGTAAATGAAAATTTTTTGAAAAGAAACAACAGGAAGAATGGAAGAAAAGAACATTTCTGGTTGGCTTGTGGCATGCAATAACATGTGACTGAATGTGCAGAACTCTTTATATACACACTCCTTTTTGTTAATTTGTTTTGTTTAATTTAAGTCTCTTGTCTCAAAAACTTCTTATATTCCCAAATGCCATTTTGTTGTTGCCTTGACATTCCTGTTATAGATGAGAAATATGCTTTAAAAATAAATTTCATTGCAGAAAAAATAGAAACTTGATATATAAATCCTTTGTAAGGACTGTGGGAATAAATGTTTTTTACAGGATATAGAGTACAGGACTGGTTTTGAAATCGGTGAAGCAACAAAGCTGATTTCTTATACCTAGGATACCATAAATAATTCATTTAGTGTTGTAATTTATCATTACTTACAAATAAAAAAAATTAGGTTTCACATATTTGTTTTCAAAAAAAGTTTTCCAGCAGTTTCTAGGAACTGTATCCTTAATTTTAAGTACATGGAGAGTCAGATCTGCTGGTACTATTTCTTTGCATGGCTGAGGCCATATCTGCCTCTCCATGCAAAAACAAGAAACTGATAGAAGAAAAGCCAAAAGCATCTGACAAAAAAAGAAAATATTCTGACCTGAAATTAATAGAATTAGCCATGTGGGTCATATTATTCTTTTAAATATTTTGTTGAATTGCAACTCAAATAACACAATCTTGAGTGATGAGGGTCTAAATATATTTTTTCTAGATTTATTCTTTAATAAATGAAATACAACTGATCATAATTCAATAAAATACTTTGTTCAGAAAAATACATATGTTAACAGCTTTCTGAATTATACAAGTATTGCATTCAAAGACCATCTTTCTTGTTCTTTTTGGCATTGCATTTTTCTCCCATTTCTCTTTTATTCCTCATTGCCAGTTTTGACTGCTCAGCTCAGGCACAGGAGTTTATCAAAATAAAAAATGTTTTGTTTGAGATAAATGTGGACATGAGCTGTGAAATGATTAAATGAAAACAGGAGTGAAAAATACCCCCTTGAACATCAGCAACTAGAGTGAGATTCGGGATTTTCTTTATTTTGGTGAGTTTTAAACTACCCGTTGAGTTTGTATTAAAATGTCCCCAATTAGCTGTTAAGAGCAAGTTCTGCAGCATCTCCTTGTGCTTGCAGCTTTGAGGTTACTTAGAGTAACTCACATCTGTGTTAGAAGTAGGAAGCTACAGGTTTGGGGATTTTGGAGCATCTGGATGCAGCCTGAGCCCTCTGTACTCTGCAGCAACAAACTGTGTCTCTGCAGCTCTGCAGGCAAGTAATTTATTTCTGTATTGAGTCCACAGAGGTGTTTCCCCTCATCCAAGACTAAGATAAGGTACATGGTCTGTGGCATGCAATGAATTGTTAAACTTTTCCATCAAAGCCATTTCAGTGCCATGAGACCCTTCTAAGGATGTATTTGGTGCTGCTGACGTGTTGCAGCCCCAGACAGGGTGCTGCTTTTCTCCAGGCTGCTTTGCCTGGGTGAGTTTCGGGGACATTTTGTCTCCTGTCCGATGGGCCTGCAGGAGAGGGAATTCGATGAGCGTGCTTTGCAGATGATGATGATAGAAGAAAAAGACTGCCGTGAAACCACAACAAGGATCCTCCCCCCGCTCTTTTCCTTGTGCTCTACCTTCATTTATCTCGGCAAGCTTGAATTGCAGTCCCATTGCTATTAACCTTTCGACTGCTGGCATTTTACCCAGAGCGCTCAGCCCCAGCTGGCAGCGGGAAGGGGAAGATTGGAGCAGCTCCGAAGTGATGAATTGACGTTGGCTCTTCACTCAACAACCACTCTCTGGAAAGTGGAAAAGACGTTGTGCAGCTCTGTCATCTTAATACCCTGCCTGTCCAGGTACCAACTGTAAAAGCCTGAAATCTGGGAACGAAGAAAAGGAGGGGGAGCTGCAGCACTGGAAGGCTTACTTTTCTTCCTACCTTCCACAAGTAGCTTCTTTGCCTCTGAAAAAGGAGATAAACTTTGTCAGCTCCCACGGCAACAGGTGCTTTCCAACCAGTGCTGACAAACCAGGAGGTATGACTTTGCCTGCTGCAAGTTAGCCTGTCTCTTCCAAGGGTGGTCCCCTTCTCTCTCAATCCAGCACTCAGTTCCAGATATGACTTGTTTTCTTGGCTGTGCCACCAGGTTTTAAGGTTCTTGCTGGCCCGTGGTGTTGGTTTTGGTGCTGCTGTGCTGCCTTCAGTCCCTCTCAGAGCACCTCAGCACTGCGGATGCACAGTGCGATGCTCAGGGCTACCTTGGCTGGATCCTGGCTGTGTAAGTGCCAGTCCTGCCATCTGCTCTGTGCAGGGCAGGGAATGCTTTGTCCTGGCTCTCTCTGGCCTGTCAGTGTAGCACACGGCAGGTGCTATCATAAAGCACAGCGGTGTGATGGTCTGACCTGTTCCTTGGCAAGGCTCCTGTCCGTGGTCCAGCCCCCAGGAGCTGCTGGCAGATCCACCCATCACACTGTGAGTCTGCTGGACCTTGCAGGAATGTGGCTGGGCACGAGCAGCCTGTGTTCTGGTACCTTCATCATTCTGCTCCAGAGAATTGCACTAGATAAATGTCAACACATGACTCGATCTCCGGTTAATGAAGAGAGGTTTTTGCCTTTAAGAGCTAATTGTCCATCTTTTCTGCATAAGAAATTCAGAGGTTTCTGTTTTGGATATTTTTTTTCCCCTAGAGATGTGGCAGAACTTAGAGACATGCAAACACTGTGGGCAACATCTATTATTTAACTTTCATTACCATTAATATGAATTAAATTGATGGCATTTGTCAGGATGGTTTATGTGTGGTAGCAGATGCCTTAGGGAACTGATTTTGAAAGGAGAATTTCAGGAAAAGAGAAGTTGTTTTACTGGCTAGGAGGAAAGGGCTCTGGAGAGTTGAGTTTAGCTCTCACAAGTCAGAGCTGAATTTGCTTCTCTGTAGGATCTCGTGTAAACATTGCAAGGCCAGAGTTTCTCTCAAACTCACCTCCCGTTTATACAGCTTCCTGAAGTGGGTGGTTTTTTGTAATAGGTGTGGGTAACCCAAATGAGATATGAGTTTAATAATTCTGTGTTTTCTTCAGGAAAAAATGTGAAAATACAAGAACAAGTGGCAGGTAAAACCTGTGTACATTTACTCAGATGTGACCGAGGAATGTTGGCTGTGATTTGAATGTTCAGTTGACCCGCTTGTGCAGTGACATAACTGGAATTTCTGTGTCTTACTGGAGCTAAAAGATGGCTATGTCCAAAAGGACATGACTTGGGAGATCTAGGTATACAATTTCTGGGGTGCAAGGGTTTTAGAATCATATAACTGGGCATCAAATAGCATGACTGTCTGAGTGGACCAGGCAGTTTAAAGGCTGGGTGATCTGCATCTGGTAACTGCGGGTGTTTCTTTGTTGCTCTTATCTGCTGAGAGGGGGAGAGGAAGAAAGGAGAAAAAAAAAAAAAAAGAAGAGCTTGAACAGAAGAGTTTCAGTTTAAAGACAGTGGAGGTACTGCAGCAGGAGCTGTTTCCTACCTCTGCTGGCTTCTGCCTCTCAGGGAGCGTGTCTGGGAGCACCTGCTTTAGTCATTAGTTGTGTTTGTGTGGGCTTGGTGAGTCAGTGCAGGCAGGAGGCCTGTGTCTCTTAATCCCCTTTACATTTCAATTCTTAAGCAATTTCAGAAGATAAACTTTTTTTTTTTTAAGTGGATTTAAAGAAACGGGAGAAAATAAAAAGAAAACTCAAAGACCTTAATACTCAGTCACTGGTATTATGCTTAACTTAGGTTAGTGCAAGTGACTCAGTCTGAGATAAAGAAATCCAAATGCTTGTTATAATAGCGCAGATCTTGCTGCAAGTGGGAGATTTGAGCTGCCATCCTCTCCTCTTCTTTCTCTTCCGATTTTATTTGCTGGACAATGTGTACTCCTTTAATAAAAGTATTGACTTGCACATAATGTGAAAGAGCCTCTTAGAAACACCTAGGTAGTTGGTACTGGGCTAAAAGTGAAAGATATAGCAGAAAAACAGCAGCAGTTTTTCAGCAGCCTTGTTGGGAACAGGAATCAGTCTGACCCTGGCCAGACAAAACTCGTTGTTGTCAATCTGTAAATAGGGAGTCATTGTGAGCTTGCCAAGAAAGCAAAACAGTGTTTCTTCTTCACATTTCTTGCATCCCATACAGGTGTTCTCCCTTTATACTGGGTATTTTAAGATTACCCTGGTGCAGAATGGGAAAGCTTTTCAAATCCTTGAGAGATTTCACAAGTTCCTGAATTTTATGCTCCCAAATTAGCAACAGTGTCCATGGCAGGAGAAGAAGTCTCTCAATATTGGAGTATGGTAGATCTCCAATCATGTGAGAAACTAAAACCTGGTTTATACATCTAAATCAATGCCTGCTTGAGGAAACTTTTCACTGAACTTCCAGACTCTGCAAAGCAGCAAGCTTGGAGATGTTGGTCATGTAATAACCTGGTATAACATCCAATGGATAATTTGTTCTGACAATTTTTATGAGTATGAAAGAAAACCCTCATCAAATGCATGTCACACTTTCTGACCCTTCTTTGTGGTTCATTTACCTCCTGGAAGAACCACCTGCTTTCTGCTTTGATGCTCCATTTGCAGTACTTGAGAGAGGAATGATGATAGTGGCATGCAGCCACTGGTTAACTTCTTTCCAGATGTGTGCTCCAGATGGCTATCCTGAGAATCCACCCCAGACCCAGATTTCCTATTTAACAGTGACAGGCTTGATTCAGACTGAAACACAGTCTTCTGCTGTATTGTCCTCCTTTCTAAGTGGTAGCATCCATGGAGTGATGCAAGCCAAACACAGTCCATAGACATCTAGACTTTTTCTGTTGTTGACATTATAAAGATAAGAGTATCAATTAGCCTTCTTAAAGCCTGTCTTGATCTATACAAATGGCTACAATTTGCTGCATTTCATGAAGATCAGAACTGACCCTCTGAAACTCAGTGTGTTGGCACTGGACAAACTGTTTGAGCAAATGCTACTTTTTTTAGGCATTCACGGGGTTCTCACAGAATGATGGCTTCTCTCCTTGTTGCCTCTCTCACGTTTTCTTTCCATCTTTCTGTACAATAGCACCAGCCTCTCTATTCTTGAGCTCTCTCAGGATGTTATTTGTTTATCATCTTTCTTTAGTAAGAACCAGTGTAGCTGAGTGATATAATTTAGCTTTATGAAGTCCTGACCATGGTAGAATGCAAAGTGGCTCCTCTCATTTCTCTGGAGCTCAGGAAAGCTTCAACAAAAGGAAGAAAACAAGTTGTGCTCTCTCCTTGTGCTCACTTCTCTATCTCTGTCTGCTTCCTAGCAAAAGTCCTTTTATTATTGTATTTCCTTTTTTTTTGTTTTTGTTTTTTTAAACATGGAATCAATAATTTTTTCTTCAAGTTCTGTTGATCATCTCAGGGTACACAGTAGAGCTAGGCTGAGCATTCTCCTCTCAGATTATGTCACCTGCAGATGTGATACTGGGCATAACAAAGCACATCAGGTCATGCTCTGTTTCACTGTTGGTGTTCTTGAGTTGGGATGAAGTAACCTCAGGGCATACTGTGACTCCTCTGCAAGAGAACATCTCTGCTGGGGCACCAGGATGCAGCACAGATCACAAGGAAGGAGTGAAACCTGGAGACCCCCAGCAGCTTTGCTGTGGGGGATTTGCTGCTTGCCTACCAGGTTACAACACACAGGGCTGTGTATGTGGTTACAGCACTTGAGAGGAACTCGGATGGTGTTCTCTGGGTGAAGTCCCACCTTTGAAGCTAACAAAACCCCTCAAGCAACAGGCTGCACTGGCATTGCTGACATCTTCAGGAATTAGAAAACCTAGGAAATTACGGCCAACAGAGTCAGAAGAGTCTGATGCTCCATACCGCAGTTTTTAAAAAGCTTCACCCATGATGCATGTCTCGTAATTCCCTCCTGGGATGCAGCAAGAGGATGTAACAATTGTTTGGAGGATGTAAAATCTGGCCAAAACCACAAGGACACAGGGCTTCCCAAAGCTTGGATGTGGGGTTGTGTTGAGGAGCATGATGACCTCTAGGGCCAGCTGGAAACACAGGACCCAGGAATTCCAGCTGCATGATCAGAATGTTAAACCTCAGATTTTGGGAGGCTGTGACAGCTGAAGTGTCTGTCTGTGCACGATGCTGCAGGAGGGGAGCAGCACTGCTCACTGGGCTCCTTTCCATCAAGTCCTGAGAGTGCTTTCAACACCTTATTCCAGAAATTATGTCAAGAAAGGGCAAACATTCCAGTTATTTATAGGTCTTCTTATGGCCTTCCTTATTACTTCCTGGAGTCCATCAGGGTAGGCATTTATGTACTGCTCTGACCTTTTCTGCCAGCTCAAAGAACACAGACCCTCTGGTTCTCCACTGACCTGCCAGTGTATTCTTTCTTGGGAAGACAGAAATAAGAAAAGAATCCTCAAAGGAAGAAACATTTTCCTCTCGTTAAAAGATCCAGTGTGAGTATTCATAATTGACAAAGAAAGAGATTTTTGTACTCTTCTGGCTTTCTTTGTCATGAGTGTGAATCAAACTAGGAATTTTTTTATTTTTTTGTCACCTCCTCTCAGGATGATAGGAACAGTTTTTGTCTGTATGAAGTCACTGTTGGGAATGTTTTCAGTACCTCTTTTGAACAGAAGCAGAACTCCCACAGCAAAGACTCCGTTAATCTTTGCTGCCCTCATCTAGATTGACTTATTCAGTGCATGAAGTAGATCATTAGCAACACTAGGGATTTCCCCCTGTCCTGTGGCAGAGAGATCAGTGGAAAGAATAAACAGGTGAGAGTGAATGTTCAGGCTGATTAGTGTATACACATATATTTTCATGCTTGGAGACCTTTGTAATACCTCCCCTGGCATTAGATGCCGTTTATTGACTCTTGTGTTGCAAAAGGTCAGTGGTATCCCCCTCCCAAGGGCCACTGCTTATCATAGATGGTATTTATGTTTGACCAAACTTCAAACAATTTTGACCTTCTTGGTTTTTTTTATCTGTGTGATTTAATGTTCTTTGGAGGGTAAGCGTAAGAAGAACTCTTCTTCCAGTCTTTCCAAGAGTCACCCAGGGGAGCTGGTTTTTTTTGCAAAGGCCAAGTTATCTCATTCAAGACATAATTTCTCTGAAAATAGAATAATTTAAAACCTAATTTTCTTACTTACAAACTTGGAATCTCTTGTGTGTGGGTGAGGGAGATGCAGATGTTTTCAGACACTTGGGAACTGCTCACTGGTTGGCTTAAAATATTTAGCTATTTGCATGCTTCATTTCGAGGTATGTAAAATAAATGGAATCATAAATCACTTCTTAAATATTCTATTTTGTGCTGGGTGACTGGAAATAACAGATGGCTGCTTACAGTAGGGATTTAATTTTACTCCAAGTTAGCAATGGGTTAGAAACCAGTATACCAGATCTTAGCCCCTTAAAGCTTTGGATCTATTTGCATCTGTCTTGGGAACTTTGTGAGGCATGAGACTTGCATTAGGTGGGTAACAGCTATAACTCTAGATCAGAGTCATCTTCAACACTGGGACAGTAAGGTCCAGGGTCAGGGGAATGTTCCCAACCTTCTTCTTGAAAATGCTGTGAAAGTATTTAGATAGTGTGGGTGGAGATGCAATTTCCACCTTTTTTATAAGCTTATTGAAAATAATAAATCTGGAGAGTAAGAAGGGGGGCCAAAAGGAAACCCCTGGTACAAGTCAGAGAGGTCAGAGATCCAAAGCTCACTCACACCACCCAGCTCCTCCTGGCACTGTGTTCAAGTCAGCCTTTCTACACACAGGGAGATAAGGCTGGACCCTGGCTGCAAATGCCTCTAAGAGCCAGATGTGCACATGATATCCTTGTTGTCTGTCAGCCCTGCCAATGCTTTCTCTTTTCATGCAGGAAAAGAGGAGCGGAAGAAAAGGGATCGAGATCCTCTGCCAGGAGGCTCATGCTCTCTGCACAACTCCCCTGCAGGGACAGCTGCTGCAGGCTGAGATTAAGTCATGAGGAGGGATTCCATGGGGCAAGAAGAGAATCCCATGTTTCTTGCGTTAAGAAAACTTTATAGAGATGTAGAGCTGTATCCAGCTGTCAACCCACTAGTTTTAAGTAAATTTTGAGTTGGAAATCCCAGCGAATGGGACTAGGTTACTCCAATATATTTCTAAGCAGGAGGAGAACAGCTTGCAGCAGTGTCTGGAACCTGGACCTGCTGTGGAGGCAGAGGCTCTTCAGGTGATCTGGACTGTGACCACAGTGCTCACCCATTCTTGTTGCAAAGCTAAACCTGCTGAAGTTGAGAACTGCCCTGTGCTGTGCCAAATAACATCTCCATTGTGCCATGTGTTGTGAAAGACCATGCCCTGTTTTCCTGGAAGCCAATAAAGATATCGGGGTGGATCTTTGGAGGCAGAAATTTCCTGTTATTTGGGATCTGGACTGGGCAGTCATGGTGGTGTCTGAGACTACACAAGGATATAAAACCCTCATGACTGATGGAAAAGATAACTTGTCTTGTACGTTGTCCCAACTTTTCTTGAATCTACTACGCACAGGATTTGGGATAATTTTGTCAGGTCCCTTTAAGCAGGCTCCTGCTGACATACTTGGAAATCTGACCTAACTCAAACATTCTCCCATTTCCTCACCTGTTTTTTCTAGTAACGGGATCCCTGTTAACGCAGGGAAGTCAAGAAAACCACAAATGATGTAATAGCAGATGTGGCTCCCATTTCCATTTGCCAAGTCACTGCCTAGTTCAGTGCAAACATTTAGTTTTTCTTTTAGCTGCAGGTGAAGGAGTCTCTCCAGCAGTAATCCTGCAGAGCCCAGTGTACACACTTCATCTCCCGTGCTGGGCCCACAAGGCCAGTTTGGTGACATTTGGCTCAGAGAATTCTTTCCAAGTACATTTAAAGTTCAACCTTGACTGTGAGAAGTCTCCACCACAACAGCATCTTCATTACTACCAACCTGCAGAAGGAGGGAGAGAAGGAGCAGCACTCTTGAGGTCGATTTGCAGGCACAGTGCTCTTGGCTTGCTGAATAAACTGGATTTTGAGATGGTGCTGATGATTTTGCTTGCATCCACCAGAGAAAGGTTATTGAGCATTCAGTAAATCTCATGGGAATCAGTTATAAAGAATGGTATTTACAGGAGGGTAAACCATAAATCTTTATGACCTTCTAGCAGTTAGTAGCATTTAAAGTTGCATTATTCTTTTCTTTTTCCTGTAGACAAGGCTTTGATAAAACTATCTGTCAGTTAACTTAAATAATCCATGGACAGCTGGGTCTTTGCTGGATAAGACAAGAAATTACTTAGTTGAATTTTAACTTGTTTCCTTGTTTTACTTCTTGACAGGGTTGGGGTTTTTTTCCCCCTTAAAAGATTAAAAATGAATTTAGTTATGATGTATTCTCTGAGGAACATTTACCTTGACAGGAGGCAAAACCAGGCCCCCCATGGTCACCATTGTCTTCCTTTATGATCTTGTCAGATAGGTGATGACAACAGGACTGTGGAGAGTTGAGAAAGGGAATCTCTGTCATTCAAGTTGTTGCATGTTTGATCTCTGCTGTCAGTTTTTAATGAATTTCATATGCACAACGTGTATCTTCCCTTGTTACAAATTAGCACTTGGTATTTTTCAGGCTACCTGGGATGACCTCCCTCTTAAAAAATTGAAACATATCTTATTTTGATTTCACATTTTTAGTTGTGAGGTTTCAAGTCTTACTATTTTATTTACTTTAAAAAGAAATTTAAAAGTTTCTCCTTTTCCTTGTTCTTTCATTAGTCTCAGTCAATGCCATAATTTCTTGTCCTTTAGGTTTCACTAGCTTTTTAACACTTACTGTGAACAGATTGCATATCTGATATTTATAAAGTTTCCAAATCATTCTTTGTCTTTCTGTCAGCATTTTTAGGCTGCAGTAGGCTGTGGGTGCTCGAGGTCAGAGCACCCATATACAAAGTCAAGTGCGATTCCCTACCAAAGCCAACATGAATATCTGAAAAGGAAAAGCAAGTGTCTGGGGCTTGGAAGTAGACAGTTTTGTTTTGTCATTTGTAAATTATGCAGTGCAAAAACTTTCATAAATAACTGGTAATGTATAAACATTTACCGTCTGGAGCAAGATTAATACACATATTTGTTTGAAAGAAAGGTACATGTTGCTCCAAGGGTTTGGTTTGTGAAGCGTTTAAGTACTTGCTTACGTCCCGCCGAAGCCAAAGAGATACTGTAAGTACAGATGGAGCCAGCTTTTCCTATCAACTTCTGCTCAGGTGTGATTTGCAAATGAAGTATTTTGGCTGGGGGGAACACTTTCTCTGGAGAAGCTACCGGTGACACATGGCACAATCATTTATGGCTCTCAGGCATTGCATGGGAGTGCATCACATCACAACAATGAGGGAATTAACTGATACTGACAATTCAGTAACTGGGAGGGTATGGCACAGCGTGGGTATAGTTGGTAGTGCCTCATAGTTCTGTGTGCCCTTTGCTTTAAAATTAAGAAACAGATGGCTGGTTGGAGTTACTTGCTTCCCCTTCCCTCCTCAGGTGCTCATTTTATGCTAAAGGCAGCCATCTGCTTAGGACTGTTGACTTGAACCTGTGGAAAATAAATACTGAATAGGTTCCATTCTACTGTAAGTGACTTTTAAGCTTGGAACACGTTGCTGAAGTATTGCCACGCTCCCTTTTGTGTCTGTTTCTGCTGTGACACAGAAATGTATATTTAATACCCTAACTGGGGGGGTAGTACGAAATAGTTCTGAAACATTCGTGCGTGATGTCGTGTTTTGCTTCTGTCTGGGGGAAGATTTATACTCTCTAATGGGTATCTCACTGTGCTGCTTTGTACAGTGCAGCTGGACTCCTCTTTATTTACCCTTTTTATTCTAAAATTATCTGCCAGTGCTCCTTCTGCTTGTGACCAGCTGAAGGCATGCAGGAGTCTCCCGAAAGCCCCTGCCGCATGTGAATGTATTTTACTTCCAATCTGCTCATTTAAGGAAATATTTTATCATAAAATTTTCAGGCTCCAAAGCAAAGGCCTCATTATTTCCTCTAGTCTTCCCAGTCTCTGGAGATCTGCCTTTCTCTATTTCTGTCTTTACCTTTGTTGCTGTCCTCTTCAGTGGATGCCAAGCTCCCGGTAAAACAGGTCTGACTGGTCTTTTCATTTGTGCTTTGCTTTCAGCTCTGAAACATATCGAATTTGTTATTGAAATCCTACAGCATTGTGGCAACAATGTTATCCTGGTGCTGCACACCTCCGTGGCCCTTCCTGCTGTGATGTGTGCCCAGGTTCCTGCCCTGCCAGGCTCTGTTCCAGTGGCTTTGCCCCCCATTTCGTGTATGTGGGTGCAGTTTGTGCTCTCAAGCGCAGGTTTTTTCAGAAAGGGAAGTGTGAAATACGGTGGCATGAGCAAAATACGTACAGATGGAAAGAATAAAGCTCAGAGCTTTAGAAACTGGCTCAAAACCTCTTAGAAAATGCAGCCAATTGGGCTAGATGCTTCCCAGGTGTAACACTGTGGACTTCAATTCAGCACTGCTTTAATCCTAATGCCGTGGCTGTCTGATACAATCAAAGATGATCCTGGAGCAGAAACTATGGACATGAGGGACCTACATCTGCTCACACCAGCAGACATTGTGGTCTAACTCCTTTTGCATGGATGTAGGCATGTTATATGAGGAGATCACTCCTGATCACAGGAGGGCAGGGACTAAATATTGAAAATTCTGCAGTAGGCTCTGACTCAGACAGAAAAGTTCCTTTGCCACCACCGTGCTCTCCCTTGTATTGTAAATGGTGTAGCTTCTCCAAAAGGAGGGCACCTGTGAAATAATGAACACTGCTGTCCATCAATTCCTAGCAGCAAGTCAGGAGAGGTGTGAGATTGCTGCAATCGGCAAAAACTTTGCTGAGAAAAATCATAATGGGGGTGAGGTACAATAAATAAAAAATGAAGGCAGCCAACAAGGTATAAAAGGAACATGACTAAAGAGAGGAGAAAAGTAGAATTTAAGTGGAAAAGAGTTTACAGAAATCACATTGGAATGGGCTGATTTTGCAGGCAGGTAAGAGGTGGCCTTTATTTATCCATTAGAATTGCACTTTGAGCTTTTTGTCTGCTTCTTTGTGCGGCTCTGCTACCTCTTCTCAGGATTAAGTCTCCCCAAATGAGCATAACTAATCCTTGCTTGCCTACTTAATGCCTGTTCAATTTTTTTTCTCAGAGCATCTTTGAGAAAACCACGGGTGCTATTTCAGTTTTTAATTCAGTCCTTCCAGGCTGGAGGAGGGGAAAAAAGAGTCTGAACAGCAGTTGGTGATGGAGGAATTTCCTAAGCTTTGCTCCCAGGTCTGCACAGTGCCAGATAATTCGTTTTTTCAACTTGGTGCTGGAGGTCCTGCAGTTACCTGTCTCTGAGAAGGTGAAGCAATGTTTGCACGAGGCTTGTAAGGTGCTGAGTGACGCTGACAGTATTAGTTTGGGATTAGCCACTGCAGCAGGACCACTGTGGTGGCAGAGCTGCAGCTCAGAGGATGATCTTCTCTAAACCTCCAAACCTGGAGTGCCGAAAGCGAAAGCAGCAGAGGACATGGGCTGTTTTCATGTGTTTATAGCATTTGCATTACTCAAAACTTTGCCTCTGTCTGCTTCTGCGAAGAGCAGGGCACTGTGCTGTACACCAAGGCATAGGAGGCACTGTGAGCACATGGAGATGTTTTGATTTAGACATAAAATATATAAATATATAAAATATACTTACTCTTATTTACTATAGCCACATTCCCCCTTAATATGGAATTCAAAAAACAATATGATACTCCACGGGCAAAAAATACACCTCTAAAGATGCAAAGGAATTTAAACAAACAAATCAATTGCATCAGAAATTGCTTGACCATGAGTGGGATTGGAAAATAGGAAGGTCCTTGAACCTGGACTGTTAGCTTGATTTCTGCTTCAAAGGAGGGTTTATTCTGCATGGTGACTGCTTCACGGTGTTTGGACTGTGTGATCTGTCAGTTGATCTTCACCTTGAGAAAAAAATCTGGAAAACCAAATCCCAACAAATGACTGCAGAATGACATAGGTTTTACTGCTCTTATTAGCAATGGAAAGTGAACTAACTGTTGGTTCCTGTGGGTCTGCTTCTGCCTTGATGATTTCTTAATATCTTTTGTTTCCTTCAAAGGTTAATCTCTTTTAGCTACCCTGTGATATCTGGCCCCTTTCCACATGCACCTGCTTTTCTCAGCTGGGTCTTCAGCAGTGACCTTATAACTCCATAGACAAACATGATCATTGTTGATCTGTCAAATCCAATATCCCTGTGCTTAAATGTTAGATGGATTTATGTTATTGCTTTGGGAGGAAATAATCCAGATGGGAATTCATTTTACAGGGAGGTCTTCTGCCTTGCTAAAGGGCTGTTGGTTGGATGAGTCACCTGTCTAACATCATCCCAGTTGGTTTGCTTCTTCATTTGTTCACACATCGATTTGTCTCTTGTGCGTAGACTGAGAATCAAAGTCTGATCCTTCCATCTGAGATTTGGTAATCCTTGCTTGCAGCCAATGAAGGACTGCCTCTGACTTAGCAGTGCAATATTTATATGCCTGAGGCTTCACAGTGTAATGCCTATGCAGAGACAAGAGAGCAGACGAAGTCTGTTTATCATTTGGACCCCCACTGCTTCTTTGGTTGCTTACAATGGCAGTTTTAGAAGCCAGGAAAGGGAACAGTGGGGACAGCAAGTAAGAGTTAGCCCAGCCAAAACCCAACTGCAACTGGCTGTGTTGGAGGCTTTAGGAAATCACTGTATATGTATGACTGTGATCCCTGCTGTTCAGACCTCCAGAGCAGGGCCAAAAATGTAGATTAATGGCTGCTCTACTAAACATTATCACATGCTTTTCTTTCCAGGGGTGGGTAGAGTACACTGAGCTTAATGGAATAAAAATCCATTGCAGCAGAGTGACTGAAATGAAGTTTGTTAATGGAGGGACATTTAATGATATCTGCTATGGCTGTTTAGTCCGTAAGAAAGCATTTTCCAGCTGGCAGTGGCTCTGACTTGGCTAAAAGAGGGATACACATACATTCAATGTCCAGGGTTTGTGAGCTCTTACTTGAGTAACTGGGCTGTATGGGAACATCTCTCTGGGAGCAGGATGTGTTTGCTTGAGCTACAGATCTGATAGACCCCTTTTCCCAAGAGTTTGATGTCACCTTTGGCATCTCTACTGCTCTTGTAGTTTCAACAGCAACATTCACTGTTTCCTTTCAAACATGCCCTTTGAACATTTAGCTGAGGAGCAGAAACATCGTAATGTGACTAAGAGTTGCTGCTTGCTGGCCATGCGTTCATCTCAGACAATTGTTTCCCCTTCTGACCGTAGAAAATAGCTGTAAATAAATCAAGATCAGCACTTCAAGCACTGTTCCTTTCATGGGTGTGTATGTGGAGACCAGCCAGCCCAATGGAGCCCAGCTCCATAAAGGAGCTGCTACTCAATGCAGGAATATAAATATTAACAAATTCAATTTCTCAGAGTGATAGAAAATCAAAACTAGCTTGAGGTGAAGTTACTTCAGTTAACTGCAGGCTTGTGAAAAGACACAGGGACCCAAGCAAACTGGTGAGCTAATTATTTTCCAAAAGTGTTTAAAACCTACTTTTATTTGTCCTGTAAAACCTCAGAATGATGTTATCTTTATATATTTATATGTCTCTCTATATATCTCTCTCTATATTTATTTGTCATGTTGTTTGCACAAACCCTCTCCGTGCATATATTATATGCTCTGATTTAGCCCAGACAGGATGTGATGCTATTTTTTTTCAGCTGGTACAAAAGCAAATGGGTTGCTTTAAAGACGTGTGCATTTACTTTCTTAGAAGCTAATCTATTATTTCATGATGCATATTTGCTCTAAGAGGCCTGAAGCAGGGTGCATTCTGAGTGCTTTGTACCCTGTGAAGACTGAAGGCAGCTGCACTGGTGCACTGGAAAATCTCTTTGGATTTATTTGCAACTGTTGGTGCAGAAATGAAGGATTTGCACGACTCTGCATTATGAATATTTGGAAAAAAACATCAAGCAAACAAATGCATTTGCTATTCCTTTTCTATTTTCTTGATTCACCCCTTCCTCATGTGCCCAAGAAAAAGGAAACTGCTAGAAGATACTGTCTACCTAAATGCAAATTATTAGAGACATCCAGTGGTCATTTAACTGTCCTTTCTTTTGTATGCTTTGGGTATAAAAGACAGGTCCCATTGCAAACTGATGTTATGGGAAGTCCTTGCCTTTGGGGAGAAGGAAAGTGTGGTTTTCTTCCACAGTACTCCATAGTTTCTCAGAATATTTTTATTCTGATATTCTCTGGGCACTTTCTTCCTCAAGGTTGTTTAGAAGCTCTAGGCAGATTTGTGATGTGTTTTTTGGTCATGGTCATTTTTAAAGGGATTATTTTGCCTTCTCTGACCTGATTAGAAAGGCAATTTTATTGCAGTCATCTGTTAGCAGTGTGACTCTTTATGGGTTAGATAGATTGGGGACCTGTATTGACCTAGAAAACAATTTGTTGTGAATCCCCCAAAGGAATGGTAAAATTTCACTAGTAAAGGTTTGTTGTTTGCTCACCTCTGCAAGTTGTGAGGGATAGGTTCATTTTGTAGGGAGAGTTTTCTGTGGTTAAAAATTCATCCTGCTGAATATTGCAAGGGAAGATTCAGTGACAAACTTGGAACATCCAATAGCCACAAGTTCTCAACTTTTTCCAGCTTTATGACAAATGAATACCACAGTGGGCTAAGATATATATGCCATCTCTTTTTGCCTTTCCCAGCCTGTCACAGACAGCTGTGCACTTGGAATGCTTGAAGTCACCATGTTAAGAGCAGCAGAACTTAGAGCAGGACCTAAGCTTTTATGGAAGTGTTTTGAAAGAAAGTATATGCTGGGCAATAGCAGTTGGTCTCTGCCTTAGAAAAAGCTTAGCCCAGCTTTATGCAGGCTCAGTCAGAATATTGATTTGCTTTTGTTGTCGTTGTTGTTTTAGCTGGAAAGGCAAAACAGCTGTATCAGCACAGTGGGAACATCCTGGTCTCAGCCTCAGTCACCTCCCAGCATGTCATTCTGCCTGTCTTGATGGCTTGTACGAGGTGCAGCATCAAAGATGGAGAGCCCTTCTGTCTTGTTGACAAAAATACATGTATAGATTGGCATATAAAACTGCAGCAAGTGGCATTTATTCCACTATATTCTACATTTGCTGGCAGTACAGTCATATACTCAAAGTCAACGGCACTATCAATGTTTGCTGCATTTTGAGTACAGATGTTTGCTGGTGTATCCTCCTCTGCCAGATGCTTCTAAAAAACTGTTACAATTTAAAAACCAAGTAATGAAATTATGTTTCCAATATTAAAAAAACCTTCAGACTCATTCCTTTAACTGAAATTTCTTTAAAGAATCTATTTGGAGGGTGTACTAAGTTTTGAGGGAGACTAATGTGGCACTGTAGAAAGTTTGTAATTCTGCATGCTACAGTAGTGGGGAGATATTAGAGAAATAAATAAAACCAGTGGTGGTCAGTATAATTGGGAGTAGGATAAAAAATGGAGCTGTTTGAAAATTATGTTATTTCTGTTAAAAAAGAGGTAGCTGCTAAGTGGAATAAGGGGCTAAAAAGAAAGACATTGAGAGACTGAAGAAGAATAACTCAAGAACTGCATGGAGCACGCTCTGATATCTAAAGTTGGTGACACCTGCCTGCAATTTGTGCTGTGTTCAGGAAAGATTAGCATCCTGGATTGAGATTCCCTAAGCACCAGGAATTATGTGGTGTGATCTTCCACTGTTAGGAAGGGGCATATCTATACAAAAGCCAAGGATTTTCCTCCTGTGATGCCACGTGTGACATGTGTAGGCACCTCGTTCTCTTCTGCAGCATGTACAGTCCCTTCCTTGTCCCTTCCTGACACCCTTCCTTGTCCATGTTCCTGAGGCCTCCTGGTGGTGATGAGAGCTTGGGATGAGAGAGGGCCATGAACCCCTGGGAGAAGATGGAGCACAGAAAGCCAGTTAAAGACAGCCCATGTGGGACAGACATATGGCTGCACCCACATCCACACTCCCTTCTTCCCAAATCCATTATGCTCTACTCCCCATCTCTGTCGGGAGCTGCATGTACTTGGCTTTGTGGGGATTTTTCACAAGGAGGAGTGTTAGGGTTGGGGACCTGGGGACCTTCTGAGCTGGGATCCCTGTGGAGGGATGAGGTCTGGGATCAGGACAGAGCTTAGCTCAAAGCACATTTAGAGTAAGGTACCAAGCCCTCTTGGGTGGGAAAGGGCTTGAGGGAAAGAAAATCAGAACAGCGGCTGGTTTTGTTGGTGAAACCTACCCTGCTGCAATTTACATGGCTGCTTCCAATTACTGCTCCTGAAATTGGTCATTGTCTTTTTGAAAGAACACTTTTTGTGGGTATTAAGTCAGTGTTTTGCTTTCACAAGGAGGGAATTGCTTCAAAGGTCAAACAGGTACTCCTCTCGCGTACAACCTCGCTTATGGTTCCACTCAGCCCCACGGCAGCAGCAGGCACAGCCTATCTGCTACATCTCCTTTTTGGGCCATGGGCTGTCCTGAGAGTCATAGCTTTTATTTCAAATTCCCTGTGTTTTGATTTTAGTTAGTTGAAATATAAATACAATTAGAGTTAGCAGAATACCTCTGGCTTAAATTTTTGCCCTCTCATTTATGCTCCAGGCATTCTGCTTTAGGCAGCAGCTTAAATGGGATCCAAACTAAGAAAAAGCCCACAGGTCCTGGCACAAAACGCTGTTTCATGTTTAAAGAGAAAGGTTGAGTTATCAATGCTTTGTAGTGATGCCTGCTCAGCAGGGATGGTACACTGAAAGTTGCAGCATGCTTGGATCCCGTTCTCTATCCACAAAGAAACCAAAAGGATTGAGGTCCAATTTGAAATGAGTGAGTGAGTTTGTGGAATGCATAGTAAATTATACCTGGAGACTTGAAAAGACCTGATTATTTTTTTTTTTTTAAATGTGACTTCAAAAACCCAGCAAACTCATCTATAAAAATGTAAGTTTAGAGTTTTTACGTGCAGTTAGAGCTTTGCATACATAAGCATTTTTGTATAGTTTGAGGCTTATGTTGTCTCTGGATACAAATTAAGTTATAAAAGCATGTAACAAGTTCCCAGAGGAAAGGCTGCTGCTTCTCCAGTGCTGCACTGTCACTTTACCTGCTTCCACAGTATTTACAAACCATAGTTTAAGGAGGGATATCTCAGTTTTACTTGCTCTGCCTTTGCTGTTTTTACAGTCGTACGATTCAGGGTATAATTTTCTTATTCAGTTCAATTTGCATTGCTGCTATCTCTTTTTACAGCTATCTATTTCCAGCTATGCCCGCTCACTGCATTAGCCTGTAAATGCAGACATCAACTACTGGAACTTCCCAGAGATTGATTTTATGGAACTTAACTGGAAATAAAATGATACCAATAAAATCTTTTTCTTACTTTGCCTTGACAAACTGCAGGCACACTCTGCCATGCATCTTAGGAAGGGTTCTCCTCTAGTCTGCGAGTGGTCCCATTTTCCTAGAGAAAAGGGAAGAGGGGAATGCTGCTCTTGGTATGTAGGGATATAGCAGAATCTGTAGCCCTGTAAATAAGGGACTATTGCTCTCAACTGGAGTCATAAACTCCTCCACTTTTTTTTCAATTACCAGCAGTTGCCATCATTTGAAAGGTGGTAGCAGAGCTCTAGCTGAACAAAACTGTTTTAAAAATGAGAGAGAATAGTTTTTTTCCTGATTCTTATTTCTGGGGAGAGAGGAGGGAATGAAAAAGAATCGGCACCCGGCACTGCTGAGCGGAGGAGGGCTCTGACCTTGGCAGAGTCGGCGCCTGAACTGAAGAGTCCCTGTAAACTCTGCAGGAATTAGTTACACAGGAAATAGGTAGAGAGAGGATACGACAGATTCTACCTCCTGAGAATGAGACTTATGAATATGAGCAATTGGAAACCTTACCTTTTAATGGGGATTGCTGGAATCTGAGAACAACACAGTAGGGAGGTGAATGTTGGCAGCCCTCAGAATGGGGTAGGAGAGGTTATAGAGGAAGGGATATGTTTGAGCAGACTGCACAGCACTGGAAAACCAGACTGATTGATTTGGGCACACAAACTCTTATTCAAGAAAAGCCTGTTTGTAATAAAACCTCTTTCATTTGCTCATATATTAGCTAATTATGCACCTTTCTTTTATGCTGTTTTCTTTCCTTTATCTCAGACTAAAGGTTATTTCCCCCCTTCTGTTTCAGATATCATCAAAATACATTTATTTGTCCTTGAGAAACAGTATTGTTGTTATTAATGTAGCAGTAGCCGTGTTCATGGGGTAATGAAATATCAGAAAAGCTCCAGTTTGTTGAGATAAAGAAATGTGATATATAGGAAAATAGTCGAAGTATGGTGACATAGTTTCAGAGAAAATAGTATGGTGAGAGGTTGAGGTTTAGTTCTTGATTTCCAATGATTTTTCCTTATAATATTTTCTACATTGTCTCTGCACTAGAATATTTATTTTTTGCTATTGTCATTTTCCATTAGGAAATTCAAGGTCAAATATTGTTAAGACTGATGTTTCCTAAAAAACATGGAAGTAGTTGGACCATCACTGTAGCTATGAACACCAAAATTCCTGATGTAGTGGAGTTCTCCAGAAGTTCTGTACTTGCTGGACAAGCTCCATTGCCCTTAGGTGCATTTTTATCCTTGTGTCTGGTAAATTGGACTCATGGAGAATGCTGCTACCAGGTTCTTTTCTAACACAGAGTCAGATGCGAGCAAAAAATGAAGACAACATCTTTGGGACTCATTCAAGAACCCTTTCACATTGATAGGAATTCCTCATGGACTTCCATGGGGGAAATTCTGCAGGGGTGGCAAGTGTTACCTTTCCTATCAAACTTGGATACAGCATCATGTTCCCAGCTTGGATTTCAGATCTGATGGAGGTGCTGGCCCACAACTGGGGCACGTACCTGCAGTTTCTGAGCACACCTGGTGGATGTCCCATGGGAGCTGGCAGAGCACAGCCCCAGCTCTACAGCAGCATCCGGTGGTACGTAGTTGCTGCCTCACATCTGCTCTCTGCTGTCTTAGCTGGTTTCCCTTTAAAGCTTGGTTTCAAATACTGCTCAGCTGAAATGTAAGATGTAGACCCGAAATCAATCCTGCTGTAGTGCCTTTCTAATCAGCTGGCCTCTGGCTTGCACTTCGCAGTAGCTGCAGGGATTTTGTGAAGCAGGTCTCTGAGTGGGCTTGTGCCTTTCAGCAAAGAATGTGTCCGTGGAGGGAGAGCACCTGCTGATTAATCTCAAATGTCCTTCCCAAAATTGGCTCCTTCCATCACCTCACTTGTGTCTGCCACCAAGTACATGAAAATAGTCTCATTAGACACATGAGAGGGCCTGTGCAAGCAGCACACTGAATTTATCTTTTCAGCAGGACAAAGAAGTATGTGATATTATCAACATCTGAACTATTTGCATCCTGCTGCTCCATCATTGCTAGAGTACTGGATTTGGCTAAATAATCCAATTTAAAGTGCACACAAGTATATTGCCAGTGTAGAAAGGAAAGCTGAAATGTTGAGAGTCCTTTTTTCTGAAAGTTTCATGAAAACTCTTTTAAACCTTGCTGTCTAAAATTTAGACCTTATGATGGTGCATCTTAAAGTGATCCTAATATCAGAGATTAGCCCTTAGTTACCCACTTAGGAGGTCCCTGCACCTCCAGGAGAGGAAGATTCCTAGCCAGGAATATCATCCCATTCCTTTCATGGATCTGCCTCATCAGCTACCACCAGGACTTAATTGCTTTGTCTGCTTGTATTAGGTAATGAGCATGTTTGCATGGTGCACAAAAATGACAAGGCTTTAAACCATACAGGTTACTAAAATCAACTGTAAATCCTCTGTCTTCAGAATTACTTGTTCAATGGTTACAACAACTCCTCGGCAGCTATTGCAGGTGCATCCACTTGTAACACAGGCTGTTCCAAGTCCAAATCACTTTAGTGGGTCTATTTGGGTGACTTGCAGGGAAACATGATTTTGGAAACCAGATCAGTGCTGGGCTATTGACAGGCTGGGACTTGAGGGCAGTGTTAACGCGCATTGAGCAACCAAAGAGACAAACATCCTACCACGGCCTCAAAAAGCTACCAAGGATGTTTGAAAGTTTGTCTCTGACATAAAATATAGTGGACTGAGGGGGCACCATGCATGAACTGGATTTAGTATTATCTAAAATGCCCTTATCAGCATGATGGCATTTTACCAAACAATCGTATTTAACAAGTTTTACCGCAGCTTATACTTGCTTGTGTGGTCCCTTTGTTGGCTCTTCCCCTGAACAACAGTGATGTTTCAAAATGAGCTGAATTAATTTTTTCCCCCCCTCTGGCAACAGCCATTCCACTTCTGCAGAAAAATTCCATTTTGTGAATTACTTAATCTGAAACAAAAGCTCAGGGAAAGTCCTTGAAATCACAGCACAGGTCACATAGGGACCCTCAGCTGCTCATTTAGGGACAGATAGTAAGTAGCAGGTTCTGAAAATGCTCAGCAGGGAGAAACTTGTTTGTGGAAGGAAGTTATTCTAGAAGAGTGACAGCACACCTGTGCTTACTGTTCACCTGTTTTTACATAAAAACAAGTCCAAATTGGAACTGATGCCTCAAGAATCTGCTCAAACCTCAAGATGCTAGAGTTCCATACATTCTTGCTTTTGAAAATCCATTCGTTTGTGCTAGTAGGGAAGGGACTCACAAGGGAGCCCTTGAGCTGGTGCTCAGTCTGTTGCTATTGAATTTACACAAGGTGGTGAAAGAAGGTGTTCACAGCAAGGAGAGGTCCATGTGCTCAGGGCTCATTTCACTGTGCCTTGGTTCCTCTTCTCTCTCCATAGTCTTCATTTTCAAGTAGGTTTTCAGTAAGGTTGTTGCAGGGAACTGTCTGCATCACTTTTTGTTGAACAAAAGTTGCTCTCAGTCCCTTGTCTGAAGGGGGAGACAAGTCCCAGTCTAACCAGATGGATTTTATTCCCACCTATTTGAGATTTATCTCTTTCTTGCCTTTTTATCATCTTTTTCTTTTCCTGATGGCACTTCTTGCTTGTCAGTGGTTTAGACTGGGACCAGGAGCACATCTTTATGGTTGGACATTTGGATGTTGCTGGGGTTTTTCATTGAGCCTTTACCAGCATAAAGTCTGTCTCTCTACCTGCTAGGCTGTAGGATATAAATTATAATAAAAATTAAACTAGTCTTCCATTTGAATAGGCAATTTTTTATTATGTATTTAGCTGATAACTGTTTGTGTTAGCTTGCTTCCTTTCTTTCTTCTCCATCCTAGCAGAGGTGCCACTGGCAGGCTCATACCCAACACCTGAATGCAGACTTAGCAATAATTTTAGAGTAATTTTAATGCATAAAAAGCACTTTTATTTGAGGAAAACCAAGGACATGGAACTAGAGAGTGCAAAACTATTCTGAGTTATTCTCTATATTTCAGTTTTGTGTTTTTCTTTTCTGTCCCATCAGTTAGTGGTAGAGTGCCTCCTGAAGCACCTGTGAAGTAGCAGGTCAAAGCAAAGGCCAAGAATATACAGATATTTTTGTCTTCATTTGATCTATTTTCAGTGTCTTGTCAGAGCCTTACTCTATGGCCAATGTTTCCAGTCCATTTTTCTGTACAAATTCATCCTTCAATTTTGGTGCCAGTACCTGAGGCAACCGTCTGGGATTAGGAGAAGGACTTTAATTGGCCGGTTTTATATCAGCTTAAGAAAGATGATATTTTTATCATCAGGCCAGCAACAATGCTCTGGCAGTTATCTAGTGCTATAGACTGACAAGCTGGTTCCCATTAGTCTCCCAGCCCCCTCCATCCCCACCGTCCCCAGTGCAAAGGAGAAAGCTGGGGAAGCTGAAGCATCCTAATTTTCCAGATGACAGTGCGCCCAAGCCTCCCAGGGAGCTGCAGGCAGATCTGATCCCAGCTGTGTTTGGCTCCCCTAAGTTTGCAGAGGCTGAGCCAGGAAATGGCTCCTTCCTCTGGAGGAACATGTGCCTTCCAGAGTGGCCCATAAACACGGGAGCTGCCTCAGACCTCCTGAGCTAACGAGGAACAAAAGTTATAATAAAACATATTAATGTGCCAAGAGTTGGCCAAACCACTGGGGTGCATGTTGGCAGAGCTGTAAAGCAGAGAATGAAGTTCAAAGTGCTTGCAGTTATTTACAAACATTACGTTGTGTTGCAGAATAAATTACTTCATGGGGTTTTCTTACAGAAAAGGAGACACGGGACAGGTCCTCAGCTGCCTTCCCCGAGACATCCTGATCATAGTCCAGCTCTCCTGCAGGGTTCTGGATAGCAAACCAGATATGGGTGAGGGAGGAAAGGGAGGGATATCCATTAAGGAAACATTCAAAGATACCTTCTTTTTCTTCTTCAATTTTAAATTGCGGTGTTTTCCTCAGGTTTTCTTGTTCTTTGGTTCTAGGATATTATTTCAAAGATAAATGAAATGCCCTTTTTGGTTGAGATGTCACCCTTTCTTTTGATTGAGCAGGCCCATCTAATACTGAGGTTTACCAATTCTGCTTGCAAACTTTCAGTGCAGTTTGATATCATACCCTTTCCAAGCAAGTCAAAATCACCCTTAGAGAGAAGGGGGAAAAATGGCTTTACAGTTGGTTTTAGTGCTTTTTTGAGCCATAGATCTGATGCATGTTTTCTTATTAATATATAATCCCAGCAATTCTCCCCCAGCATAACTCAAATCTTTTTCTCCCATGAGCCATATATTTGGTACTAACCCACAGCATTAAATTCCTCTGTCCTGTGGCATTTTCATCCATTGCTTTTTTGTTACTGTATGCATGTGTCTGATTGACAGAATTACTAATCCATTATAATCATATTTTTGTAATTAGTCCCACTGAGCCTCAGATGCCTGCACACAAGCATAGGTAAACTACAGCCTGCCACAATATGTTTTTACTTACTGACAGCTTGGTGTGAAGGAAATGTCTGTCTAGTTCCTGCCATGGTTATTACAGATGCCTTTTTCCCCCCCTTTCTTTCTTTTACTTGCTCACTTTTTTCCCCCCAAGTCTCTGTTAATGTAAATTCTTTGTTGATTATAAATCACAATTAACAACTTCTAATCCTTAGGAATATCAGGATATATTGGAGATTGGAATTTCAAAGTCAGTTTTGAATAAAAACACATGGAAATGCATCAATTATTCACCAGGTAAAGCCTGAGCAGACATAGATGCCAATACCTGTTTGCCTGATGGAGGAAAGATTGCCAAAGCTTTCAGATTTGTCTTTTTGCATCTTTCACATCTCTTCGTTATGGTTGTGTTCCACATGCCATGAAATCTTGCATCCTATCCAGCCTTTTTCAGTCTTGGATGACTTTGAGGCATCAGCTCATTGCTTGGCACCTCATTCCAGGTTTGGTTCTGCCAGTGGTCTGGGAAGAGCATTGGGAGAGCCCAGCAGAATCCACCTGAAGGGCTCTTGAGCAGCAAACACTATCTCACTCTCCACAGACCTCTTGCCATTCCCTGCTGCTTGCTCTATTGCTCTGGACTTTGCACCCACCTGGACTACTCTGTGACTTCACTGTTGGTTTCACAAACTTTCTGAAATTTACTTTATTTCTAATAAGATTAGTGTAAATCTCAGCTACTTCTTGAACTACTATATTTTAATTTAAAAGGCCAAACAAAAAAGGGTTTAATAACAGACAAATAAGGTAATAAAAGAAATTTGCTAAAGATGATGGTTTGGGTTGGCCAAAACCATAACTATTTAGAATATTCTTTCTATCTCTTAAGCAAAAGGCTTATGAAAGTTCATCTTGCTTCATGCTGCCCTGATGTTTCTACCCCCTGTACCAAACTTTTTTCCCAACAACTTGAGTTTCAGACATTAAACCTGAGCACCTTATCTTTCCTGCAAGTTCTTGATTAGGATGGAAGGCTGCAATCCCCAGGCAGCAGGAAATGAGACATCCAATGCATTCACTGATAAAAAGATAAATCACTGCTGCAGGGATCATCAGGAGAAGCAGAGATCCAGAGGGGAGCAGCAAGGACTTTACATGTGAAAATCAGCCACCGTCTTAATTACTGCTGTCATTAATCACCTGCATGTGTCATACACTCTATTCTGGTAATGTGGTGTATAAGTCTTATAGCAGGAAAGGTAACCTAGAAAGGCTGTGTCTGGCTCTGTGTTTTGATCTGGCCAGCTCTGCTGGTCAGAATTCCAAACATAACCTCCTGCTACATCTGTAACCCTTAGGCTGCTGCAAGGGGAAGATGAGTTTCCCCTTTATTTTCTGTCTTTGACTTCCCTGGTACTCACAGCTGCCAGCCCACTCTGTATCTGAACCTCCTCTGGGTGACAGGATGCAAAATCCCCAGCTCTCAGAAGCCAGTGTTAGATGGTGGAGGACTCATGTGAGACTGTCCTCTAAGTGCTCTTCACTGCTGCATCTACTCCTTGAGCTGCTTGTCTCTCCTGTATAGGCAGAATATGTGAATTGAGCACACCAGTGATACCAGTACCAGTACTTGCTGGGAGTGTTGGGAGAAGAGTACCTTTTTTCCTGCCAGCCTTAAACAAGGCAATGGAGAGGACTCCTCTCCAATTCCCACATCCCCTTGTTATTGTGGTATCAGAGATCATATCTTCCATCATCCAACTCCCAGGAGCAACTTTATGTGCTTTATGATGAGCACATGCTTGTGTGAAGCCTAAGTAATGAGTAAGTGCTGTGCTGAGCTGGGCAGCACCGAGCACTGCAGGACTTCTGCTGACACACTCACTTCCAGAAAGGCACAGGGGACTCTGGGTGAGACAAATCCCTCATTAGGAGACTCCTTCTGCAGAACTGCTCAGTGCTAATTCCCTCAGCCACAGAGGTCTGATTTGGTTTTCTTCACCTCTTTTTTTTTTTAATTTATTTTGTATTGGGTTTGCATGGCAAGGTTTTTGTAGTGAGAGGAGGCTACAGCAATGGCTTCTGTGAGGAGCTGCTAGAAATTATGGAGCCAATGCCAGCTGGTTCCAAGATGGACCCACCGCTGACCAAGGTTGAGCCTGTCGGTGACAGTGGTAGTGTTATCCCCTCTGGGATAACAGCAAAGAAGAGGGGGAAAGACCTGTGCAGTTGCAACTGAGGGAGAGGAGTAAGACAAAGGCTCAACCCATGAGCCTTTCATTGTATTTTCTCTCCCTTGTCCAGCTGAGGAAGGGAGTGATCCAACAGCTTTGGTTGGCATCCAGTGTCCAGACAGGGTCAACTCATCACAGTTTTACAATCTTTTTGCTTAAATAGTGTGCTTTATGCTCTCTCTGGTGACCTTAGGGTTTGTGCTGGGCTGTCTAGCTGGAGCAGAAGCACCTCTGGGTTGTGCCTGGCCAGCACCCTGTCTTTGTATCAGGACAGATGCAACACACAAATAACAGAAAATGAAACTTTCCAGCACTTTGTGGTCAGAGCACACCCAAAGGGTTTGGGCTGAGGATCTGGTAATACAGCTTTTTGTGTGGTTGGAGCTCCAGCTGTAACATTATGAGAGATGTTTAAGTAAAAGGGATGCTGGCTCTGATCTTGGAAGCCACATGTCTGTTGCATGGCTTTCTGTGCCTTTATGACCTGGTGTTTGCCTTTTGGCCTCACTGTGACACAGGGGTTGAGTCTACAGTTCCCACAGGTTCCTATAACAGACTGTGGGGTCTGGCATTTCCAGAGTTACCAGGTTTTGTTCTGGCAAAAGAAAGATTTTTCTTGTGCCTAATACAGATTGGCTGGCATAGTTTTTAATTTAACTTTCAAAAAGAACAAACAACATTGAATATTCCTCTATTTCTAGACATTCTTGAAAACTGTAAGAGAATGGAATGGAGAGCTTAGACTTTTGGTATATGGCATCTGGCAGTTGCAAAGCAGATGTCCTGGAGCATGAGATGCTTATGATTTACCCTGTGCCAGGGTCTTCACTCCTGTTGATCTCATCACTGGGGGAGATGGTCTGATACTCTCCAGGGGCAGTGCATGGCTAAGACATGTTAGATATAAAATGATACTGAAGCAATAGGAAAGCAGCATCTTGGCTTTTCTAAGGTAGTATTGGTTAACAAAGCCTGTGCTGGTGTTTGATGGAAAACTCAGGCCTAGAAACCTTTCATGAATAAATTCATTAGCAAACCCTTTAAAAAGGTCTAACTCAATTTTCCTTTCCATTACCCCCAAAATGGATTCTAGCAAAAAGCCAGTTAAGAGGAACAAGGAGGGCAAAACCTGATCAGAACCTACCAGTGTCTTTTCCCTTGGTCAGATGGGAGGTGAAGCTGTGCACGTGACAGGAGATGATTGTGTCCAGCTCTATCTGTACTCACAGATCCAGAGCACAGGAAAGGGCTGCTCAGGGAGCAGCCACTGCCCTGGTGCTCTCTCCAATTCCATGTGAGGATGTGGAGTAAGACTAGGATTGAACATATGAGCTGGCAGCATTGCTTCTGCTCTCTCCTTGTTGGTAACAAGAATTTTACCCATAATAACATGTTTGTGGGAAAATAAATGGTATGTTCTAATGTTTTCCATTGGCACATAGCATAGACTTACAAGACAAGTAGGAAGCCAACCTCATTTCAGTGACTAGAGTCAGGACTCCCTTATCTATAGATATAGAATGACAATGAAAAATTCTCCATGAAGAAAAAAGTGGGCATGTTACTTGCAATATAATGCATTTTCATGGGCTGTGTGGGCACACAGGAGTAGGTAGGTATTCCTTTCTCTGACCCTAGGGTTGTGGCAGTAAATCTTTCCACCTGCTGTGAGAAAGTCACAGATGGCTGATCTTTCGAGGAGAGTTCAGCTCAGAGTTATATCAGTAGGTCTGTTAGGTACTGAATAATGTATCCTGGCAGTAGTGTTTCAGTCAGTGACACAAATGTGACATTTGCCTGCATCATGTCTTTTTTCATCTGCTTCCCTTAGATCAAGGAGGTTTTAAATCTCTCTGGTGTTTTGGATGAGTGGTCATCTGTGGAAAGAGGGCCAGTTGAAGGTGAAATGGCTGAGACAGTTGCATCAAAACATCCTCAGAGAAACAAACAGTTCCTGAATGTGAACATGGTCCTCTCCCCAACAACTCATATGTGATGTGCAGCCATGAAATGAAACATTCCAGGAAATAAAAGCACTATGACATGATGCACACTGATGCTTGTTTGAGGGCTTTGAAGAACACCTGCCTGCCGCGACCATATGGTTCTCTGTGAAAATGCTTGGGGTAACTATAGACTTAATAGAATTAGGTCTGCAACTCCAATTAGGTCTGCAACTCTGTAGGAGTTAATAACTCTGATGAGCTTGCCACATAACTTCTTGGGGAGGCTAGTAACCAAAACCTTAGTTTGTTCTAAGGTTGAGAAAAGGATCAGGAAGGGGAATAGGTACAGCCAGAATACCCTGACCATGTGTAATTTAAGCTTAGTTAAATTTAATGCTTAGCAGTCCCTCAGAGCATTTTGAGTACTCTATATATGTTGACTTTAGTAATATAGGCAATAGTGCTTCTGTACCAGAGGCAATGAAATTTGTTCTTGGTAAAATTGGGTCAGCATCAGGATTTTGCAGGGTTCAGCCCATCATCTTCTGGTGAAACTTCAGGGAAACTAGATTCCACAATCTTGTCCTCAGGGCAACTGGCCTTGCTGTCTACCAGGGAGGTCCTGCTGACAATCTCCTCAGAGTTTATTCAGGTTTTTGTCTTCTACAGAGAAAGAAAAAGCAATTGTTTACCTGTGAACTAGTGGGAGCTTGGTTTTCACAAATCCTTAACTCACCACCCTGAGTCAGCCCACCCCAACTGTCAGCCTCAAGAGGCATCTCTTAAAGTCTTTTCCCCTCCTTCTCTAAAAACCTTAAAATCATCCTTTCTACATGTCTGATGCCCTAACACTGCCCACCATTTTTCATAAAAAGTATGTCTGCATGCTAATAGATGTGAATGGAAGAGTTTAGTGAATTACTTCCTCCTTGGAGAGGATTACTTGTGCAGGGGCACTCTAGAAAGCTCTGTGGGAAAATACCTTGTATGGTTGTTTTTCTAGCTGCTCTTCAGAGCAGAATAGTGCTGGGCTGTTCAGTTACTTGAGATGACAAACAAAATGAACAGACAAACCAAGTAATGGTGATTTGATCAAATGAAATCTTTTGTGAATAAACTTCCCAAAGTGGAGAAACCACCTGAGCTGCATGTTTGTCAGCCTGTCAGTTTATCTCCCACCACCCCATGCCTGAGTGCTGCTTCAATTTCTTCAGTTTGATTGATTTACATGAACAGGAGGAAATGGGGGTGAAAAAGCAGGTATTTGCCTCTGCATCAAAGTGTGGGAACTGGGGAAGCAGAGCAGTGCACAGAGCAATTCCCAGAACCACAGCCTCTGAGGGACAATTATAAAGAAGACCAAATGCATTGCAGAAAGACTAATTGTAATAAATTGGCCAAGGAACTTAAAACTTTGGTTGTGCATTGCAGCAAAACAAAAATTAATTCCTGAGAGCAGATAAGGCCCCAGGTTGGCAGGAGGCTGATGTAATTGGCTCTGGGTGCGAGCAGACAGTGCTGGCATCTCAGTGCCTTGGCATTTGAGGGGGTGACTAAGGAATGAGAGCCTGCCCTGCCAGCCCCAGCACTGGAACTGATGGGATTTGGTGCATGGTAAAGCAGCAAAGATCATACAGTGTGGCCTCTGGATGATCACAGAACAAATGAGCAAATGTAGATAATTGCACAGCGAGAGCCATGGCAAAGGAAAGGCCAACGAGGCCTCAAGCTGGGAGAATCAGAATAGGCTCTAGATACAGGAAATATGGGATTGCTGGCTAAAAAATGGGACTCCACCTGGACTGAGAGGATTGCAGGCATCAGGCTTTGTCTTGTCCAGTTCTTCCTAAAATAGATTAGCAAGGAGAAACTGGAGTGTGGGCTGGAGATGCTCTTATGATACGTTTGTTTAGATTTTTCTTCTGTTTGGTTTGGTTAGGGTGTTTCTGTGTTTTTTGTTTTGTTTGCTTGTTTGGGGTTTTGTTTGTTTGTGTGTTTTGGGGTGTTTTGTTTGTTTGTTTAGTTTTTAAAATTGTAGCTACTGTATCCTTCCATGACAAGAATGGGACTAAATGCTGAAGTAAGAAAGGTAGAGGCATTGGTTGCAGTTTGCTGAAAGGGCTGCACTTAAGGTAGTCTAAATTAGTTTACTGCTGGGGAAGGTGATCTGGAGAAACCCATATAATTTAAAACATTTTAAATGTTTTAAATTATGGTGGAGATGTGTGGGTTTCCATGCTTTACAAGCCCCCAAAGAACTATATATCACAACCATTTTCAAGGAGATAATAATGGGTGGACGGAATATGACAATTCAAATTTGCCAATGGAGTAAAAATATCTCTTGCGCTAATGCAATTCTGCCTTGTGGGCTGCAGCTCCCTACATCACTCTTGCCTCTCCTGAATCTCTACATTGGGGTAGTATCTCTACAGCAGACAGAGGCTTTTTTGTCTCAGTTGATACATGGAAGAGCTGATGTGCTGGCTGGCAATGAGATATATCAATTTTTGCAGCTTTTCATATCTAGTTAGCTTAAAAAATATGGAATATGCATTTAGTCCATTCTTTCTCTTAGTGTACCTTCAGTAGTCTCCCTAAGGGCTACCTGAAACCTACTTTATCTGCAGAGGAGGAGTCACACAGGACTCAAATGCTTCAGGAAAGTCAGCACTTACACCTTGTATAGGTAAAGGACACAACCTGATAGTTGTTCAGATGCTGGGCTGGGTTCTTCTCTCCTGGCTAACATCAGCAAAAGGAATTTGGAGCCTTTGTAGCTGAGGTTGGTTGGTCTCTTTATGTAGAACTGATTTGTTTATCACCAAATGCTGTGAACAATTCGTCCCTGGATAACTGCTGATATTTGTTCCTGGAACTTGATGGTGGGGATGCTTGTTTGTGTAGTATCTATGTTGGAATTGCTGACTTCTTACTCTTCACATACATATATTGTATACATGCATTACTTCAGAAGGCTCCTCAGGAAATTGTATTTGAAATGGTTGTATTATTCCTAAGCTTGTCCTGGTTAACTCTGGGGAGAATGTGGTACACAGGCCAGGAACAATAGAGGCAATTTCATTAACTGCACTGGCTTCATGAGAGACAGAGTGGACCTCTGAGTCTGTTTTCAATGGGAAATGTAGATTCTCATTTCATTTTTCTCTGCAAAGCAAAGGCTAGTTATTCCACTTGAGCTATTGCATAAGGAGTACAATTTGGAGAAAACCCTCAGGATTGCTGCATGCTACGTGAGACCCAACAGTTCCTCTGGATGATTGCTTTCTGTCTCAATTTCCCTGTCCAGATGGTCTCTGTGCAGGATGGGACTCAGTCCTGTCTCAGGCCATATCATACTTGAGAGCAGCTCTGTGCTGGGAGGGATGTCACTGCTCTCCTGGCGCTCTCGCTGCTGGACGCTCTTCCTGGAGACCTGAACTCAGGCAGCTGATACAGAAGATCCACAGACTCCAAACGCTGCTTTTTCCTTTCATCCTGCTGCTGCAGAACTAACAGACGGGTGCACTAATCTGGTGTGCAGATGTCTGGGCTGCCTGAGAAGAGCTTTTCACCCTCAGTAATTCAGAGATGTATTTCTAATAAGATATGTGACAAACTGTTATAACCTGACAGTTCTTCACAATCGTAGAAAAATACCAATACCACGTGTTTAAAAAAGAAAAAAGTGAGTATTCTGTGGTCCAGTAACTTTCCAGACTACTCAGTGGTATGAAATTACCACCACAAAATGCTTCTGTACATAAAACAGTAGGAACTTCTCTGTTATAAGTATATTTACAATGCATATCTCCTGGGTAGCTGCTAAATGTGTGAACATTACACTGGCATTTCCTCTTTAAACATTGTCATTTTATTGCTTTATCTATCTAGAGGAGAGAAGAAATTATCCTTTAATTACAATGAATTTAATGGTATTGGTTATGCAGCATTTTAGTTCACACACAGCATGACTAAGCTTAGTCTTATCACGCATCATTGATTCATCTTTTCATCCTGGAGCACTGAATCCTTCCTAAGTCTTTGCTAAAAGCAGGTAAAGGACTGTAAGCTGGTGATGTTCAGACTGCCTTAGTCAAAAAGGATCAAAATGGGACTACAGGGAGGTATGGGCAAGGTAGGTTGTGCTAGTACTTTGCTGTGTTGCTTCTGAGAAGGAAGAGGAAAGCATGGGAATAAAAAGCCTGTCATTATCAAAACACAACACTGTAACATGAAGAGGTGGAGTAATTTATCTTTAAGAAACAGGCTGACCTATTCAGAACTGTAATTTTAAATGTAAGACTAACCTTTGAAAATAGATCAAGTGATATAAATTATTAAGGAACAGACATTTGTCAGATAGATGATCTCTATTAGTAATTTTATGCATGAATGGTTATCTTCAAAGGTAGAGTTGCTGTCTGCTGAGAAAGGGAGTGCAAAAGAAGGTTACTTTACGCTGACGTATAAGACTGACTTTTAATCAGTGTTTTTCTAATCCAACAAAAAAAAGCTGAAGCAGAGTTGTCTCACTACCCAGACTGTGCAGCTCTTGAATGTTTTTGCTGGGAGAGGAAACTCCTGGTATTGTTGCTGATGTTCCAAAAATATTTTCCAGTAGTTTTGGGGCTGAAAAAGGTAGACATGTGTCCCCATTTGAGAATGGCTGCATCCAAACTGGGTGCCACTGGGATGTCTCAGCCCCTGGGCAAAGGAGAGTTGAAACCCAGAGACCCCTGATGGGAAGCAATGCCTGCTTTGTGCAACAGCTCCTTTGGAGGGCTGGGTTTGAATCCTCTGGGAGAGGAAAGCCGCGGGTCCCATTTTTTCCTACCAGTATTCAGGAGGAATATCTAATAATGGATTAGTGTCTGTTACACTGATGATGTTTGGCCCATATATTGAACATGGAAAGGGAGAAGAAAAAGGGAGGTGTCAAGCTATTTGTGAAAAATGCTTTTCCACCATCTGATCACTGCTTTTTTTTTTCCTTTTGCAAATTTCTCTTTTCATGAGTTTCCCTCTGCTTTGTTTGCTTGTTTATTTTATATGCAAACTACTTCAATGCCCTTGTGAACTTGTGATCCAAGTACTGCAGTGCACTTAATGTAAAACTAAATTTGAATTGTTTTGAGAAGCTGTTGGTAGGAGACTGTGGCCATAAACTTGATTTCCCCCATCCTCCATCCTTTGCATATGTTTGGCATGGAAAAGTAGGAGGGCAAACATAAATTTAAGCTATGTATTCATAGCCTCTTTGCTTCTGTAAACAGAAACTTCATTTTTTTTCCTCCTTTTTCTTATGTCTGCAGCTTTTGGAAAGTCTTGTCTTCCAGTCATGGATGCTGCCATTACTCTGCTTTTGAATGGGTTGTGCATAGAGTGTATTACAGCCCTTCCTCCATCCTTTAGTCACTCTGAAGCCTGTAACACTCCAGGAGAAGTTGTGTGCACACTGAAGCACGTCCCTGTCGAATGGGACTTGTACTCAGGCAGTCCCTGCACTGATGATTTTGCACAGTGACTCTTAGCCTTTGTCTTGCCTCTACAGCATAATATGATGTATTTGATCTCTTCTGACATCTTTATTCACTGAAAAGTTGAACTGGGGATAATCTACAATGTTTGGTGCCTGCAATTCTCCTAGACCTGAATTAAGGCCCCAAGACTAAGGTTTCTAAGGGAATTGGAATTTATGACCCTTTTGACAATATCTGTGAAGAGATTTATTTTCTGAATCCTATTTTATTCAACTCCACTTGAGCAATTGACAGGGAAAAATTGAAATATAAACAATTACTTCAGTGTGTGTAATCTTAGTGACTTCTCTCTTTTCCTCTTTTATCTTCATCTAATTCGTTGCTGTGCCAGGATGAATGGTTTATGGTTAAAGCACTGCAGTGGGATGCAAATGATGCAAGCTTAAATTTCCAGATATGTCAAAGGCTTCCTCTATGACTACAATTAATGGTTCTGTGATCTCTGCGTGTACTTTTAGATACAAAAGGTATCTAAAAATATGACCTTTCCTCACATTCTCTTTGTCTTTTTAGACATTCAAAACCAGACTCTGGATATTTGAACCTCCTTCACTTTGTTTCTTTGAACAAAATGCCTCCTGTCTGTACTGGAGTGATACAGGTTAACATTTTGAACAAGCAAAAAAGAGAAGCATTTGGTGTACTAATTTCAGGAGCAACTGTTTTCAGCAGCCTGGAACCTTTCTGCGGTATATTGATGTTTCAATTTGTACAGAGTAGCAGCTGCCCTTAATGATAAAGAAAAGCAACTGCTCTGCTCTGTGATGATTTGACATGGCAGCAGTAGTCTTGCGGAATGGGACATGACAACTTGAAATATGTGATATGTAGATACGATGCCACAGACCTGTCACGAAATAACACAAATTACTAAAAATTATGGAAAGAGAAAACATCTTCAGAGCAAAAATATTGAGACAAAAAATTGTCAATTATCACATCTGAGTTTGAGGGGAATATGCCAGTTTATGTGATTCCTGCTGGAAACAGTTTAGTTTAAATGGTCCTTTATAATTGGAATTTAGCAAATCAACACAGTCATTAGTAGACTCCAACTTGTCATATACAAAAGAAAGATGGTTTTCCAGCATCTGCAAGGCTTTTTAGTATAAACTCTCTCTGACTATGGACATATATATGACCACCCTCAAGAGGCCATGAAGGCCCTGCCCATATTAATGGTAGTGCATCTCAACGGGGACACATCTGTAGAGCAAAACGGTGCTGAAGCTCCAGCCCCCACCCTACACACATTTCAGGTAGCTGTAGCCTGACTGGTTGGCTGGAGGGCAGTAGGTGAGCTCCTGGAGTGTATCTTCCAATCTAACTTTATCCCAAAATAAAATGGGGCACACCAAGCACAGGCTGTTTGTACTCCAAAGCCCAGAAAAAGGAGAAAATCATGAGAGCATCTTCAAAAGCACACCCTGATCCACAGTGAAGCACTTACACATGCATGTCCAAAGACATCTGAGCTCTCTAAATGCTTCCAAAAGATGAACCAAATTGTTTATTTAAACAATCAGATTAATCCTGCTGGAGGTAAGAGAATTATCATTGTGCTGATTAGAATTGGATCAGTGGTTGATCCTTTTATCCAGGAGCTTCCTTCATCCAATTGGGCTTTACTGGTTCAAACAAAATGGAAATTGTTTTTGAGTCATCTCTGATACTCGGTAATGGAAGAGCCAAAGCCTGACCTCTTTAATCGTTTCCATTACAAACAGTTTCAGTGTAATTCCTTAGACACTGCGTTGGACAAATCTTTATGCCAATAGCTACTCTGAACTTCCTTCCTCCCTTCCTGCTCTCTTCAGCCTCCTCTTTCTGTCAGAGGAGAGAGACTGTGCTTCATTCTTCTGTGAAGGCTTCTGCTGAACAAAAGCAATTGACTCTGAAAGTCATACTCTGACATCAAACCTTCGGACTTTTCAAAGCATTGCTCAGGGTTTTAGATGTGAGTCTTCTATTGAATTTAATTGGAGCTGTGCAGCTGCACCAAAGCTTTCAGGATTCAGACCCTGAAATATTCATGTTGCCTTTCTCATTTTCCTTTCTCTCAGTCACGTTTGTTAAAGTTTAAAGGAAGTGGCTTCCAGTTCTTGTAGGTGCAAATTTGTGCTTGCATAGTCTATGAAGGTATTAGCATTTAGACACTGAACACCCTTGATTTGTATGCACCAGTCACTTGGTAAACAGCTGAAGTGGTTGAATTTATGCTGTCAGTTAATTCTGGCTGCTAAAATGGATTCCAGTTTTTGAAAGTCCTATCAGATCTCTGCTCTCCCCTTACTTGCACATAGGATGATTTTGATTCTAGTGTTTTAATATTCCCCATGTCTAGGCAGAAGGTTTCGGTTGCTGGTTGGTTTGCTCTCAGTTTTGCAGGATCCTGAGGTGGTCCAAGGTAGCTTTCTTTTCAGAAGGAGAACATGACACAAGACAGAAGCAGGGTATTAAAATTTGGACATATTCCCTCCATTTGTGTAGCACCCTTGAACAGAAGGTCTGGGGGCAGGACTTGTCTTGTTGTTCGGTGTCTGAGAGAATCATAGTATATCCTGAGTTGGAAGGGACCCACAAGAATCTTTGAGGTCCAGCTGCTGGCCCTGCACAGGACATCCCAAGAATCCCACCATGTCTCTGAGAGCATTGTCCAAATGTTCCTTGATCTCTGTCAGGCTTGGGGCTGTGACCACTGCCCTGGGGAACCTGTTCAGTGCCCGACCACCCTCTGGGTGAAGAACCTTTTCCTAAATGGTATGTGAGTACTAGGCAGAAGGGCACTACAATGTAATTAGGATGATATATCAAAATGAGGATGATACCAATGATTTTAGAGCCACACCTGTAGTGGATTCTCAGAGGAATCTCATCTTCAGAAATTTTTTCAGAAATAATTATACTCCATTCTTCTCGCTTAAATATAGACCCTTCAGAGTTAACCAGCATCTTAGTTTCAAGCTTATCCATCTCTGAAGGTGGCTTAATGTGGAAGAATTCCTGATTGGTCAAATGCAAAGCAGGTCTGCTAAAAACACTTTCTGCTAAAAGAAGTGGGAGTGTTTCTGTTTACAGGGAAAAGCCCAGGAGAAAATAGCAAGAATGCAGTTTTGTAGTCTCTACCTCTCTGCTGATTTGCTGCATAACCTTGATTCAGTAACGTGCTGTCATCTCAATCTGCCATTGGTAAAATGGGTAGATGGGTAAAGGTAAGAATAATGAAGGGTAATCTGTGGCAGAAGCTGATGTTTTCATGGCACTCCCCATTTTACAGAGTTGCTGTTATTCCAAGCATGTGAGCTCCTGTGCTTCATGATTTCCTGCTTGTTGCTGTGCTGCTGAACTGGCCACATGCACGGCCCTCATCTTTGCAAACACAGACTGAAATACATTGTCTTGAAATAGATAAAGGCAAGCTGGCTGATAAGCAGAAAATCAGAAGTTCTGGTCCCTCATTTGCTTGTAATTGCAAGTCCACACCCATAATTAATGTTTCTGGGCTGACCTGAAGCCAGCAGAAGCAAAGGATATTAGGAGAACCTGTTGTACTTGGGTTTGTTGTTGTCAGGCTTTGTAAAATCTCTTGCATGAGCAGACTTCAGAAATACCACTTTATCCTTCACTCTGGGAAAGATTTGCTTCATCAGCAAGGTGCTGCTATTTTAGCTGCCTCCCTTTCTAATTGAATTTAGAATATAACAGAATCATTGCTAGCAGCACTGCAAACCTCCCCCAATTTGCTTTGGATAATTTTGTCTCACTGCTGCAAGGTTTTCTGTGCCGTGTTGGGAATACCCAGGGAAAAATGCAAATTGTGACACTGAATTACTTAGCTCTCCTCAACAGCCGACAAGATCTGAGAACATTCCCCGTGTCTGTCTCTGGCTGCTTCTGATTTCACTTGTTGCCATGTGTTTAGATTGGCAATTGTTTTGTATAGCTAGACCTGTAGTGTTAATATCCTGCTTTGATAATATTACTCTTCAGGAATATTAATGAGTGGCTTTTGTATGTGGCATCTTTAAAACCTTGCACTGCTGGTATGTTCTTTTTTAATATTTTTTTAAATGGTGAAAGAGCACTGCCGAGGGCCCCTTGGGTAAATAGTGTTTAAAGCAGTCCATGCATTTTAATTAGCAAAGAAATACATAGATAAGGATGAAAGATTTGTTTTCCTGAGGCAAATCATGAGAACATCAGGCCCACAGGTAGCTTGGTTTAACTCCAGAGAGATTACATTTATATCTCTTCATCTTAATCTTAAAAATGCCATTCTGATACAAGCAGTACAAATTAAGGCAAGATAAAGGTGTCTTCTCTGCTGGAGGTTTAAGGTCCTTTTTTCTGCACATTACTAAGGTGTCTTATTCATGAGGGGTAAGAAAGAGTAAAACTAGAACAAGAAAACTGCAATATAATCTGTGTATGAGACTGTATTTTTGTACGTACAGGAAAACCATGGCTTATTTTAATTAAAAACTGGTCATAGTAGTGAGTTATTTGTGTTTCCTGGTCGTGAACTAGTGGATCCATGAAGCATATTTACATGTTTTAATTATTAAAAATCAGTTTTCTCTGTTAGCAGGCTTCTGGTAGAAGATGCACATCTGATCCTCACCTTTGCAGCCGCAGGCCAGTCATTTAACTACTCGAGTTGGGTTGTTTTTTTTTACACTTGAGGTTTTTAACCTCTTTCGAGGGGTTAAATGACTGGCCTTTGGCTACACAGCATATATATGTGAGCACTCCTATGGGATACAGGAGTATGTTTTGAGGTGGGAGGTTAGCAGTGACTCGTAGAGGCAGGGTTTTTTAAGAGCCTCCATCAGTCTGGTCACTCTGAAAAAGGGTTACCACTTGCTTCTCAGAGGGAGTAACTTAAACGCTGAAAGAAGATAAGGTCATGTATGGAAAAGTCTCAGGAAAGATGTTTTGCTGTGAATTCCTTTCCTAACTGCTGTAGCATTCCCTCTCTCTGAAGCATATGGAGATTGTTATGTTTAGAGATCAACAAGGTTTGTTGCTGGAGAATGCCAAGAGGACAAGGAAGGTGCTGCACAGGCAGAGCTCCTCATAGAGCTGCAGCTCATTTCCACATATTTTCTAGTTTTCTAATGAGGTCATCAGCTCAGCAGCAAGGAAACCTCCATGAATTGGCTAATGTCAAGTGGAAGGGACACAAACTGACTGGAGACACCAGAGGGCCTCCTGGTCCCCAGGGAGAAGGCTGAGCCACGGATGCTGCTGCTTCTTCTTTCTTCTCTCTTTCAGAAGCAGCTGGACTTGCTCATGCCAAAACAGTGTGAGTGACTGAAAGATAATGGTGAGGTTTTTCTAAAAGCCTGCCTTGAGACCACTGTCAGCTCGGCTTAGATAAAGATGCCTGTTAGGTTGGAGATAAAGGAACCCATCGTACCTTGCAGTGTTCATTGTGCAGGAGCTGGTGTTAAAAGGTGTCTGATCCTGTGCTGTGACAGATGGTATATAGACCCAGCACTGCCCATCATGTTTTGCTTCAAGAGGAGACTAAATACGCCACAGACTTGATTGAGATCCTGTGAGACCAGAATAAGCTCATGTAGAGTTATTGTGTGTTATCAAACGAAGCAAAACATTTCTGAAAGGCAATATTGCCAAGTGCATACAAGACTGATTTGATTTCCAGACCTAAGACAGATTCTTTAGTATTACTGAGCCCAAGACCCAAACAGGAAAGGGATGGTGTTTGCTCTCGAGGTTGTGCACTGATCTAGGCAGCCTCTGGGCTGCTCTAATTAATCTCTCCCTTGATTTGGATTATTCAGAGCAAGGAGGGCAGGCTGGCAGCCAAAACCATTGGATCTGTGCCAGATGAGGGTCCCACACGCTGGAGGGGTCTGTAGCTCTGGCTCTTGCTGTGCTGGTGCCATCCAAATAGGGCAGCCCAGAGCTGAGAAAGGTCAGCCTTTAAGTGAAAGGCTCTGAAAAATGGGGGCCAGAAGCATAACCAGCATTATGCACAACTATGGCACACATGGGTAGATTTGTCAGAGAGAGCACAGGGTGGAAGAGCCTTCCAGCTCCTCAGCAGAAACCTTTTCTGCAGAAGCCATTTACTGGTCTTTTGTTTTGGTCTCTTGAGAAATAAGTCAGTGCTGTCTCCAACCTAATTACCAGTGTAAAAGACAATTTATCACTTACTGAAGCTTTGATTGCTTTTTTCAGCCTTCCATGGCCTCTTGGTTGGTAGGTGGAATTGTGTACAAGATTGGCATTTTTAAAGGGAAAGTTTTACCAAAAAAAAAAAAAAAGAGGGGGCAAAGAAAGAAAAGAAATAAGGTAAGGAGCCAAAAACTCAACTTCCAATTCTGTGCTTTACTGTCTGTATGATGTTTTTAATTCTTTTTTGAATGTAAGCTTTTAGTAGTTCCCATTTAAAAATCAGAAAAAATGAAACCTCATTTAAGAATTCCATCTTTGTGTTCATATTTTTTAACAATGTTGCCCCTGAGAATGAAGATGCAATTTCCCATAGCCTAAAATGCAAGAGTCAGCAGGAGAAATAGCTCACTTGAAAAAAATCCAAGGCATAATTACTAATTAATGTACAAGAAAAAGATTTGGTGTGCAAAAAGCTCTGTCTTTTTCTCATAGTTACCATTGATTTCTTCTGGACTTTAGATACAACCCTGAACAAGTCATCTTATGTTGTATTTTTGCAGATCAAATAATCAGAAGAAAACAGGTCATATGTTTTGATAGTTACCACATAAAAGGAAATGTTTAGACTGGTACGACCATACTCAGGTTTGATTATAGGGAATTAAGTTTCTTCAAAGCAAATGGCCTTCTTGTACTTCTCAGTATTTCTCATGCAATTAGCAAGTTGGTTATATTAACTTTCCTGACAGACGATATTACTGATCTTATCAACTTTCACTTGTGTATACAGGGCTTTATTAATTTCTTGTTTGCTTATGAACTTCTTTGTCCACAATAAATTTGGTGGGTAAATGTGGAACATACGTCTCACAGTAATATGTTGTTTGCTTTGCTTATCAGTAAATAACAAACTTTTGGCAAATAAATGAAAGCACCAAGGGAGCAGGTGGGTCTTAAGGGGTTCTTTTGCACTGTTGGTACTTTGTCATGTTGCTAAGTTACAGTAGCTTCTGGCTTCTGCTTTAGAGAGTAGGAGTTATTTTTAAATGTATAATGAACACAGTACCAGGTACTCCCAAAACTGTTCTGGAAGTAGCTGGAATACAGGAGGGATTGTGAGTGCTGACTAAAGGCCAGCCCTGAAAAACACTGGTCTCACACAAAACCAGTTCCTACCATTGCATTTCAATTACAAAGGTGTGCATATCATCTAATTTTTATAAAATGCCTTAAAAATAGCAAGCAGCAATTAGCTGTTGGATTGGATGGTGCCTGCCCATCACTCTCATAGTCCAGATCTGGAGTCCTCAGCAGCAGAGAGATGTGGACCTGTTGGAGCAGGTCCAGAGGAGGCCACAAAGATGCTCAGAAGGCTGGAGCACCTCTACTGTGGAGACAGGCTGAGAGTGCTGGAGGTGTTCAGCCTGGAGAAGAGAAAGTTCCAGAGAGACCTTAGAACCCCTTTCAGTGCCTAAAGGGGGCTTATAAATAAGAGGGACAGCGACTTTTGGAGCAGGCAGATGGTGACAGGACAAGGGGAAATGGTTTTAAACTAAAAGAGGGGATATTTACATTAGATATTAGGAAGAAATTCTTCCTTGGGAGGGTGGTGAGGTGCTGAAAGAGGTTGCCTAGAGAAGTTGTGGGTGCTCCATCCCTGGAAGTGTTCAAGACCAGGTTGGATGGAGCTTTGAGCAACTTGGGCTAGAGCGTGGCATCCCTGCCCATGGCATCCCTGTCCATGGGTTGAAACTAGGTGATCTTGAAGGTCCCTTCCAAACCAAACCACTCTATGATTTTCTGAGAGTGTGGGAACGATCATGACTAGAAATAAAATCTTACACATTAACCTCCCTGAAGACAATATTCCCAGAATAGATTATATGTTTTTACTGAAAACTTAGTTCTTTGTATCACTGGTTAAAAGTTTTTATTCCTCATTTTGCAACAGTGATTTCATTATTACCACTATGAAGATAACAAGCAGTAACACCCACTTCTCTGAGTAGGAATTCTGTACTTACTGTGAAGTCACCTGGAGTGGCCCTCACTACTCCTTCTTCTGAGGCACCAAAAAGGAAACTGAGTGGTATTACTTAAGGTTCAGTTGCTCTGGTGGCATTAGAAAGGCTGAAGCTCTGAACTGAAATTGGAAAATACATACAGATTTTTATTGGTATTCCAGCTGGTGAGAGGAAAACATCATTTTCCCGCTGGTTAGAAGTTACACTCTACCATCTGTTGCTGGGCAATGTAAGGCCTTTGGAAGGGCTGGAGTTCAACTCTACTTGGCTTCAGGCTTAACCTTCCTCTCTAGTGGAGGAGAGGAGTCCAGGGGGTCAGATGGTGGGAGCATATGACTCAAAGCTGTTGGGAGACATTGGAGGATGGCCTGAGTCCAGGGAGATGAGCACAGGGTAGCTTAATGCAGAAAATTGCTAAGTAATGTGCTTTGGCAGCAAGTTCTCTGTGCAAGTGCCATGAAGTCATACGGGGCAGTGAGAGGGTAAGGGGTGCTCTATAGCAGAGGATTGGAACCCAGAGAGAGATGCATGAAACCAATGAGTCTACAAAAAAAAAGTGTCCTTTAGTTAAGCTTCTGGTTTATATAATTTAACAGTTTCCAGGTGAGGAGATAAACACAATGTGCTGCTTGCCAGAGCTGGGCAATGTTGGTAGATCTCAACACAACTGGAGGTGAGACTTTGACAGTATGTTGTCTAATCTGAGTTCTTCTACCTGGAGCTATTTTTCCATTCAATCTTTCCTTTTCCTCCTGAAATTAGTCCTGGATCAATGGTATGGTATTTTTTATGAGTTCATAGAGCTGCTTCAGTTCTGCTTCTGATGAAGTCCAGAGGTGTCCTATTCCCGCTGAAGATATTTCCATGGTTTGTCCAGGCAAGTGAAATGCTCTTCTCTGCTTGTTGGGGAGCTGTTAAAAGACTGACAATGTGGATTTTTTCTGGACACCTTAGTTCTCTCACAGGCTGAATTGTCTAAATTGTCTAAGTGAAACCTCAGAAACCTGTCTGGGGAGAACCATCAAGCCCCAGGACACTTGTCTAAGTGAAAAACCAGAAAACCAGAATAACTGTAAAGGTCACCTAAACACTTCTTTGGCAGTGGTTACAGGTATAGACTGACTGGTACATGGATAACCTGAGGCACTTCTTACTTCATGCTTCCAAGATCCAGCTGGGATGTCCGAGACAGAAGCATCAGGCACTGAAAAATGGATTTCAAGGGAATTTCACTTGCTGTCTCAACACGGCACTGTTCAGGACAGCCAGCCCTCTGAAATCATCATAAATGTGCTTCTCAGAGGAGACTGTGCTGGGTTTCCAGCCTCTCTGGGGTCTGGGCTCCTTGTGCAGAGTGACATAGCTTTAGAGATGTCCTTTCTTAGAACAGATGAAGTCAATGGGGGTCTGCAGAAACGGGCTTTGGAAAGTCAGTGAATGCAAGGGGGAACAGGAGACTTTCCATGTGGTTTTAAACCTGCCTTTCTGGAGTCTACCTAACTTTATAGGTAAGGCTCTAAAATGCAGAGAGAGGGTCTGGTCAAATCTCTGTTCTTCTCTGCTCAGCTCTGTCAGAGTATCACAAACAAAAATGAGAGCACCAGAACACAACAGAGCTGCCTTGGGTAAACCTCAGAGAGACTCAGTGACCACAGCCAGGCTTGGCTTCTTTTTTTTTTATTATTTTTTTCTTTTTCTATAGAGCAGAGAGAAATTCTTAATTCTTCCACCCCCTGTAAGACTGATCATGGAGGTTTGTTAAATGTGAACCACTGCCCTGTATTCTCAGCGATTCAAGAGCAGACCTAGCTTAGAGCTCCTACCATCTGTCACTTGTCACCAGCACTGTCCCTCCAGGCAGAGCTGTGGTGGGACAGTGCTGCAGCAGCCAGTTGTAGAGCTGTGGGTGGAGAAGCAATGCAGAAGGATGATTATTCACTGCTTTTCACAATAAAGGAACTAGGGAGCATCTGAATCTCACAGCAGGTTAAAAACTCAGAAGCAGCATTATTTCCACACTGTGCAGAACTGAACTGTGGAGTGTGCTACCATGTGATTTGGTGGGGATAAAAAGTTTGGATGAATTCCAAAAGCCATTATGGAAGGAAATGCACTGACTGGTAATCACAGTGATGCAGAAAAGTCAGAGGCTGGTAACTTCTCCCAGTTCCTCACCATGGAAGGGTGTCTTTAGATCTCTCTGCACACCTACAGCCAATGGCTGGCAGGTACTGAGTTAGAACTCAAGTGCACAAAAAACGGTATGACAATTCCCATGTTTCTTATGCTGGCTCTGAAGCAAGATGCTTTGTGGATTGAGATGATTTTAGACTCCTTTTGATACTCAGTCTCAGATCAAAAAAGTGGCCAAGAAGAATGCAGAAAGAAGGGGCAGTATATGCATGTACGATTTATTATCATTATTTGCTATGGAACAGCCTGGCAAACCATTCAGTTTAGCACTCAGTTTGTAAAATAGCATTTGTATGACCATGAAATCTCTGCATTGAAAGATTTTATAACTGAAGTAGTCACACATGATGGTGTGGACAGCCACAAACACATTTGAACGTGCTAGTGACTGGCCATGTAAGAAGATGGCCTTCTTTACCCTATCAGCCCAGAGACACTATCAACATGGTTCACAGGCTTCTTCAAGTAGTAGCAGTTTATAGAGATCCTTGGCTTGTTAGAGATCCAAAGTAAAACATATTAGCCTCAACCTCAAGGAGGTTAAGATAAACATCTTCATCTTTGCTGTGAGCTGAGCGTGTGCATATGAGCAGTTACTGCAGATCAACCGATGTGTTCATTACACTGCAACAGCTTGGTTGGTACTACTGAGTCCTTGAGCTTCTCAGTTTACTGCAAGGGACTTCATTCACTGCCAAGCTCTTAACCCCTCTTTGTCTTTCACCGAGCAATTCCACTTGTGTTTTATGCTCTTCTCTTCCTTTACCTGCAATTCCTTTGACATTTGTCCGGAACACACCTCAAACTCCAGTGTCAAGGTATAGAAACAAGTAGATCTTGTTGTTCTTGACCTTTTTTGGGACCTCACGAGGAACAGCCCTGAACCTGTTTCCTCTGAAGTACACTGACCCATTTATATCCATGACAGATGCCTGGCAGGTGCCAAGATGCAGGTTTCTCACCTTGGGAAGGGAACAAAGGTCTATGCTCATTCAGCCCTATGGAGGGTTAATTACTGTTTTGCTTAAAAAAGCATTCAGCTGCCCTTAGGTATAGAAATTTATTTAAGCCTTATCTGCATAATTATCATGTTTATTGCTCAACACAGCTGGATGGATATGAAGCGTATGCAGTTTTTGATACACACTTTATGTCAGAACCATTACAAGGGAAAATGATCATCTCTTATAGCCCCTGCAAAGAGGCTGGCAGTAATAGTTAGTTTTCTGACTTTAAAAAACAAATCTGAGGACCAAATTTATTGGGCCTATTTACATATTTTTGATGCTATAGCTTCTCCTCCCTCTGTGGAAATGAGTGCTGTGGTGATGAACAGCAAGGATTTTGAAGGGTGATTGGTGACCTGAAGTGTTTTGCTTAATAGACTCGAATTGCAGAGGGAGGGAACTGCATCACATGAAAGTCGTTCACCTCTCAGGGACTCCTGACAGGCACCCAAAATCACCATTAGTCTTCAGAAATCATATCAACTTCTGACATCGGGATTGCTGAGACATTTAACATAGGAAATGTGGAGTAGCCAGAAAAATGTAGAGAGCATTTAAATCTATCATTTATGTTTTATAATTAAGCTTGTAATATGAGTATTGCTTTATTGGAAACCACAGTATGTAGTATCCTTTACAGATAAACTTTTATGAGGTATTGGTGGGTATTTGTGCAATTGCAGTGGGATGCGAGCATTTAAATAGTTCTACTTTCACACATTCATTACTATTTCAAATTCCTGTTATTGCATGAGGCAGCATACTGCAGTCTGAGGGTTCCCTAGTCCAGCCTGCAGTCTGCAGAAGTCTTGAAAATACCTGCATCACAGAACCCTGGGGCAGCAGCTGCCTCATACGCTGGTGCAACTGCCATTTTCAATAACACTTGAAAATGAATATGAGATGTACACAGGAGCAAGGGACAGGGTAGAGATATCTGCTGTACATTTTAGCCACTGGCAACCCTTTTTCTGTCCAGACTGAGGGGCTGTTGGGTGCTATAGTGGAAAAAATAACATTTAGCATCATTTTGACAAAGCTAATATTATCATAGAGTAATTTGGGTAGGAAGGGACCTTAAAGATCATCTAGTTCCAACCCCTGCCTTGGTCAGGGACATCTTTCACTAGACTAGGTTGCTCAGAAGCCCATCCAGCCTGCCCTTAAACACTTCCAGGAATGGAACATCCACAGCTTGGGTCATGTTGAGTTTCTTATCAGCCAACGCCACCAAGTCCTTCTCTACAGAACTGCTCTGAATCCATTCTCTGCCCAGCCTGTATTTGTGCTTCCAACTGCCCCGATCCCTGTGTGTGACCTGGCCAGGCTGCAGTTGATGTCAGATATCCATAAGCTGTTTTTAACAGATCAAGGAAGAGTCACAGCTGATGTTAGTTACTTAAAATTTTGTTTGCCTCTAATTTATTCTCATAAAAGCACTCTAGTCTATTTGGGTTTGTATTAAGACAGATCACCAGCTAACATCTGATCTCAGCAACAGGGTTATGAAATGTGAATACAAGAGACCTAAAAAAGTAGCATTTTAGTTATTATCACCTTTATCAGTGATGTGAGAACTATTTAATTTAAAGCCTGGACTGTGTGTGGTAGGAGTAGGTACCAGCCAGTCTGTTGTCATTAGCTGGACTGCTACCTACTTTTATTTGCTTTCTGTTTGTTAGTTATACAAATGAACCTTTTAGTTGTGGTTGGCAAGAAGATGAACGTGGTGAAGTGACAGGATGGAACTTTTGCATAAAAGCCAAATTAGTTAGAAGGGAGGGAGGCAAACACCCATCACTTACAACTTCTCTCCTTTGCTACGTTAATCTCTCCATGTTCCATAGATGATAAATTACCTCTCACTTCCTTTCATTGGGATACATCTCTTCCCATGCTAACCTCTTGCCCCTACTCCTCAGTTACTCAACTACCTTCTCTCTTTTGGTCTAATCAATATTTCTAGTCAGACAAATTGCTTTTGACTTGCTTATTCTGAAGAAGAGCGTGTGTGTAACTTCCAACTGCATGAGCTGTCCTAAAAGTTACATAATCCACTCCTACAAACATTACCTGGCTTTCAGTTACAGCATTGTCCACATAAAATAGGTGGTGTCATTATGGCCTGATGATCACGGTGCAAAATACTGTAACTGTATTTTGAAAGGGCTGTTCCTCAGACAGCTCTTGAAGCTCTTATGTGTATGTAAGCCCTTTTGATAGTGAGAAGACCTCCTGGGCCACAGCACAGAAACTTATTTGCCCTTTATTCTACAGGTTGTGAAATTTGGGTGAAGAATTTAGAAAGTATTTAATTATCATTTTCCCTCTTAAACACTTTTCCAAGACAAAGCCATTTCAGAACTGAGCAGCTGTTTCATCTCCTTTCCCATTTGTCCTCTCCACTTCTGCAGATCAGCACGAAGTGTGAACAATTGATTGAGTGGACCAGGGGATCAGTGTCAAAATCAGGAGTCTGAGTCTGGTTGAGACTCTCTGAAGCTGCAGGATACCATACTCTCAAGTGAACTTCAAAAGTTTGTGTTTTAGTTGCTCCCAACCACTGCCAGGTGACTTCTCTGGGTTTGCACTTGAGGAACAGAGCACATCAGCCCTGATGAGGGGTACCCTGCATCCTATGCAAAAGTGACAGATGAGAGTTCTTGCTTATATATTTGAGATCAGGTTTTAAAAAGGTCTGAAAATGCACAACTAAGCCTGTCATTCAAATGTTTTTTTGTGAATTTTTTTTTCAAGAATATTTTTCAATCTTTCCAACTTTTACTCCAAATTCACTTGCTGTTATTTTGCTTCCAAAGTCTTGGGATGAGAAGTAGGTGAAATATTTTCATTACTCTTAACAGACTGGCTGTGCATAACAGTGTTATATTGCCAAGTAAGAGACTTTACTCAGCATTTAACTGAACTATTTTCCCAACTCACCTTGTTAACTTACCATCACAGATAGTACTTTTAAGATTTTGATTAGCTTAGAGAAGTCTCCAGTTTATTAAAACGTCTTCCTTTCTCTTCTGTGGATACAATTCAGCATGTTTCCTCACCATGGGATAAACAAAGCTTCCTACAGGTGATCAGTACAACATAAAGCCTCAAATTAGAAAGCAGTAAGACTTGGCCATTTCCCTTATTGGGTAGTACCTTACTCCAAATGAGATGTCATGGGAACAAGAGTAACCCTGTGGAGAGAGGTAGAGAAACTGCTCCTTAGGTTGCTTTAGTTTCATTTCCTGTTCCATAGCTTTGCTGCAGGGTGAAATAGGTGTTGCCTTGTGAAGAGCAGCTGTGACTGAGACTCTGTGGTACTAGCCTGGGCTGAGTTGAGTGCCCTAGATGGGAGACACTATGAAAGTGTCTAGTTCGAACCCCTCATACTCTGGACCCTGATGTTAGAGACTGGATTTCCTCATCCATGTCCTTAATGGATATGGATGAAATTAGGAAAAAAACTATTTGATTTGCTCAGAGTAAAAGAGAAATACAGGAGATGGAAAGAATGAAGACCATGAAAGTTTCACATAGGCAATGAAGAGTCTGGTTCCTTGGAGACTGTTGAAGGATAACTCCTGTGGCATTTAAGGCATAGTCCTCCCTACCTGCATTCACAAAGAGATCTTCCTTCTTCCCTTTAAAGCCTAGTACTACAATCCTCTGACAACCTGCATTACATTCAGCAGGACCATGTAGTACTATATCATATCATGTTGGTTTTTTTCCCCACTGCCTGGTACTAACAGGAGGTGACATTGCATGAGTGAGCTAATGTAGCTAAAGTAGCTGTGATGGTGTGGGCCATCACATGAGCTGAAGCCAAGAGACTGAAAAAAAATTAAGTGAAGAAAAAAATATTCTGCTTTTTGAAAACTGCAGGATTCAAAGCAGACATTGTTGAATTATTAGCAGAGATTTCAGCAATTTTTCCTGGGGAGGGGGGAACTTTTCACTATCTCTTTATGGTTTTTCAGGGTTTATTATCATAAAGTATTTGCTGGTGGCTTACAGAGTGTTTTTAAATATTCAATTTGCTTGCTATTTTTGGCAATTAGTCTCTGAAGACATATGTTATCATTTTTGCACCTTGGTCAGCTAAAAATGAACAACAAATAAACAAGGGATTTGAGGTTATTTTTGCTAATTGCAGACTTCCTCTTAAGGAAACACTCATGACCAGTGATGGTTGAATTAACAGAAAAAGGCCCTCAGGAAGAATTTGCTGAGGCTGTTATTAAAAATGTCTTGCAATCTTATGTTAATTCCAACAGCTTTTGGGGAGACAACAGCACTATGGGCTCTTTAGAGGAGCAGTCTATTAATTTCTGCTTTAGGAGCAGTCTCCCTGTGCCATTATTCACACAACTCCAGATGCAACCAACACTGAGCAGCAGGGGCTCTCTCTGTTTTGGGCTCAGTATCACTGTTTAACTTGCACAGTTTTGCTGTACACCAAACCTCACCCCAGATTAGCCAGTAGTCCAGGTAGTGAAGACACTCCTTTGATATTTGTGTTCTGGCAGTGGGTCTGTTTGATTCAGAACAAAGAAATTAATTCAGGTATCCCCTTGGCTGGACAGTGTATTGGGCTGGGTTACCTCTCTGCTAGATCAAGGAATACTTACTTATATAAAGTAAATTAAAAAAAAAGTTAGAAGACAGAGATGCCTTTTTTTTTTTTTTTTAGGTTGTATAAATGCCATGTCTCATTTAAGTGGATTTCTCCTCTGAAGCAGGTTTTTAAATGTGGGAAACCAGCTTTTGGCCATTTTGGGGTGGTTAAATCTGTCTGACTTGACCTCAGACTCCGTACAGGACATGGGAAATCTTTCTTAATTAAGGGCTTGTCTAAACCGATTCATCTCCAAGAAATTTTGAATCAAAGGCTTCTAATAAAAAGCCCACTGTCCTGTTATATTAAAAATGAACTCCTTACAGCTCCCTTTATTCCAAATTCTTATTGCTTTTTAAGTTTTACTGCACACTACCATTGTTACGTGGAGAGCACCTCTAATTTCAGATGTCTCCCTCCATGTTCATTGGTGTATTCCTGACAAAGAGCTCAGAAAAAAAAGCAACAAAGTTATGAGCACAAGGAAATGTAGTTACATAGAAAGGACTGAGAGAGGTTTGACAGAGCTTTAAAGCTGGGAGCCTGCTGGTGCCAGCCTGCCCGGGAGAGGAGGCTGCCACTCTCATGGCTGACGCAGAATTTCAGGCAAGGGTGTTTAAATCAGTGAATTTCATTCAATGTAACTGCTCTGACTTAACCTTATTTTAACCTTTGCATGACTGTGTAGAGGCTGTCGGTGTGAGGAGACACCAGGGGGATGTTAAAGCTGTCTGCATGGAAGAGTTCATTTTATAAATCTAAACTGAGCAGGCAGTTTGCTTGGAAACTATGTAAATTATTTAGCAAGAAGCAGTACTTATGATTTGAGGAGAGCACTGTACATTGATAAGCTGACTTTGGAGAGGTCAACAGCTGTGACTGAGTTGCTCAAGGTTCCCCACTCAAGATCTCTCCCTTGAGCCCTGTGCTGCACTACGTGCTGGCAGGGAGCACTTCTGTGTGAGCAGAGCTGGTGACACAAGAGCAGCATTTTTTGAGGGCAGATAAGCTGATGCTGTTATAACAAGAGATGCCAGGTTCAGTCTTCAAACCTGGTCACCCAACAGTCCTCAAGTTGTCATTTGAATCTAAAAGACCCTCAAACAGTTCTTGTGCAGGTCCTGTGGAACACAAGTCCAGGTTGTAAAGCAAATTCATTTGAAAACTCTCTTTGCCTTTTCCTCCTTCCCTTCCTATTTTACCTTTTCCCCCGGTACTCCCTGAGTTGACGCTATCATCCTGATCTAGTCCCAGACTAGTAATTTCACACCTGCTGCTGTCTCTCTGGCCTTTTGTTATATTTTGACTGAAAATGTCAATTATGGACACAATTATTTGCAATCCTGAACAGATTTGCACAGTGCTCCAAATTTCCCGTGTGTGCAATTCTTTTAATTAAATTTGCATTTTAGATGCATGTTTCCTGGGGTTTTGGCTGGTGGCAGTAGTTTGAGAATGATGGAGCTCCATTTTTTCAGAACTGTGAAGGGTTTTGTACAAGCAGGTATGTCTCTTTCCATGTTAAGCTATCAATTTTGTGAGATTATTATTAGGAAGTGATAGTCTCTTTTGGAGGTTGTACGACTCAGTAATTTTGGAATTGTGACTTGGCTGTTTCCATGTTGCTGAGTTGCAAATTTGGGTTTTGCTGAGTGATAAATTTTTATTTTACCAAGTTGTGACCTACAAAAAATAGTGAGCTGTGCAGCCAAAACTTGCTGAGAGCTGGAGAGATCTGTCGTGCTTGGGGTTCTGAGGGACAGCGCTAAAGTTTTCCTGTTTATACTCTTAAACCTGCTTACAACAGGCCTCAGCTTAATTGCTCTGTTAACAAAACATGGAACCACAAATTCTTTTAAATGGGTGAGTAACACTCCCCTTCTAAGGAGAGTAGCTCTCCCTGGAGATATCCCTGTCCTTGTCTGCTAATGGGAAAGGAAATACGTACATTGATTTCAAGGGATACTGGATTTGGCTTCAAGAATCTCCTGTATTTCATGCACTTTTAATCTGACCTCTTTTGTAGGAAGCAACCTAAATATCAACCCAGTGACCATTCACAAGGAATGGGATGCTCAGGCCTTCTCCCAAGCCATAGTTACTGCAAGAAGATCTTTAACTTTCCTCCAGAGTTTCCTTTGAATAGATCCACTTTAAGAGCACAGGTGAACAGGGAGCATGCAGGGCTAAAGAATGCCGGAGTGCAGAAATGGTCCTGATGTCAGCCAAATGAACTGGATCATCCAATTATTTTCAATTACAATTCCGATCCTTTCCTTAATGTTTTCCTTTGCTGATATCTGTGTTGGTAATGCAGCCAGCTCTGGCTTTATGATCCCCCTTGTTGCAACGTGCTGTGCTTAATTACTTTGCCTCTGTAACAAACAGACATTCTGAACAATTAGACGATAATATGGAAGCAGGAGAGGAAAATAGCTCAATATACTTTCATTTTAATTATGCTGATAGTGCACCCCATGGTTTTGAATCAATGCTGGAATAATGTTCTTTTGATAGTCTTCAATAACTTTAAACGAGATCTAATAAATTTGTATTTTTATGTGAAGTTTAGAAGGAAAAATCCCTTTGCTGTTGATTTCATTTTCAACTGAAAATCACAACTCCCGTGATCTATACACTTCTGTTCTAATTGAATGTCCATCCCTATTGAACAAATCACTTTAACACCTTAATTGCTATACTGGAAGGGATTTCACTTAAGCACATGTTTGGTACTTTCCTGAGTTGCTGCCCTCTTGCAAAAACAACCCTCTTGTGTTTTAGAAATTGGTGACATGAGCAGAATTATATTTAGGACTTTTTTTCCCTATACACCCTCACTACATTCTATGTATAATTTTTTTTTTTTAAAAGCTAATAAGCTGACAGTAAGCAGAGTAGACTCTTTGCATGTAGGAAGGAAGACTGGTGTTGTAAAATGAATGCCCAGCTGCTTTGTTCTTTAAAATTAAATTAATCTAATTTGGGAAGAGCTGCTACTGAGCCATGCTGACACTAACACATAATTTTGCTGTGCTGTGCTACACAGCCACAGGTGTATATTTAGCACCATAGATTTTCTTCATCAATACCACTATAATAAAACAATCACCACTGAATCAGTCAGTTTTCCAAGGGGGTATGGGGAGCACGCAGATGAACCCCTTTGTGAACAATTCACATGAAGTTACCACAATTTTCGAACTATGAATTTTGACATCTCTCCTAATATTGAAAAGGAGCTAAGGCACATGGAAAGCCTCTGTGAGCTGCCCTGATAGTCTTGAAATAAATAAATAAATAAAGCAAGCAAAATTTCAATAGGGCGTTCTAAGGCTCAGAGGATGTGACAAGAAATCAGTTTACATCATTGGGAAATGTTTAGGGTATTTAAGGAAATGCCTGAATGTACTGTGCTTAGTTTCTAACAAGGTCAGTAAGGGCCATACTGCTAAACGGAGGTTCATTTCACATGTCTTATACTCCCAATCTTTCCTGGGTAATGTCTGGAAGTTTCTGGTGTTTGGCTGCCCAAACTCGGCTTTACAAGCCTCAGCACCTCTTGTCTCTGAGTGTAGAAATTGTCACTGAGGGCAGAAACTGTTTTAAAAGCCTTAGTTTGTGATGAGCACTCTCGGGAATATTTGGATTGGTAAAGGTTTTGCACAGGTAAGTCTGGTTCATCAGTTTTCACAGTATTTTGCTTTGCCAGTACGGTCCCTTGAGCAAAAGTTTTGGAAGGAAAACCAGAAATCTACTTGATTTATAGTGATCAGGAGGACAAATGGTGCTGCTTTCCAAACTGAAAGTTGTGTTGTGCCAGGCAGCAGGTACAGCTGTCAGTGGGAAACGTTATTTGGTACCATTTGAGTTTCTCAAGCACAGCATAAGTGAAGTGCTTCCTGTAATACAGAGCAGTTATGGATAATATTTGTAAAGTAATTGCCATGCAATCACTGCTCCACTGCCAAAGATTCCAGTCAGTTGCTATGAATCTTGCTGTAAAAATCCTATTAGGGACAGTGCAATGAAAATATCACAAGTGTTTGGGAAAATGATGTGAGGTCAGTCAGTTTGATTTGACTTGATATGGGTGTTCAATAGAATGCACTGCCTGGTGTTGAGAGCTTTTTCGTTTCAAATCTGAAAAGTGGGAAGCCTCTCAGATGAGAAACGAGTGGAAAGATGGAATGCAATTACAAGTATTCCTGGTATCTAGAAAGAAACAAGAACCTGTTGTCCTTTGGGTGACTCCAGGTGCTGTGCTCTTTTGGAAAACAGACAAAAAATTCAAGTACAAAATACTGGTAGGTTTTTTTCCTGGTACATGGCAGATTTTTGATGAACATTGTTTTCTTTTACTTGAAAGATGCAACCTTATATTTTTGTCTGTGGAAATTAGGTTCCTGATGGCAAATCCAACTAACTTTTCTTTGACTTTTCACCTAAATTAGAAAAATGTTATATCTAATCTAAATCCAATGTCTAATATTTTTCATTTTTCTTATCTAATATTGAAAAGTGTCTGATAGTATTTAACCTTAGTTCTGAGAGTTCATTGTTTTCTTCTCTCTAGTGATAAATATTTGCTCTTTGCTTGGAATATCTGTGATCCTTCCCTGTAGGATACCTCTTTGTCATATTTTTAGCATGCGTAATATAACTTTTTTGATGACTTTCACTTGAAAGCAGTGAGAAAAGGGATCAATTGTCAACTGCTTTTATAACATTTATAAAGTTGAGCAGTGCTGTGATTTCCCTGATGTTCTGCAAACTGTGCTTTCCCGAGTCTTTGTGCTGAGTCACCAAAAGCAGGATCTCATCATGTACCTTTTGCTGTCTACATTACCAGCCTATATGATAGTCATTGTTTCACTCCCTAAACTGAGCTGTCAGAGGAGCAAGCTGATTGTACCTCATTAAGGTTCTGCAAAATGCTCAGCTGTGTTTGAAGGAATTTGCTGTAAGGTGGCTGCAACTTTGCCTGACCTTTAATATAATTTATTTGATTTTCTTCCACCAAGGTTCTCAGTCAGCAAAAGAACTATTCTTACTGGGCTGATTAACGTGAGGAAGTGTCTCCCTTAGCCAAGGGTGTAAGTTAGGTGTGGGATTTCTCTGGCAGGAGGAATTCAGCAGAGGTGAAGGAGCCGTGTGGCAAAGGCTGGTTGGTGTGAAATGGGATTACATGGGAATGAGCGTTCAGTTCCAATGTCTGTGGCAAAACATCTCCTTTGCCACATTGTCACATTCAGTGTTTCCACCTGAGCTCTCCACAGTGCAGTCAAAACCGAAGTGGTCCACAAGAACTGGTTTTCCACCCAGAGGAGGGGATCCTCCAAGAAGGAAGGCTGGGGCTGGATGCCTTGGCCTGCAAGAGCTCTCAGCATGGTGGTGGGAGTTTTTGCTCACAGAGGAACAAAACTTAAATGCTATCAATGCTGTCCTTTCCATTAATATCTATTCTTGTGAAACTGAATTTTCTGTTTGCTTGTTTAACTTATTCAGCCCCTTTACAAAGATTTTAGTCCATCCAGAGGAGTTATTGCTTTGGGGATGCTGTGGTTCTGTGACTGACTCTGTGATGTGAAAGTGTCCTGGGGGTGCATTTTGGGTTTCCTGCTTTCAGATCTGCCTGCATCTGCAAATCTTGAGGGTGGACTTGGAATACTCAGTCATCCAGTCTCCCAGACTGGCTGTGCACATGCAGTGTGTTCTCTGAGAATGGATATTATCTTCCACTGAGCCTTTTTTTCTTCTCCCTAATTATTCCCTTTTCTTGATACTCTTGGCCAGTTTCTAGGGGCTTCCTTCTCAAAGAAAACCATTGGAGAGTTCTGCTCACCAATGACCTGGAAATGTTCTTATTGCTAATATTTTCTTCATAAAAGTTGTTTTTGAAGCCTTATAATCTAGTGTTCAACCTAGCCCAGGAATTAGAAACATCAATTTTTGTGTTGGTGTGATAGCTCTGTTGTAAACTGGTGTTGTTACTATAACATTGGTAGAATTCCAGTGGGGATTTGTGCATTGTATTTGGGGGGACTGCTTGGTTCTTCCCTTCACTGATCTGTTTTTCTTATCAATATTTGTCACGCTCCAGCAATGTTATATTTGCTCTTTCTGCAGAACACCAACTTCTGTTCTGAAATTTCTGTATTTTATGCTCCACTGAGGTAGGGAATGGATTTCCTCATGTTGTATAGCCAGGATCTATACAAATATCCTCTCACTGCCACTTGGAGGAATCTAATAGCTTAAGCACTTCATTAGCAGACTCCCACAGTTTCTACTGTTTCCTGTTGGCAAAAGAAATATTAAGCATTTTTTTCACCCTTTGCTTTTGGTGCTTCCACAAAAACAAGCCCATATTCAGCTTTTTCCAGTGCTGAGCTGGGAAGGCTGGCATTTGTATTTAAAAGAGGAATGTACTTTTGCATTCAGTGGTTGCAGAATTCAGTGAGACAGTGTGTAACATGAACTTGTAGGAATCAATTCTGTGGTTGAAGAAGAATCAATGACCCTAAACAGAACTAAAAATAAGGGTAGTGCTCTTTGAAGTGTTTACACTGTCACTGTGGAGTAGCTATGAATACAGGACAGGTTGGATACTGTTTGCTTATACTACCACATGACCTGGAGAGAAGCTGTTCCATATAAATGCAAGGATTCCTGTTTTTTCGGGTAAAGTTAAAGGTTTTGTAGCTAAGTTGGCAAAAATTATCTGCAAAAATATAATATTCCATAACTGATTAGCTCTGGAGCACATGATGCCAAGATGTGGGATCCTTTGTAAACAAATGAGCCTAAATTTTATTGAAAATTATTGATTTTCATGGTCAGAGGTTAACGAGGTTTGTCTTTCATTTAGCTCCCCAGCTCTGGGGAGAATAATGAAATTGCCTGAAGACACCGACCATTCAATTAAAATCAACAGATGAGTCAAGCATATTAGAGTTGATTTTTGGTACTCTATCATTTTTTTTTTTGCATTTTAGTATCTTGGGCTTTTGAAGAAGTGTGTGAAGGGATTTTTTTTTTTAAAACACATGGCTTGTTTTATATATATATATATATATATGAGCCTCTGATACCTGAGTGATAAGAATGCACCCTAAGACAAAATTGCATGCATTAGACTGGCAGAGCAGGATTGATTAGATAAGTGTGCTGGGGAGAGAGGATGCATATAGAAGAGAACAGGGCAGGGAGAAAATATCAGAAGACGGCAAGATAGTTTTTCTTTTTTGTACTTAAAAACTTCATTAACAGTTTCTCTAGTGCACTAGACAGAGCTAAAACATTCCTTCCTATTTAATTTCTGGTATTGTGCAAATACACACAAAAAACTAAGGGTACCTGACGGCTGCATCACTGATGCCTCTTCTCTCTGCTGAGCCTCTGCATTTCATTCCAGTAGCAGGATGCTTTTTTCCTCATTTGGAGGAACTTAATACCTGTGATATATCTGCACCTCTGACAAATTTGGGGAAAGCAGGACATAAGGCTCCTTCTGAGACAAGATGGTGCAGTTTTCTGGCACTTTGATCCCTGTTGCTCCAGCAGAAATGGCTCATGTAAGAGCAACTCCAGAGGTTGGAGGTCACCAGAGCACTGTGTGTCTGTGCCATGCACCTTCTCAATGCTGGATAATGTCATTTCTGTATGACCCTTCAGGCTTCCAAATGCTGTGGGATTCCCTGCCTGCCTCTCTGTGGCAGCTGTGTTTCACTGCCTTCTCTCTCAGCTGTACCAAGTGTCAGAGATGCTGGTGGGACTTGAGGGGAAACCTGGGGGCTCGGTACTGCATATCACGTGTTACAGCTGCTTCTGCTCAGGGGAGCTGCTTTTTTACCCAGAAGTAACTTCCATCCAACTTCCCATATTGCTCTGTTACCCCGGCATAAATTGAGAGTGAGTCTGCTGAAAACTGTGGAGCTGCTGCCTCCATAAAGGAGAAGAAGCTGAAAGCAAAGCCTGACTTTCTCCTCTCTCTATTTATCTTCCTGTGTAGCCTCTACACCTTTTCAGGACAAAATGAGAAGAAAGTGAAGACAAAAGGAAATGCCTTTTGGCATACTTTTACCCTGTCAGTATTGCTCATTTCCCAGAGAAGAGAAGAGAAGCACATGGTTTAGATGCCCTTCTTGTCTACACCGGCTGGATTAGACAAGGGACTCCAGTCAACTCACACACTTAGCATTTCCTTGTCAGGTTTCAAAGCTGCAGGCTTTCCTACGTGTTCTCTTTTCCTGCATTTCTCTCGTGTCTTTCTCACGTTTTGAAAGTGCAGAAAGGAATTTCCCACCTCAACCGTGACTGACTCTGTTCTGCCAAACCACGGTGGCGCATAATTGTTATCCGCTTGTGAATAAACTGAGGTCTCTCGGAAAGAATTGGTTTGTTAAGTAGTTGAGAAAAAAAGGAACTGGAGAAATCTAACCTTAGTAGGTTAAATTAGATGCTATATGGTGGTTATTCATGGAAACAGAGCAGAGTTGCTGACCAAAAGGAGCTTAAAAGTGGGTGCCCGTGAAATCTCAGCAGTTGCTCAACGCTCCACGAGTGTTCTGGCTGGCTGGAATGCAGAATGACATGCTCCTGGGTGAGTTTATAAAGGCAAATATTTTGACAAAGAAATTTAATGAGAGCCTATGGGGCTTAGTAAATGAGCTTTGTGGTGGTTTGAAGGGATCGTTGAACATGCTGATCCCTAAGGAAATCTGCCTCTCTCTCCCTCTTTTTTGTTGTTATGCCTCTGCCTTGCATAATGGGGCCAAACCACTCAGCAAGTGTGGTTTAACAAATCCCAGAGCTCTGTTGTTCCAGGAATCAAAGGTGAGTGGGAGGGCTTGATCTCCCCATGGCATGTGCCTGAGGTGGGAGTTCCACCCTGTTGCATACTGTGAGCAAGCTGCAGCAGAGTAAATGGAGAGGAGGTGACTGCATCCCAATTGTTCCAGGCAATGAGCTGAAAGTTTGCATGGAGGTTCAGGCACTGTGCTTGATATTGCTCAACTGAGAGCATTATTCAGCCCAGCAAGGTGGTTCTGAGGGCCAGAACAGACAACTGATGTTTCTGCAGAATTTTTGACCTTTTGCACAAAGGAGTAGTGAAGGTGCCAAATGACTGCAGCCTGGTTTTTGTCCTCTCTGTGGGCAGAGGCAGCAAAGAGAATTGCTTCCTCTGAAATCAAGCTGATTTCTTCACAAAAGGCTGCAGGAAAAACTGAAAAATGGCACAAGATCTTTAGAACTTGAAATTCTATCACTGTGGGATACCAGAAGTTGTCTGAAAACCAGTGAGGAAACTCTTAGCCCAAATCAGACTGGAGTGGCTGGTATTTTACCTCTTTCTTTTCATGCAGATGACCTATACTACATGGGGCAAATTTCTGTTTGATGTAAAGTCTCTAAAGCTTGTAGTCATGAAGGAAATCTTTGGACCATGGGACAAACCAGGTCCCATGGTCAGGGATATGCAGGGATTTGCAGACCCACACAGCCAGTAGGGCTGATGGCTCTTCTCAGTGCTGTGTAACTGCCTATTGATAAGATTGTCCAGTGATGCTGCTGCCTGCAAAACTGAGAACTTCTATTAGAATTTGCATCTGCTACAAAGTAGTTTTTAAGAGTTGTCTCTTTTAGCACATGTGATTCCTGTCAAATGCTTCCTATTACAGAGTGGGAGATTTTTCACGTAAAGCAAAATATTTGCTGGTTTTCAGGTTGAAATCTTCCCAAGTTCGAGATAGGACATGTCCTTTAACCTTCAAAGGCACCAAGAATTACCTGAAAACACAGACAGTAGGCCAAGACAGACAGCGTGTTTAGCCACATGTGTGAAGTGAGTGTGAGACCAGGCAAAAACACCTTCATGAGCTGTTAGGCAGAGTGTGGGGGGACCAGGCTCAGTCCCACCCCTACTGCAGTGAAGGTTCTAATCTTTGCACCTTGTCCTGTGAGGATGTTCATGAAACTTTCATGTTGTTGGGAGAGTTCAAACTTGAAAGGTTTTATAACATTTGCCAAAGAAATTATTATTTTGAGGGTTTTCCATTTTGTGTTCAAATTCAGTGGTGCTGGCATGGTCCAAAAGATGGATTTCCACAGATACCCTGTATAGACACCCCTGACTAATCATGAGCTACAAGGAAACTAAATTTAATCAGTCTCTCAGAAGCACCAAAAGCTGAAGTTCTTATTTCAATCTGATTTTGTTTCTATGGTGTCCACAGCAGCAGAACATTGTAAAAAATTAGCATTCATGCTCTAACCTTCCTGTGTGAATATCATGAAAGCTATTTCATCATCAAGAAGATTAACCAAACGAAATAGAAAGGTCAAACACTAAAAAACAGTTAGATGAACATTTCCATCTACTGAAAAAATCAATCAAGAATGAAAATTGGTTTTCAAGTTCCAGTAACCCTAAATGTATGTGAATGTGTATCTCTGAAGGGCTGAAAAGACAAACTGTGCCTGTCCCACCCCTCCAACAAAACACACTTTGGGAGCAATGGAGAAGTGATGGGTTTATTTCAGAAGTTCTAAGCACCAGCACATTCTGCTCAGTTCAGAAAGGGCTTCTTGAATGACTTTGACCTACAGATAACTAACAGTTTTCTACTTTCCACATTTTGCTGGCACATTTTGAGGTTTCTCTCATGTTGTGACATTGGCCATATTTGGGAGGGAAGGTTCTATGTGGCTACAGATTCTCTCCACAACACCGAAGAGAATAACAAGAACATACCTTTAGGAAAGGAATATAGGCAGCAGGGCATGGGTAGAGCAATCCTCCTTCCATCTGCTGCTGCCTAGGACCCACGCTTGGTGCTGTTGGATCATTGTCTTTATTGTCCTACTAGACCTCTCTTCCATATTGACACTTGCACACTTTTGGAAATTTCTATGTCCTCTTTCACCTCAACCAGGTGCATTAATGATGCCCTACATTTTTTTTATTTAAACTTTCCTAACAATTTCTGGTATTTTTCTAGCCATTGCGTTTACTTTTGAGGATGGAACTGAGTGTCACTGGGAAAGACTCCACCATCCATGTGCTGAACAGCAATAGGTAATGTAGAGCCTATTGATTTGCATGTATAGACACTTTTCCCAGCATGAAATCCTTTCATTAGCAAAACTGGATTTCATCTTCCGTGTTACCATCCAGTTCCTGAGTGCTGCAAGTTCCTTATGCAATAGTTCTTGGTCTGCTTTAGATTTGATTATCCTGAATGATTTTGTATCACCTGCAAACTTTGTCTTTTCACTATTCATCTCTTTTTCCGGATCATTTGTGAATGGAAGTGTACATTTTCTAGTCTGTAATGATCCACCTTCAGAAACATTGATTTCTGCCTCTGAAATTTGCCTTTTGAAAAAGCATTACAGAATTCAATGAGAATTGAGAACCTTCACAGAATCCTTTTGGGGCTGTTTCATGAAATACATATATTCAGTAGCAAAAATCATCAAATACCATCACTTCTGAGCAACTGCCCTGTAATTTTTTTGATAGAGAAGAGCTGTATGTGTGGAAGAGGTTGATATTGAATGTGTTTAGTGGTGAATAAAAGTGACTACATAAGAGTGTAGAGATTTTTATTTTGTTTTAACTTCCCAACCCCTGGTGGTAGGAAAACAGCCAAAAATTTAGAACTACAAAACTTTTCACCTGTATGTTTATTTTTCTTTATGTTAGAGGGATTTTTTTTTTTTTTTACATTCCCTTTGACAGACTTATGCTCTCTCTCAAAGCAGTGAAACCTCAGTCCCTAAGCTTGGCAGAAACAAGCAGCTGGTTTTACTGAGCTGTCCAACTCTACTAAAACATACTGTCTAAACGCATAGTTTGGAGCAGAAGGTACAAAATTTCCGGCCAAAATAGTAATTTCCTTTGGGATAAAATAATTTGGAGTTTATTTTCTTGCACCTGAGCCTATTGCTCCAGGGAGGATGTGGTCATTCACCATCTTTCTAGGTGTGAGCCAAGACTCGGATCCCTCTTCTGGTGTCCACGGCCATGACACTGCAGAATCTGAGTCTTGAAGCCACCAAGTCAGGGCTTAAGGCCCCAAATCCTTCATTACTTACATATATTTCCTGTTAGATGTAATCATCCTGAATTGCAATTTACCTTCATTGTGGATAACAAAAGAGGAAAACAAGGGCTGAAGAATCTTGTGAAAGAGTCCTGAAAATCAGCCTGGGTTTATTCAGACATCTACAAAGTAACGAGGGGCCATTTCTTGTGCTTCCTGCATTAATTTCTGTTTCTGTACCCTTGTTCCAACCAGATTTTCAGTTTTGGCACAGTACAAGTTTCTTCCCTGAGAATCACGATTCTTTTTAAACTTTTGTCCAATACCATCACAGACAAACTACAGGTCAGCTTCCCACTTTGACTCTCCTGCAAAGAAAACTTGAGTTCTAGTGTCATTCAGCAGCTGGGGGATGATCACAGTTACTGCCATGCTTATTTCAAGAGTGTCAAGATCGCTTGTCTGGAGTGCACCACAATAATAAAACCTACTTTGACAAGATTAAACCATATTCAATCCCTATTACAAAGCAGTTCTATACAGACACAGTCCGTTGTGACAAGGCACCCAAGTCGTGAATTTATTTTTATAATTTACAGAATTAGTTCAAAGAACTGAAAATATAAAAGTGATATGTCAGCATAGCCCGGCTACTTAACAATCCACTATTGTGGTTTAAAACAGCTTATTTAAAGCTCCATTTACTGTTACTCAAATAGATGAGCTACGTTAGCTTTTATGCAAGTGCTGCTGCCTGAAGAATCCAAGCAAAGCAGTAACTAGACACAAACAATCACTTCACCTCTCCCAAAGCTGATAATTTTACTGTATGTCAGGTATTCAAAAAACAGGTTTTCAGAGTAGCAAATAGTTGCAAGATGACTCTGAAACATGAATGCTTTCATAACAGTGTAAGAGCTAATGACCAAGGGACAGCTGCCTCACTGAGGGCAGTGGCATTTTTCGTGCTGAGAGCACAAAAATTTGTGCTGGAATTTTACCCTGCAAGTTCAACACAGTAGTTGTGTTTTGTCATTAACACCTTGGCTCCATCAGCTGAGAATGAATCAGTTCTGCATTAGCTCTTTCCAAACCTCAGGGAAGTTTTCTGGGGAGGCGTAGTCCTGGAGAAGCAAACTCGAGGCTGAATCGGATTACAGGCCGCATGCGAGTCCATCCACCAGAACAGTAATTACACCGTGGTGATTCTGCCATGCCTCTAATCCTGTTTTCCATTCTGTAACTCAGCTATCTTTCTTTGCAGTTATTTCTGATTTAATTCGCTATGCTTATTGCATCCTGTTCCCCTGTCCTGAGTGTGGGCAGAGCTATTGTTTCGTATCAGAGACCCAGCAATGGGAGAGAAGGAAGTAGAATTTCTTGTTTTCTATCAAAAAACGGACAAAATGCCTCCTATGGTGCTTTGCTGGTTCAGTGCAGAGCTCTCTGGTGCACACCTGAAGAAGTCCAAGCACCTCCCAAAAGAAGTGTCAGGGATGTTGACAGTGCCATTGGACTTTGATCAGGCCCATTGGAAAAAGGCTTAGCACTCATGTTTCTGCAGCAAATGATGTTGGTACATGTGTGCCAGTCTGACGTCTGTGGCTTTAAGACAAGGATACCAGCGCCATCTAGGTAGCTGGGGAGTTTGGTGCAAAATCCTTTTAAACAAAGGTGACACTTCTGGCACTAGTTGTGACAGCTGACCTTTCCTCAGATCATTGCACTCCTAATGGATCTCTTAACATGAGCGGCACTGACACATGACAGAATTCCTCAGGCGTTCAGACGCTCCACGCAAGTTCATTAGATGTTACAGTTTACTGTCAGCTACAGTCATATCCTGCAGCTGCTGGGGAAACAGGGCATTTCTGCAGGTGATGGCAAGAATATGTCACCAAACTAGTACTCTGTGTGGCCAGGGCGGCTGGCACTGTCAAGTGCTTCAAGTGCTCTCAGCCGGAGAAATCTGCCTTTCTGGATTGGAAGGGACAACCGTGGGAGAGAGCAGCTGAGGGGGAGACAGAATTATTCTTTGTTTTGTGTCTCAGAGATGCAGTTAACTTTTCTAGTTATGCTGTTACACTTTTCAGAGAGCCCCAGGAAGACACTGATCTGAAAGGTCACGGAACAGGGCTATGCAGCTCAGTAAGCACACGGCAGGTGTGAGGCTGAGTGAATGTCAATCCATAGGGTGCATGCTTAGAGCATTGGCTTGGGGCATGACATTGCTTCATGCTCCTTCCAGAGCCCATCTCTAGCATTATTTTTGTGAATAAAACTCAAATGCATTCTGCTGGAGACGTTTTGCTGTATTTCACCTTTTACCCCACAACCAAAACAGTTCTGTGATTCCACAGCTCTTGACTCTGAAATCCTCCCTTCTTGCAAAGGGATCTCCTGGGTTTACTGGTGGACTTGGCAGTGCTGGCTTAATAGTTGGACTTGATGATCTTAAAGGACTTTTCCAACCTACCTGATTCTATGACTTTAGCTTCTCTGTGAAGTTAATGCAGAAGGCATTTGGAGGTCCTCCTGTAGCATCTCCTGCTGATCCCCTGCCCAGCAGCACATACTGATTAGATCGTGGCTCATTAATCATGGGGAGTGCCTCTTTCAGTGTTTCCAAGATATAGAGTTATATCAGTCAGCACAAATAATTCACTGGTTTTGGATTACATTGTGGCATTTTTAGGAATAGGAGAGTGATGGGATGTTTTCTCCAGCTCAAGAAGCTTTCCACTGGCTGGCTGCCTTCATAAATATTGCTATTGGCAGGGCTGGGGGTGGTCATTAAAACAAATCGTTTTGATATCTAGTAATTTCCTATTTCAGTGAAATTGTGAACCTTATAGATCCAGAGATACCCTGGACCAAGTGTAACTGATCTAGTTAATCAATTAGCTCTTATGATAATTAATCTTCCTGGATTAAAAGGGAAGTCCTGTTGTGAACTATACAAATTAAGGAGTGTTGTTTATATTAGGGCTCTTCTCAGACTACAGTCAAGGCTCAGTGGGTATTTTAAGAGTATAATTTTTAAATCTTAAATATTATTTGTGGAAAGAGTAAAAGAATATTCTTTCATTATCTATCAGCTTTCTGCTTAACAGTAACAGCGCCCATGAGAGATGAGTCCAGCTACTGAATCACAGGAGTTGAGAAGGGCTGAAATTCAAATTTTCATTCACAAATGTACTCTTTTAAGTTGTAGTCAATGCACATAATGCATGTATTTTCCCTTGGTAGTACTTGGGGATAAAATATGTGTAATTTCAGTCTCTGTTTACGAATTTCAGTTTCTGCAGCAAACAGCAATGAGAGTGTAGTCTCCCTGCCTTCCCATGCTGCCAGCCATGTATTTCCTCCCTCTTTCCCTATAGTTTTAACATTTGTGCAGTCTCACAGTGAGTTGTATCTGTCTTATGTAACTGAAAATTAGCTCTGCAAAAAAATTTAGCTCTCAGTCAGTGTGCAGCTAACCCTGGAGAAGGGAAGGATATGAGCTGTTTGTTGCCGAGAGTGAGCAGGGAGAGAGACAGGGCAGCCCCTTCTGGTCATCACACAGATTGTAGATAATCAAATGTGGAGTTTCACCTGAACTTCAAGGATTTATTTGGAGATTCTTGGAAAAATATGGACCTCTTTCTTTGAAGTTTAGGGACTTGTCTTGGAGAGTTTTTTTTTTAAATGAAAATATGACAACGTCTGTAGTATAATATACTTCTGTCATAAATATGAGCAGCTCCTTCCTCTACATACACATAAAAAGGCTTGCACAAATAAAATAAACATTCTTGTGTTCCAGGAAGGAAAGCGAGTTAGAAAACTTAAAAAGTCTTTAGTAGACCTTATTTTTTGATTCTTTTAAACAGAAATTGGCTCTACATTGATGCAATTCCTGGCATGGTCAAGCACCTTTTGCATTTGGTAGGATGGGTCTGAGCGTAGTGCACCAGGTAAATGCTGTGATGTTTCCTAGAATCATTTGAAAGCAGAGTAGGTAGTTTACTCTGTTTTCACCTGTTCTAATAAATCTAGATCAGGTGCTAAGAAATGATGCAGCTACCTGTCTGCTCCTCGAGAGTCTAAAAGCATTAGTGCATTCCTCTAAATGAAATATGTTCACTTCATATCATGTTACAATACATCATGTTGTAAAACAACATGACAGCATGTCAGGATGTGACAAACAACTGGTGCAGTGCATTAAGGAATTTAAATGAAAATTAGTTTAGACCATTTTTCTTCCCATCAGCTGGAAGAACAAGGGCTTGGTCTGACATTTGTAGATCAGTTAAGTAGCAGAGAGGATCGGTGTGTTTTTAGCCCTTTGCAATCCCTCGTAGGTGGTCTGTGTTGGTGGGCATCTTTGGACATGCTTAATTGACTGTAATGATGGGATTCTTCAAGAAAAATCTTCAAGAAGATTCTTCAGGCATGCAGTCTTGGGGAAAGGCAAATGGTCAGTTATTAACCTCCATTGCTTTTTGAGATGGATTTTGGCAGTTTCAAAGAAAATATTTTCATATACACACGTGATTTTACAGTCACCCTGAGTGCTCTGTCTTTCTGAAAGTCATGGTTTCACAAGAGCTTCTGACTTTCAACTTCTCTTTCTTGGTCTGCTGGACTCTCTGGGTTAAATTTTATTCATGATTATTTTGGGAGTAAACAGATTTAGTTCCTTAAAAATTATTTCCCTTTATTATAGTTAACAAAGAGCAGAATGTGATCTGTAAAATTATGTATTCTAGAAATTATATCCAGCTAATATTATTGAGACAACTCCTATTAATATTATACTACAATGAAAAATGACCACTTCTTAAACCTTGTACTTTAGTTAAGAAACTAGAATCTTAGTTAAGATTCAGAACTCATTCCTGTTTCTGAGTCTATGACTGCTTAGTTTAATTAATGAAGTCTTATGAAAAGCTTCAGGAAAGGTTTTAAAAGTTGAAGTTTTTGGTGAAGTTGGTTTTCAAGACTTTGCTGACCCTTTGGAAGAATTTCAGGGTTGATTTTCTTTTATAGACTTTGTGCTGCTGATATCCATTATGTGATTCTCATCTAGATACTTTATAATTCCATTTTTAATTGACTTTGAATTAAGTATCCATTTTTTTATTCAAAATCACTCCCTTATCAAAACCTCCTTAGCCAGTCTAGATGGCACTTAATTTACCATTTCAGCAGTTTCTTGCAAGAGCGATATTATGTAAAATGATTTCAAATGTTAATATTTTGCAAGCTTGGGGGGAAAGAAACTTTAAAAAGTAATTCTTTGAGAAACAGCTTATGCAACTTGTTTCAAAAGTTGCTGGAAGGAGACAGACAAACAACATGTTTGCACAAGCCTTGTTTCTTTAGGAAGCCCAGCTGGAGACAGAGGTCTCAAACCAGCTGGACATCTGGTAAACTTCTGGCTTGCTATGCAAGAGTGTGGGAGCTGGAGAATATTTTTACATCAAACATACCAGAAGAACCCAAAGCAGCACAATTCCCTTTTTATCCATAGAACTGGGATGTTTAACATATAGTGGCCTGTATTCAAAATTGAAAACATATTGGTTTATTTATAATTTCTTGGTACTTGGACTTTCAAGATAGATATAACTTTGTCCAGAGTTTTCCACCTCCCATAAACAAAGAGAAGAAAGCAGATAGATATTATAGATCATACTCTCCTCCTTATCGTTAATTTAAATGGGATCAAGATCTGACAGAGAGCCCTGAACTTTCTCCTGGTTTAGTAGGTGGCTTGTCTTATAAGCTCATTTCTGGGGGAATCCTTGCAGGAAATATACTCTCAAGGGGAGCTTTGCCTAACTCTTACAATAGCAGTTGGGAACTTCATTAGAGCTGGTAAAGGTGGTAGTAATCACAGGACTTGGAATAGCATGTCCTTCCCTCAGGGCTATGAGAAGCTGTGCTGTAAATGACATTACTGCTCCAGGAAATCTTGGAGAATTGACATTACAGCATTTCAGTGTGTTTTTTCAGTAAGTAGCCTCACTTTTTGAGGATAAACTTTTTATCTGCACCTGAAAGTGCAAATTTAAACTTGTTTATTGAACTAATGATTGCAAATTTTTTGGCATGTTGCTCAGCATATAGAGAATTTTAAGGGTAATTGAAGGATTGAAGTTAGTGTTCAGTCCTTTGGAAAATGCATTTTTTTGTGCACTCAGAAATGACCATTTTCTACCTCTACTGTATTAGACATAAATGTTCATTCAGGTAACATATTGCATTGATATTTTCTGGAGATTATAAAACCAGATTATTCTAGCACTATGTGTATTTTCTCGGTTGATGTATAGGAGGCAATGGGGCAGATATGGAATGGGACATCCTAAAGAAGGACCAGGGAGTCCAGAGCATGATGCTTCTCTTTTGAGGGCCCCATGGAAGTGCCTCTTCCAGATCTGCAAGAGTACTTTGCACATTAAGAGAACAAAGGAGCAGAGTTGTCTCCTGCTTGCCTCAGATGGCACGTTCCTAGGCTTAGCAAAAGATTAGACAATCATAGTTACATGGGCTGTGCATGATGAAATTCATTGAACTGATTTCACATCCCATCTTTCCCAGTAAGACAATTAAGACCCTGAAGCACATTTACCTCTCACTGGGTTCTGTCCTAGGGCTGCTGCTGAACCAAAGTCATCTCTTCAAGGAAGAATTTCCTCATGATCTAGGGGTGAGGAGGTTGCACCCTCTGTTCTCTCTTTGCCTTTTTTGGGAATAAAACTCAATGAAAAACACCCTTGCAAATGTTTGTGTGATATTTAGAATAGATGGAGCGATTTGGTTACAACTTTGTAAAGGTTCTCCCTTTTTCACTTTGTCATTACCTGTGCTATCATGCAGAGTAGTTGAGTCCCTATTGAAGACAGTCCCTAAATGTCAAACCTGAAAAGATAGAGCTCTTTAATTAGCAGAGTCATTTTATTCCATGGATGCTCCTTAAGAGCTTCCCTAGACCCTATAATTTCTGCTCTGATAGATTGAAAATTTTTTTATGTTCACTTCTAAATGTCTTTGTTTCTTCTGTAACAGATTAAATGAAGTTTTAACAAGGCTTATGGTGAGATTCCTCATCATTAAAATAACAAATGGTTGAAAAGCTGCCTTCTGTCTTGCAGAAATCTAACAGCATTAGTGGACCATAATCCAGCTGGTAACTGATTGCTAAACAACTGCAAAACCTTTCACACTTTGAGATGTTATCAGTACATAAAATATGTTTTCATGAAGTTTATTGAGCAGCTTATTAGCAGAGGTTAAGGCAATGAAGCTTCACAAATTCCATTTAGCATTCAAAAATATTTTATCTGAGAGTTTCAGATTCTTCAGATTTAATTGTGTTTCTTCAATCTATTCTGGATATATCAAAGTAATGGTTCCTGAAAGATGTGCAATGTTTTCTGGTTCTAGCTCAGTGTTTTTCTAGTTCTAACCAGAGCTAGTTTGAGAGATTAAGATATTTGTAGCCTCCAAAGATGGATCATTTTGTTTTGTTCGTATTTTAAAGTTCTTGTTTCATCAGAGGGATTCTCTCATCTCCCCTTGGAGCCTTTGCAAAACACTAAAATGTCGACATTGTCCCAGTGATTCTGTCCTCATTTTACCATTTCCCTTAAAATCCTCCACAGTGAGTGCACTCCATCCTAGCTGACTTGCCTAGGGACACATCTTTCCCAGCTGGAGGCCTCGTTCTCCATTGCATTGCAGATCTTTGGTGCCATTCCTGCAGCACGAAGCTGATGCACTTCTAGGATTTCCTCGCACCAGAGGGAAGCCCTGTGTGATGCAGGGCTGTGCATTCTCCCTTCTTCCCAGATAGAGAAGGAGTAAAGGACACAGTTGTAGGAAAAGCATACATCCATCCTCCAGCAGTTTCTGTCTGTCCTTACAGTTTCTTGGGCTTACAGGCACCCAAGCAAGAGCTGAAGTTGTCCTGAGGCTATTCTTGTTCAAATCACAGATCAGCAAGGAAAAGTGCTTCAGCCTGCTGCATCTAATTGAGGGACAAGGCTGGAACAGTGCTGGGAAACATGACCTTTGTTATCTCTCTCTATTTTTGACAGCCAGAGAGAGCTCTTCCATCAGGCAACTGGCTGGAAGCAGTCAGTCAAAGCTCCTGCTCAGTCCATCTGTCTGTCTGGATCCCTTGATTGTGAGAACCACAACCTGTGGTCACCTTTTAATACATCCTATTTTATACAAATCAAAGCTCTTTTTTCTTGCTGTCATTATGGTCTCATCCAAATTTCTTTCTGGAGAGTGCCAGCCTGTTCTCTGGTTTAATCTAGTGATCAAGCCTTTTGTAGTGTGTTAGCAACAGCATAAAGCATTTCTTGACACTTCTTAAGCCTCCTGGACACTGAGTGCTTGACAGCGAGTTTTATGGGTTGTTGGCAATGAAAGTTATGAGTGCTCAGTTCACAACTGAAGAATGGCACCACACAATATCCTCCTGGAATTGCAATTTTCCTTCATTTTCTTTGATACTGATAAGCAGTTTGGGTCCTGCTTACATGCTCTGCACACCAAAGGAGAACCAGTGAAAGGGAATTTTGTTGTTGTTTTTAATGCTGCCAGGATACCAGATCTTAGTGTTCAGTTTGCTGGATACAACATCTTGCCTATACAGAAATATTCAAAACCTTTATACATTTTTGTCTCATTTATTTGTGCATCCCCAATACACTCAGAGAAACACCCTATTACTAGAGGCTTTTACACTGTGAGTGTGTGTGTGTGGCTTCCCACACTGCCCCTAAGATTGCAAAACCCCTTCTCAGAATCTGTCATGTTACTGGGACTGTGTAGGAATTTTCCAAATCTCTTTTGAGCTTCAGACTACAACTTTGGGGTCAGCAACTGATCCTTACTACAGAAAGGACATCTGGTATCAGAACTCAGTCTAAGGAATTTGGAAATCTAGTGGAACTAAACAAACACAGTTTAAAGTCTTTATTAAATATGAAGAATCTGTTAGAGCTCTGTTAATTTCTGTAATAAATGCCCTTGAATTTTAAAAATTATTATTTATTTCTTAGATAAGCCTATATAGATGATTAAAAATATTTTCATTGTGTTCGGGCTAGCAGATCCAGACACACAAATGTTGAGGAATTTTTACCATGCAGGAATTACATTTTAAGCCATTTCATTAATTTCCTGTTAGAGACTGTTAATGTCCTATTAAATTTTAGTTGAAAGACTGCTTGGAAACCTGTAACCATTTTTAACCTAGACTTGCCTCTTATGTGGCAATTTCACAAAACTACAAAAAATTGAGGTTTTGGTTTACTCGAAGGTGCTTTGAGAGAGCACCATGTAAGCGAGCTCCAAGGTCACTGCTTGGAGTGTTGTTTTGGAATGCCTTTAAAAACATGACTGGCAAGAGATCTCTCAAAATTAAGAGTCTCTGCACAGATAAAATATGACAGCCCTGTCTACTGTGATCACTTCAGTTAGGCAGAGTTGTCAGTCGTTCCTGGTCATTCCCTTTGACTTTTGGACCCTCACTCTCCACACTTTCTCTCCACTGCTGCCCACCCTGGGGCAATTTTGGGACAAGAAAGATCTCATTCAACTCCTTGGTCTTGCCTCTCCTCCCTATTGTTTCTCTGACTGCCTTCTTATCTGCCCCAGATAATAAATTTGATTTTTACCTGTCTTCACCCACTGTATCTTGAAATGCAAAGGCACTCAGCTGAAACAGATAAGGTATTGGAGAGAAGAAAGATTTTCATCTCTGCCCTTCAGCTCCTGAAGGGATGTGTAAGCTGTACCAGGCTGCAACAGGAAATCCCTTGTAGGTATTTTTTAATACATATTTATTTATTTATGTGTGCTAAGGCAGGCCACAGACCGGCTGCACTTTATCACTTTGTCCTCTGCCATGTCCCCATGATGGTATTCAAATGTCAAGGGGAAGTCATTAGTTTTGTCTCCTTAAAGAAAGTCCACGTCTTTTGTTGAAGTCCTGGGTGCCATCTGGCATCTGCTGTACTTGGGCATCTGAGCAGCAGGAGGTGGTTGTGTGGGTCCAGAGGAGAGAAAGGAAGTATCTTTATGTCATTCCTAAAATAATTCTACACTTCTGATGATCTGTGTGTTAAAAATAGGTTGCAGAAAAAAATCAGATAAGATGTCAAGAAATGAGGGAAAGGCAAATAAGAAGGAAAGATTTGTATTTAGCTTTAGTCACAAAGCAAGCAGTGAAGGTACTGGGGGGCCTAAAATGTGTCTCGTCCTGAGAAAGTACAATTAAGACTTTGGCAGAAGTAATGACTGACCTACTTTTCGGAGTAAGGGCATGGGAAAGCAAAGGGACAGCCTCACCAGCCCCTCCCTTGTGCTAATGCCAATCTCTTGTGAGCAAAGATAGCCAGACCTGGCTCAAACATGACAGTTGTCCTGTCTGCAGCAGCTGGCTGGACCTGTGGCAAGGGCGGGGGAAACACTGCTGGCCTGTTAATTGGAAGTATTTGTAGATTAAATTTAGAAAATGGTGGTGTAGAAATTATACCTGCGGGAGAAGAAGGACCTGTTAGGGCACAGGATGTCTCATCCTCCCTCTCTTACCTCAGTGTGCACAGTTAATACTGCTGTTCACAGAATTGTGACAACTTCCACTCCAAGTCCCTGAAGATTTTCAGTAGAAGCCTCTCAGTGAACCAAGTAATTATCAATAATAGAGGAATTTCCATCTTTGAAGATGCTGAGCTCTGCTGTTGTCTTATTCCCTGTGCCTGTCACCTCCTCAACATGGCTGAGTTAAGCATAAAGTACTTTTTGAGAACTTACTTGCCTGATCACAGCAGGATTTGGAGACAACTGATGCAGTTGTAGCTTGCTGGGAGTTCATCCCATTACCCTCTCCAGTGCCAGTCTCTTTTTGGTGAGTGGGGTGACAGCGACTGGCTTGGGTGAAAAAGCGATCAGTCAAACTCAGTAGCACGAGGTCAACATCCAAGCATATTGTTAGATCCTAGACCATAGGAAAATGAGCTGGTGGTACATTCATCTCTGATGAGGAGTCATATCTAAGTGTGCAATTTTGCAATGAGGAAAAGTTAATCTGTTAGAAATCAGAGAGAGACCATGAGCTGAGTGGTGCGTGTTGGTCCTGTCCTGTACATCAAGGCTTCTTGGTTTATGGATGTGACATCCTGTCATCCCACAGATCCAGAGAGATTGTAAAGAGAAAAGAATGTGAATCTCAGCTACATGCCTGCCTCTCTCAGACAGTTTGCCAGAATCACTTGTCTCTTACTGAGAAAGATGTCAGGAAAGGGATGTGTTTCAGGTGCCTGTCACTCAGAACAGCGGTAACAAGCTGTGCATCTCTCACTGTTATCGATCAGGAAAATTGCTTTAAATTAGCCAAATACCCCCCAGATCTCTACCACGTTCTGTTCTCTATTAAGAAAATTGATAAAGGCATCGTTCTTTCTCTGTTGTTTCCTATTGCACTAAATTCACCTTGTGTTTAACATCATTGCTGGGAACCAGTGAAGGAGTATTGCAGTAATGAGGATAATTCATAAAGGGGCCTTGTGCTGTTCAGAGATATTAGTGCCTGAAATACATCCAAGAAGTCCCAAAGTGGGTGGAACGCACTTGCCTGTGAACTTCAGAGTGTGCATGTCTGGGACTTAGCACATGGAAGTTCTTAATGGCATTAGTGGCTCAGGGACATCACTTCAAGCCTGCTTCTAGATGCTGCTGCGGTAATTGAGCATGCTCATTATTTTTAGGCTCCCAAATTAGGCATTCATTTGTGCTGTGTTTGGAATAAATGGAATCAACAACATGCCTTTTGGTGAAAGAGCCACAGATGCAAACAGAAGCGTTCACAGCTTTCAAGTCTTGTGTTTGTTTACGTCAGTGAATGTGGACTGTTAGAGCAACTTCCACCGCTGATTATTTTCAATTAAAGCTTCAGGAATTTTTAGAGGAAACTGTCACAATACTGTGATCAGGGATATTATAGCCTCTGGATGCAAATTAGCTACTAAACTTTCCAACAACAGATTTACAGGATCTGTTTCAAATTAATTGCCAACTGGCCGTAAGCACCTCCAGCTCTTGCAGTCTGTCTCCACTGGAGAAGGCTCTGTGAGTGTGCCCAAGCTGTTGGGATGTGGGTGGCAGTCTGCCTGGGAGGAGAAAGGGATGAGAACGTTTCTGCAGTGTCCTTCAAGAACCTTTTCCACCAGAGCCTTCTCCTGGCAAATGCTGGATGCAAACCCAGCTTGGGTCCTGAGGATCAGTTCTCTCTTCAGCCACCACCCCTGAGCACCAGGCAGCCCCTGAACGCTGCAGTTGGGCAAGAGGAAAGTGGGAAGCCAGGTTCAGGTTACATAAATTTACTCCAGGCAGACCAAAGGTGTGTTCTTAAAAATGCATGGTGGTGTGGAATTGAAACAGAAAAGACTTGTGATGTTCAGGACTGAGGTTCTGCAAGACAGTAAGATGCAGGGTAAATTTACGTGTTGTCTTTTTGTGTTGGCCAATACTTACTTCAGCTTCTGGAAGCATTTAAGCATTCTGTAAGCATATGAGTAAAAGAAAATACAATTTTTAACACTCCTTCAAGACATTTCTTAAATTTGTGTCTAGTGTATAGCCAGCAGAGAGAAATAATTTTTTACTCTTCTTTCCTGTGGCATGACATCTAATAGTAACTTCAAATGCTTAACAATTTGTGCATTTATTTTTAAGGCAATAAGACAGAGCCATTTACTCCCACAAAAGAAGTCCTTGTAAATTTTGGCAGCTAGGGTTTTTATTCCTAATACACATTTTTTATGATAATTTCTTAGGGGACTCAAAGTAATTTACCTACTTAATGTTATCTTTAGTAAATCTAAATAAAATAAACTTGAGCAAGATCTCCTGTGGCCCTGGTAGATTTATGCTTCCTGTGCCACAGCCACTGAACACAGGCATGATGTTGGTAAAGAATTCTTCATTTTGCTCCAAGGGTGTTTGATGTGCATAATATTTACTGACATAGACTGCAGCTTAAATTCAGGATGGTTTTAAAGACCAGTAGCAGCAGCCTTTGGTAAATATATAGTGTAAAGAGAAAGGATGAGTTGCGTATACTTTGGTGCCAGAACTTAGACCAGAAGAGAATTTGAGTCCAGTGGAGTAGTTGTTGCTAATTTGAAGAAATTAATAAGTACCATTATTGCCATGACCATGTAGAACAATGCAATATGTGCAAATCAGTAATTAAAAAAAAAAAAAAAAAAAGAAACAGGTAGTATGTGAGCCTGTGCATGTTTTGGTGTTTTCCTGAAATAAGGGAGATTTTAAGTAGAACAAAGCTTTCTATCAGATAGGACCCATCACTCAGCAAATTCTGGCTGGCAGTTTCATCAGACTGAAACATAAGGTATGAACTGTCTCCACACCAGGACTTCATCCCTTAAATAGGAGCCTGAAGGAAAAGGGAAACATTTAACAGATACCACCTGTGCATTGATAAATCAGAAACTTAGCATGAGCAGCTTCACTAGAAACCTCTGCATTGGTGTGTTTAGCACTGGACAGCATGCAATAACTGTATGTGAATTAATTTCTATTAGTTTGTGTGTTGTTGTTTGGTATTTAAATAGTAGAATGATAAGGGCAAAATAGGAGCTGCAAGGGAATAGCAAACAATCAGAAGAAGCTGTTTGGCATCTTCTAGCTGGTGCCACCTGCTCAGACATCTCATCTTTCCTGTGTATTTCACATGCCATGAAGGGAACTTTGGGACAAAAGGTAGAACAGGGGGTGAGTTCAGCACTAGCACATTTAGGTGGAAGCAAAAGCAAACAAAAAAAAAAAAAGCTTGCTTTTGTGCATTGTCCACCCCCCAAGTCTCTTTATGGCTCTGCTGTAGCTCTTAGTTTCCCTTCATCATAAACCAGAATAGATTAATTTATCCAGCTGTGTAGATTGGAGAGCAATACCAGTGGTTTTATATTCAAGTTTAATGCAGTAATCAGTCTTTTAGAGGATGATCAGCAATAAACAGCATGCAATATTTGAAGACAGATGCCCTACTATGACCTACAGTAGGGTGGTTCTGGCAGAGAAGCCAAACTGTTGTTAAAATGCTTAATATTTAATTTGAAAGTTATGAAAGGTATTATGCTATCTAGCGATTAACAGCATCCCTGCTAAGACAAACTATTTTTTACCAGACACAAGTAATTTCTTCTGGCCTCTTGTCTTCAAAAGAGATGAGAAAAGCAAATATTTTGCAAAGATTATGAATGAATATAAATTATGCTTGGAATTAAACTGTCAGCTTGACCCTGTGTTAATCTGTGTGTGTGACACAGCTATGAAGAGCTGCAACTCAATATTAGAGCAGCAGAAGCTCTAAGAATAGAAAATATCATTTCATGTTTATTTGAAATCCATGGTTGATTTTGATTCAGCTGTCATTGTCACTCTTTTGTGCTTGTTTTCTGTAAATATTTCTGTGCTCAAGCTTTACTAATGAAATGACATCCAGAAAGTAGATATTTATCTAAAACAGTCACCAAAATCAGATTGTGAAATCCATAATAACTTTTGGCATTGTCAATTTGTACTGTTGTGACTGTTGCAATCCAAAATGCAAGCTGAAAGTCCCAGGGAGTCATACAACATTTATATAAATTACAGTATAAATGAGGAATTATGAAAAATTGATTGCAATGTACACTATTCAATTAATCTGCCAACCAAGATTATTTGCTGCTGATGGGCTGAGCAGATATATCAAGGTGACTGGGTGGCCACTGAGAGAAAATGTTCAAAGGTTGTTTTTTGGATGTCTTTAAAGCTAGTTCAGATATCAGCCATACAACCTTCTTCAGTGACTGGTGAAGCTAAAAAGCAAAATGTTACCAAAAATTGCAACTTTTCATCCTTAAACAGATTTAATTTTTTTCATTTCAGAAGGAACTATGATGTTCATCTATTCTCACCAGATGTAAAATACAGACCATAGAGCTTATCATCCACAACATTTGCAGTGAGCTTCTGGCTTGTGAGGGAAACCAAAGGCATCCACTCCCCAGACAAATCAGAATAAACTGGTGTTCTCTTTGTGGTAGAGGGTCAGAGGTTTTTGGATCTTGCTCCAAAGGTTTAAGAGTGCTGCTCTTTTTCATGTGTATGAAGTCCTTTGTGCATGTTATCTGCCTGGGAAAGATGGAGATCAATAGGACCCGTACTGCAGCCATGAGACATGCTCAGCTTAAAATCATATTTTCGGGATAACTTAACAAAATAACGTGTTTTCCTTTTTGTGGAGAAGCTTTCAAAGAAACAGGTGTGAGTTCAGCCTATGAACAGCTCCAATATTGTTCTCTAAGTGATAAAGTACAATTGCTGTAGAGGAAACACATGGTGGAAAAGCATAAGGAGGACAAAACTTGGCAGAAGCAACAATCCATAATTTAGAAATGATGCCGTCTTATCGCATTCTGCAAATGTCATTCCTACCAGGAAGTTAAATTACTGCACCAAAGTGTAGGCAAAGAGAGAAAAATTATGACCCAGGAGTCTTGCTTTCTCATGGCTGTGGTGCATTCCCTGGGCTCTGTACACAGCTGGATTAATGCCTGTGAGCACAGTCCTTGTGCTGCTGCAGTGCTTGCACGTGTACCAGGGCACATGAATGTTTTCCATCTCTCATTGTGGAAAAAGCCTCACCCTGAAAGCTCTGCTGTTTCCACAGGCAGAATTATCCTTTCTCACGAGCTTTTCTTACTTTGTCTTCCCAGTGAGAAAAGATACTGAGGTCAGATAGTTACTTAAAATTAAACAACAGAAAATGCAAAATGTTTTCAAGGAGAAGACAAAGGAAAGTAATACAAACCATGGATAGGAAGTAAGAAGAGGCTTATTCTTAAAACATGCAATCATTTGGTGTGATTGCCTTTCGTTTACATTCTTGGCTGCTGCAGTTCATCCGTGCTGCAGGAGCAATTCCCAGCTCTAAGTAAGGAATAGCTGTCCCAGGTCTTATGCACGAGGTATAACAAGGCATTTCCTCTTCCAAGAAACTTTGTGTACCTTTACCCCATCAGATTCGTCTGTATCTCCCTGCCTAAGGTTCGACCTGCTCAGCTCTAAGCGGGTTCTAACCTTGAATATGGCAAGATTCACTGGGGCAGGACTGTATCCAGGTTTGCTCCTGGACTGGGGAATCTGACCACCCTACCTCAGCCCCATTGCAATGCCATTGGTGTTGTTGGTTATATCCCAGAGCTGGCTCACATCTGGCTGGATAGAAACATCAGCTGGGGGGCTTAAGTCCTCCAACACCTGCCTCAGCATTGTGCCTTTGTGAAGATTTTAAATATAGCTGCATTTTCAGGGGACAGGAAAATGTTCAAGTTAAAAGTGTTTCTTAATTAACTGCATCTGAGTAAATAATTCACAGTGAATAATTAACTGATGGATTTAGCCTGTCTCTTTTTCTTCCTCAAACTTATTTTTTTTTCCTGTGCACAAAACGTCCTTGAACAGATTGCAGGTTTCTTAACTTCCTACAGGAGTGTGTCTGATATTTTATCTGCCATTTTTATTGGGTTGTTTGAAATGGGTTCCCTGCCTTACTTTTAAAGGCAGGAGCTAAAGAATAGAAATAGTGCTCTCTGCAGGGCAATTTAAGCACCCATGCTAGGGGGGAAAGCATTAAGGAATTTTAGGATTTAAACACTTTTTTATGTGTAAAGCTCTCTTCAAGGTGCTAATTTTATGTCTGTACATAACAGGCAGTGGTATTTCCTTTGGCGAAGTCCTTTGGTTTGGACTTGTCTCATAAGACACGGACTGCAGTGCTGTACCAGAGAGCTGGGTGTTTTGTAAAGTGTAACATCTGTATTCCAAACCTGAAACATATTCTTTTTGATCTTTATGGGCCTTTTTCAATCTGAATGCTCCAGGCAGGATCAAGTCCATTGCTAAACAAAGAGCCTCACCCTGTGCAGAGGCAATGTCATCACTCAGTCCAAAATTGCCCTGCAGGACACTGTTATCCCAGCAACTGTGTGTTGCGAGGACAGCCAACCGAGCCTCGGCCGGTTCTTCCATCATGAGGGTGGGTGCTTGTCTTTTGGTCGGGAAATCATCACTTTTTGGGATTTGATACTCGCTGCCGGCTCAGCCCATCTGTCTTTGTGGTGTTGCTTTCGCAGCAACATCATCCGAATGCAGCAGCTCCCCTTCCTTGCAGACAGACAGATGCAGCATATTTGCCTCTTGCCTACATTAGCAGAACATTTTGCATAAATCTCTTTTGGGGATATCACTGTGAGTGGGCCCTGGAGCATAACCCAGCTGACTGGCAGTTCTGTGTGGCCTGTGTGACACTGATTTCACCTGTTGCTGTGCCGGGAGAGAAGAGAAAGAGGCCAAGAGGCTGCAGGTTTAGTGATGCCTCCGGGGGGCATTAAAAATGGGGCAAAAAAAGTGGGAGAATGAAGTGTCCACATCTGGGGTGTGGGTGGGTGGCAGCAGGTCTATCACCCCATCACCATGGACTGGTGAAAGATGCTTTTAAATTGCTGATGAGAAACATTTTCCCTTGTGTTGGGGCTGCAGGAACTGCTCCAATGAAGTGGTGATCCCAGGTTCAGCCCTCTGATGAGCTCTGACTGGGAACAATGTGGGGAAAAACGCCCCAAACCTGAAGTGCTTCTTGTTGAATTAGCATAATGGGAGGATAAAATAAAGTAGATCATTTGCAGCTGCTCTGTACACTGTATCTGGGGCAGGGTATTTTAGCATCCTGCTGGAGATATCAGCCCTGTAGCATCCTGTAGCTGCTAAGAGGAAAGGCTCAGCAATGCTGGTTAATGGATGTTGTTTCTCACACAGGAAAACCAACAGAGAGCAGCATATGGACTCTGTGACAGGAGTGACTGTAGGGTGCTGGACTCCACTGGTTTGATGGGTTTCCTTACATCCTACTTAGCTGTAAAATTCTAATAAAGAAGAAAGAGGCCATTATATTAATGGCGTTATGGGGATTGTAGTATGATCTCTAGGACTCATGGGGATTCCTCTGATGTCCAGAATAAATGCTCTTCTATTCTAATGACCATAAATGACCTCTCTCCAAACCTGGTATTGATGAAATAGCTTTAATGTTTCAACATCAATGCTTCAGGCTTTGCTGAACAGTGACATTAATCTCATACTGCATAGCACATGGGGAAGAACAGCCAAAAAATATGCTGGCACTTATAAAGTTTGCAGCTTTCTAGCCTGACAGCAATCTCCAAGTGGAAACAAGTCGTGGGATACAAATGACAGAGACATTTTCCCTGAAAACCTGATGGAAGGAATTCACAGGTAGTTGGAAACTGCATAATTTTGAAGTGTAAACAGAGGAAGTTTTTGGAAAAGTTCATATTCTATGCTCCTGTGTTTGCTTCTTTCAGGTTACAATCCATTTTCTTTTTCCTAGCAAACATTTTTGATTACTTAGCATATCTTAATTAATATGCAAACACAGACATGGATTCTCGCAGCATAAAAACGGAGCCATTGGCTGATTTATGATTTTAATCAGGTCAGCCTTAGCTGATATGCAGTAAGAAATAATTAGCTAGCTGTTTGTACACAAAATTGCATTGTACCTAACCCCTAGGAGACAGCTTTTCCTGACACTTTGATCCCCTGCTGACTATGTTTTCTAAGCTTTCCTTCTGGTCTCAAAATAGGACCATGAAATAGTTTGTCACCTCTGAGATCATTGTCCTCTATTCTTAACTAAAGGTTGGCCATTTGCAGGCCTCAGGAAGCAATTTGGTATGTAAGTGGCTGAAATACTGAGGTAAGAGTTTGACTAGTCATCATGGTGGGCAGAAGAATTGTCTAGGAAAATCTGCTTCTGAGTATTTCATAGCAGCTCTTGCTCTCTGCCTTGCTGTTTCTGACATTACCAATGCATCAACAAATTTATTAAGTACACCCAAGAGCTCAGAGAAGTGTTAATGCAGACTAGACAGTTAGGACATATTGATATTGACTGATCTGAACTGAACCTCAGCTTTTCAGAAACTGGGGAACAGATCCAAGGTTCCCCCATAAAGGGAAGTATTGCAGTCTCAGAGAGAGTTACTCTTTCCCTGACTCCTCTCCCAAAATCCCAGCTGTACCAGTGCCTCTGGTAATCAGTTATGCTGCTGTTTCTGTCCTGTGAAAAGAGAGGTTTAGGTTGCAAGGTTATCAGTTTAATCAGTTTTATCAGTAGCTGAAAGTGTATTTTGTGTGTCTGGCACTACCTTTATAGCTGCTGGACATTTTATGCCACACTGTACCATAGGGGAGGGTAAAGACTGTTTACATTTGACTCTTACTTGTTGCCTCTGTGCTAACATAGGAAGCTTGCAAAGTACTGATTCGTCTTGAATCCTGAGTTTCATTAACCCTTTGTGAAAACCCATAGGCATCTTGTGTTGGAGACCAGACAGAGGACATGGTTTCTAATGTTGCTTCTCTGCAAATTAATTGATGTATCTGGCACCAGCCAACTGACATCAAAACATTTGTACAGATGTGAGGCTCTGTCTAGACTAGATAATTGCTTCCCCTTTTGGCTTGATTTCACCGGTTGCCAAGTTGGGTAACATTTAACCTTGAATTCTGGAGGCATAGCCACTGCCCAAGCCTTCCTAACGAGGAGCCATCCAGCAAGTTGACATGACAAGACTGTGTTAATCTGAGTCTTCTGCCTGTGAGGCTGGTCACATTGCGGCCAACACTGATGCATCTGCATTAATCCTGTTTCTGTCCACACATCTTAATTCACCCTGAGAGCACTGCTAAGTTCTTTTGTTAATTGTTTTCTCCCCGTCTCCCCCCGTGAAGTGAAGTTCATTCTGTGAACAACGCTGATGCAGCCAGGTTAATAACTATTGATGTCGCCACGTTAATAACCGTCTTGCTGCCCATGAATCTGAGCCTCCCCCTGATGAGGTGGTGGACATGACCCACTTAATCATTACATCTCCCTGTCCATGGATCTCAGTTTGCCCTGTGAAATGTTAATCATTCTGACTAGCTAATCACAATAATTTCTCACTGTCCGAGGGTGTGAGTTCAGCCTATGAACAGCTCCAGTGTCCTTGTTACTCATTGCAATCTCTTGCTGCTCACGGGCTGCAAAGCGCAGGGATGTCTCTGCTGATCACTCATTGCCTGGGGGCTGAGGGGCTCCCTGTGCTTTCCAAGGATGTTCAGGGCACTTTATTCTCCTTCCATCCCCAATTCCGGGGCCACTGCAAACCCTTCTCTTCAAAGCAAAGTTTCCTGGCGGCTGCCTCCATGAAACCAGCTGTGTACCACCTCTCCAGAGTGACATGTTGAGTAACAGAGTGTGTTTGCCTGCAGAGCAGCCTGGCTCTGTGGGTTGGATGGTGATTTCCTGACAGGTGAGCTCAGAGCACAGAGATAAGCATTAACTCAATGAGACATTTCAGTTCCTTCTGCTGAGCTGCACCATTGTGCTGGGTAGGTCTGATAGGACTGTAAAACTAAATAGGTGTTGATGTGGTGCCACACGCTGTTCCCTTATGTTGGTTCCAGCATGGGGCCCAGTGCTTTTAATGAACACTTACAGCTGTTAATGCCTCTGCCTTTACCATCCTGAATCATTGTGAGAACCAAGTGGACGTGGAGAGGGAAGATCAATCACAACTCTCGGGCACTGTAAAGTCCCACCACTTTTCTACCCAGTGCCTGGAGAATATGGTCGTGATTGAAGCTTGGAAAGGACATAAGGGAGTTGTTGAAACCACACAAATTGCAGAAGATATTTTGTGAACTCAAGCCCATGTCTTTAATACAGGCATATAATTGCAGTAAGGACTCTGGAACTGCATGTAATATTTGAACGAGTAACTTGGCTCATTGTAAGCAGGTTTCTCCCACATGCTCTGTACAGCTCCTCCCAAGGCTCCTTGAAGTGCTGGTTGTCTACCTGAAAACCCAGCTACCTTCACCTGCAAGTCAAATTGAGAAGCAGTTTTAGAGGAAACTGCTGAAAGCAACTTTGTGAACCAAAGAGGTAGAAGTAACAGTGTGAAGCAAAATCTAAAAGGAGCCACCTCCCTCTTCAGAGAGCCACAGACCCAATGTCACTAGGTATCTTTCAGAGGCAGGAGGCAGAGGTCATCTTCCCTGCTGAACTCCAAGTGATTGCTTTTTTCCAGACATTTGGGCAGCTTACTGAAAATTGATTAGGTGACACAGTAGACTTGTCAAGTTTTTGTTTCGTTATTTTTTTTGTTTTCCTTCCTCTCATCCTCATATTGGTTTGGGAGTTTAGATTAATAAACAGGCAGTTAGTTTGATTATAAGTGGCATATGTTCTGCTGTGGCAGAGGCGGGGTCAGGGGCATTTCATGCATGTGTTTTGAGAATAAGAAACTGTCACTCTTGGGTACATGGGTAAATAGCTTTTTTTTCCCAGTGAAATACTGGAAGTTCATTCATGCAGATGATTTTGTGTTTTATGAAAATCCAAGGTGAGGGAAGACTGGTGTCTTGAAAAAGAATAAAGAAAGAAAAAGAAAAAGTTGGAGGAAGGGAGATTTATACCTAGTGTACCTAATTAGCATTAAAATAAAGCAGACTATGAAAAGGTGAAACTAAATGCTTCAGAAATGCTGAATAATAGGGACAGCAGTTAACAAAGACTGATCTTGAAAAGATTTATGAAGGTATTTTCCACTGGTGTAATGGGAGGAATATGGAAACCCAGTGCTGCTCCATTTGTACAGTACCAGGAACGAAGGGAGCAGATACATATTTTTTTTGCTCATGTTAGACTGTCTGCAGCCTGGTTGAGATGGTTAAAGCAGGTGAGAGAAGCCAAAGCTTCCGTGGCTCTTCCTGGATAATGAGAAGTGACAACCCTCCAGCACCTGAGCCACTGCTCTGCAAAGGGAGCTGGGTAAACAGCCCAAATTTTCATTATTGTTTGTAAACACCTCATTTACAAGCACGAAGTGTTTTTTTAGGATTTCACTTCTGGGATGCCCTGAGCACACAGTTCCCAGCATCTTCCTTCCCTGATTAGTCCTGAAGTGAACCAGTCCAGCCTCAGCCTCCCAAACAGCTCCATTCCTTCACACAGATTTAAAACATCTCCATCACTAAAGCAGATATACTGCACACGGGCAAGGGAGTCACATTTTTAAAAGAAGCTCAGGAACAGAAATCTCATTTCTAAAGATAATTTCAGTCATGTCTGCACTGTAATAAAGCCCAAGACTAGCAGCCAACCTGCTGTTTATACTCACCTTAAATCTTAAAGTGTAAGCCTTTAAATGTTGTGGGGTTTTTAAGCAGGCCAAGAAGCTTTCTCCAAGCCAAGATCAGAGCACACTGACTATATTTACCACGTGTAATTCACTTTAAGGAGAGTGACAAAAAACACTTATCTCAAGAAACATGAAAGCTGGAAAGAAGAAAAGGCAGCAGGACATAAAATATGAACTATCAGAGCTTTTCTCACAAGCTTAGCTGTATGAGAAATGGAAATATTTAAGTTTCTAGTTTGGATGTATTATTCTGGATAGCCCCTTGGAGAACTACTGCAACCAGACTGTAGCATCAGGAGAAGAAATATAGTGACCTTATTAGTGCCATTAGGATATGTTCTGTGAAATCACCAGTAATCACTCTCTGTCGAGTATGTTGCAGCTTTTCTCTTGTGCTGTTGTGTTTTTATCTCACACCCCTAACTGTAAAGGCAGATAAAGTAGGGTGAAAGCTTAAGGTTATTGTTTTTTTCTGAAATGACCAGAGGTTTGTGTGTTCATGTACACGATGCTCATGATGTGCATTGCCAGTCTTGGCATTGATCAGCGCATCTTCTGACTGTGCATCACAGACTCGTTCCTGCTTTGTAACCTTGTCCTGATGGCTGAGGTCCTCTGGCACTCAACTGCATTTTGGATCTTCTGTCTTTAGATCTCATCTGTGGCAAATGCCAGCTGATGGTGGCAGCAGGTGTGGAGTCCTGTCGTGTTCAGCGTTTGAGGTGCACGTGGCAGGATGATTGGTGACTGAAAGAAGATTTTCCCTTCTGTGACATCGATTGCAGGCTGGTCTTCTCCTGTTAGATGTACCGTGCACAGAGGTAGGTGTTTGTAGTCCCCAGGATTGAAGATACATCAACTATCCCCTGGTTTGTGAGGTTTTTCTAGTTGAAATTATAACCGGAGTTCTTTGTGTGATAATTCAGGTTAATAACTTCTCATTCCTTGGTGGGGCTGCTTTGTGAAATTTATTAATCCGTGTAGTTCTATTCCTGGACTCCTCAAGATACAGACTTCTTGGTTCTTTTTTCCAAAGTATATGTTTATTTGTTATCAATAGTTTAGACTCACCAATCGACAGAGTTTTGAACCTGCAGTTATCTCGGACTAGAAAGCATTTGTAAGTTGACCATCTAATGCTCGTGGTTTAAGAATAAAAGCCAAGTGTGGTACTTAATCCAGTTCCCACAATTTCCTCCATGTGAAACCTTGAACTAGCTCAAAATCAAAGGATAAAATAAAACAGAGTATATTCTTACTTAAGAAACTGGAAGGATTTTCTCCAACTATAACAGCTTCCTGACACAGCTTCAGGATTTGATTCCACAATACCCTGCACCTATCCCTTCTTAATACAAAGACTTTCCAAGTCATTAAATTCTCTACTTCCCCTTGTCCTCCCCCCTGAGAGCTCTGCACACACGTCAATGCTGGTCTGACAAGATTGGTGCAATTCCAGACCTATTCCTTCTCCAACCCACCCCAGCTAGACACCTAGTGTAGGCTCCCCACTCTCAAATTTGGGCTTCTCTGCATCCCAAAATCCTCTTTCTAAGCTGGACAAGATAAAATGATTAGGAAAATGTCATTTGTGCCGACCTGAATCTGCCCATTTCCCAGTCTTAGACTTCTTTGGGGGGAAAAAGATCCTGCAAAATTAAAGAAAGGGAAAATAACCATCAACGAGGCTACTGCAACAGATATCTTTAGTAGTTTGGTGCAAATGCAAATGAGGAACCTCTTGGGAAATATACAGGTTTTGTTTTGATTTTACATTAGAACTCTCATGGTCAGTGTAAATTTGCTTGGATTTGCACAGGCCGCTGCTAAATCACTTTAAAAGAAAATATAATTTCCAAACCAAATTATCTGTTGGGATGAATAATTTTCCTGATTTCGAATGGATTTTTTCCAGGAGAAAATCTGGCCAGTCTTGCTTAACCAAATCACAACTTGGACTGTAGGCCTGGAAGCAGGGTACATTTGGATGTTTTAACCTCCAATGAATAGCAAATAGAGAATGCTGATGTCATGCAGTGCAAAATAAACTAAAACAATATGTGTAATGAGCCGATTTAAAATGCAGCTTTAAAAAAAAAATCAGTTTTCATTTTCTCACAATCCATCAGGGCGTCAATAGGTCTTTTATTGCTTCAGCACATTGTTATTAATAGTGCAGAAAAATGCAGATTGTAGGCTTGGGGGCTCCATGAGTTTCCTATGGATATTCCAGGAAAAGTAAAATGCAGGCTAGATGTGCAGTAGCAAAATGGAAGAGAGGCCAGGGTGGGTAGTGTGGGAAGCCCCCAACACACTGATGAGCCCTGGGTAACATGGAGATGCTCAGATTTTGTCAGGGATAGTTACATCTGTGAATTACCTAAACCCAGTAAAGCTCCACGTGGGTTTTCTAGTTCGTGACTGTGAGTGGCTTTGAATAAATTTGCTGTAATTCACCTCCCAAGACAATAAGATGAATTCCAATACAGGCATTCCTAACCAGAACTTAAACTGGCCACAATTCTGGTTGATGAATCGAAGGGATTGATTTCAACATTTAGTTTGTGTTTGGTCTCCTGAGGGCTCCTGCGTGTGGAAATCCTGATGCCTGTCAGTATGTCCACACAACCTTAAAAAAGTCATAATTTCCTGTCTGCTTGCATTTCCTGCTGCTGATTAGTAAATATGGTACCTATCTATCCCTCTTCCACCCAGTGAGCTTGCTGTGTTTTACTTCTGACTGTTGAATGCCATTCTAAATTTATTACAAAAAAACCCATACAAAATATCTTTCTTTTGCTCCTGATGTCAGATCTTATTTTCTTTTGAACCGTAGCAAGTACCTACCCAATGCACATACTGCATTTTGACTTTGAGATCTCTGCTGACTCCTAACCTATTCATAAGGAGTACTATGGACTGCAGGAGTATTTTATAGCCTTTAAGAAGATGTTTCTCTGAACGCTGCAATTTAAGACCCATTAATACAGATAAAAGAAAGTTCCCGGTCTCCTTCAGATTCTGGTTGTTTTTGTCAGCCAACAAAACATAAAAACATAACTACATTTTACGGTATTAATGATCAGCTGTAAAAACCTGACATAACATTTTTATAGCACTATAACTAATCTTTTTATTATCAAGTTTCAATGGTTTGCATCAAATATATATCATCTGTAGGTAACTTTAAAACTTTTACAAGTTGATGGTGGACTAATTAAGTTTATAAATATATAGGTTTGTTTCAAATACTTAATACTTTATATAGAGGATGTAAAACTGCCTGCCAAACTTTTCCTGCTGTAACAGCTCTGACAGTGAATCTCAGTTCACAGGTGGAAGCAGAGTCTGAGAGCTGTGAATTATGGCTTTTCCTGTGATGTTAGCTTAGGGCAAAAACCTGTCTGCTGGGATGGCAAATTGAGCTTATCAGTCACTTGACCCATTAATAGAGCTTAAAATTCTCCAGTGCTGGACTTGAGGGGATGCAGTGTTGCCTTGAACTCCTGGGAATGTAGCTCCCAGAGGTCTTGCATAGTCACAGTCCTCTGGGAATTTTCATTCTAGAGGACCTAAGAGGGAAAGAGGAACAGGGATGGAGGGAAGGATGAAAAAGAAGTTCTCTGAACTCATGTGTAATCAACTATGGGAAAACAAAATGGGCAGAATCACAGTGCCTTGGCTAAATTGCATGACGGAAGTGCTTGAGAGATAATTAAGGGCTGTTTTAAACTGCTTTACCATGTTTACTCTCAGTGACTTGCAACAAAAAGGAGCAGGAGAGGGAACTGGTACAGGCTTGTCAGAAACTGCTTTTCTCCCGTTACCAGAGCAAACTCTACCCCTGATGCTGATGCTTTGGCAGCGATACATACTCCCCCTTCACACAGCAGCCCTTGTAAAGGTCTGGCAGGGTTTGCAGAGTAGTGTCTTGGCCCTTCTGGGGTTGCTTTTGAAGGGAGTCACAGGAAAGGTGAAGGGATCTTCCCTGCATCCTCAGAACCGTTGGTTGGGGCACAGCAGCACCGTGCTGGGGAGCCTGGCTGTTCGTGCTGCCTCTGTGGACTTGACATAGCCCCTGCAAAGCTCGTGTAGATGGGGATGAGGATGATTGAAATATTTACTTGGAGCTGCTGTAATTGTCTCAGCAGTGGCCAGGAAATACCTTTTGTGCATGACATTGAAGCACTTCAAGGTATTGCAGAGATTTGAGCCTGTGTTGGATATGTCAGTGCTGGCCTTGAGAGCAATCTAGAGTATCCCGGGTATTCTTGAGTGGTTTTTTTTATATCTTTTAGCTGACTAGTACCAATGATGCAGAGGTGTGAGTGAATATCTCATGGACTGGCTGTACAGCACTGGCTGCATCCTTTTAGCAGACCTGTAAATTCTGCTAAACTCTAAGTTATAAATCTAGCTGACTTGAGAGATGTCACAAATTGGAACTTAATTACAATGCATTAAAAAAGCTCAAATCATCATGATTGCTGGGTTTTCAAACCAAAAGGGGACTCACTGAAGTAATTTTGGCTGATTACAGATATTCTGAACCTGCTTTGTCTGAGTTTAATTTTTTTTCACCTGTCATTTATCTGCTTTTAAAAAACATAACTGCAACATTTGTTCAGAGCTACAAGCCTCTGAAACAGAAAAAGGGTTTTTTCCCTCTATGTAAACATTAAAAAACAAAAGAGGAAAGGAAAGAATATTTTTGAGACAGGCTTTGGCACATACACGTCTGTGCACAGACACATGGCCTTTTTTAGTTTTTCTTTATTTTAATATCTTCAAAATACATATATCTCTGGGGTAAGCTTAATAAGAAACAGCCAGCTGAAGCAAGGATTTTAGGAGAAAAAAAAAGGCAGGAGGCTTGTGCTATAGAAACAGCAGTTCAAACAGTGAAAAAGAGGACACAGCTGTGCATACCACAAATCCACAGCTGGGCAAGTGGAAAGAGAATATTCCCACATCTTCCCTTATAAATCATCCGTCACCTTTCAAATCCCTTAGTTTTCTGTTGTGTTGAATAATTTTATATAGAGGGAGAGAGAGTTATTTGCATTTTCCTCCTCCTGCTGTTTGTGATATCTAGGTCAGTCATAACTACCAAAGCCCCAGAAAAGCACCGCGGATTTCTTCGGTGTCCTTCGTAGCAGGGTGTTTTTCTTATCCTTCAGAGTCAAGGATTCTCCAGCAAAAGAATAAGGGAGGCCTTAGCAGCAGGTGCATAAACCAATATACAGAGAAATCTAGGAGGAAAAACCAACACAGACTCTGTCTCCAAAACACTCACCAGCAAGGTCTGAGGAGAAGGTGAGAGCAGCATTGTTTTGAAAGCCCCTCTCTGGACCCTGGCTGAGCAATCAAACAAGCCAGGCTTGGACACTCACTGTAACTCTTTTGGTGGTGTTTGTAAAGGAACAAAGCACTGAATCTTCTCCAGCTTCAGGAATTACTTATTTCCTCCCCATTCTTAAAACAAGACAGAGCAGCACAGAATCTGCTTATCTTGTTTTTCAAGGTTCAGGTTTGAGCATAGCAGCCAAAGCAGGTTTGGTAGAAGAACTGTTCAATACAAGTACAAAATAGCTAGATCAAAAGATTTTTGGTCATTAGATTTTCCAAAGAACTGTACAAACTTGGTACAGCAACAGATACTCAAATGTTGAATATTCAGACTCCTATTTAAACTGAAGATGGACTCGGAGGCTTTTGATCTTCGTGTATTCCTGGGTTTTGATTCAGAATAACAGATTATGAAATCTGTGAGGGGCTGGTTTACACCTGCAAAATAGCAGGTACCACAGCTCACATCCTAGTAATTGTGCTCCAAAGTTGCACCTTGGTAATTGCTTACATAATAATGGGAACTAAGGAGTTCTGCTTGTTCTGGCTAAACCAAGACGTTTTCATATGAAGTAAAATATTGAAGTGTCTTTTGCTTGAATAATGCATATTAACTAAAAACATTTAAAAGAACATTTCCAGCAGCCAGATTTGGTGTGCAGTATTCAAATCCTTCAGTGCTGTAGTACATCATTATAAAATGTAGCAGAAAAGAGGGAGAATGCCACATATACCTGAGAAAACTGAAGAAAACGTGGTTAGATACCAGAGAGAGAATGGCATCCTGGCCAGTTCCAGGTTGGAAGTTCTATCACTCCTTTTGCTATAGTCAACTGGAAAATTACCCTTTAATTCTCATAACCAGAGAAATGCCATATTTTGGGAGCACATATCTCCAAATGAGAGGTGACAGCTTTGGAATATTATAGTTGTTCTAGGAAGAAAAGAAGTTGGGATTTCTGTTAGTATAATAAAAGTTTATCTGTCAGTGTTATAAGCATACATCTTTCTCATACCAAATCTGAGCAAGGTAATGTGCATCTTTTTATTGCACAGTTGGGCTAAATACAATCCCTGATATAATGCCACTGAAGTTATGCCATGGATAAATTATGTTACCATTTAATTAGTTCAAGCAGTCTATGGGTACTCCGGGAGACTAAAGAATGAACACATAGAACTCACCATATGATAAAAGTTCTGCTTGTCTTCCTCCTCCTGTCCATGCCTTACACTGAACAAGAGAGTTTGCTTCCCCAGAGGTGGCTGAAAGTTTTATTTTCCACCAAAAATAAAAGGAGAAAAGTTTTGCAGTGTATTTCAAAGATATTTTTTAAATATTAATGAGAAAAATAATAAGAATGAAAATTTTTTAATTTTCTGAGAGCTCCCCAGAAAAAAATGAGTGAAAACTGATAACTATTCTCAAGTTTCTAGTTAATTCTTTTTAATACTTAACTTGAAAACAATCTGTAAAAAGACAGATTAGGTTTAGGCTTTGTAGTTATAAACACCCTGAAGACATTAGATTCCAATTTATTACAATGAACCGTTTCAGTTTCTGAAAAAAGACTGTTTTGAGAAAATATTTTTAGCTGCTCAAATCAGTGTTTTTCAGCAAGTACTGTAAGAAAACATTTTAAAATGACCAGAAAGTAGAAATCAGACCAATCTGAACTCACTTTTGCCCAGAATATGTAAGTTTCCATTAGTGTGGTGGACTAACACAGAGGGAAACATAATTATTACAGCACAAAATAACAGAGTATTGACACCCTGTCATTGGATCAACTGGATCTGTTCTGTAGGCTCAGGGAATAAATTGCTGTGTTAAAATATAGTGTCTTCTTATAAAACAAGTTTGTTTTCTCTCTCAGCATTTGTTTTAATAACTTCTCATACTAAGAACTTGGGGGCACTCATTTTTTTCTAGGCTGCCTCTACAACACCTTGGATGAGGCTGTTTTGGAGGGAATGCAGATCTCAGGGTTGATGTCTGTGTGTCCTTGGGTGACAAGGGACTAGTGGCAGAACAGTCTGGAACATGTAGTGGAGTGTCTTACAGCAGCAGCCTAGTTATCTCATGTCTGGGTACCTACCTACAGTAAACTAGATGAGTTTGTAATTTTTTCAGTACTGTAGGATGAGTCAATGTAATTCTAATTAAACATTTTCCATTGCATAGTGTGGCCAGAGAGCCAATTGGGAGCATAGTGTGTCAGAATTTCTGACTATAGCCAGACTGGTTTCTTACCCTATACAGGTCCAACATTGTTACCAATATGGAGTGATGTTTGGAGCAGATGTTACTCCGTGAAGCAAGGAAAATGCTTGTTTTCTGTTTGGCCAGAGATCTGTCAGGAAGTGTGGAGAGTCATGGAGATGTCATGGATACTGTTTCCAAAATATACAGGGCAAAATCCTGCTCTTATTTATTCCAGGACTCGTCTATGTAATAGTTGTTCTTAAGTCCCTCATTGAAGTTTTCTTGAGTTAACTCCTAAGCTTATCACAGTCCAGGGACTCCACAGCAGCTATGAAGTGATGCCTGGATTTTTACTCCATGCTATAAGTAGTTAATGGAGTTAATGTCACAGGATATTCTGCCCTATCATAAGCTCAGTGATAAGGCACTTCAATTTATTGTCCCCTCTTGTAGGGGGTGAGTGACTAACTGAGCTGTGGAAGGGCACCAGAGATGCCTGTTTTTTTATGAATATGCCTCATTTCCAGAAGTCACAGCTAGTTTGGCCCTTTCTCTCCTTCCTCACTGGCCACAGCTACGTCATCACAGACTGCACATGCCATTATCCTTCACTGGTTCCTGGAGACTGTACATCACTAAGATCTCTCCAGAGCCTTTTTTTTCACCCACCAGCTTCCATGCTACTTCTGTTTTTCCTTTGTATGTTGTCTTCCCCACTTGCTCTCTTTCCAGCATTTTCCTGGCCCCGGTATATGAGTCTTCTTTTCCCATATGACTTCCACTAATTACAGAGCTATCTTGCTGCTTCATGCTGCCACCTCTTTTCTAACTAGTTCTTTTAAAAGGCCGTTAGCTAGAAATACATCATCCTTCAGCTCTGGGCCTTGAGTCCACTCAGTAAGCATTTTATACAGTCTTAAGAAATGAGGAGAGAAAAAGAAAACAGAAGAGGAATACAAAAAGGATCCTCTAGGAATAAGGTTTTCAGAAAGTCATGGCTGCTTCATAACTCTGGGCATTAGTCATTTTTCTTACCATGTGTGGTCCCACTATGGACTGAATTCCAAATGTTTTTTCTTACTGTTCAGCAAAGATGTGACATCGTGGAGTGCTGGAGAAGAGGTGAGACCTGCAGGTGCTCATGCCACTGTGCTGTGAAAAGGATCTTTTTCACAGACCTCAGAGCCTGCTCATTCCTGTGGTTGTGTTGGTGCCTTCTGGGAAGCCCTGACCATGCTGAGGGGAGGGCGATACAGCTGGGCTTGGAGCAGGGATAAAGGAGAAGTTTGTCCCTTTGTAGGGGTGCTGCAAAGGCTGCTGTGGACTGATAAGATACATCTCAAAGTAGAAAAAGGCAAATGATGTTGCCCTGATTAGCTGCTGCAGTAACTCAGATGAATGAACTAAGGGTAATGTTGGAGCCGCTGGTGATGTTTGAACAATGGAGGGGTCCGTGCTCCAGAGTGTGGAATAAACTGATTCTGTTGGTTTTCTTAAAGACTGTTTAAAACCTCTCAAGTTGAGTGGCTACACTGAAACTTAGATGTATGGTTTTTCCTACTTTGTGCTACCTGATCAGGTAGTGGGGGGACATTGCACTATTCCTTATGTGAGACAGAGAATCATGTGCAAACTCTTGTCCTGGGAAGTCCTGTAGACTTCCAGAAGGACAGAGGAAACCTGCAGCTGTGCTGCCTTTCTTTAGCCAGGCCTCCTATGTTGTGGCTCTGATGGCTGTGGAGCCCATGCTTAGCAGGTTTGCTGACCCAGACATCTGTGTACCTTGTTTTTATGTGCCCAGGTGGTCCCAAAGGGCTGCATTTTGCTGTGTCCCTCCTGAGTTCAAATTATACCCAGGAGAAGTACTATGCATTTGCTGAAGCTCATATTAATGAAATGGGAAATACACATATTTCAAAAATATTCTTTTTGGAATGCTAATCTTAATTTAGAATTCATGTTAAGCTGTTGAATCCTTGGCAACTAACATGAAAACACACTGAATCGTAATGAAACACAGTGCTACTGTATTCCATTGTACACCAGCATGACAGCAGTTTCTTCTCTTACTGAAAGCAGGATTGCTTACATTTTATTTTTATTTATTTTGGGGGAATAAGTAACAAAGCATTTCATAACAAAATCCAGCTGTTAGCTCATATTTTGCTGCATGCACTAGTAGCTGTGGAGCAGGAAGAGGGGAAGTGATGACTGCACAAGACTCTAGTAAGTGTTTTACTGCCTGGTATTTCCATTCCAGACGGTCTGGACCTCAGTTCAGAGAGTCAAGTAGCACAGAACAGTGTTGCAAGTGCCAGGCTGGGGGGCTGCAATATACAGCTCAGCAGCCAGAGGAGTGATCCAACATGCTGTATATCATCATAACACTGTAGGTAAAGAACACTGTGGTGATATAGGGGAATAATACATGGCTGATGCTTCTTTATGGCAAACAGTTGCTGTGCAGTCATATATATAACACTGTAGGAAGGAACACACCCCAGAATTCATCCTCTGCTCTCTTGTAGAAACAAGCAGCTGCAGAATAAGGATTATCAAGTACACAAATCAATGTAAAGCTCTTCTTATCCCTTTCCTTGACAGATGTAAGATTGGGGTTGAAGACTGAGGCTTGGTTGCTTTGGGAACTACAATTCAGAGGTACTGGTGGAGCAGAGAAGAAATATATAGCACCCTGAGTGGGCTGAATCATCCCAGTTATTTCACTCCCCTTTATGTTGAAGCACTTTATTTTTAACCAACAGCCTGAAAAACAGAAATTTAAGGCCCAATAATAGCATGAAGCAAATGAATTAGTGTAGTAACACCAGAGACTGCCTTGGAAATGCGCTATATTCTCCACGGTAATTACTAATTTTAAGGACGTAGATTATACCAACTGCCCTATATTTTTTCTTCTTGTTTTCATGAGGAGTGTTTCTTGTGTGGGATACAGTAGAGAAAATACCAGTCTTTAAGAATCAGGGAAAAAATGTAAAGAGCAGAAGGAAAGAAAAGACTTAAATATGGGGGTGTTTTATTTATACTGTGGTTCAAACAGCTCCAAGTTGCCTGTAGGCTATGGATTCCTTTCCTCAAAGATGAGCTGAGAATTACCCAGTTCAGGGGAAATGTTAAGACCAGTCAGGACAGGATGCAATGTATATTCTCTCTTCTCCTGCCCAAGATGTCAGTCATAAGTTAATTTTCCTCTGGACTTCAGATTTCAGTTAGTTCTGCTTGCTGTGTCCTTCATCCTGCTGGATAAACACCTGAAATACTCCCTTGCACTGTCTCCTTCCTCTGCTTCATTAAAGAAGTGAAAAAGCAGGAGATGCTACATAGATGAAACAGGAATTATAAGAGTGGGAAGGACCTTGGGAGATCATCTAATCCATCTCTCTGCCTCAGAGGAGGTGAACACGTAATTAACTGCTCCTAGGGTCTATCTGTCTGATCTGTTCTTCAAAACCTACTGCATGGGGATTTCCATCACCGGAGAGTTTAGCCCAGCATTTCACTAGTTTCATGCTAGAGAATTTTTCTTAATCTCTGACTAAAATCTCCTTTACTTTTATTTAAGCCCCTTGAGACTTATTCTCATGCTTTTCTCATGCTTTTTGAGAACTTTTGCTGTTCTTGTGGTTCTCCATTGGACTTTTTGGCCTGTAAACTTTCACCATATGCTCAGGCTAAATCTGTCAGTGTTGCCCCCAGCACTGGGAAAAAGAGAAAAATTGTTTCATATTTCATTTCCAGGTGATGGCTGAATCTATAACTTAAAGTTATTCTGTGCTGCTACAGTTTGGTCACTAAGCTTTTCATTTCAGATAATTCCACTAAGTAGTACTCTTGGAAAAGTTCGATTTTCCCTTTTGGAAAAACATTGCTTATAGATTTTTTTTCTTTAAATTTGCTTTTAATTTGAAGAAAATAGGCTCATGTGAATTCACTTATAACAAAATAATTTCTCATAAGTAGGTTTTCTACCTGAATTTATTGCTCCCCTAAAGCCAAGTATTAAGCATTTTCTTTACCCAGAGGCCATGCAGCAAAGAAATGGTTTGATAACCACAAATATCTGAGGCTCCCTATAAGTAGCATTCCTTTTCTGATTTCCATCTGGAACATTAAAGCCTTCCTACTACAATTCCTGTAACCATAACTGTGGTGTCATTCATATCTCTAATAATATCGTACAGATTTCTGTTCATATCATATCAGATATAGCAGCAACTCATCTTGTTTTTCATCTCTGTCTTCAAAGAAGACATCATTGTTCTGAAGATGCAATGATGGGCTTATCTGAAGTGTCCTGAAGAGATGCTGGCTCTTTTAACACCATTTTTATCAGCACTTTAATTACTTGGAATTTTGTCATGCAGTCTGTGAAGCCACGTACACATCATGGAGAAGATTTTGACTTTCCTCAAGCTGGTAAAACAAAAAGGGATTTTGCACAGAAAGCTGCTTCAGATGATCTGCTGCTGTGTTCCCAGGCACAGCCCTGGGGGAGAGTTTGGCACACAAAGAATTTGGTCTGTCCTAAGATGCTGTGTGGATCTTCGGACCCAAGGAAACACCAAGCTTGAGATACATTTGACCTTGTTTAACTCTCCTGAAGTGCCTCCCAGCTTCCTGCAGTATGCTAGCAGAGAATCCCAGACTTTTGTATGCTTCGAACATCTTTTCCTGCCTTAATGTGCACCTGAATGGGCTTTAACATCTTTGCTTACCTTTCTTACCTTTAACCTTATCACTTTCTCTGGGCTCCATTCCCCCAACCCACTGCTCATATATTTTCTGATGAAAACTTGGAGACTAGAGACTGAAGTTTCTGCATTTTAAACAAAACAGTGCCAGCCAGAGATTGTCCCTTGCTGGTATGAAAGTGCCAATGTATCAGCCTTATCTAACTAGTGACAGTCTAATATTAATGGAGGTGGAGAGCCATTTTCTTGTTTATTGGAGACAAAACTCTCATCTGAACTCCATGGACGGTTTTGCCTAAATAAATGGTGTATGGTAACTCCAGATAAAAATAATCATCTGTCTAGTTAAAGTGAAAGATGTAAGCAGCGATTTTATGGGATTTTGAGCTCACTCTTGCTAGAAAAGCAAAGTTTAACTCATGTTAAACAACATAATCCAGTTTTGTTTAAAGCTATGAGTTTTCCTGCATGGCAGAAACATCTGGAAGTGCTTTATTATCCTTGTCTGGTACTTCAGTGCAGGAAAACCAGTGAATGGGAGCAGAGAGGTCAGCACAACTATGGCCACATAGTGAGACCCACAGCTCCCAACCAGCACAGCTGAGACCTGCAGAGATTGCAGTGGGTATGGGGTGTCCCTCTGTCATCAACAGAAGGAATAATTCGGCCAACAACCAGGGGCAAGGATGACCTGCAATGCAAAGTGCCTCAATGTTTTCAGCTCTCATGAAGGATGGTTTCATTTGGTTCCAGAGGCTGTTAATTGAAGCAGTTTGCTTAGCTCTTCCTTGAGTGATGCTCATGGAGAAGCTCTGCTGGGGGGCAGCCAGGCAGCACCGAAGAGATGCAGGTTTGTTACCTTGGCGAGGAGCTGGAGCAGCACAGCTCTCTCGTAGGGATCCTCAGCTGACTTTACTCAGCTTTGTATAGTGAATGTGAAGGTACCAGCTAGAGTTGGTGTTCTCTCCTACCTGTGTTTTAATGATGGAAAGATGAAGTGTTAGTGTATTTTCATCAGTGGGATTACCAAGTGTGTTTTCAAAGGGTCTGGCTAATTTTTGTCTCAGCCCTCTCCCAGCCTTCCTACTGCCTTATCTTACAACTCAGATGTGCTGCAGCAGTGGAGCAAACCTGCCTACTTCTCTCTGTAGCCTCTTGCAGCAGCAGCTCCAGAAGACCCCTGGAAAAAGGACTGACTTCCCTTGAAGGATGGCTCCTTTTTTTTCATGAGAACAGCAGAGTTATAGAGCTCCTGTTTCCCCAGGAACCTTCCTTGGAAACTGAAAAATAAATTCAAAGAAAGGTATGTCCTAGTTCAAGGGCAGAAGATTGAGGTTTATGTGAGAAGTACTGAAGTGTGTATATTCTGGCTCTGTGTGCAGAAAGCCCAGCAAGCTCACTGCCTAGATCTGTAGCTGTAGCACAGAGAAGACAGAGACATCATTTTCCTCCATTTTTTTTTCTCTTTTCCCCCAGAAGTTGAGGAGGCAGAGGCAGGGTTGTGTTAATGTATAGACCCTATTTTTGTTTATACACCAGAGCTGGTGCAAGGGTGCCCTTTTCTTATTCCTGAATTATGGGAAGAACTATTAAAACTGCACAAGCCATAAGAGAAGCAATGAAGAGTTGTGCATCGATTATCTAGGCAAGGGGAGGCAAGCTGTTACCTAAAACAGGACACAAAATCCATCCAAATACACACCCAGCCCTTTGTTGTAACATCTGCCACAGGTACATGGTCAAAGGTCCTGATACCGTTTATCCCAATAATTTCATAACTGCACAAAGAGATCCCAAAGTCCTTGGCTCCAACATCAGCTGTAGCAGTAATGGGTAAAGGAAAAGTCAGTTATAAATCTGTCCCTCACACTGTGAATACAGCCTCAGATATCCCCGAGGAGGGTTTCAACTTACTTCTCTGAAAATTTAGACCTTCAAGAGGAGGCACTAGCATAACTTCAAAGATCTGATGGTGTGAGTTCAGAGCCCAATTGCAGGTAGCATCCTGTGAGCAGGACATGACTACATATGACACCTTAGAAGAATGACAGTAGCAAAATACAAGGTGATAGGCAACCAAAGTTTACCATGGAGAAATGATACCTTTCCTAGAGTCCCATTCTCCTCACTGCATGCACAAGATAGTAAGGTTTTATCTTGACATTCCAATTGCTCTTCACTTTTCCCCAGGTTTCCTGGAGGTTTTTGAGCCCTTTTTATCCCACAGCACAAGTGGACCAGAGTGACATGAAAAGAGACGGGAAAGTCTCTGATGAGAATGAGAATGGCTGTCCTGTCAGGTGTGATTAACACCAACATGGTTAAACACCTTACCAACAAAGACCTGCAGGATGTGCATGACATTTTAAAAAGCCATTCTCTTTCCAGTCATGTCCTCTTGGTAAATTATAATTTCAGTAAATTAAGCAGAATGCTGATGAAAAATTTAATATGGTGGAATCTGGCAATTTTGACAGTTCAGCAAAGTCTACAATGACCCTCAAAAAACTCTTGATACCATGATGCACCTGTGCAACACACCCACGTCCATCCTACCATGTGCTGCACATCAGAAGTTGATGACTACGATTAAAATTAAATGGTTCTCAAATAATCACAACAAAGGTATTATTTTTGTCTCATGGAAAGACCCCCTACAAGAAAGTTCCCCAATCACAACAGAATTACAGGCTGCTCTCTGGGCTCGTGTTAGCAGCAGAGCTTGTGACGAGATGAGCTGTGAGCAAGGCTCCAGCCTGTGCCGAGTGCCGTCGGTGGCACCGTATGGAACCACATCACTAAAAGCAGAGTCAGAGCTCTCGAGCTGTCATGTACAAATCTTGTTATAATGAGAAGAGCACTGGTAACAGAGGCTGAAATTTTCAAGCTGCCTAAGGGATTTAGATGCTCGGTTCCCATTAAATTTAATGGGATGTGTACCTCAAAATCCCACCCACAATAAATTTTTACCAACCACTCCTTGTTCAAGGGAAGGAGAGGGGAGAGAAAAATAGAGAAGAATGGAGAGAATCAGATATATCTCAGAGTGTTTCTTACTGGGACTGGCAGCCAGCTGGGTGATGTAAGACAGCACCCGAAAGGGGACTAAATTGAAATGCATAGTGGCATAGGGTCACCTCTAATACTCAGATAATTTGGGTGTGGACTCTGCTCCAACCTGCCCTGTCAGGTGTATGAGAACATAATGCCCTCTGCACTTTGAGACTTCTATTTCTGGACTACAGACCTACTTGCAGTCATTAAAGCACATTCTAAAATGAAAATCAGGTGGAGAGATATAGATGGGATAGCAGTGGTCTTCAGAGATATGTAGGAAAAGGATGAAAGGAGCCTGTGTTAGACCAGTTCACTTACCTACTTAGGTCTGATTGCATTTACTTCTTCAACCAGATTCAACCATGCACCTGTATTTAAGTCAGGCGCATTTTTAAGTGTCAGAAATACTAAAGATCAACATGTTTCTTTGTTAACTGTGGATTCCATTACTTTGCTTCTAGGAAGCCACCAGCTCCTAGGCTCATCTCCCACCCATGTAAGTTCAGGCCCCAAGCAGAGCAAGAGTCACTCTAGGTTTCCTCCAAAGATTAGGAAAAGAGAGGTGGAGAGTGATGCACTGATGGTTCAGCTCTTGCTCCTGGGGAGGAGTTCACCTCATTTAACTTTACCCAGCTATGTGTTGGGCACCAGCTCTTAGGTCTCTGCCTAAACTTCCTCCATAGACAGTAAGGTACTTCCAGTAAGAGATTCCTTCAGCAGAAGTTATGTATTTATGGTTCATGCCCTGATAGGAGCCTACAGTTACATGGTCCTGGCTCAAGTGAATGCTCACAGTTAACCAGGATGCCCAAATAGTCAGTAAAGAGTAAATCCCATTGGGCTTCAGTTGTACGTGGTCTTAATAATTGCTTTTATATTTGCTTGTGATGAGGGTTTCCCTCATGCCCCTACTATAAGTCACCTGCCAAAACCCCAAATTAACAGAAGAAAACAAATCTCAGGTGTCAATACTTCCAAATTTCAACCCATGATATGTATTTCCCTTTTTTTACCAGAGTCTGTTACCAAGATGGCTAAGGAGGTTTTTTTGCTTGTTTGTTTTGTTTGGGTTTTTTTTTTCTTTGTTGGCTCTTTCCACAGCTCGATTTTCCATCTGGAAATAAATAAGGATAAAACACTCTCTCCACCCTGTGTTTGCCCTGCCTGTTCAGTGTGAGTGATGTGGAGGTGGGTAGGAGGGATTCCAGACAGCCTACTGCAATGTGGCATCTGGAGACACAAACTTGGAGGAGTTCCCAGGAAGGGAATATAATATTTGGCAAGGAAAGAAGGAGCTTAAATGAGAAAGGGCTGTAAGGTTTCCCCCTCTTCTGTCCCCATCCTGTTGCTTATTTCTGCATATTTGTTTTATTCCTCAGCCATATTAGAAGTGTAAATTACACAGATGAGTTAATGAGATCATCTGTGCCTGTGCCATTTGGGGAAGAGGGAAACATGGAGATGCTTTCTCCTTTCTATCCTGTCTAATCATTTACCTTTATTTTGAGACTAATGATGCTCAGATTCTGCATGCTCAGCTCTGCGAGACTGGAACAGATCCTATGGTGTTTCTTCTGTGACTTGATATATATTTCTCCTTAGTGTTTACATGGCTGCCATTCATCCCAAACGTCTTTGTTGTCTCGTGCCATATGTATGGGGTAAAGCTGTGGTCCATGGAAGTTTTGAGTTTTATAGGAGTAAGACTTGGATTTCACCCATGAAGAGCGTTAGGTTAAATAAATATGAGTCACTGTAAAGAAAAATGGGGTTGAAAGCAATCTCCTTGTTCTTTTTTTGTCCCTAAATTCTACTGAGCAATGATTGTAGGAAGTCCTGGGTAAATGTTCAGCTGGCATAAATGTAGGCACCCTCATTGCAGCATGGCTGATTTATTGGGATGTGACCCTATGTTTGCAATTAAGATTATGTCCATAGAACAGATGGGTCAGAGTGATGCATTTGCCTTTATGAGGCACTGAATCAGATTCTCTACAATAGATCATTCATATCCCAAATTGGTGCCATGTGGTTTTAAATAGCTGTGGTACAAGAGGGGATTTCTTGAAGCAGTTGACAACTTTCAGACTTTAACATGTGAAGTTGCTTCCCTTGTTAAATGTTTATTTGTGTGGAAGGAAAGCAAGGCTGTAAGACATTTTTAGTTTCTCTGCTGAAATTGCAATTCCATTTTTAAACAGTTTGAAAGATGCTCAGTTAGTAAAAAGCCTTTTAGTGGGAGGATAAAGACAGTTCTTCATTCAGAAACAGTCTGTAGAGTTTGGTTATGAATCCTTCCACAGAGACACTATCAGTGCATTTTGCCTCACTCTTAGTAGTTGCCTCAAATGCAACTTCTCAGAAACACACAAACTTTGATTGGGAAACACACACCAAGTTTCTCAGCTGAGACAGGGACAATGTTACTTGTGTGCTCTGATGCTATAAATGTGGATTAAGAAGTAATATTTACATAGGAAAGAGGAAATTTCCATAGGATCACCAGGCTACTGGCATATTCCCCATTACAGGCTGCTTCTAAAAGAGCTTTCCTGGTCACTGGGAGATGCTGCTTCTGCTGAGGCCAGAACTGGCAGTGCTGCTGTCTTTTGCTCCTTGAATTTTATTATTGCCACTCCTGTAGGAGTAGAACAAATGGTTGTTGGTTCATTCACCTCAGTTGTCAGTAGATGTGAGGAGACATGAAAAGGAAGCACATAACAAGAGAGATCTGCAATATCAAGAGAAAATGATAAAAAGATAAAATGTCTTCCATAGCACAGATCTTTCTTCTCAACTTTGCTCAACAGGCTCCCCTATCTTCCTTCCTTTCTTAACTCACAGGGAAGCTCAAAAATAAAGTGAAATTTTGTTACTCTGCATTGCAAAGGGTCTGTTCTCTCCCTCCTGAGAGGGGAGGAATGTAATATGCCATCCCAAAGCGGAACATCAGGTCCTGCCCATATCTTCTCCCAGACTTTACTTTCTTATTTCTTGCACTGGAATACCCTACAGAAGAGAGGGAAGAGGCAGAAAGAGGAGTTATATCTTTTCATTTTTCTCCTCAAGATCCTTTGACAAACACTTTTATGGCACACACTAATATCTAGCTTAAGGCTGCTTTCCTGTTTGGATGACTCCTGCATGATAACACAGACAACAAAACTGTCTGGGAATGTAAAAAAGAAAATGCAGTGCTTAAGCTGAGCAACCCTACTCAGAGTGATTCATATGTTGGGACTGGGCTGCTGGTCATTTGGACAGTGTCTTTGGTTTTTGTTTTTTTTTTTTTTTAAATTTTGAGTACGAGAGCAGCAAGTGATTCTATGGAATTACCTACCCCTTCCAAACAGAAGGGTCACATCTTGTCCCTGTGACTTCTAACCCTTGGACAAGGAAATGTCAGGAAGGGATGGCTGTGCTCTGCCATTGAGGGCTGAGTGGAAAAGCCCTGCTCCTTCCTCTGTCTGAGTGGTCTCTCCCACCACCCAGAGCAAGGTGTCACTCTGTTTCCTGTTACTGACTCTGGGGAAGTTCAGACGTGGTACAGAGCTCAGAATAAGGGTTCTCCTCCTTAATCCAAAGCACAGAGGAACTTCTTCTTTGCATATAGGTCATCTGAATTCAGAATGCTTAACCTGTGACAGAAATAATTCAGATTTGAACACATTAATTACCTCAGGTCAAAGTACCAGTTGTTTTTTGCATGGATCATTTCAGAATATTTTTTGCTGGTGTTTGTAGCAAGTAAATCACAGGATGCAGTTGTTGCTATAGCAATAAGCCTCCCTTAGTGAATGAGATAGGGCAGCCCTCCTTAGACATACTCCCACCAGTTATCACTGCAATGGAGGTACTTGATATGGTTTACTTACCAGGGATGTGAGAGGTATGGATAAACCCTGAATTCTAGGAGCAAACGGAACCCATAGGATTTATATATTTCTAAAAATACTTCTTTGTTTGAAGTTTGAGTCACCAGTGAATCAGAAATTTGCTGACTATAATTGCATTAATTATGCTAACAAGTAATTTTTTCGGTTGTGTATGATCTGAGTATGGAATATGCAATTTAGGTGAGTGTGATCTGTTGTAATTTAATTTGGAAGCTCAGCAAAACACAGTGGCTTGTAGAGCCTCTGTGATAGTTCTGCAAACAGTCTGGACCAAGAAGGGCATTCAAATAGCACAACTATACCCGACCTTAATTCTCATGGAAAAGATTCAATAAAATATCCTTGAAATGTTTCATCTGGAAATGAAAAATTAAAGCATAAGAAACACTTATATAATATGGCTTACAGTAATAACTGTTTCCTGGTGCCAGCTTTGTTTATTGGTTCATACAGCAATTGTGGCACACAGTCTCAGGGAATGGATATTTTGTTTTTAAATAGTCTGTGGGCTGATCTCAGCAGATCAGCCAGGCAGGACTGCCTGCATACACACCATGGGAGGCCTCTAAGCCTTGTTCCTCCTGCTTCATGGGAAAATAGGTCCGGTCCAAATCCCTTTGAAGTCAGTGCAATAATGGCCTGGGATTCTTTGAAAGGATCTCTTGGATTGAGTCCTGGAAAAGGGATTTAAGGCTTGACCATTCAGCTCAGCATCCAGACTTGTTCCCTGAGTCATCAGAGTGATTCTGTATTTATGTTGATATAAACAGAGGGAGAATCAATCCCTTCTTCCCAACATTAGCACGTAATGAGGAATTATGAGCTCAGTTCATTGTGTTGGTGGTACAGTTTGCTTTCATCTCTTCTCTCCCTCATATTCTTCAAATACCATACATATGAAAACCAGATCCTTTCATATGGCTCTTGTAGGTATCAGCTAATTTATGGTGATGATGGGCTAGTGGCTCTTGGAGAAACAGAATGAAAGAGAAGAGCAGTTGCAAAATTGATACTTTTTGTGGGCTGCTTGCACTTGCTTATAAGTGTTTATTATCCTAGATGGCTATCTCAGTGATTCTTCTTGATGTACTCCAGCACTAATAAAGGAATTTTGCAGTATTATTACAGCAATTTTAGATCAATTCACTCAGTGAGCACCGTTGTGCTCCACAAGTCTATTACAGATATCACTTAAAAAAAGAGATAATGCAAACCCAGCCCTGTGTTTTCATCCTTATGCAGAAAGCAAAATAAAAATACAGTAAGGAAATTCAGATTAGAAAACCAGGAGTGCTGTGAAGGGAGGGGATTGGCACGAAAGGTGATGTTTCTGCTGCAAGGTTTTCTTCAGGCTTCGGAGCATTACTGACACCACCACCTGCTTTGCCTTCCCCTCCAGCACCCCAAGGGCCTTCAGGCAGAAACATCACATCTTTTCATGGCTTTGCTTTCTAGAACAGGTCTTGCTAAGGATCATTATGAAAGCATCCAGGAACCATGTTGGGACCTCAGCAGAATTAAAAGACACTTCTTGAGGTTAGTGGTGGGTTCATCCTTTGAGGCCAACAAAAGGTAGAAGCTGATAAATATAAAGCACATTTCACCATGTGAGGCAGATACCTGCTTCTTTAATATTATATTTCATTCCCTAGGCACTGAAGGTCCACATAATTTTCATTTTCTTCTGTGACCATGTCCTTCACAAAAATGATTTTTTTTTGTTGTTAAGTCTTCTGGGAGCATTAAAAGGACATCTATTACTGTGGCTAGAAAAAGTGGCCATTTTTTAATTCTTAAATTCCCTTTTTCTACCTTTTCCAGATAAAAGCTTTGAAGGATTTTGGGTAGTCAACTGGGGTTTAATGCAGAGGATTCCCTACAAATGAGAAATGGAGATAACTTGTAATTGTTCATGTCTCTAGAAATTGAGTCCTGATCATTCAATAAAAGCATTACCTAAAACAGAGGATGTAACAAGCAACTGCTGACAAGAGATCTGTGCATAATAGTGCTTTTTTTTCCTGCTCAAAAAGTCTCTTCAGTAAAATCCTACTTTATATATAAAAATGTAGTTCTGATTCCTATTAATTGTCACATCTCTGAGCAAGAGGAGTTTGAAGTTTCAAGGCAGGTAATACCATGCCAACACTATGATAAACAGCTAAGCAACTATGTTTTATCTTTAGTGAAAGATAAGCTGGAATAAGGAGTGTGATTAACAGCTGTGTTCAAGATTTATGTGATCAATTTGGAGAGCAGGTCAATGTGTTGTCTTGACAGGATAGTTAAGGTAAAGTTGCAAGTTCAAGCAGCTTTGACCTCAGTAAACTTGCAGTACAGCCAGTGAACCTCTCTTGATTATTCCCTGTGAAGGTTTATAGGATAATGAAACGAAAGCAGAGGGGAAGATAGACCATAAAATATAATTGCTTTTTCCTCCAGCCACCCCCTGCTAGAAGCTGTGCTTTCACACAGGGTATGTCCTAGTCCCTGTCAGTCTCTGAACCAGGATAGATGAGCTGTAGCAGGAACAATTCTGAAGAAGGAGAAGATAAAAGGGTGTTCCCGGGCTTTTAAGTCCCCATCAAATACAATCTCCTGCCTTCTCCATCCAGAGCTTGTGTGCTCATGGCATCTAACTTTTAAATACCTGTTCAATTTTTTTTTTCCCATTTAAAAAATGTACATGTATAAGCATGGAAGGGTGAGGAAGTGAAGCTGAAGAAGCAAGTCCTCCGTGGTTACTGATCAGCTCAGATCCATCAGGCTCAGTGCAGAGGCTCTGGTGCAGCCCATAGCCACTTGGAGCCAGCTCTCCGTGAGGGGAGTGAGAAGTCCCCAGGAAAAGAAGTAACATAATGTGAAAAGCCATAACATCAGCCATAATTGCACTAGTAAAACATTTTAGACGACTTCCAGGGAATGTTGTTCTTCTCTCCTTCCACTTATAAGCCCCTGTACATCCTGGACTGATAAGAACTTCTCAGCAGCCTTCTGTTGTCTGAGATGAGGTAAATTTGCTCAGCCAGCCTTGGGGTGGAATAGGCAGAGCTGCTGCCACATGGCACCCACTGCAAATTGGCTCCGTTATCTGTCACTGGTGGAGATGTCTACAATGGAGAATTATTGTATATAAATGTTGAGATATACACAATTCCCACTTAAAATTGATTTTTCCCTTGTGAGATGTGCTGTCTCATTGAAAGAGGGAGAAAAGTATAATTTTAAACCTTACTCCTGTATTAAAGGAATTAAACAGAGGGAAAAAAAGAGTTGAAAAAGAGGAGGCATTATCTCAGGGGTGCTATTAATCTTTTTCTTAGGAAAATGTAGTCTTACTGTGCACCTTACTGACCTCCTGAAGCAAGACTTCCTGTATCTTCCCACTGTGATATTTACTACTTAGTCCCTCCAGCTCTTTTTCTCTGCATTCAACACCAGTTTGGCTTATTTGTTGCAAATGGCAGATTGGAAAGAAGTGGAGGTTACCTCTGACAGAATTGTCAAATTAAATTTATCCTGATCCCTGTACCTTCTCCAGGAGCCCCCCTATTTATAGTAAAGTACACAGAGCTCATAGGAATTGGTTTTCAAACCACTTTGACAGCAAATAATAAATATAAAATAATACGCAATACAATATGCAATTGACTTGTGTGCCTCCCAGTCAATGCAAGCCTTATCCAGCATACATAATTACATTGCAGGCAGCACATCCTTTACCTGGGAATGACATACTCTGATAAAAAATAAATAATAATAATAAACCCTCCTAAGTATGCACCAGTGGGTGCCTTGTCTAAACCTGGCTATGAAGAATGAATGTGAAATTAGCATTCGATTAGAATTGAAGGAAATGCAGGATGTGAATGTAAATCAAAGAACTATATCAATGTCTAAATATGAATGTGACATTTGTATGGCTGCATAAATAGTCTCCTTGTGCAGCATCGTTCAGAGAGATCTGCCACAGGAACAACAGAGGGTAGGAGAAGTCTGGATTTAAGGTGGTTTTCTCAAGTGGAAGACCTGTCCTTCACTTCTCTTCCCATTCTCTTTCTCCCTTGGGCATCAGCAGTGACCTGGGAGCACTGCAGTTTTTTCTCCCTGTCCTATTTACCTATTGTCATTGTACAAGATTCATAGCAAGTGGTTTTCTCTGAATTTTTCCCCTTCCATTTTTTCTCTCAGGTTTCCCATAGAGTTCAGACCATAGCTTACTAAATCTTCTGAATGGGTTTGCGATATTTGTGTTTATATCTTGCTCTTCCTCCCCAGAACATAAAGTGATGAAGGTAGAGTGTTGCTCATCCCATTCCCACAGGCAGGCATCAGCAAAAGAGCATTTGGCCAGGTCATGCAGTCAGTTCCTGCCGTGTACAATCCGAAGGCAGTTTTCCACCCTCATCAGCGTTAGATGTTCTGCAGCTTTGCTTCTGTCACCAGACAACTTCTCCCCTCTCCCAGGGGTTGCTGCCATGTTCAGGAGCACCCTGCATCCATTCAGTCCCTTTTCGCTCATGCACCAGGCTATGAGGGTCATTGGTCATATCTGTCTTTTTTTTTTTTTCTCCTAAATTCATACTCTGAATATTACTCAGAAAACAATATAGTGTGTTCACTTTCCTATTGGTTTTGACCATGAGAATTAAAGCAGATGGGACAGACATCTTTCTTCCTCTGACCTGTCTCCTTTCAACATTGTATGTTTATTTTTGAGCTTATGTGTTTATTGCAAATTACACTTAAACAGCAAGGCAAGCTAAATTCACAGGGTTTGCTTCAGGTGTGTGTGGTGCCACCCTCAAATCAGATCAATTTGGTATCCAAGAAAAATGCCAATTTTAGAAATCGTTTTTTTGACATCTTCCAAAGCTACCAGGAAAAGTTTGCATTTGTTACAGACAACTTTGCCACCTACTTGACCTTAAAGTCAAGAATTTATGTGCTACTTCCCAAAATAAGTATCAGTTGGGTCTGGGAGAATGCCTTAAGGGTGTCCAAGCCAAATTGTACCAGTCAGAAAGATGCTGTTTTTAAAATCAGCTTTGCGGGCGAATCTTCCCATCACTGTTAACGTTTAACGTATCCCCCCAAGCCTGGATGCTCTTTGAAGCAAGTTACCAGCTTAATTAGGACTCTTTAATAAAATTTAATGCTATTTTTTTTAATGAAGAAAGATGAAAAGTCGCCTAGAGGGGAATCTTGAGCACAAGGTATTTAAAGAAATTATTCTCTGAGAATGTCGATCTCTTATCTCATTCTCCACAAATCATTTAATGAAATAACATTAACATTTCACTTCTAGTTATATCAGCTTCTCTCCTTGCACACTTTTCTTTATTTTGTTTATTTTTTTCTCCTTTTTAAGGAAAAAATAAAGCACAGCAAGGCTCTTACACAACAATCTCGTGTTATTGAGCGACAATTAATATTGTCTCATTCTTTCTAATGGAGGGCATAGTTTTTTCCAGACAATTAGGTAGATAGTTTTCTCTTGCATTTTTTAATGCTGATCTAAAGTTTAACTGGCTTGGCTTTGCCAGTTACATAATTACTGCAAACTTGGGCATCTGCAGCCCGACTCCAGATACAAAGTCTTATTGCTGTTCCCTGTAGGCAATACCCTGAACAGGAGGTGGCTTTCTGCTCCAAATGAAGATATTGGGTGCTCTCCCTTTATATTAGAGAATTATTTGGGTCCTGCTGTCAGCACCTGTTCGTCATTGACAGGCTCAATGGCAGGGCCTGTGATTCTGTGAATGGGAAGGAAGCATTAGCTTTTCCCTGTAATTTCCTTAAAAGCCCCAGCTCTCCATAACAATTTGTTAGAGAGTGACTGTTGTATTTTGACCTAGAGAAGGGGAACATTTGTGGTGTCTTTTCCTTGAGGAATCATTGTCTCTTTTCCCTCTTTGCCACTTCATGGAATCACAGAATAGTTTAGATTGGAAGGGATCTTAAAAATTATCTTGTTCCAATCTCCCTGCCATGGGCAGAGACACCTTCCACTAGCCCAGGTTGCTCCAAGCCCTGTCTAACGTGACCTTGGTCACTTCCAGGGATGGAGCAGCCACAGCTTCTCTGGGCAACCTGTGCCAGGGCCTCACCACCCTCACAGGTAAGATAAATACCTAATCTGTTGCTATTTTGGGTCCAGTTTCTTCTTCTTAAATGAAGTAATTGTCCAGTTTTTGTGACACAGGTGTTGGATGGATGCCTCGTGTCAGGAAATCAGTATGTATTACTGCAGGTCTGATCAGGAGGAAGAAGAGGGATGGGCTATAGGAGCAATTGGCTGCAAGATGAATCTAGGTCACTAGCTTTACCATCCAAGGCAAGAATTTCTCTATTCTGGACCTGTATATAAATAATCGTCTTATTTTTTTGACCAATTCATAGTGGTTATTCAACTTTCAATACACTAGATGCTTCTTTCCATATTTGTTAGTGGTTTATCTCTGTTCTGTTTCCTCCTCTTTTCAGGAAAAAAGAGCCAATGGTACATAATTTCCATAGAACCTGGCTCAGCCACATTTCTTTCTATGACTTTTTCACCTAATTTCAAGGCTCTGTTATTTTCTGTAACACTGTAATACGATCTTCATGATTCTTCTAAGCTTCAGGAGAGAGTGGATTATATGAGAATTTCCTGAGCAATCTCCAGAGTTTTGTCTTACATTCAAATCATCATACACATCTATAGGAAACAGAAAGAAAAGAAATGGGTCATGGTGTTCTTTCCCCCAGCATATTAATTTAACTCCTTCAAAATCAGTGGGAATAGCTATCCTTCAGCACAGGGGAAAATTAATACACATCCTGGGATCTATCTATCCTCGTCTGTCTATGGTCCCATTGATTTTGAGGTCAGGCTGAAGGACTAGGATGAAGCTTTGCATTAATACAGTGTTTACTGACCTTTCTAAAAAAATGAGACCCATTTTTATATGATGGGGTTTTTTAGACACACATGTATAATAAAAATATAGTTAAGAAATAATTTCTATTTTTATGCCCAAGAGAAAACCTGCATTGCTGCACCCCAAGGTACAAAGCAACAGGCTCAAGAGAGGGAAATTTCTGTCTTCATTCATATCTAAAGTCCTCCAGGATCCTTCTATCATGTGTGAGCTCTCTGTCATGCATTCAACAGGCCACTCTAAATATCAAGTCAAGCCAGCCTGCCAAATGTTTTCTCCCCATCAGGCTGATCCCCAAAGGCTCCGCTCACATCTGTCCCGGCCCTGCCTGGATTCCTGCTTCAGAAAGGGCTCTCCAGCTAAGTTATAAGCCAGACAGTTAACTAAGTGACAAAACATGAAACCCACTGTTTTGTTTTCTAATGAGGACTCCTAATAATTATGCTAGATTTTTTCCTTTTATATTTATCAAGGTATGATTTAATTGTCATCAACATCCAAATGACAAAAAAAGTCCCCTAAACTCAAACTGACAGAAAATTCTGAGGGGTTTAGGTACTCTGTAGTAATGATTCATGCACTTACAGCTGGGATAATAATAGTCTAACACCTTGATCATATTGCATTTTACATAATTTTACATAATTGTTCATAAGGGCTACAATTATTGCAACTGTGAAGTGTAAAACTACAGGAAGAGAATGAAAAAGCCAACTCGAATTAATACATTTAGTCTGATTTTCTCGTACTAATTACCATTGGGAAAACACATATTTTAACCTAGCAATGTTTGAATGTTTTTGTACTGCAGTGCTGCCACAAATGAAGCAGTATAAAAAATATTTTATACTGTTGTCGTGGTTTAACCCCAGCTGGCAACTCAGTCCTGCTTGCTCACCCCTGCAGTGGGAGGGGGGAGAGAATCAGAACAGTGAAAGAGAGGAAACTCACGGGTTGAGAAAAAGACAGTTTAATAAGCAAAGCAAAAGCCACACACAGAAGCAAAGCAAAACAGGGAATCCTTTCAGCACTTCCCATGGGCAGGCAGGTGTTCAGCTATCCCCAGGAAAGCCAGGCTCCATCACACATAAAGGGGATTTAGGAAGACAAATGCCATCACTCCAAAAGTCCCCTCAGTCCTTCCTGTTCCCCTGGCTTTAAATGCTAAGCATGACGCCACGTGGCCAGGGTCACTCGGGCTCAGCTGTTCCAGCTCTGTCCCCTCCCAGCTCCTTGTGCACCCCCAACCTCCTCATCAGTGGGGTGAGGAGCACAAAAGGCCTTGACTCTGTGTAAGTCCTGCATGGCAACAACTAAAACATCCCTGAATTATCAACACTGTTCTCAATACAAATCCAAAGCACAGGCCCATACCAACTACTATGAAGAAAATTAACTCTACTTCAGCCAAAACCAGCTCAACAGTGATTGTCATCCCAAGTGCCAAATTACCAGCTACTGTTTTATGTGCTCACAGGAGGTGTTCCAGCTTCCTAAAAATATTTCTAGCAAAGAGAGTGTGGTTATTAGTGCTTTAAAGTACAGATCGTGCTCACCTGTTTGATTTTTAAATGTGTTAATGTTTCTGCTCTCTGCCATACTACACAGCATTCTGGCTGTCAGTGTCACGAGGAATGTGATGAGTTTGTGTTATTTTTACCATTTTCTCATTGCTCTAATTGTTCCCCAGTGTTTCTGAGGAAAAGCAATGTTCAGCTGCAGGAAGGGAGGCAAAACTCGCTCATTTGGAACACTAGAGCAGGTCTGAGTAAGGAGAAGCTGGGACAGTCATTCACTTTGGCAGATGCAAATTTCCACTCAAAAAATCATCCCTTTGGCTGGGCTTCCCTGTGTGATGGTTTGCAGGCACACACACAGACTCCCACACACTGCTGCTGTGTGTCCTGGCTCCTTTTCTGCAGGTGGGAGGCTGCAGCTGCTGGTTGGGAGGCACCTGGAACCACAACAGTGCCCAGCCCACCATTTGCACCAGCACCAAACCCCTCTCAAAATAGCCTGGTCAAGAAATCCTGCAGAAGCATCAAACAACATGAATACAAATAGGCTGTGTGCTGGGAGGATGACAGGAGGCTGAGAGTATGAAGAGATGGGCTTGAGGGATGGGGCTAGCAGAGATCTGCCCCTGGCTACTGCCAGGAGCCAGACCCGTGCTGCCCCTTCAGCACCAGTTCAGTGCTTTGGCTGAGGGTGGGCTCACATTGATATGCCAACCTCCATGCTGAAGGCATTGAAATGCAGGCACGTTTGCCTCTAATTGTTCTGGGGAAAGTGGAGCTGGGAGCACTAACTTTTTAATTTGCCTCAGCTAGATTCCTCAGAGCTTGACTGCCAGAGCTGTCATCGCCATTTAGAGTTGTGAAAAGCCCAGTTCTCCAGACTGAGGTGGAACTGGGTCTTGGGCACTTGTATAGGCCTCTGCCCCATACAAGGAATGGATTTTGCCCAGAAAGCTGCAATGCTATGGAATGTGCTAAGGGCACATCAACTGTGCTTCAGAATGGTTTCCGTTTAGAAGGAAATACAAGGCAGGGGCAAAGAGACAGGCTTATGGTGCACAGAAAACTATTCATGTTCTGCCTTAGTAGCTAATTGGAACACCCTTTAGGTGTGATCAGTCTCTTCTGGTTCAAAAAGACCCTCTGGATTGTTGTTGAGTGGAACAGGACACAGATTTATGTGCCCCACCTAAATTGTTCCTGAGGTGTGAGGAAAACATCACCTTCTGTGCATCATTTCCTCTGTGAGCTCACAAGCAGGATGAGATTAAATACTGTGGGCACTGACTTGCTCTCTTCAAGGAGAAAGATTTTCACACAGATCTACTTAGACCTGTAGTGACATTTCTGTTCTCTATTGGCTCCTGCAATAATGGGGGAAAATAAACTGTGCAAAAATAAACTGTGACTGTGGAACAGAAAGGCCACCATGGCAAATCAAGTCTGCGCAGGGGGTTGAGTGAGGAGCTCATTTTCCTAACAATATCTCAAGTTTAAAATCCTTCAGAATAGATTAAAACAAAATTTGCTCAGTCCAGTGTCTTCAGCAACCCTAATGACCATCAAAGCAAAGGCTTCATGGTGACACTCCTCCATATCAGCTGTGTTATCTTGAAGTTAGCTGACCTCTTCTTTTCTGATTTTCCCATTTCTCAAAGGCAAACAGTACCGCTCTGCCAGCACAGCACTTGGACTTCTCAGGACCTGCTGTTCTGGCAGATCAGAAATAGATTTCTGTGCCCCTCTTATGTCAGTCTTCAGTCTCTGGAGACTGACCTGCACAAGTTTAAATTAACTTGTTCGGACTGTGTAAAAATTAAAGCAGTCAGCTCATGTGTGATGGTCAGTGCATTTGGTGCCGCCTCCTGCAGTGCTCCGTGGTCCCTCAGCCAGGTTGGATCTGCAGACTGCTCTGGCTAGGGATGGCTAAGGTCTGGATGGACACAAGTTCTTGGGTGAGGCTCAGAGATCTGGAGTTTCCTACAGAATACATGGGCAGTGGGATCTGCATTCAGCCTTCCTCTGTGTTTCCCTCTGTGAGTTGCTCTTCACCTCTCCCATCCACATGATGATTGCTGACACACGGTGTTTTCCATTTGACTGACAGTGACATTTGTCTGTACCGAAGTCCTTCATGCTCTGTCAGATGGTAGTTAAGGCAGGAGCGAAACTCCGTCATCCTGTCTAATGTGGGACACTCTTTGTGTGTCCCCTGTGCATATGCTGACTCTGAGTAGGGTCACAAAGCACAAGATGCACTCCTGAGCACATTGGCACTTCTCTGTGGCACAAAGGGTTGGCAAACAGCAATACTAGGTCAGGTCTTGGAGACAACATAACTGCATTCTCTGCATGTCACCAAAGCATTCAATTCATCCCTCTGCGGGATCAGCACTTGTTTTATTCAGTGAGACGGTTCCTCTGAGCTATCAGAATGACAGGAAACAACCAGAGTGAGGAAAGCATCTGGTGCCCAATTTAAAAAATGCTACACTTAATTTAATTTATTAATTTGATCTTGTGGTCTGCAGCATTTGTTGGCTCTCCCTGTGTCCTGAGATTTCATCCTGCACGTGAAAAGATCCTGTCTAGGAGTGAGGACCCACCTTTCTCTATTTTGTATGCTCAGCCTGCCCTGCAGGACTCTATATGGGGCAGATTAGCACAAACTGCTTGATGGGTCTGCAAATTTCCCTATTAGCAGCGTGTGTGGCTGGCAATGCTGTGTTGTACTCCTTAGTTACACGTAAAATTCTTCTGAAGCAAAAAGACAAAGGCAATATTCTTTGTCGTCATTCTCAGTTATTTCAAAATTGCTACCCACAGCAGAGCATCATCAGTCATTAGAGTCACATATAGGAGCATTATATTCACTTTGCAGTCTCCCAGCTCCATCACCAAGGACATCACAGTCACAATGAGACATAATCAGTGTGCTGTTGCCAATTTCAAGACATTGTAATTTAGCAAAAAATTTCCTGTGTTCAGAGTCCTCTGAAGTTGGAGGAGCTGCTCTGAATTCCTCTGCATTCCTTTTATCAAGTTTGGTGTAAATGGCATGGAGGGAGGAATAAGGTATGAGGACCCTCTTTAGCACTGTCCTGTGACGCCCAGGAATTGCAGGGCATGTGTGCTGCATAATATCAGGCACGACCAATACAAGGGACAGCAGGAGAGAGCTGAGGAAAAGGCTCAACCTTGAGTGACCTTGCTGTTGTGAATTCTTAACTTGCTCTTCTCCCTGTTGCAACTATGATAAAAAGATACTTCAAGCAACGATAGCCTTTTGCATGGAAGTTTTGGGGAGAAGCTTCAAACGACACAAATGTGAGGCAGCTCATCTGGTCCCGTTTTTCCAGACGGCGTTTAACTGGTCTGATCTTTAGTCCTGACTGGTGATGGCTTAATGGGTGACATCCAGAAAATCCCACCCCTCCATCTCTCACTTTTACCGTGCACAACTGTATTTACGCAGAGCTTGGTGAGCTAAGTAGGTCTTTAAATGCTTTGTTAAGAGCTGGGGAGCATTTTACCACTAACTGCATGCTGGAATTTCATTTATAACGTATCTTACGGCAACATTTTGCAACTTGCAACATTTAAAAGCTATTTTTCACTCTGAAAAAAAACCTGCTAACACTGGGGCTCAAGAAATTCTCTATCCTGTCTAAAAGAAAATAAAAAGTGTGAATTTTCACAATCTGGAAGTGGGGCTGTTCCCAGAATCTTCCCTCTCTGCTGAGAAGAGAGAAGATTGCCCTCTTCACCAAAAACACTGCTTCCACTGGTCCCCTCCCAGCCTGGCCAGACTGAGTCCTTATCATTTTTGATTACCAGTACTTTGACTTTATTTACCCTCTGCAAAATGCTTATGAGCATTTGACCATGCACGTAATGTATGGAACTTACTTCGGGGTCCTCTGCATGAAGGGATATAAACATAAATGCAGACAGATTTATTGCAGTCTAATTTAATAAAAATGTCAGCAAATAAATGCACGTTTGACAGGGGAATAAATATCAAATAGGAGCAAAGCAGACAGTGGAGAAGGTTGTAAGACATTAACATGAAACGTTTTGGTTTGACAGCGACTATAAAACAAAATTGTACTTTGGAGACTCTGGGAGTCATTTACCAGAGGTGGAATCGCCTTGCACCAGCCGAGCACGGGGAGATGGGTTCATGATGAGACCACATCGCTACAGAGGGGGATGGTCTGTGATCTGTCACTTCCATTTGTAAACTGACATTTAATGTAAGGGGAGCGCGATACTTCCTTGATTGGTTTTCCGACACAGGCTGTGGGCTGTGCCTGCACGTTGCTTAGCAGCAGCAGGGCAGCCTGGTCCAGGACCGGCTGCTCCTCCTGCCTACCACTAGGACCTGCTGGGCCCCCTTAGCTTCGTGTATTTATGCCTCCAAGGAGAGGCGAGGAAAAGATGCAATCTGTGTTTTGCCCCTAACCGGGTGTTAGCTTCTGAAGTGATTTGCCCAGAGAGAAATAACAAGAAGCTGCAGTGATCCTCTTAGTACCCCACATGCTCACACCACTTGCATTTTAAATGCTTCATTGCCACTGCCCTTTCCTTGTGTCTGCTTGTGTTGTCCTGAGTGCCAGCTGCCTCCCGGGACTGTCACCAACACACACAGCAGAGCAGGCATCCCACTCCCCAGGGCCCAGAGCCCAGTGATTTCACCAGCTCCTGAGCTTGAGTTAAGCCTTATCTGGAGGGAGCCTGGAGTGTTCCAGCTGTGGGCCCCATTTCCATGTCAGACAGACTTAAAGAGGAGAATTTGAGGGCTCCCATGGATATCAGAGAGCAGATCCATAGCTCAGCAGCTGACTGTGATGCTAATGGACTCCTCTGGTGCTCTCCATTGATTTTGTGGAAAGGAAGAGCGTTAGGATGCTTTTCCTAAGGAAAGTACATTGCTTTTTTTTTTTTTTTGTAGCAGTGAAATAACTGTTCAGGTGTCTTGCAATATTTGGTTTTGTCTTTCTTTTTTTTTTTTTTTTTTTTTTTTTTGTGCTATTCCCTCTTTCCTTTATTTTTTGGGCTTCAGTTTCTCATGAGGTCCCCAGGCAATTACTGGGGCTGTGGTTGCTGCAAGCATTGTTCACTTTATTGCAGAAGTGCACTCAAATCCTGGGAGAGATTTTGTTTTAACGGCCCAGTCAATACATGATGCTTATTCCACCTCAAGCATTACGTGAGATTTTTAAAACATACTTGTTCATCTTAATACCCCTGTTAAGTTTCTGAAATGCTTAATATATCCTATGTGTTTCTTAACATTTCAGCACAAATCCAATATTCTACTTTCACTGTAGGCATAGAACCATCAGTTGTTTTATTGGGGATCATACCTCAACGTGTGTATGCAGAAATTCAAGGTAACCAGTTTGCACAGGGGTCAAAGGGCAGTGGATAATGGGAAGGAGCATGTGGGAACAGAGTTTGCCTCAACACAAGTGGAATAAAAGCTAAAAGTCTCCCATACCACAGGTTGCAGGGAGTGGGGAGTTGTGGAGTGGAAACTTTGCTCCTAAAGTTCTGGAAGAATTGATGTGTGAAATTGCAAATCTGGTAGTATGAGTTTTTAATAAATCTATCAACTCAAGGGTGGCACTGTGTGACTGAAGAATAGCAAACACAGTGTCTGTATTTAAGAAAGGGAGAGAAATTGGGAGAGAAGTGTGTACAGGCCTTTTAGTCTGACATCAGCTCTACAGAATCAAAATCTCTGGACAAAATTTTTATGTCCACTTTGTGATAAGTTGTGAAAAGGACATAGATTACATCAGAAGTATTGGCTGTACAGATAAGGAGCTTTTAGCACCCCTGCTTGATATAGCCATTTGTGGAATATCCATTCTAAAAAATGTGAATTAAAACAGGGACACATGCAGATGGAGGTATTACAGAGATCAGGAGAATGGAGAGCCTGATTTACAAGAGAAAGTTAAAGGAGCATGGCTTGTTGATCATAGCAAAATAAAGGTTTAGCAGGGTTATCATTTCTGCCTGTAAAAACTCAAGAGAGGAGAAAGGACTCTTTGCACTGGAGAACAATAAAAACCCAATGGAAATCAAAATAAGTTTTCCAGCCGTTAAGACAGGGAGGCTGGAAAGCTTTTTGGAGGTAATGGCAATGAACAGAATCCAAACTACTTTCAAGCCACAGCTCAGTAAGTTTATGGAGAGATAATACAATGTAGTGCATAGATGGCAGGGACTGCACTTGGTGACCTCAGGGATGACTTCCAGTCTGTGTAAATGTGCAGGAATTCCATTTCAAAGTCCTCATTAAACTTTCTGTGTATTCCTTTTTCCTTATCTTCTTTTAAAAAAGGATTATCCTGTAATAAACAGGGTGGTGCCATCTGCCACAGTCTCTGGCACAGAAGGGAGGAGTTGCTGTTTTCATGTTAGTTAGCTGTATTGAACAGGGTGGGGGAAGGATTTGGGGCTGCTTCCATCTGGCACTGGGGCTGATTGAAGGTGAGAGCTCATCTCTTGAAATTCAGTGAAAAACGATGGGTAAGGCAGATATAAGTTGTGAAGTGCCTTGAAAATACAGACCGAGCAGCTTAGGTTTGATGTGGCTGCTGAAGAGAGGTGAGAGAAGGGCTGTGTAGAGCGGAAAAACATAGTCTGAAGGGAAGGTAAGAAAATTCTATTTACAGTGTTGTTCTCAGAGGATACAAGCAGGGCAAAATGGCAGTTTTCTGTGTTAGAGAGAAGAAAATTAGAGTTGATCTGTGGTATAAGATGATGAGACACTTAGCTGTGCAGGGAGAAGGATGACCCTGTTTCAGCAGAGGGAACTGCTGTGATGATACATTGATCTAGTGAGAGTATACAGGCAGATCAAAAATGATGCCTAGGTTCTAAAGCTGGGAGAAATTGAAGTATTTTTCCAAGGCGTTGGTCTCCTTCCACCACTGACTGTTCAAATGGAACAGATTAGCAGAAAAACCTGTCTTTTAAAGTATTTTAAGTATGGTTGCTGCAAGCTCAGTTCCCTCCTTCTGGGAGAGGAAGGCTGGTGGGCTCACTTCTGGGAATGTGCTATTGGACCTCATCCTCTAGCACTAGGAAAGAAGAACTGGGGCCTGAATAACCATGCTGAGGCTGACCTGAAATTCATGGGAAACTGAGAAAAGGTCAAAAGCAAAGGGTTAAATCTGAGTTTATTTGTCTTGTATATTTGGTCTTTGGGGAGATACATTTTCAGGTGCTCCTCTCCAGCCATAAGGGTCAGAGATGTTTTTCAGTGGAAGGTGGGCATTCCAAATATTTGCCCAAAAAGTAATTCTCAGATTAATGTTTGCAAGTGCAGACTCCTCAAATTAATAGCAGTTACAGAACTGATGATCAAAAGTACGTGTAACATAATTTTACACTGCATCACAGTGACCCCTTGGTTTTAGGATCTCAACTAGATACTGCAAAGTTTGCACTTGTACCAAGAGAGTGGTGACAAATCTGGTGGGTAACTTTATTGGAAGTCTATTTTTCTCACTGCTGTGTTCCCACATCCTCTCCCCTCAGCACTCTGACCAAGTACAGGTTTCCTATGCTAATGCAGTGTCTGCATTGAATCACTCCCTCTTCAGTTCTTCCTCAGAATTAAGGACTCAGAGGAGATTCTGGTGCATTTCTGAACTACTACAATTCTGGTTTCATTTTTCATAAGTCTCTGATGCAGAGTCCTCTTGTCTTTCCTGGTCAGAACTATAAGATTTGGCTTTTGTAGAGTAGTTACTGTGAAAATACTTACTGATAGTTACCCACATCCCATTATCCTTTCTTGTTTCTCCTTTATTTTGAGAGGGTTTGTCTGTAATGCAGTTGATCCAAATTAAGGGTATGATAAAGTGGATGATTAGAATGGCACTGAAAGCTTTGTGCAGAGAGGCTCAGTCAGGCCTTCATTAGTTTAGCTTAAATCACTTCAGGCTACTTTGATTCTAAGCAAGTTCACAGAGGATTTTTGTATTAGTTTTCCTATATATCTCCATTCAGGCAAGCCCTAAAAGAACCAGCAGCATACACAGCATAACTTCAGGAAATGAGGTCTTCTAGGGATGAAGGGTACCTCTAGAGAGCTGAAACTCTACAGCAAAAGGGGGTGACATAAAGGTGGCAATGGGCAGCCATAGCCTTTCCCTCTCCTTCAGAAAAGTTTTCCCCTGAGCTAGCAGAGGCTCAGACTCAAAGAGAGAAAGTGACAGTAAATTAAAATTAAAACTCTAGAGTATAGCCTGTAAGAAATATCAATTTCACTTTCTGAGCTTCAAGCATCTGCTTGTGTTACTTTCCAACACTCCAGATATTGCTCCTTTTCTCAGTTTCTCCAGGTGTAAAATGGGGTAAAAATACCGACCTCATTTGGAAAGTGTTTTAATACCAGGCACTAAAGAAGTTCCAAGAGTTCATTATCACCATTATACTGCTGTTATCATTCTGTGGTTTGCTTTACTGGAGTAATGACCCATTAATATTATTTTGTTGACTGTACAGATGATCTTTCAAAGCAGCAGTGAAATGTGCTATTAAGAGCTCCAGACAACTTACTGTCTTAATTTATAAGCAGATGCAAGCAGTAATAAATAAGAGATTAAAATGAAGTAATGGTCGAGAAAGTTTTTACATAAAGACTCTAATCTCATCTTGCTCTTGCTCTCCCCAGCCATCAGTAGCTCTCATGCTTCAAGACACAGGTCTATGGATGAGGAATTGGCTTCTGTTTCTATTGTTCTGCGTCCACTGCTGTTGCAAACACTAAATTAATGCATAAAAAAGAATCCCTTGAACAAGGCCCCTGCTCACATATCCTGGAGATATTGCTGAGGAATTGGCCAAGTGATATGTGCAGATTTCCCACGTGGTGCAGCTTTGCTGGAGCTACTGTAACTCCCCAGGCTGCTTCCTAGAGACCCTGAGGAATTAGCACAGCTCTCCTCTTCTAGTCTGTTACAAGCAAGACCAAGAATGTTTGAAGAGTGATGTCAAAATAGGTAACACATACTTAAGAAACACTGTGATACACTTTACCTCGCAGTTGGAAGAGTTTGATAGTAACCCTCCTTGCCCATACACTGCTGAATGTTTCATTAGCTGAGAAATGTAAAGCTGGCTTTTCCAGCTGAGACTGCAGAGGTGACGGGGGTCTGTGATGTGGGACAACATTTATTCTGCCTCAACACAAAAGCTCGGTCAAAAACCTTCACCCAAAAAAAGCTCAGTTAAAGAAACCTAACCCAAACAAAGTGGCAGTTATTGAAATCTGAAAGAAAGAAAAGAATATACTGTTAGTTTATGGAATACATTCTTGTTTTATATCCAGCAGACTAACTATACTGATAAAAATAATAGCATAGTTCAGGGTATCATAATTCCTTGGGTTTTATTTACTTTCTCAAGAGATGAGGCAGAGGCACAGCAATTAATGGTATCTCTTGCCACATCTGAAACAGAAAGGGATACAAAACATATATCATCCTGTTATAAGCTCCTCTGAAAAAAGAAGGGATTTTGAAAGATAGATTTCCAGTGGAAATTTTTCTTTTATTTTTTTTTTTAAAGTAACTATAACAGCCCCTCATTTTCCAGTCCCAGGAACCTGAGGCCCCACTGCCCTTCTTGGTGTACCTGGTGCTTGGCAGAAAGGATGGGTTAGGTTTCCAGTTTCATATCATCATTATTTTCTTTCTCTCTTTTTATTTTTTATTTGTAAACTTCAGAAGTTCAGGAGAGAACGTGCTGCTTCGCCTTCCCTGTTCCCTGCTGACTTCGTTCCCCTGATCAAAGCGAAAATAAGTAGGGCTGGTTTGTTTAATAGAGAGGGTCTTACCCAGTCACGCCTCTTTGTTTGCCGACATAATTGAGGAGAAGACAGCTTAGGGAATAGTGCTGCTTAATTGCTCTCACAGACGCTGCAAGGCACTCGGTAGGGTTGGGCTAAATTGGTCCTATTGTGGATTTTTGAAAAGCCTTGGTAACAGAGGAGTCCAAAAAATCCCCACCCCAAGCCCTTATATAACCAGTAAAGTAACCTTCACTGCAGCATCAGCTTTTCCCTGTGCAAAACCCCCTGGAATGAACCAGGGAAATGGTGCATCAGAGGCACTGCAGCCCCATCCCCACAGATCTCCAGAGGGCACGGAGAGAGAAGGGGTAGAATTGAACATCTGGGTGTAACGTCTCATCTATTAAAATGTTCAGCCTTTTAACAAAGTATATGTATGGCAGTAAAAGCTTCCTCCCTAATGAGTCCTGGAGTGCGCAAATCACTGCTTCTCAAAGCAAGACCAGGCTGTAACTCTCTTGATTTTAAATCAAAGGTTGGCTGTGATTCCTCAATCCTTCGCAGTCCAGAAGAAGTCAGCAGAGCTGCTAATTAGAGCACTGGTTGCATCTTTTTGGCTTTAAACCCTGAAATGAAGGGCAGGTCTGCTCTGTGCATTGTGACAAAGACGAGACCTCAGGTTCCTGGCGAAGGCTTTTAGATGAAACAAATGGAGAAGGACTTCCCAGGGACAGACTCCCCTGACCATGGAGTGAACAAGCCTTCAACAACTTGAGGATGACACTGAGGGCAGTGTTGTCCTTGCCCTGGGGGACTACAGGCTGGAGACTGAGAACTGTACTCTAATGATGCTATTAGTGAATTCTCTGACTGAACCTCTCCTGCTTTTAGAAAGGACTTAGTCCTGCAAAATTATTCTATTTTCTGCTATTAACAGGTAGAATTCAAACATAGTATCGATAAGTATTCTTACTTATTATTCTATCCTACACTGGGGGGAGAGAGGGAGATATTTTATGTGACAGTGGGGACAAGAACCTCTTTCTTTCCCTGTTATATTCATTAGAGTTCCTTTTGTTTACAATACTGTCTTACTCCATCAGACGTATGGCAAATTGTCTCCTGAAGGAAGCAATGAATTCACTAGACATACACCTAAACCTTGGCAATTATTGTCTCTTGCTACATATTTTTTAAAGCCTTGAATACTATTAATCACACAGCTGAGGAAAAGCATATGACCTTCTCTGTATCCATCTTAGAAAGATCTCATGTATTAAGAAGCTGTCTGCCAACAAGAAAACTGCAAATGGCTGAGCAACTCAAGTCCCCATAGCAAAGAGAGTTAGAGAAGCCACGAGGAACCCTGTGTCTGTGTACAGGTGCACACCTAAAGTTAAATACGTGGTTTCCCTAAGACTGCTCATAATTTGGTTCTCTGTGCCTGCATTTCATCCCTGCAAAGATAAAATACTTACAAGCAAATGTGTGAACACATCCTTTCTTCTTCTGAAGCTGTTTCAAAGCTTGCCTTTCCTAGAAGTACATCACAAATATTCCAGCCAGGTGGCAGAAGACATTATAGTGCAAGGCTAGTTAATAATTGCAGGTTGTTTGATATTTTTGCCACTAATCTGGTGCCCTGAAGCCTCTTCTGGGATTGCTGCTTCATTGCAGCTCTATGGGTGGGGACTAACGTTGTGTATTGATCTATTTTGCAAAAAAAGGAAAGATGTGCTGACAATACTACAATAAGTAATGCCAACATTTAACATTTGGCACATCCTTGAAAGCCTCTCTGCAGTAGATAGAAAAGCCTGACCAGTATTCAAATTATAATAGGAAACTATTCTAGTTCAAACTTAAAGGAAATGGCTTTTTGAAGCTTCATATTGCTAGAACTTATCAAGCATATAACTTCAAACAGAGAATATGATGGAAGGTTGGGAGGGGAATTTTTTTTTTTTCCAGACTTTCTCCTTTATTTTGCTAGAAATGACAGCTGAGAGTAAACAGTGGCTCTCCACAAATTTGAAAAGATGAGAGACATTTTAACAAGGAAAGTTTTCACCTTGACATTCTGCAGGTATGCCAGAAGGAGGAAAGAGTTAACAGGACAATAATGGGATGGCTCCCCCGGTATGTCCTTAATCCTTCAGAACTTAAAAGCCCTGACATAGTTAAAAAGTATTTTCTCATGAAAAAGAGGTTGTTAAAAAAAAAAAAACCAAACAAACAAAAAAACAAACCAACAAACCACAACAGATTTAAGCTTGTTTCTTCTGGCAACAGTGCAGAAGTCTCCCTTTTTCTATTTTGGAGGGTCTCCAAAAGTTTTTTAAATGTGCCTTCAAAATGGCTTTCACTTTTACAGGTATTTTAGTAACTGGGAGCAGGGAACCCACGTTCAGTGTGGCTGCTTCTCTTCAGTTGCCCAGTAATCTATTTTTGGTTCAGTGTCGTAGAGCATCATTATCGATGATCTAGAAGAAAATGTCCAAATTCTAAGACAAAAATCACAGATGACAGAAAAACTGCCAAATTAGTAAATAATAAATCAGTTTTTGAGAGTGATCTGGATCCAATGAACAACCAGAGTCCTTTGAACAAGACAGAAAATATGAGGTCCAGGAACCAAGAAAATAGGTCATGCTCACTGGCTGAGGTGACTGTATTTTTGAAATGATAAACACCTCAGTGTGAGCTGTCTGCAGTGGCTGAAAAATTAAACAGGAACCTTGAATGTGTGAACTGGAAAAGAATGAGTTCATGCAGATATTACTACTACACAGAGAAATAAAGGCAGAGCATTTTTCAGACATTGTGTCACAAATTTGAAAACGCTTCTGAAAAAAAAATTACAAGAATGGTTTGTGTTCTAGAAGTCCTGGCTTACAGGCTAAGAGTGGGTCCATCTCAGTAGGTTCTTTGAGAGGAGTTGGGAAGGGTCTTACAAGTACTAACACTGAGGCAGCAGAAGACATGTCATGGAGAATGTCACAGCATGATCTGAGTCCAGCTACTGGGCTGAGAAACACTCAGAATAGAAAATAGGTAAAATTATTTCAATGAACAACAGCTTACCACACACCATGGTGGATTTCCCAACGTTAAATATGTTTTTAAATGAGTTTGAGCATATTTCTAAAACTTAAAGCAGCGTTCAGTCCAAAGTGGTGGAATCTTCAGTGTGGTCACTGCCTGGGGGTTCCTCTGGAACTCTTGTCTCATGCTGTGGATGCCCATACATATTGTCTCTCTCAGGCTACTCCCACTCACGAGCCAAAAGAAGAAAACACATTTGTGGGCTTGTTCAGCCTGGGGAAGAGAAGGCAAAGCGGGGAAAGATGCAGCTGCTGCCTGGGGAGCCTCCAGGGCCAGGCTGCACCCCCAGCCTGCCCCACACCTGCTGCAGGTGGGGAACAGACACCAGGCACTGCCTGGCCATGGCCATCCTGCCTCCTGCCTCCCACCATCTGGAAGCACTCGACTGTGTTCTTTTAGGCTAATGTAAAGCACTTTACACCAGGCAATCAGCGATGGCAAGTAGATAAGTCCTTCCCTTTTGCAGTGGAGAGAAACTATTAGAAGTACTTCTCATGAAAGGAAGTGCCCTTTCAGAAATGCTCTTTGGATTTAGGGACTCTGCACAGTCCTTCATTTGTCAGCTTCCTCCTGCATTCCTCACATTTGATGGTTCACTGCTTTTAGATTTGCTTCTGCCTGGCTATCCGTTCCTGTTCTCCTGTGACTAATATTTAGTTGTACAGTACCACTGGGAGCCTCTGCAAGGTGGTAGCACAGTATATATGGGTCTCGGAGGAATTCTGAAATGACCTTTCTAAAAAAACAACAGCATAAAATAAATTAGAAAAAGGAAGCAGCTTTTGAGAAGGCTCGGTGCTTAGAGCAGCAGCTACAGAGAAGAGAAGGTAACTGTTTCAGAGAGGTTTTTCCCCCCCTGAAATGGATGGGGAAACTTCTTGAGTTTCAGTATTTGCTCAGGTAGCAATCTCTTGTTTCACCTTCAAAACTAGAGCATTATGGTTGCATATTTTAAAATATTTAGTATTTTAAAATTACTGGTAATCTGTTGCTGTTGCCCAGCTCTGGAGCTGATGGACAAAATCATAGAAGTGCATCATATACAGGAGTCAGTGGCCAAATCCTACATCCTTCTGGGGGCAGGTAAGGGCTGAGTGTAAGGAATGATTCACCATTTAACAGAATTAAAGCTCCACTACTGAGGTTTAATATATGGCCACAAACTAGCAGACAGATCCAGCCAAGGGCTGTCAGTCTCTCTTTCTCCTCTGTCTTCCCCTGATGGTCCCCCAGAGAAGCACAGATCCTTCAGGGTGCAGTGGTTACTACACAAGTAATCTGATGATGAATGTTGCTTTTATAAGCCTTGTGCCTTGTTGTAGCATGTGTTAGAGGTGGCATGAGGGGGATAGAAGGCTCTGCCACTTAGTGTAAATTATTTGGGACAGAAATTTAGTGCTTAATATCTTTGTAAAGAATCTAGTGAGTGTCTGGATACTTCCTGGGCAGACTATTAATTGCCCTTTTGCTTTCCTGTTTTATATTCATAACCCAGAACAGCTAGCCCTTGAGCAAGCGTAAACTGCACTTCCATCATATTTCCGTTTGGGTTATGAATATAACACACACCTGCAGTCTCAAAAGCACATAATTGCAAAACCACACTCAAACAGGGACTGAATAAACACTGTTGCTGATTCTTAATGAGCCATTAATCAGATGTTTAACTACAGGTAATTCCCTTGAGCACTGGTGTCCCAAGAAAAATCTGTATTCCCCCTAAGTCATAGAGAAGCAGTTGACTCATGAACAGGAAAATTGTGAGATACAGGCTGAATGAGCAACATTGGCTTCCCATGGCAACTCCTAACAGGTGCCTAAGTCTCACTGCCATGAGGCACAGGCATCAGTGTCAGATAAGGGCTTTTTAGGAGCTAAAGACTTTTGTTTCGGTTGTCAAAGGGTATATTTTGGCAAGAGCTGGGAAGATGCTCTGCTTGCCTCCTGTCAGTCAGTGTTACCAGCTTTCCACGGATGGGAGTAAGAGTGTGATTCTTCACACAGTGTGAAGTCCTCCTCTGGAATTCAATATCAAAGGAGGGTGTGTATTTCAGCTGCATTTTAACAAGGGATGGATAATTTTATGGCCACTGCTGTTTGTAGCTTTGCATGGTAAATTAAGGATAATAAAATCAGGTATTTCAGAGTGTACAACAAACTCTGCAGGGGTTAGGAAGGAAATTTCTTCCACCAACAGTATTGAATTGTTGTTTAGCTAGACTGAAATGGACATTTCTTTCATGGAGAAAATAAGAATTTCAAAATTTTATTTAAGTTCAAATGAACCCAGTGCTATATTTTGAGCGTGAGATGCTGTATTGAAAAATCATTGTTCAGAAGCACCACAGTGTTCCACTAGAACAGATCAACCTTCGAGTTAAAAAAAAAAAAGGAAAAAAAAGGAAAGAAGATAAAAGAAAAGAAAGGTTTTCCCAATTTCTAAACTTGTGTCAAAACGTGCCTGGTTTCATTCCCAGTTTCACTGGCACTAAAATGTCATATCGTGCTAAGATGGGCTGGTGAGTTACTGATGTTCATGACAGATCTGCTGTAAACAGCATTTTGTAAAGGACACAATGGTTTTAAGAGCTTATCCGTTTCTCTTCATAAAACAGTCACACATTTTCCTATCAGCCAACCAATGAATGCAGTTGGTTTTCCTCTGAAGAGCAGGCACATGGAGGTGAAGCCAACCTACACATATTAGACATCAGAAGAGCTCCAGGTTATTAGCTATGGAGAACAAAAGGGTTTAGATGATCTCTCCATCTGTTTCTCCCTCCTGTGCCAGACACACGGTGTAACAGACCGTATCTTCACAGACATTTTCCAGGTGGAAAATGTGCACACAAGAAGCCTGTGCATCAGCTCCTATATCTATTTCCCAAAGCATAAGCTCCTTCCATCACGGCTGAAGGAGCCATATCCCAACAGTAGGCATTTGTAAAGCTGGCAGTTAGTGTCTCATTCGTGCTTTTATTCCCTAGATGTTATTTCCTCAAAGGATGCTCGGTTTAGCAAAGTAGTTATATAATAACTTGTTAATTAAATACTCATTGACAGTCCATGCCTGCCATTTTTTTGTGGGGGTGTGTACAAAAGACTGCTTGAGGGGACAGTGATTGTGCTTGTACTTGACTTCTTGCTGCATAGGATAGCTGTGCTCCTGCTTGTGTTGCTCCCTTCCTCAGAAACCTGTGTAGAGACCGGACTGGAGGTGGCTTTAGGAAGACTTTGGGCAGCAAGGCACTGCACTGTTGTACAGCCATGTCCCAAAGTGCTCCCAGACCTGGGAAGGAATAGGTGGAGAGGTTGCACAGGTCTTCCTATGAGTGGTCTGCTCAGCAGCCACCAGCAGAGCTGCCTTAACAAGCATGTCCCACCAATGTGGGTGCTAAAGAGCATCCACGTGACTAAAACACACACCATTCACTAATGGGAAGGTGTTATTCTTCATCCCCTCCCATGGGAAGTGTGGCTTGCTGTCAACAGACCCTGAATGTGCTGCTGCTTTGCAAAGCAGCCAGTGGCTGTAGCACATGGTACTGCCAACCCTCCCTCCTAGATGCAATCACCACCTTTATTTTCCCCCTTCCCGGCTCTTGGCACAGCTGTCAGCAGTTTTCAGACCTCACATCTCCCCCTGCACTGAACAGAGGTGATGAGAACCCTGCCACCTCGGTGCCCTTCAGCCAGCGAAGCAGTGGCAGGTGTGGACTGTGATCACACACAGGTTTGCTTCTGTCCTCACCTCACCTGCTGCTGCTGGTGGCCTGAGTGCAGATGAGTTGATGAGACCTCATCTGACAATGAACTTCCTCATGGTTCTTGGGCTGGTGTCATCTCTTCCTGCTGCAGATGAGGCATCTTCTTGGTTTGTGGTACCTGGTGAGGGGAAGTGGAAGGTAAAGAGGGGTCAAGGTAAAGGGGGTAGATAACATCAACTAACAAAAGAAGCACTACTAGCTCCAGACTTGCTTTTTTAGACAGAAGCATGGTAAAAAGCCCCTCTATTATTCAGTAATATCGGCATGGCCATTTCTAGTTCAAACAAGGGTGAAATGCTCTGGAAACGTAATGAGAAAAATGTAGAAGTCTTGTGTTAGGCTGTTCTTGATGAAACAGCACTTGTCATACAAAGGAGAGGATATATCATTCATCATTGCTAGTTTTACCTGCCAAAAGAGAGCTACAAGTTTTCTCTTTTGTATCCACAAATCTTGAAGTTCACTGTGACCTGTCTAGATGGTTTCTCTCTGGGAAAAAAAAAAGTGTTTTGAATCTAATAAATAATCCTCAGGAATATTTACAGAAGATGCATAAATGCCAGCACCTCCCCTAAAGATATAGTTCAGTGTCTTAAAATCAACATATGCACACTGGGTGACTGGTTGTGAATATTCTCCCTAAAGAAAAACCCAGCCAGGCAGGCCAGCAGGGTGCTATGCAAATGCCTGAAGAGCAATGATCTGCCTTCATTGCAGGCTTAATTTATGAACTAGATTTATTAGGTCTTTTTATTGAATGAATTACTGCATATCCTACTTCTTCCTGTGTCAATAGCTGTGTCCAAGGAGAAGGCAAAAAAATGAAGGGCAAATGACCCAAAGCCTGGCACCACTTTGCATGTGCAAAATCACTGTTTGCAAATACCAGTTTGAAACTGGTTCCACTTGATGTTTTGTACCCAGAAGAAAAGAGGCCAAAATAGGCACTGCAGTTGAGAGTGAAACCCTCTCCCATGGCACCCACAGCAGAGCTTGGCACTGCTCTCTGCTAAATGGCAGTTCAGCCACAGGAGATGCTCCCCAGTTCATGCTCCTGCTGCTTCCTCATCATGGCCCTGCCCAACGTCCTTTGTTCTCCACTGCCTCCCAGGGAGCAGGGACAGAGACACAGCATGAGGAACTGGAATGGTGCTCCTGAAAACAGTCTGAGATTGTAGCAGAAATAAAAAAGAACAGGAAAAAAATTACATTGTGCACAACATGTCTTGAGCTTCAAATTATTGGCCCCTGCTATATGCTGGGTGCTGTTGGGAACCTTTTCAGAACTGTTTGGAGAACATAACTGATGGTCCTTCACCTGTAACTCTGCAGCGCCACAGAGATTTTGTTGGCAAATAATTACTTTTTTCCTTTTTAAATTGCAGCTTAGGGATCCCCCCAGCTTCTGCACCTGACAATTGAGGAGAATGATCTAAATTCTAATATCAAATTACAGACAAGTAATAGACCTAAAACCACCTTAATGTGTAATGAGTATAATGTTTAGCACATACCCAAGAAATATTCTTAGCACTGTTAGATCAAACATAATAAAAGTGTCTCCATTAAGTTATGGAGTACTGAAATCACAGCAATTCAGCATCTTGTCATTATAACAGAGAAAAAGAGATACTGAGATATTAGCCCTGATCTTCCAGTCATCTCCAAACCTGTATGTATTACTGTTGAGGCTTTTTGCCTGCATGCTTTTTTTTATATCTATTTATTTTTTTCCCATAAAACACAGATGTTTAGCCTGTATTGTATTCATACAAACAGATCAGCCAAATAAGCATTCAGCTGCTGTGTGCATGTAAGTAAAATCATTTTGCACGTAAGAAAAGCAAAAAACAGGCCCATAACCAAGGAAACTGTCAGCTGAATTATCAGAAAAAAAAAAGGATGCATGTGAACATGCATTCCCTGATAGATGCCTGATCTCTGATGTTGGCCCTTTAGTGTGAGATTGATGTGGAACAGTTTTCAGTTTTGACATTGTGTTGGACTCATCAGAGATGTTGCCATTTTTGCAAGGAGAGAAAGCTGGTGTCTGGCTCAGCAGGCAGCAAAGGAAAGCAGCAGAGACTCGAGGAGGTCTGATATGCCTTTCTTCCAGTACAGCCATTTGGGATTTCTATGTGCAATACTTTCTACTGATCACACATTGCCTTTTCCCTCAAATGCCTCTGTGCCACGTTTACTCTTCTTGATTGTTTTTGGGACCAGCTCCAAATAGTACTCATTTGCCTTTAATTTCAGGGGTGTTTTGAGAGATGCAGGGATCTCTCAAGTACTTGAGGAATAGTCATGAGGATGGATGGATGATCACGTAGGCTCTGTGCACACAATGGGGTGAAGCAGAACAAAAGTCTGTGCGACACGTAGCATGGGGATATAAGTAGCAGAGTTTAGTTTTGAACTAATTTTAAAATAGTGGAATTTGATTTTCTATGCTCCTAATTCTGCCTAAGTGAACAATAAAATCAAATTCCTTCAGACCAAGCACACTGCAACCCCAAATATTTAAATAGAGTTGAAGTGTCACTGAGGGCTGAGCCTGCCTATGTAAAGTTCCAGTGATCCTCAAGTGCCATGGAGGTGAAGTCTGGGCATCGCTTACGTGGGCACAGAAGAGAACAGAATCAAGGCCTTTGTGTTCAGTAATTTTGACATACTAATGTATTCAGCTCCCAATCACCTAAGCATCAAAGCAATTAAGTGTGGGGTTTTGGCAGTGCATCTTAATTGTGCAACCTTCCCTGCAGAGCATAGATGATCAACCTCACATGGCAACGCAGAGCTCAGGACAGGGAAGTCCATCTCCCATTCAGCTCCTGTATCCTGGTTAGGAGTTCTCCTTCCTTGCAGAGACATCAGTTGGTGCTCAGGGCCCTGTACCCTCGACCTGTTTCCCCTTCAGTGTCTTTGATCCCATTATTGGTACTGTCTGACCTTGAAACACCCTCTATTTTTTGTTTTTAAGTAGATTAGGAAGAAAGCTTCTTGGAGAGCTTAAAAGACTGTATGCTAAAGATGATTTCTGCAACCTGATATGGATTACCATAGTTACTCTGTCTGAGCGTGGCAGTTTTCCAACTCCTCTGCCAGGAATGATCTAAAAGCTTTTCTTTTATTGTGTCTTGAGGTGAGAGCCTGGCTTTAAAAAGCTTTCAGAATTCTAATTCTTCCCTCCAATTTGTTGGCAGGGGGAGTCCAGCACTGCTCCATCTGATGTCCGATATTGCTGATAACCTACAAACAATGCATTCAGGATCTCTGATTGTGCATGTCCAATCACTTAGTTAATTGAGAACACAGGGAGATGCAGCTCTTGGCATCCCCATTATCTCTCCAATCTCTTATTCCTCCAGCCTCTTTCCAGGCATAACTGTTTAGGGTTTGTGGCACTCTCACTTCTTCATGGAACATGTGCATTTGCTGGGCCAGATCTCTAGTTAGCAAGAGCAGCAGAATGTAAAGGGCAGTCTCTTGAGTCTTGTTATCTTCTTATGCACAGTAATAGCACAGTCTGCATGCCATTCATGATTTTTATTTAATAGAGTTTCCTGGTGTGTATTTTAGGATTCATTTAAAAATACATCAGTGATGAGCAGGGTAGGAAGAAGAAACCGAGCCAAAAATTCTCTCTAAAACTAGACCAATAACTGTCTCCTCCTGCCTGCAGCTGACATTTAGGAGTATTCTTAAATCATTTTAAGTGATTTTTAAAAATCACTTCCAAAAAAAGGAGTCTGAGGGAGAGACTATGGGTGTATTGCCTGATGCCAGCATGAGTGGGGTGAAGAAATTGAGTCCTAAGTTAATGTTGAATTAATGTTGATAAGTGACTAGAGTGAAACTGGAAATGGCAGACTGCGAGTAGAATATCTCAGCATTGCTTATGGCACCTTTTTAATTATGAAAAATCCAGGTTACTTTATGTAACAATAATTTCTTCCTTGGTATTTTAACTGGGGCTCTTGTCAATATGACATGGACCACGGCATGGACCACCACGCTGACCACACGTGGGCAAGGAGCACTTTTTCTATTTATGTCTCTATTTGGCAGGTCCAAGATCTGCCAGGGAGCTTGTCAAGGTTGGGACAGACCTGTTTCTTCCAGTCTCAAATTAATTCTTTATCCATGAGACTATTTTTTATCCTGCTGTACTGTCTGGAAATGATAAATTATTGCTGTAGATAACAAATACTTTCTTCTTCTTCCTCCCCACTGGTTAGCCCTTGTTCATAGTGCTGTCCTTCCTGGCTTCAATAGTCGGGTTAAAGCCTGTGTGAAAACCCAGGTCATAGTGAAATGTCAGCACGCAAAACCAGTCCAGAATGTCTGGATTGCTGATACAGACATGCTGCACGTTCATCCATCTCCCTCCTGAAATCAATAAGTGTTCTCAGCTCCCTGTACGAGGGGTCCCAGCAGAGCCTTCACTGTAAGTTTTCTGCTCTGCTCTGTGGTTTTGGCTGAGCGTCCTGAGGTGCTCCTCAGAGCAGGCTCATGGCATGGAATCCCAGGGCTGCTTCAGCCCCTCAGGACTGCCAAGCCCAGTAGAGATGATGTTTTAAATTCCATGAATATTTAAACCAAAAAAAAATCAAGCCCTAAAGCATCCTGCTTTTCCAGTTTGTGAGAGCTCTGACCAAATACAGACACAGGTAGTTTACTTAATTAAAATTAAGCCTTCTTTTCCATTTTCCTTCTCTTCCTTTTCCAGCAGCACCCCACTTAATGCCTGTGGCAAGATTCATCACCTGGAGGCTGGTTTTTTATAGGATTTGACAAAGATCATTCAGAAGTCAATATTTTGCCAAAAGCAAAGTGCTAAGTCTAGTGACTTGCATCTAATTACTCCTTTTCTTTTTATGTCTTCTTCTTTTTCCCCCTCCTCTTTTCATTGGGGCTTTGAGTTACTGACAGCAGAGCAAATGAGTTATGCTCAGGAGGTATGAATGCTTCAAGTTTGTACTGGGCTTTGCTCTCTGCCTCAGCTTCATTTTGCATGATTTCTGAATAACAGCAGGAGCACTGAGAAGCCGTCATGTCTTTATGTACAAAACATACAGCTCTCCACTGAATTCTTTGAGGTTTCCTTGTAACTTGATGAGATAGGCAACAGTGGTTCCGGCAGGACAAAATGAACTTGTTTAAAGGAGCAGAGTAGGGAATGGGCAAAGGAAATGATGTGCCCAGATACCTTTACACTCCTTCAAATAACATGGGCTGAACAAAAAGAGGTGGATTTTACTACAAAGATATTTTCGTCTTTGTGAATGGACCTTACATAGAAACCAGCATAAAAATTCTCTCAGCAGCTGGATCCCTTCCTAAATATTATCACCCTTCAACCCATGAAGTTATGGCTCTAGCTTTGTACTAAGGTAGTTAAAGAGCAGATTTTTCTGGGACCCTAAATCAGAAGCTCATGTGCAGCAGTGACTGTGTGCTGCCAGGCACGTGCACAAATGACCCAAGACACATTTGTTCCATTTTGGTAAAGTTGTTTCTGAGCTTTTGCAAAGAAATTTATACCGAAGATTTTTGGGTTTGTTTGTCTGATTACCTAATGAGTGCTAGTGAGGTTTTGTAAGCAGAGCAGACGAGGAGGAGTACTGAGAGGAACCAGATACTGTGCCCCTACTTTAGGCATGTGGTCCCATCAAAGCCCAGTTTACCTGTGAAACTTTCCTAAATTCAGTTCAGTTTCCCCAGGAGTGAATGAGCTAATGCTCACAGGGTAGTATGGAACATGTCTATATGGATTTCAGAGAGAAGGTTGTTGTGAGTAAGTATTTGCTAAGACTCAAGCAGGCTAGTTAGTACGCAATCATTTTGTGTTAAATAATTCAAAAGCTGTTGCAAAAGTAAATTAGTAAGTAGTCTAAACAACATGGGTTTATGGCAAACTTTATCAAAGAAACCTAATTTTTCCTCTCTGATTATATTACAAGTCTGGTTGACAAAAATGATTGAACAAATTTAGTGCATTTAGACTTATGTGAGGTGTTTGACTTGGCAGTGAATGGTGTGCTGATTAAACATTAGCACCATTCAGTAACATTAGAATATGCATTAAAAGGCTAACAAAGTGCCTGACAGGGCTCAAGAAGTAGCTGTCGATGGGGAATCAGGGCTGAATGGACCTGTGGTTTCTGGGGCACACGAGGGTTAAGTACCAAAGCTCTCTGTCGGTTATATCAATGGTCTGTAGCAAAACACAAGATGAAAAATATTTGTAAAGCACAAAGAGAATGGTACCCAGTGAAGAAGAACGGAGGTTGGCATTGGGGTAGGTGAACCTTTTGGTAAAGAGGATGAGGAATTCATCACGCTCTGTGTTGGCCTGTGCAAGGGCACGGCCCTGCAGGCTGGAGCACGGGGAGCGCTCACGGGATGAAGGGAGCAGTGATCCAAGAAGCCTCTGCACATTGATCTTACTGTGATGACCTGACAAAGGGAATTTATGTGGCCTATAAGTATATAAACAAGGGAGTACTGAATAATAGGAAAACAGGGTCATTTTACTTTTATTGCAGCATCGCTAAACCCAGGTCCCAAACAGCAAAATATTATGTTGAAACTTTGCAAGGATATGAAAAAGTTGGAAAGTGGATGGGAAAGAGAGGTGAAAATTATCTGAGGGTATGAGGAAATGTTTTACAATAGGAGGCCTGAAAGGCTCAATGTGTTTCACAGACCAAAAAAATAGTCTGAGGTGATTTTTTTGTGCATGAGTCCGCTTCTGGGAAGAAAATAACTCTGTCCTAAAAGGAAAGAAAAATGAAGGAAGAGCCTATACCTGAAAGCTGAAAAGGATATTATTAAATGCGATGTGGGTTTTAGTGAGTTTTTTGGGGGCTTATTTTATTTTAACTAGGAAGTCATTTTAGTCATTAGAGCTATTTATCAAGAGAAAAGAAAAAAAAAAAGAGGATTCTTTGCTTTTTGATGGCTCCAGAGCAAGACTTGGTGTTTTTCTCCACTATTGACTTTCTTGGGACTTACAGCTCTGTTCAATTAGGAATGGCTGGGTAAAATACAGTGGCCTGTTATAAGGTCAAATGAAGATCTAATGAGTCTTCCTGGTCTTCAACTTGTTGACGCTGTAACTGCACGTGAACACACTGATATTGAAAACAGCCTCTCCTGATTTCAGAAGGAAAAACTCTACCAGCGTTATTAACTTCCTCGTGTGTGACAGTTGTTGCTCATACATTTTTAATGTTTTAATCTGGAAAGCTCGTTGACATTTTGTTTTGAAACACACGGTGCCGCTCCGCAGCGGAGTACATTTGTTCCTGCAGCTGCACCATCTGGGCGGGAGAGTGACGGGGCTGCCCGGGACTGCTCTGCCCAAGCAGCCCCAGAGGTTTGGGCAGGATTCCTCAGGTGCTGGAATTGCTCCACTGCCATCAAACACGGTTTGTGCTGAACTAACGTCGAGGCTGCTTCGGGCGGCTCCAGCGCAGCCGGGGCTCAGCTCTCTGCTCAGAAGTATCAGCAGCGACAGGCAATGGTATGATAGAAGGAAGAGATTTATGGTGCAAACCTGATTCCAGCATCAAGCTTTAAAGATTTAGAGGCAAAAGGAACAACTACAGTTATGAAATATGTCAAGGAGTGTTTCCTATCAGGAAGCAGTGAATGAACTCACCACAGCTTGGCCCAGCTGTGTCTGTATCTACCCATGTTGCAGGGCTCTGTCTCCAATATTAAAGCTGACCTTGTGCTGAGCCTCTGCACAGGAGTGAATGTCTCTCTGCTCTTTAGCTGCTACCCACCCCGAGCATAACTCTCTTTGTCAAAAAAATCCTCATATGGATACAAATTATGCTGTGCTCTCATTCCCAAAGCCCTGCCAGGTGGGAATTGCCACCTTCTCTCCCTGCCCCTATCCGGATCAAGCAAAGTTTTGGTTTAGATTGTCCCAGCTCCAGACTCAGCATAGGGGATTCATTATAGATTTCCCTTTATACCATTTTTGTAATGCCTTACCTGTTTCTTGCAAGTAAACCTCAATGAATTCAGATCTCATGTAGCTGTCGGTGACCTCAGGGACCTTGGTTACTGCAATCACAGGCAGCAGTCCCAACATGCTCCAAGGCCAGTGCCTCTAAGCAGGGAGGAAGGAATGGTGCAGGGGAGCCTTTAAATTCCAAGACGAAACTATAATGAGCTGTAATCATACCCAGAGTAACTTCCCTGCTATAATTCTCAGCAGGAAAACAATTACATTGCAGCAGTATAACCAGACAGACATGTTGTAAATACAAAACATCCTTTGGAAATACATGCTCTATATTCTAAATACATTTAGAATTAAGGCAAACAATTCTTTTCTAATTAGGATTCAAGGCAGACATGCCGAGGGGCTTTGGGTTTGTTTTTTTTTCCCCCTTATGCTTCTACTTTTTTGTTTAGCAGACATTTAAAGGCGCTGTGTCAGTTGATATGTGGACAGCACACTCAGGCTGCCATCGGGGAAATGGCAGGGGAGAACTGACCCCCACGCTCGGCCCATAACACACAGGTGGTTACTTCTGTCCTTCTGAGATGAAGGCAGGGGTGAAGAGGGGGTTTGGTTGGGTTTTGGCACCAGAGAGGACAGCAGGACTGCTGAAGCACAAAGCCAGACGAGATGCAGCAGCTCTGCTGAGCTCGAAGGCTCCAGCTGGTTTAATACCCTCAGCATGCGCTGGTCACTAGGGGAGGATAGAGGATCGCAGAGCCTGTGGGTCACAGACACACTCCTCGTGAAAACTGGAAATGCTGCAAGATCTGTCTGCCTGAGATCCTGCTGCTTCTGCTACAGCAGAACTGGGAGAAGCAGCTGGATATAGAAAGGAAAGGCTTGCTTTCTTTATGCCTTATTTGGTGGAGAACACCCCGTGTTGATACTGGGGCACGTTGTCTTACCCCAAACATTCAGGATTTGATTGATGGTCATTTTAAGTGGTAAGATGTTGATCTGCCAGAGCTTATTTTAAATTACTTGGCTTGAAATATGCTTCTGAACTCTGTGCAGAGAGCCTAAGAGATATGTAAATGTAATTTTTTAGGATCCTCATTCATCTTTTGGGAGGTTTTAGGCAGCATATGTCCCTACACTGCTCAAAGAAGTAAAATTTGGCCAATTGCTGCTCCCTTGTCCAGTCCCTCTTGGAGAAAGGTAACTAGATAGGCTGGGAGAGTTTCTTAGTTTCTACCATCCCTCATCCAGTTCAACAGGAGAAGAAGATGGGGTGGGGGGAAGCAAGGCTCTAAAGAAATATATTTGAAAATCTACATAGTTCTCTGGGAACAGAGACACTTTTTTCATATATATTTTAAAATCACTCTCCTGTGGTACATTCAAAATGATGGTTTTATAAACCTACAGGAAGTTTTTCATTATCCATTGAATACTTTAGATATTTTCCTATTAGAGGAAAATAAAATTTATGTGCTTATATCAGTCAAGGTATGGCTTCACGTGTTGCAATGCCCAATGACTTATTCTGGAAGTGACAAAGTTACTGTGAGATGTTCTAGCACCTCCTAAGTGTCCATCCTATTTCCACTGGTGTTAGTGGACATTTTACCACTGTCTGTAATAAGGACTATATTGTAGAATTTAGGGACAGTAGGGTGAGTTAAGGTTAAGAATAGTGAGTGCCAATATCCACCATGAATGGAAGTATTGCCTGAGGCAGAAGATCAGGACAATGCCTTTCTGCAAAGACAGAAATAACCAAAATTTCACATTTTGAAAAAAAAAATAATAAAGGAGAGAGAGAGAGGAGGAGAGGAATAAAAGAGAGATCTTCCAGGGATCACAAAGCCAAACGTACTAGCGCTTTATTGCAGCTCTCAAAAGTTTAGAAGTGAAGCCCATAACGATGAAATGCATGGCTTGAGGGCCAGAGCTAAATCAGGCTCCCAGCACAGAGCAAGGGCTGCTCTATAGATATGTTTGTCACTGCAAGTAAGGGCTGTGAAGCAAACAAAAGGGAACAGCTGATGTTTAACAGCCACTCTACAGCCACAAAGCTACCTCTGTCTCACATCTGAAAGCTTGTATGGGGAGCACATTATAGGTTTCTCTGTGCTAGCAGGTTGTAAACCTGAGTTTCCCCTACATATGCCCATTTTCCATGCTTGTTCTTTCTTACTGTGAGTGAGTAGGGAAGACAGGTTCAGGATGGAGCTTTAGATTTGTAGTCCTTAAATTTCCATTCAAGTTTTCAGTGAAAACACTAGTTTGCATGTACCAGAGCAGGAGCTTCTAAGAGCACAAACACTTTGTGCATATGCAGAAGTGCAGATATATGTACACACACAGGTACACACACCAAAAATATAAACAAGAATAATTCTGCTAGGCATTCACAGAGCTTCTGGTCTGAAGAGAACATGAATTTTCCTATGTATTTGTCTTCTTTCCGGTGTTTTCATTACAATGATTTGATTTGCTTAGAGCAACAAACACCACATGGGGTAGGCAGGGAAATAAGCAATTGTCTTTACATTTCGCCTATATATATACCATTAGCTTCACACAAAATATGACTCACCAGCAGCAGGTGTCCTGCTGTTATGTTAGGCAGATTAGTAATGATAGGGAGGGGGCTGCTCTCCCTATATGGCATCCCCGAGGGAAGTTAAAAATAGCTCAGACTTACAGCAAAGTAAAAGTATTTGTGGGCTTTGAACGAAGTCTGCTTCTGAAGGTAAGAATCAGAACTGGTCTGTTTAATCTGCCATTCCTTCCTTTTTTCTTTCTTCTTTTTTTTTTTTTCCTTGGCAGCTGATTGGCAAATGTTATCTGGCACAAGGCTGGGAGTTTGGAATTACGAACAGTCGTCTTCCGTGTTTTGTGGAAACAGGGTGGGGATTGACCAATTAAAGGAAATCAGTGTAACAGCATTCGCAGCCCAGGCAGAAACAGCAGAGCAATGTGTCTTTTTCTTTCGCCTCCCTTTTTTTCTCTCTCTCGGTTGTTAGAGAATCTGAATGGCATATGAGCAATCCTAGCATGTGACTGCTCCGAGTAGCAGGCAAGATATTGCTGGTAGTTACTCCCACCACGAAACAAGTCCAGTAAGCAAAGTTGTCTATAAAGTTATTGTAGCAGCAGAATATGAGAAGAGAGGAACTGTTTGTATTTCTGAGGTATGTGCAAATCAGGGTGCTACGTGCGCTCCATGGAGGTGTGGCTTTTCATCCTTGCTGCTAAGTGCCTGTGTATCTATATACTCAGACACACCAATTGACAGACCACTGCCTAAAAGGAAAATATTGTTTTTCAGGGGAGAACTGTGGAGGATAATTGTATGTGTATGATTTTTGTGTGTGCACATCCGCGTGCATCCACATCTGCACTGATGCAGGGAGATCCCGAGCAAAGCCCCACAAGCTTTGCATTGAGCCACCACCTCTGTGGCTTTGTGCAGGACAGAAATGGAGTTGTAAGGGCTGAGTTGCACTGCTGAAAAATGAGATACAAGGGCTGCTCGTTACACCACAATAACCTCATGGGCCATGATGGATTTCCCCTGACTTTTTCGAGTGGCATCACCAATACTGACAATGAGCAACTTTGGTGTTGTGGAAACCAGACAAAAATCCGACAGCCCCGTGCAGGGAGTCCCCGAGAACAGCAGTGTGTGTCACACACCTGTGTGAGCACGTGTAGGCATCTTCACCGAGACCTGCCATCCCCTGCCTCCGAGCCCAAGTGGATAAGGACTTTCTGTGTGTGCCTCCTTCTCTGCCCTCAGTTAGTGCTGGTTTTGGCAAATGAGTTTGAGAGGGGTGAGCGTGCCCAGGGGCCTGGCTGTGGTGTGGGGAGGAGGTGTCATGATTTTGATCACTGTGGGTGTCTGTCTGCCTGAGCTCCTGCAGTAGGTGTTGGAGCCCATCAGCAGCATGCCTGGGATACCTGGGCTGTTCCTTGAGTTAGTATCAATTCCTGGCTGGGCCAGTAACTCCCTTGGCTGGTAGAGGGGAGATGGCAGAAGCAATCTAATTTTAGCTCCCTGATGTTGGGCCAGCTTCTACTAAAATCAGCATCAATGGCAAAACCAACATTAATTTGAGTGGGAAAAGGATTGAACCCAAATTAATATATGCTGGCCTTTGTAATTATCTTTATTGGCTGATAGGGAAGGAAGACCTTATTCACTCAATGCATTTCTGTGGCTGCCTGGCTGTGCTCCAGTGATGCACCAGCCTGTGAGCAGACGGGTTGGGAGAGTGGGACAGGAGTGCTGTATCCCTGCATGAGGGGCTATAATTCACTGTCATCCCCAAATGATTAAATCCTGCTTATTTCAAACCAGCAGGTAATGGAGCAACACCCACAAATATGGTGGGTAGGATTTAGCTCCAGGTGCTTGTTGAAAAACTTCTCCTATTGAGTCCAAAGTTCAAAATCCTGGTCCCTGTGAATGGTCACAGAGGAGAGCATGTAAGGTTTAGTAAGCATTAAACATTGTGGTTTTATACTGGTAAGAAGAGTGAAAATTGAAGAAAACAGCTGAGAAACACAAGAGGACAGGTCAGCTCTGCTAAGTGCTAGAGATGGACATAGACTAAAGAGAAATCCTATTTGGCAGCACAGAGAATCTGCTGGGGTTGCAGTCTGAAACCTGCTCCACAATAATGGTTTCCTTCTCCAGTAAACCAATGTATTGATTAGGATAAGCAGAAAGGATCAGTCTTGATGGGGATCTTCAGGGTGTTTTACTACACTGCTTAGTTCAAATTAGTTGATATTCATGTGTTTTTCTCTCCAGAGCTAACTGGATATGACAGCAGAGAATGTAATTTAGGGCTTTTTTCTCTTTCTGAAAATGAATTGCTACATGAGATTTCATTTGCTTACACATATTTATGGGCGGTCCCAAAAAATCTCATTTCCATTGTGCCAGCTCCTGTTTAGCACAGACTTAATTTTGCAACTTTTAAATAAATTCTCTTGACAAAATAATATTATGGCATATTGAAACAAAGCAGACATTTCAATAGGAGCACGCTAAGAGCATTGTTCCTAAATGCACACACCAGCGTTATCTTGGTGATAGCCCAATGACCAGTTAAAACAAGGTAGGCCCAAGATGCCATAGAAATGTACTGTAGTTCTGACCCTTTCGTGGGCTATCCAGTGCCCTTGGGTCTCCCTATTTGCTATGAGAGGGTGCACAAATGATTTGCTATCAAGAGGTCATTCTAGCTTGTTTATTCCTCTCAATAATAATTCATTACAAGGACATCGAGATGCAAGCGATGCCAGGCAAGCTCACGGAAAGGAGGTCACCACGGTGGGTGCTGTCAGTAATCTCCCTGCAAGGACCACAGCAATTCTTTGGGCTGGTCTTCTTTTGCTGGCCATCTGCTTTGCATTCCCTGGTGGTACTTCAGTTTGGATCTCCGGTCTGTTTGTCATTTCAGTCTCCCACTTTATTATTTCCAGAGCCAAGTGAACCGCTGCCAAAGCCAATGCAATGAGATTGCATTGAGAGCTTTGCAACATGGTATACTTTTCTTTTTATCTTGAAGCCTCAGCTCCTGGAATTAGTTGATTATGTTAGAATCCCAGCATTCATTAAAAAAAAAAAAAAGAAAGTGGATCTCTGCTCCTCCAAAACTGAGGAAAAAGCTTGAGAAAAAAGGATCTCTGAAGACTTAGTAATCACAGACCAAATAAAAGAGGCTTTCCCCCCGCCCTTGACATCAGACTATTTTACAGACAATCATCCTATTTCTGAATCTCTCACTCCCAGTTTTTTGAGTTCTGGGTGCTGGCAAACCTGAGAAGCAGCTGTTCCTTTCTAAAAGCAGGGAAAATAAGTAGAGTAATCTCTAACAGGAACAGTTATTTTAGCTTTGCTTGTGCTGCCTTTTCCTCTGCCCCTTCAGCCCACTCCTGCCAGTGGGTTGGCACGGCACAGGGAACCCATTGCAGCAGCTCAAAGGACCACTCACCTCCCAGTAAGTCCCAGTGAGGAATGGGAGGACAAGACTTTGTGTTAACCAGGACTGTGATTCCCTTGAGGTCAGGAGTAGCAGCAGCTGCTGCTGTCACTGACCCCATAACTTTAAATAATCTTAGCTATGGCTGTCCGTGGCACATCTGAAATGTGATTAGGGCTTGCCCAGTTCTGGGATACAGACTGTCACTCTTTCCTCAGCTTGGGGATATATTTGGGATGCAACTACTAGAGCTGGGAAGGGTCCATCATTTATATTTCTGTTTGCCTAGTGTGCTATTTTCCTACTTTTATTTTTCAATAGGAAAAGAGAGGACACTTCAGACTGATTTTGACAAATATGTTTGTTGGTCTGGATTTTTCATCACTCTGGGCCAGGGCCTCAGGGAAACATATTTGCTTTTATTGCTTTTTTCCGGTAACTAAATGGAATTAGCATTCCCTGCCATTGCTGGCCAACTGGATCCAGTGCACAGTGCAAATCAGTGCAAACGAAGGACAACAACACTTTCTGAAGTAATGAAAATAGGGAAGTACTAAAAATGAAAAGAATAACAGAAAAGAAAATGAAGAGCCACAGGTCAAATTTCTTGCTGGACTAACTTGATAGAAGTTACGGTGCTTGATACTTCCCAGTTTTGCTGATGTGCTTTTCTTTTGCCCTGACAGTTTTCTTCAGTAATTTGCATGTAACCTACAGCAGGTAGAAGGAGGGCATGTGTAGAGGCACCAGTGTAGGGTTATATGGTGCATCCCCTGTCCTTTAGTTGGGAATTGATTTTACAGACCTCTGATGAACCAAACCTGACACTTCATTGGAACTTAAAGGGCAAAGTGAAGGTCCGGGGCTCATAGAAGGGAGAGCAGAACAGCAAGTGGGCATGTGATGGACAAATTCTCCATGAACACAAGTATAACCTGACCTGGTACACCTGCAGTCAGTAGCTACTGAGCTTATTGCAAACAAATTTTTCTACGTTGATTCTTAGCTCCAGAATAAAACGTGGAAAGAAAGCATTCATTGCCATCTGCTAAAATCAAAGTATTTGCATATAGTTGCAAAACAACCAACTTTTAAAAGTAGAAAAACCCATTTCCACTGATCTCCTCTCCAACACATGGAACTCAAAGGGAAAACCACCTGTATTACTTCTGGAGCCTTTGTCCCACACTGGGCAGCTGAGTGCCTGCTGGGCACAGTCTCCTTTGCTAAAAGGCTTTGGCAGGGAGAGGGATGGGGAAAAGCAAAAGTAAAAAAAAAAAACAATTAAGAAAAGGAAAAATGGAGGAAGAATTGCCCAGTGATGGGCAACAAAGCTGATGAACGATCTGCAGCACAAGTCTTAAGAGGAGGAGCTGAGGGAGCTGGGGGTGTTCGGCCTGGAGAAAAGGAGGCTCAGGGGAGACGTTGTTGCTTTCCACAACTACATGAAAGGAGGCTGTAGACAGGTGGGGGTTGGCGTCTGCTCAGGTAAAAAGCGACAAGAGGAAACAGCCTGAGTTGCACCAGGGGAGGTTTAGATTGGATACTAGGAAAAAATTCTTCACGGAAAGGGTTGTCAAGCAGTGGAACAGGCTGCCCAGGGAAGTGGTGGGGTCACCATCCCTGGTGTGATATGCAGATGTGGTACTTAGGGACATGGTTTAGTGGAGGGCTTGGTGGTGCTGGCTTAAGAGTTGGATTTGATGTTCTTGATTTTAAAGCCTTTTCCAACAGGAGTGGTTCTGTGATTCTATGAGATGTGGGGGAGGAAGGGGAGCAGGAAAAAAGGGCATGGGAAAGCGGGAGGAAACGGAGAGAAGGGGAGAAACGAGGAAAGGGGAGAACAGTGGAGTGAGAAGGGCGAAAAAGAAGAAAAGTGGGGTGAAAGAGAAAAGGAATAAAAGGGAGGGAAAGGAATAAAAGGGGGGGGGGGAAGGGAGGAGGGAATTAAAAAGAAAAAAAAAAAAAAAAGACCGACACCAGAGGAGGCAGCGGCGGTGCCGGTGGCGGTGGGTGCGGCCGGGGCGGGCGGAGGCGCGGGCGGGCAGGGCCGGGGCGGGCAGAGCCGGGAGCGGACCCGCCCCCGGCCGCCCCCCCGCGGGGCCGGGGCGCCGCGGCCGCGTGTCGGAGGCGGCGCGGCTCTGCGCCGCGGCGAGAGGCAGCGCCGCGCCCCCGCTGCCGGAGGAGCCGCTCCGCCGCCGGCCCCGCGCTCCCGCCGGCATGATCTCCTGAGGGACCGAGCCTGCCCGCGACCCCCGCCCCGGTGAGTGCCAAGGGGTGCCCGGGCGGCGCTGCCCCAGCCCCGCGCTCGGACTTGGCGGAGTTTCGGCGCTTGGCCAGCCCTGCCCTTCGCGGGGAGCCGCGGCCCTTCGGGTGCTCCACGGGTCGCGGTGGCGGTGCCCCCCGCGCATCCCTGCCTCGCATCGCTCCTTCGCATCCCTCCCTCCGTATTCGTATTCCCAGAGGGAAAAGTGGCTCCCGGCAGCGGGCGGGCTCTGCCCGGCCCTCCGGAAGGCTCGGCCGAGGTTTGCGGGGGATGCTCTGTGTCTGCGGGGGGCGAGGTTCCCGCGGGGAAGGGACTCCTGGAAGTGACCCGCTGGGATGAGGCTGCGGGGGTGCGCGGCTGGATGGAGCTGCCGGGCTGAATGTTAACAGCGCGCGTGTCGGGGGGGCTGCGGAGAGGGGCTTCGGCACCTGGGAGCAGCAGGTGAAAACGGGTACAAATCAGGCTGAATCAGAAAAAAAGCTGTGCGAGCCGCGGGGAATGCGACGGGTACCACCAGGGGCAGCGGTCGCGGCTGCTCTGGTGCCGGGGGAGGCTGCCCCGACCCCGGGCTGTCCCGTCGAGCCGCTGCCGGGGGTCGGTGCCGCGGGCGGGTCTCGGACCGGCCGGGCTGAGTCCGACTGCAGAGCGGGGCTGGTGCGTGGCACTGGGAGCTCCGCAAGATGCGAACTTGGGGGTATGAGGTGCTGCTTACAGGTGAGACTAAAGCTCGAGTGTTTCCTGCCTTGTTGTTTTGTCCCTATGGGGAAAATGCATCCAGTAGCAAAAAGTTTCTAAGTAACGGATTTTCAATGAGAAGCTCCTTTCCCTGAGTATTACAGAATTTCATAGGCTTGTTGGGTTTGTTGACAATGCACTTCGTTTTCTGGTGGTCTTCTTGAGGAGTAGCTACTACTGCAGAAGATGCCTTTTGGGTTGCAGTGTTAAGAACGTTCGTTGAAGTGTCTTTGCTTTAGCATTTGCAAATTTCAGATATAAAATGTAAAAGGCGAATAAAAAGTCAGCTATAAATATATATCAGAATATGAGAGGGTATAAAACCCATGGAGCCAAGTGCTTCCTGTTAAGTCAACTTTTCAAACGGCTTCTCCCTAGACAGCAATTCACATTTTTCAAGGGGAGAAAGGATGGGTGAAATTGAATTGCTCAAATTAAGTCAAAATGAATTGCTTAATATTCAGAGGGGTTGATAAATGAACCATTAAATCAACACTTGCATAGTGTCTCATTGAAAAGAAAAATGAACAACTCTCCATTGTGTGCTGGGCAGAATAGGTCAGCCAGTGACGTTGCTACATCAGTGTGCTGAACTCAGTCCTCCTCCTGCTAACAGATGTATTTGCTCAGTGACATTACACAGGCATGGGAACAAGCTCTTGTGCCCTCTGTGATGAGTAGCAGCATCTGCTCTAAATGACCATAATCATCCCAGCTTCATCTCGAAGGAGAGAAGTCTTGGTTATGTTTCATTTGGCAGAAATTAACATAATTTTGTTGACTTCTCACGTTGATGTATATCTGTTGAGAATCCACTCTTGTATTTCAAAATATGTTTTTGTTTTCTTCCTCCCCTGAGGAAGAGCTATATATTTGAATGCCAGTTTGAGGAAGAAATTATACTGATAAATGGAAAAGTAAGAGTCATCATTTTGAAACAAGGCAGAAAAGATTCCTTGTAGTAGAAGCTCTTCTCAGAGCATCACTTCTGAGCAATGCAGTGTGAGCTTGGCTTCCAAACCCTTTGATTAGCATAGGTACAACTGTTGCAATATTCTCGATGCCCCTGAAAAATTACCTATGTTTTTGCTCCTTGAAGTCCTTGAAATTCTTGTGTTGGAATGCACTGAGGATGTTGACTCTATCCTTATCGTGCCTTCTGGAAACTTCTGACACTTTGTTTGAAGAGTTGTGGATCATATGCCCCTGGTGTTTTTCAGCTGCACCTCTTTGCTTTGCAGGTAACTTAGAATAGCTAATTTTGCTTAAAGCTTTTAAAACTGAGGACTTGACAGCTCTTTTGTTTTGTGCATGCAAACCGAGTATTACAAAGGGGAAATTATGAAGATTTTGATTTTTAATGCTCCGAGAAACAGATTATCCAGGCTCCAGCTGAACGTGGGGTTGTAAATTGACTTACAGCTTGAGAAAGCTCCCTGCCTACATGTCATTTGGCCAAGAGAGAGAGCCGGTGTGCAAATCTTCAGACAAGCAGGGCCATTTATTCAGGTGTTTATAATTACATAGAAGTGTGTTACGTAATGTGGTCTGTAGCTCTTTATTTCAGGTGACGTGTGTGGACCCACCACACTTGCACAGATCCTTTAGGTGATGGATTAGAAGGTGGGTGCAGTAGAAGTTGCTTGAAGGCATAGGGAGCTTTATATCATCTGTAATGAAGCAGATGGACAAGTAGGTGTGTTTTGCTCATGGGAGAGGAGGTTCTGGATCTGGAAATACCTTTACTTAGTACCTGATGGTGGTGTGGAACATTTTTTGGATGCTTTGCTATTCTTAAAGGCCAGGGTAGCTGCAGGTACTTTTGTGTGCCAGCAATGTCTGGTTTTAGTAGTTTTCACTTCTTCCAATAGCCCTGAAGAATAAAGAAGTGAAAAAGTTTTTCTGAAAACCTACTGTGCCTTGTAAGGTTATCCTGCTGCTTCTGTTTCCTTGCTTGCTATTTTTCTCTGAAATCATAATGCATTTCTTTAGTTCTTTTGATAAAGACCTGAACTCAAGCTTGCTGGGAAATGGTCACTGTATGCTGAGAAAGTGCTGGCATCTTATTGACTTATTTTGGGAATACTGGAGGAAAATATACAAGATTCACTTGCATTGATTAAATCCTCCAGGGCAATCTTCTAACACTGCAGTTCTCTAGGTGAAAAATTAACTTTCTTCATTGTCTACTCCTGCTTTTATTTAATTTGTGTGAATCCCAGGCTCTGTTACCAGTTTACATCGAGTCCCTTAGGTGTGCTTGAAGTGGAAAGTATCTCGGCTTAAAAGCTCATGCACACTATCACTCTCTTGAGTCCATTTGTCTCTGGCCACCAGCAGACGCCTTGATCCTGTCAGCCCAGAACAGTAACAGAGGCAGGATTTGCACCAGCCCACAGTTCCTCACCTTTGAAATGTTTCCTGGGTGGTTGTAAAAAAAAAAATTATTGACAGCTACCTTGGTGCTTTTCTAGAAGTTTTGTCAAGGTACCACTTTAGGTGCAGCTTATTGAAAATGTTTGGATTTTTGGATGTGGAGTGAAAGCATAGGAGCTTTCTGCATTTCATCTGCAGCTTTTCTTAGCACAGTGTACAGCTAACAGCTTGTCTCTCACTGATTTTAATAACAGACTTCTGCTGAATATACCTGGAGTTGTTTTAAAACATATTAACTTTTCTGGGGGCAGTAGGTTACTAAACAGTACAGAACTTTGCAATGTCTGTTTATATAACCTTGAAAAATCTTAGGTTTTAGCTACATTTTATGTTTTCCCGCTCCTCGGGTTTAAAATGGATCCTATGGGAAGGCTGGTATTTTTTCCAGTTTGGGGCTAGATATTTAAAAGAAAGCTTTCCCCTGCCCACTGATCAGGGGCTGGTATGAGTAGCATATCTGTGCATTTTCCTTGTGAATTCTGTGCTTTCTTCCCCTCTGCCTCAATCAGCTGTGCTCAGTAACAAGCCACTTCCAGGTGAGCTGTGTCTGACTTGTTTGGAAGCGGTTCAAAAGGATCCCACTGACATTACCAGGCAGTGGGTCACCCTTGAAATCCTGCCATTCTGGCGTCAAACTTTTTTTTCTTTTCTTCATCCCCACCTTGATTCCTGATGTATTTTTAGCTGCTGTTCTGTTGAATTTGAATAGAGCTAGTGAAAATGGATGTGGATTGGGTTGGTGGTTTGGTTTTTTTTTTTTTTCCTTTGAGAAATAGGGGGTTTTATTTTTCACTGAAGATGGAGCCTTAGGGTGATTATCTGCTCCTCTGCTTAGCAAGAAAAGGTACTGGTTCCTCATGGAGGTGAAAACTTCTTAAAGTCTCAGCATCACCACTCAGTTCAACCACAGAATCTGATATGGACATTGAGGTTTTATTATTTTTATTAATTTAATTATGGTTTTAAAATTGAGCTGCTGCACAGGGAGCTCCCTGAATCTAATGCATTGTAGAGTGGTAAGCTGGTAGTATTGCATATACCTATTATTTCCCTTCTTTGTCCCAAGGAAACTGTAGGGTGTGTCAGGTTGGGTGCTGGAGAATTACTGTGAATGCAGAAGAGCAGTGCTGGGACCACATCCAGGATTATGTTGTCCACTGCTGGGATGAGCCAAGATTTGCTACGATCACCCCAGCAGATGAAGTGCTGGGGTAGGTAGTCTTTTTATCTGTTTCTTGTATGGAAGACATGTGAGCAGTTAGTCTCATTTCTTCTTTGCAAGTGTGGCAGCGAGAGCAAACCATCTAGCTAAGATCTTTTGTGCCTTCTCTGGAGGTGTCCCTGGTCTATAGCTGAGGTAACAGCTTTCCTCACCTCAGCAGGTCTTTGCACCAGCCTGCTCAGCCCTCAGCCGAGCCGTGGGGGTTGGCAGCTCCAGCCTGGCTCAGCGCAGTCTCTGGGGTGAGGTGGGAGCGTGAGGCTGAGCATGTCCCCGTGCCTTTCTTCTTTTTTTCTGGCGTTAGCCTGAGAAATAAAGTTTGTTCCCGTGCAATCCTGACACGACTGAAGAACCTCTTGCTTCAGGCAGCTCTGTTACTCTCTGTAGTGCTTGGATTGCTCAGCAGAGGGAGAACAGACCATAACGCAGAAGGCACCTAAAACCAGCCAGAGCCACATCTCTCTGACAGACAGCAGGGAGAAGAGTCCCGAAGCCTCCCTCCCTATGTGATTTTTTTTTTTTTCCTCTTTCCTTCTTGTTTTGACGCTCAGAGCTAAGCTGTGATTTTTCACCCCTTCACCAAAAGTAGCTGCCTCAATCTGTAGGTTAATGGACTATTTCAGATGGCAGAGTAGGTGATAGAAAAGATGAGTCCAAATCCAAGAAGCAGCATGCTTGAAAAATCTCATACGTCCAAGCATTTCCTAAATATTCAGGAGCTTTCCTAAATATTTATGAAGAAATGTTGGAGTTGACCTTTAGTGACTGAAGCTTTACAACACATCCAAAGATAAACAAAACAAACCCCTTGAATTAGTTGCAATTCAAGCAGCAAGTAATGCCCATGACTCATTTCCAGGTCAGATCTTTAACTGTTGTAAATCAGCATAGCTCCATTACCTTCTCCAGTGCTGTGTCACTTGTGCCACTGGCTGGAGGAATGGCCTGCTGTATTTTGGGGGGTAAAGTTTGAGCAGAAGATTGTCACTGAAGGCTTTTTTATTTTTTTTTTTTTTTTTTTTTTGAGGATGGGACAGATATTTGTTTTAAAGAGGAAAACCTGTGCTCAGGCTAATAGGATAGCATGGTTCAGTAGAGATTTGCTCCCCTGTAGCATACTGTGTGGAAATCCAGGAGAATTAGACATTTGTTTTTTGTCAGAAATGTCGGTTTAATGTGATAAAGAAAACAGCTGTTAAAATGCTGCCAGATAAAAGCAAGATGATAAGTATGAACGGGGGAAAAAAATCTAGGAAATTCCATTCAATTAAATTGAATTCAGCCTTGTGGAGCCGTGGCTCTTTTCCCATCTGCCACCAGCCCAGCGGGTGACGTGGTTGGTTTCAGGGCTGTGTTTTCAGAGCAGGGAGTATTAGTGCTCTTACACTCCTTAAATCAGTGAGGTGCCGTTTGCTGAGGGGTTTAGTAGGTAGATCAGATCAGGCTGTTTGCTCTGGTAGCACGAGGCAGCTGAAGTGGAGTGGGCTCCAAATTCTCCCCTGTGTGATCAGAGGTTGCGACGTGGCTCTGCATGGGGCAGTTCCCGAGTAAACGTGTTCTTTTGAAGCGTGAGCCAAGAGTCTGCAGAGGCTGATGGTAGGGGTCTTAGCCCTCTTTTAAACAGGGAAATGTGCCCAATAGGCAAATGTGGGATGTGCTACCCAGAAAGCAAAAGGAGCATTGTTGAGAGGTGCCCGTGAGCCAGGGGGGAGAATCAGTGACGGCTTTCCCATCATCTGCACTTTCCTGTAAACCAAATTCAAACCAAAGCCAGCTCCGAGTTTACTTTAAATGTCTTACCGTTCCTCAAACCAGCTATGAAGGATCTGTGTTTCTTTCCTGTCAGAGACCAGTCTCTATCCTTGCTTCCAGCTAAGCTCTGCCAGGTCCTTCCCAGCTCACAGTCTGCCTGTACCGGCTGTGCTCTGCTCAGAGCAGGCGGTAGGGGCGATCAGACCGAGCTGATGCTATTAACAGCACGAGAAACACCTCTCTCCTGAGGAGGGTTGTCTCTGCTGATAATGAGCTCTGTTTCACTTGGGACTGAACTGCTGCCTTAGGGATCACGGCGAAGCACAAATGAGGATGCAGCACTGGGCACTTCTACAGCCTCTCTTCTACATTGCAAACAGCTAATTAAATGAGAGCCTTTCTGAGCTGTTGGGCTGCTGCTAGACTGGCTTCCCAGAGAAGAATCTTGTGCAGTTTGTCTTGCTCCAGTAACTTCTTGAAGTCTTTCAAAACTGTGCATTGCAGTAACGCCCAGCTTTTATTCTGACTTTTAGGCAGTTGCAAGTGTGACATCTGAGAGTGGAGCTGGGGAGTGAAGCTTCAGCTGTGCTGAGAGTTGTTCATGTACAAAATGCATAGCCATGGTGTGGGCTATGAGAGCCTTTCTATGACTTAAAAAATAACCTGCAAATCTCTGCTTGTATTTGAATTACAAAATCGCTTATACAGAAAGCATAAACTTTTCTTGAGTGTCAGCATGGGCAGCCTCCCTCCTCTTGCAACTTATTTTATGGATATAAATGGGATGTAACTGGATTTTCTGCCTTGTTCTATCTGTCTGAAGGAGGATAAAATTCACTGTTACTGTCACGCTCAGGTAAAACAGTAAGACCGAGTTTTAGTGGTTTTACATTATCAAGTTCACATATATTCCAACTATAAAATTTTATTTTTTAGTATACGCGACTTCTCAAAGAAATGAATCCAAAATAAACTTTAAAGCAAGGATTTGCCTTATTTAACCTGACTATTTTTTATTTTGTTTCAGTGAGATCACAGAAGAATCAAAGCCCTTACAGAGAACAGCTCAGTTTTCTGCTTACATGTTGCTTCTGAAGAGCTGAGTTATTTTGCAGTTTTGTTCACAGAGCTTGCAGGAAATCATTAGCTGTATTACTGTGTCAGTATGGGCACTGGGAAATCCACTTTTATCTGTTCCTTCTTAGCAGTGTACTGCAAAAGACTTGCCTTGTGTGTACTGAAACATGATTAATTTTGGGGGGGTAATGATGAAACTGCAGTGCTTTGATAGGTTGAGTATTTTACACTCTGCCAGAAATGGATACGTAAAAGAAGATATTAGATCTGAATGATATATTCAAGAGCAAGTTATAGGTTTGAGTTAGCTAATAGGGAAGAGGCCAGCCCTACTACCACTGGCATCAGTGAAAATACTAAGAGTGAAGTCAGGCATGCAGTAATTAATTACCTACAGATGATGGTTTTTGAAGCTGTGAATAAAAGATTTTATGTATTGTTTGAATTGTCTTAAAAATAAATCTGTTAGATATTTTTCTTTTTTTTTACCCTGTTTTCTTTGTTCCTCTTCTTTCTATCTGACTTCAGCAGAAGAGCTCGTTGGCTGCTGAGCAACAGGCACTTCCACATTCCTCTGCTCAGGCTGGAGTATCTGACAGTTTGTGGCATGGGCCCTTGTGCAGGCTGATGTTATATGCTGTTACATGCTTTAATTTCACACTTTGAAAATAATCTTGAAGGTGGGCATTTTATTGGTTTAGATAAAAAAGCACCTACACACTAATTACTGAGTGTTACGGTAATGATGTTTTCTGGAAACAGGTGTTTCTGAAAGAGCTTTGTGAAGCCAGAGGTGAATGATTTTAAGTATCACATTTAACAGTTGTCTTATTACTGACATGGAGGATATTATAGTTATTATAGTTGAATCAGAAATAGAAAAATGGTGCACTTAAACTCCATTGTTCTTATTTTCAGCTACACTGTTGTGAAATGTCTTCACTGAAAAGTTGAGGGAGGATAGTGCCTGTGAGGCTGAGCTGGTATTTGTGGGAATAGTGAAGGGAAAAGCATGGCATAGTGAAAACCATAGCCTATCTGAGAGAAGAACTGAACCTTTGGGAGTAACCACCTTTACTTTTCTCAGAGTGCTCTCTTTGTTACGTCCCGGGGAGCTGCATGTCATTTTGTCCCTGGTTCCCCCCAACAAATTGCAACATATTTCCAAAGCCAGAATACATAATGTTGTTAAACTAGTGTGTGTTACTCTTAGTGTATCTTTACAGCTGAAGAGTCCATTATTTTGATGCCTGTGTGGCACATCATGAATAGTTGCAGTGCTGGAGTGTATTGCCAGTAGTCTCTGCTCTGTCTTGAAGAATGAAGGTGTCTAACGTGGAAAATGAGAACTGGTTTGAAAATGAGTTGGAAACCGATCCTGGGGTGGCTCTAAAAACCTTGGCTGTGGCCCCTTATTTGACTACCATGAAACTGTGTGTGTTCAGTCAAATCTTTTGAAAAATAATACAGCACAGAAGTTTGTAAATAGCAGAAGGGTTTCTTACACGATTTTGTGAATTAATAGTTTCTGTGTGGGAGTGTTCTCAGCACCAGAATGTACAGTATGCCAGGACTTGCGTCATTCTATTGTATTTTGGTTTGTTCATAGAGAAGAAGAGGAATTAAGAGAGACTGGGGAGATTCAAGAAATCAAAAATGATTTCTCCAAATTTTACAACCTGGGCAGTTGGTAATTACTCATGAACATGGTGGGAAAACCTATAGTGGGCATGGAAATTATGCTTTCAGAGAGTGACCCAAAAGATGAATGTGTTCCTGATGTAACAGAGTAGCTGCTTCATGTGACTGTTTCATCCTTTCCTATTGTTTTGCCAGGAAAAGAAGATTTGGGTTTAAGGTGGGAAAAGGCTGTTTTATGCTTAATGGCACAAACCCCCTTGGTCTTCATGTGCTTCTTGTGCTATGCAAGGGTGTTCTTACAGGGATCAAAATACTTCTTTTTTGGCCCTTCCATTTTCCTACACTTATGGGAAGCTTCTGATCTGCTTGAATTTGGCTTTTCATCCAACCTGGACATGAATCTTTGAGTTACAACAGCATAAGTTGTTTAACAGACCCAGGATGCTCTAACCTAACCTGAGCATATTATCTGGTATTTTAGATGTCTCTCTGTTCAGTGCTGTGCTTAGTACTCCCTATGTATACCCTTTATACACAGAAGTTGCTTTTTCCCTCAGCTTGTAGAGGGGAAAAAGGCAGCATGTGCAGCTTTTCAGATGAAAATAGAAAATTTGGTGTCCAGCTGAACTTAGACCTGTCCTTTTTGGGATGGGAGATGGCTCTGGAGGGTGTTTTTTCTTTTCTAACTTATGAAGCAATTTGAATCTATTCTACTCCATAATTTCAAGCCTTATATGATATTTCACATTTGTTACCCTAATAAGACCAAAGGTAAAATTTTATAGCACATTGTGAGCCGAATGGTTAATGTCTTATTTAATATCTTTGCTTCCAGGGCAGATGGAAGTGAGAAAAGTGTCTCTTGCAGATCTCAGCCCAATTAATACAATTTATCTATACATGCTCTGGCTTATCCTGCTAACACTGCACAAGAAAGTAGAAATTGTCCTCACCGTGTCCTCTACCTCACAAGAAAGTAAGAACAGTGCAGGTGGTCAGACAAAAGGCTCACATAGCCCAGCATCCTGTTGGTGATATGTTTCAGACCTGGGTGGTTTGGTTCTTCAAGCTGTAGAGTCCCAATGTATTCCTACTGATGCATTCTTGACATGTAAGGATTTTCACTGTTCAGAAATAATTTTGGTCTTCTGATCCATCTCAGTAGCATGTTTTTGTATGTTTTCTTTTAAAGATAACCAGAAATAGATGCATTTTTTAAATGTCAGAAACTCATGATTTATCTGCATGGTATTTTATATTTCAGTCTTGATATGTTTCCTGAAAAGTTCTAAAATTATTCACTGTTTTTTGGTTGCTGTTGAGCTGATGTTTCCAGAAAACTGCCTGTAGTGACTACATCTCTTTTCTGCATTATAACAGGTAATTCAGAGCCTGTCAGTCTGTGTGGACAATCAAACTCCTTTATTTCAGTGCATTTATTAACATTTAGTTCATGCCATCATTTTGCTGTCCAGTCACAGTATCTTGAGACTCTTCTGTAGCTTTCATGTCGGTTGTAATTTTGCCTACTCTTAATTGTTCTGTTTTGTCAGTGTATTTAGCAGTTCATTACCCCCTTACCCCCTTCTCAGACCATTAATGGATATTTGGACCAGTACAGGTCTCAGCACAGATGCTGAGGTGATGTGGTAACAGCCTCCCATGGTTGTGACAAATGATTCTTTATTCTTTCCTTTACTTCAGGTTTTTTTTTTCCTAGTTGATGATCCATAAGATACCTTTTCTTTCTATCCCCACAAAGTCTACCTTTTTTAAGGCTTTTCTTAAGATTCTTTGAGACTCTTTGCTGAAGGATTTGGGAAGAGCCCTGTGTACTGCATCAGCCACCTGGATATCCCTGCAGACCATGTCACCTTATTCACACACTGATTAACTCCTTCAGGGAAGTGTAACAGATTTGTTGTGCATTACTGCTCTCTGCAAAATATCTGACTCTTTCTGGGTATGTAATGCTCCCACTCATTCAATTCTTCATTATATTTTCTATCAATTCTTTTTGTATTGAAGTTAAACTCAGTGGTCTGTATCTTTGAACATTTGGCTTTTTTATGAAATGTTCCAACTGTGGAAAGACAATGAAAGAAGTCAAATATGGTTTGCATAATATTTTGTGAGTATTATGGCGTTTTGGGGTGTTTTTTTTGTCCCTCTCCTGACTGTAATGTTACAGCTTTGTTCAGAGTTGTGGGGTCAGAATCAGAAATCATGGAAATAATGCATCAGCATCACTGATACGTCACCATGGTGTTATCATGCAACTCTGCATGACACTGCTGAATTTCACCATGAAAATTTTCAAAGCGGTGCCCTGGGGTTTACAAGATAGACTTTATCAATGGTAATAAGCTTTAATCTATTTATTGCAAGGAATGAATTGAACACTAGAACTAATGTTGACTGAAACCAAATGTTGTATTACAGTTTTAAGCCATTCTTGTACATACAATTATCAAGACATAGGGCTGTCTGCATGCCCAGAAAAGTAACTTTATTGTCACATTTTAAAGATTCCAGAAATAAATTTACAAGTTAGGAAGATGCTTTTGTTTTACTCTCTACATCTTTGCTCATTGCTCTCCAAAACTCTAACAGAATACCAGTACTGCAGGCTCCTGACGCCAGCATTTGTCACTAGCCTTGTGTTGTAACTCTGTTTTATGGAAAATTTAATGTTAGAAGCTTATCTATGTTCTCAGCAGGAGAATCTGAAATATATATATGAAGTCTTGTAATGAAAAGCAGTGGGAGAAAGCTACAGTCCTCATAAATACCCACCTTGGGAGGGGCTGGCAGTTCCCAATCCTTTTTGTTTTGCACTGTTGGTCTCTCCTGAAGCACCAGGTCATGGTGGGTACATGTACCTGTGACCTTATGTGCCAAGGCTAATAGAGCTATCAATGCTCTCCACTGTAGCAGCAGAAAGCTTTTACTCACTAAGTTGTCGTCTTGTTCACTGAAGGTTGGGGAAAAGTCTTGTCCAGGGGTTACAGGACTATTGGGTGTATTTTGTCTCATCAAGAATTTTCTCTCTGGTCCATGATGGTGACCTTGTAATTTAAAAAAGTCATTTATTGTAGAAGAATGTACTGTCGTCTTAAAGATGAAACCTGGGCTACCTGTTTTGGCAGTGAGCAGATTTTGAGACTCACATAATAGCCTCAAAATCTCTTGATAAAATCAAAACAATCAATGGATGACTTGGACATAAAATTAAATGATAATTCCACCTAATTTTGTTGTTCTCCCTTCCATTGTATCTGGGATTTGCTGTGCCTCACTTGCAGTTAAAAGTGAAAGAGCTTTTATCATTCACAGAGCAGCTGCACTCTCAGTTCTGAGCCATCTTAGGGTGGTGGCACCTGAAAGAAATAAAATTTCCACAGTTCCAGTCACTTGGTCCCAAGAAGGCAGAGCTCTGAATGTGACAGTAGCTCGACATTTTCTTTGATGTTGCTCTTGGTGGCAGGAGTAGAGTTTCCAAATGCAAACTATCTGTGCTGCTGCCCTTGTGCTGTGCCCCCAAAACTGACAGAGGTGCCTCTGGTCACATTTTGGGTTAGCAGGGTTACTTGCCCAGTCAGTTCATGGTGCTCAAGCCTTGCTGGTGCTGCAGTGACTTGGAAGGGTGACAGGTCCCAGAAGCATCAGCATCTCTTTGTGTGAAGAAACCATCCAGCTTTACTGGATCTGGCACACGGAAAAAATTAAACATTTTACTGGGGAGAAATCACTGAACTCATTCTCATTGTTGCAATGGCTTGATTTACCTCTCTGTGTGTGTGTGTGTGTCCTTGCTTGTTCCTGCTGTTGGCAGGGTGGGGGAGTGCCCTGGTAGCTGCCTTGCCATGAAATGTGTGGAATGTAAGATGCTTCTCAAAGGTCCTGCATGAATATTCACTGTGTGCCAGGTGCTGGAAGGTGCCTTCGATCACATCTGATCTCGCTGGGTTTCACTGCACTTGTATAAATAAAAAATCGTTGCCTCAGGTTTTTTACACAGCAGGGCTGGTATTGGCAGTGGTACCTTGTTAAAATGAAGGACTGTCTGTCTTATTACAGATAATGTGAGACCAACCTGCATTTTCTGGTTTTGACAATATACTGTACCAGATAAAGTCCAGCGAGAGTTATGTGCAAGTTCAGTCACTTTAATACTTTTTTTTCAAGAGCTGAAAGAGTTTTTAGTCAGGGACAGGTGAGAATTTGATATTTGCTGCTTTTAAGTTGTACAATAATATAAGAGATATTTCGAAGGATAGACATGCCAAGGACAGAAACGAGGAATTACAAAATCTGATTGTAAAAAACAGTCATCAGTGTGATTTGCATCAATGATCTCTTTAAAGCAAGCTCTCTGGTTTTGTTTGCATGCATCCTTCAGCATGAGGTTTGCTTTGCCCATGTTTATGGCAAATATGTATTTCTGCGAGTATTATTTTTAGAGGCTGAAATATCAAGTATATGAATATAAAGTGCTGCAGATAGGATGTGTATACTGTGTGATTATGGGTGGTTCAGAGTATCATGTACTTTACAGCACTTCTTAAAAAGTGAGAGAACTCTTGAGACCGTTGTCACTACAGTTAAGCAAGAATTAAAAGAAATATTAGGTGTCTAAATCCCTGTAGCATTAATTAATTAACTGAAAATTAGGTGGCTAATAGCTGTAGACACATCCAAGTTTAGTTGTCTAATTTGGGGTCCTCAAGGCCACATACCATCACAGGGTGATTCAAAGCTCTGAATTTAGAGCCTGATTCTCTTCTCTTGACTATGTGAGGAATTGAGTTTCTCAACTTGATGTTTAAATTAGCTGCCTAGATTGAATCAATTCTTCACTTCTCTCTGCTTGCCTGTTGCATCTTTGAAAACAGTTTCCTGCTTCCTTCCTCTCATCTTTATTTTATTCTTTTTGAAAATTAGCTAGGATTAGTTTAGTGGTAATGGATATGGATAGTGGATTCAAGTGATGGAACCTAAGGAAACTGAAGATAGAAGCACTTTCCTCTTTATTGAAAAATTGCATCTTGTTTCCATTTTGAGCCTTGGTGGATCTGGCTTTGATTTCCAAATGCTGGAACTTGGGCAGATGAGGGAACCCCAAAGCAGGAGATGTACTTTCCATGTGCAGGAATTAGCTAGTTGTAATTAGGTTACTTTTTCACCTTTTCACTCATAAATTAAATATGCTTAATTCCTTTATTTTTTTCAGGCATTTCATTTTGATTAATAACCAAGTATGGTAATACCATTAAGCTGTTCCAGCTTACTGTATTTTAGAAGTATTGTGCCAGTGCTGTGCACTAGTGGTGTACCTAGAAAACATGGGAGAGATGGGGGAAGCTTTTGAGGTGGGGTCTGGCCCTCAGCACTCCCTATGGTGTCATGGTTTGAGAGAGGGGCTGGAGGTTGGTGGACATTCAGTACTGATTGTGCATTGGAGAGAACTCCCCAGTGCCATGAAGTCAGTGATTCCAAGAAGCCCCAAAAGGGAAAATGGAGCACTTCCCACAGGGTAAGCAGCTGGAGGGAGGGAGAGTATCATAGACCTTTTGTCTTTTTTGTCTTGTCAGTGGCATTGAGGCTCTTCCCAGAGAGAAGAAAGAAATGGGGAAAGATACAGGTTGGTTTCTTTTTTTTACGGTCTTTTTTTGTCCATCCAAAAAGGCCAGAATTGTTTTTTGCTGTGTACAACTGTGAGATTCAGTAATGATGTTGTTTTTAACTTGCCAGCTGGAGAGAACCAGAAGGGAGTAGCTTCTCTGCCCCAGTCCACCTCTGCAGCCTGGGGTCTCTTCCTGAGGCAGGAATACATTTCTGGTTATCCCATTCTCAGTAAGAGCTGAGCTCTTCTTTGGTTTGCAAAGACAAGGGTTCCTTTTCTGTCACATTCATTTATTTTGAGTACAGACAGTGAAATCCCAATCTTCTTTTGTGTGTTGTTCAGACTGGATGACAGAGCTGTCATGTTCAGGGGAAGAATAAAGAAGAAGGCTCAGATAAAGCAGCTCTGGGTTCCTGTGCCTGAATTCCCCCCTGCACAGTGCTTTGTCCTCTGTGGTCAAGACACAGTGTGTAAGGAGGCAAAATCAAGATTCCTGAGCAGGCTGCAAATTGAACAAACCATTTCTTAGTTTCCTGCCTTTTTTTTTTTTCCTCCCCAAAGGATACAAAGGCATGGAACAAACCATGCGAAAACTGATTTGCATTGCCATTAAAACCTGATAAAAGCAGAAGTGAATGCTAATATGCAGCTTTTTAAGAGTGTACGACAGTATTGCCATCAGGATCACAGAAAGTAAAGGTCAGCACACAGAAAATATTTGGATATCAAATCAGTGGAAGTTACACAGAAGATGACCAATCCATCCTCTGGTTTACTTTCTGTGTGCATCCCAATTCCTGCAATTTCCAAGTGTTTATTTTAGCTGTTCACATGGTTTTTAGGTTTTTTGGGTTTTTTTTCCTTACTTTTTTTTTAACTGATTTAGACTAGAAATACTGTGCATTCCCTTCAAGTAGTTTTTGCTAAGAATGCCTGGTGTTTAGAGAAAAATAATGATCAATAACAGAAAATTAAATCCAAGACTTCTCAGTTTCTTTTTCTAATTAACCCTGAGAATTAGTTCCCTATATTACAGCTGTCTCAAACAGGATGAGTGAGGAGCACAGGTAGCTTTGGTACTAACAGGGCACAAGCAGCTTAGAACATGTTTTGATGGCTCTTTAGTATTTTGGATCAGTAATACATTTTTGGCAGCATCAAATGTGGGGAATGCATAATCTTTCCGAGCAACCAATTAAAATAATGACTTGGATGGCAAGTTCCTCTCCTTTTTCCTCCTGTGTATGGCTGTACCCTTCCTATCAAAGAAGTTGTATCTTAATTGGCAATCCCCCTGCATCTGCTCACTCTGTCACCCCCTACAGAGAGGCATAGTGCTTAATTAAAGGGGAGTTTGTGTTTGTTTATCTCTGGAATTTCACTGGTGTTTATGTAGACGTTTCAAAGGCAGATGAGTTTATAGAGACTTAGATAAGTAATTAATCCTGTAATATTATTACTTTAGAAAATGGAAAAAAAAATCTAGGTTTGTGGGAGATGAGAAGAAGCCCCAAAGTTGCCAAACTTGTTATGTGTGTTGGAAAGGGATGTGTGGTGAGATCCACCAGAGGAGCCAGTCTTCCTGGGAAGGCAATATGACCACCATGAAAAGTGATGTTTTTGTTGCACCATTCCTCTAATGTGCTTTACCTCTGAAGGAGTGACTGCTCCTGGAAGCCACCAGAGAAATTTTAGTCTGTGGCCATTCAAATGAGATTTTACATGGGGGAGTGTTTTATAATTGTGAAACAAACTGAAGCCAGCAACTCATTACTTCTAAGCCTATAGTTATATAACTTAGTCTCAGGCCCTTTGGAGTTATGTGTCATCTTTAACTCTCTAAATTACTTGCAGAGGACCACATGCTTCTGTCATCAGAATTTTCATTATAATCACTCCTGAAGTGTGATGGGATCCCCTGAGACAGATGTGAAGTTCTTCACATGGCTTCAGATACCAGTGGTCTGGAAAATATTGCTTTTCATTGTAAGAGAAAATGAGTGAATGAGGTTCTTGGGAGCAGCATTTTCCCAATGCCATGGCTTTTTTGCTACCTCATATTCTTCTTCTTGTTCTGCTCAAATGAAGGCACGTTGCCAGGGATCTGGTGGCTGGACTTTGGGAACTGCTTACAGCACAGTCATCCTACCAGGCTCTTGCTAGGATTGCACTGACCTTGAACTGGGAAAGCTGCTCTGTACCCTTCTCTTCTCAGGCCAGTTTCTGCTGAGAGGTTGAGCTTCTGCCATGTGAGATGTCCTGTGGCTTCAGCTCCCTGTGAAGCTGAGGGACGGTTAGTATTCCACACCACTTGGATTTAGAAGATGCTTGGAATCAGATGATAAAATGTCTGATCATTGTGAGTTGGGTTTCTTCCCCCTCTTTTTATTCCCCATGCCATGCTTTAGCCACAAGAGTGCTTAAAGCAGTTGGTTACTTGCCAAGGGAGAAATAAGGGCAAGTGTAAGCACAGTTGTGACTGGTAACAGTAGCACATATGTATTTCATAGACCCATAAGGGACAATGTTGGAGTTTATCTTGCATGAAACAATGCTGACATCTCGCGATTGGAACCATGCTACATAGATGGATAAGGAGTAGTAGTGCATAACTGTGACTGCCGTGGCATTGTTTGAAATGTGTGCAAAGCTAGAAATTTCATTTGAATAGAAAGCTGCTGAGTATTTGGGATTGACTCCATGATGTTCTTTCACATTGACTTGCTGGGCACTTGGCACAAAATAGTCTGGTTTAGTCCCTTCCAGGCTTTGGCAGTTCTGGACCATGTGCACAACATGCTCAAGGGCACAACAACAAAAAGAAGTAGTGAATTGAATTTATGCTGGTGGTATGGCCAAGAAATAAAGCTGCTGGATAGATTAGTTGGAGTTGTAGTACTTAATCTACCTCCACTGGCTCATTAAATATGATGAACCTAAGAAAGAAGGTTGCTCTCGTGCTTTCTCTTAAGTTCAGAGCGATCTGACTAAAGTGGTCCTGTGATGATCTCTCTGGCGTGTGGTTGGAGCAGGGATTGGAGCATGAAGTAGAAAGTACTTAGATATGATGTATTCTAAACTGCATTTCTGCTCCCCTGAGCCAGAGAATTTAATTGCGTGTCTAATGTAGTTAGTGCAGAGGCAAATCAGTCCCTTGCTTTGCTCACTTGGGTGAGGGAGGAGGAAGTTAGAAATTGAAACATGAATTGCCTGAAATTTTGGTGATATTTTCAATTTCAGTTTTTTGTTTATTTGATTTCTGTGATTTAGGGGAAGAGGGTGTAAAGAGAAGGTTTTCTGGAGTGGAAGTGCTACAAAAGGAATAGGAAACCATTGAACCAATGGATTTCCTGTTTGCTCTCTGCACCCAGCTTTTCAGTTCCATTACAACACTTTAGACTTATGAAGGTGACCAGTGAAATTGTCTGACAAAGATTTCTGCATGGAGATAAAAATATATAAGTTAGCAAAGAGTGGCTGGGAAGACCCTACCAGCTCTCCTACCTCCTTACTTAATTTTCTCACAAGCTGAGTGAGAGGAGGAGGAGGAACACACCTTCATCAGAATGCTGCACAGGAGAACAGGGTTGCTATTAAAAGCCCAATAATGACTTGTATTGGTTTATGCAGATTTGCACTGCTGGGTTACTCTGTGCCTGGCACTTGGCAAAGCACAGATAACATTTAAATCAGGCAGTAAGTGTAATTAAGTACTACCCTTCAGCGCATCTCTCCTTTTAAGACATTTTTATACACCGTGATTTAGAATATGACAATTGGGTGAGATTAAAGCAGCAAATTGTGCCTATAAAACAAGCCCTGAGAATAGCAAGGGACGGTAAAATTTTATAAAGGGGAATACAGCACATGCCTCCAATCCGATAAAACTTTTGTGCGCTGGGAGATTAACTGTGAAATACAAATAAGATGATACAGTGTGTGTAGCATTCAGATTGTAAATTACTTGTTAGTGTAACAACTTATTTCCTCTACCCAGAAGATTTCTTACTAAACTTTTCCAGAAAATCTCACCATGTGACTGATTCATTAACCTCTGGAGGTGTGGAGAGAAGGTAGGAAGTCAGACAGCAGTGATGTGCCTGTGGAGAAAGCAATAGTGTAAATGTAGCATGAAAGATCATCTGTGCTGAAACACAGGCAGTAAAGCTTGTGATTGGTTTCTTCCTCAGCTTCAGGTGAACTGTATTTGTGAAGGGAAAAAAAAAAATCCTTGTCTTATTTCAAATTTTTAATTGGATCTACTGGAACATTTAATTGGGGAACAAAAATGTTGCTTTATGTGAAAAGTCTAAAATATCTTCTGTAGTTCTTGGCAGTGTTTGGCCAGCTGGGTTCTGCTGCACTTTGAATGCATCTGAGCATATTTATCACCTGCACTTGGCACACCTGAAAGAAAAGGTTCTGAGCCTTTTAGAAATTTTTACTTAGTTTGTAATTCTCAAACCTGGTGGGCCACAAGTCACCTCGACACATATGTAGGTGAAAGCCCATGGTATCACTGGTCTCAGGAGTTTCTGCTGTTCATCAACTGTTGCACAGATGTCATGGCACTGCCCTTCAGTCTTTCTTATCGATCTCATTCAGTCTTGCACTGTTTTTTAAATTTTTTAATTGATTAACCCTTTATTAATTGCCCTTTATTAAGAACCATAAGGTCTAAGTATATTAAACTGAAATGCCTGGTGAAGGGATGCAGAACCCAAAAGCCTGGTTGTTTCTTCCCAGCTGAATTAGTTGTAGAGAGAAATTGTGTTACATTTAGCCCACTGCATGTCACTCATGTTAAAGTAAGACTGTGCATGTGGAATGGGGAGGAGGAGGATGGCTGGCTTTCCCACTGTCTGGTGTTCTCTGACCACCTTTGCACTGCAACAACTTTGACACTTAATTTTCATAAGGAAATAGTAAAACTGGAAGAAGAGTTTTAAATTATTCTGGAGGAGAGTATTACTTTTCTGTAATAGGACAGTTGGGTTTTAAAGGCTGAGCATCACTGCATTAGAAACAAAATCTAAGGCCAAGCCATGGAAAAATTGCAGGGTGAGGGAGGAAATGGAGAAGAAACAAGTGGGAGCCTGTGATGAAAATGCAGCTTCGTGGGCAGCCAAGCATTTTGGGGGCACATGTCATGCTCAGCCCTTGCTTTGCTAGGGGGGGATGTTTGTACACGTGTGTTGCTTTTATGCTTGACTTCACTTTGACTTTTGGATTTATTATTTGGTGCCATATTTATGTTTGAGATTTTGATATTGTTAGGGAGATGTCAATACTTCTGAATCAACATTAAAAATGTTCTGGTATATAGAAATGTTGACCTTTTCTTCTTGCTTGGTTTGAAAAGTCAGTTCAAATGGCAAGGTTTCGTACAGAATGGAAATTCCCTTTTCTGTGGGAAACAGGTACAGCCAAAACAGGTGCTCTTGTCCCACCAGTACACTTGTCTCATCTTTCATCATATCTTGTTTTCCTGGGGAAGACAGAAATTTGCTTCTCCATATGCTGCTCCTGGATATCCAGGAAGATCCTGGATGGGTTCACTGCTGCACGTCCTGCTGCATTTCTCTGAAATCACAGTATCAGTGCCTCACTGAATCAAACCAGAACAGTTAAAACATTTCAAAACATCTGTAGGAAGTCATTAGCATAGAAAAGATTTTTGAAAATGGAAGTCCCACATGTTCTAGACAGTGTTATGACAAGCTGTCAGTGAACAGCATGTCACTCCTGATCCCGATGAGAAGGCAGCTGCCTCTCGCACCCACTGCACAATGTCTGCTGCAGGCAGAGCCCTGATGAACTTCAGGCTGTGGCTCAATTCACATGGTATCTCATCTATTCTGGACATTTAATATGCCCAGTAACCAAGTTCACAGCTCACTGTGTTGAGGCTCAGGGGAAGCTTTTCCCCATGTGATGACATTGATACCAATTTTTGCCCATCCCAACGTCCACACTTCTTTGCTTTTTGTTTGAGTGATATGAATCCACAAACTTCCACTAGACATGTTCCAGTGGAAGCTTTTGGTGAGGATAAAGTACTCTTTGGGATTTTGCCTTTACTGTTCATTTGTATGTCAGTGTCTGTGTACCAGGGACTTGATCACCCAGCCCATAGCAAACTTCAGAGTGACCTGGACCACAGTTGAAACTGCAGTCTGAAAGTTGCCTGTGCTGACTTGTTTGACCTGAACCAGAATCCTTTAGTAGTTATTTTTTTCTCTATTTTTTCCCAAGTGTTGCTCATATCTCTTATTGCTTAATCTACCTTTCAGAAGCATCAGCTTATTTTTTTGCATTAGAGCTGGTAGGGAGTAAGCACAGAAACCAGTGGGATGTTTGTTCTATTTAGAGAGGAAAAGGCTTCATCTCAAAATTTAACCTTTAAGCTGTATTTGACCTATCTGTATACTTTAGTATTACGATTTGTTTTCTTATTTGAATTGGTTTATAATTGGTCTGTTGGGATGGCTGTGCTTGTTGATTAAACACCAAAAAAAGCTAAATGATATATTTTCTTCTCAAAGTAATGCTTATCATTTTTTAAGTTTACATTTAAAGCTCCTGAGAGTGAGCAAAATGGGCAGAGGTTAAAATGAAGTGAATTGCTCTGCCTTAACTTTGGGAAAACGTGCAGCAGTAGTAATGTCAGTATTCCACTTCAGGTAGGGATTTGTGGGTCCAACTCTGTTAGCATTAATGAGAGTTAAGCAAGCAAATCCTCTGTGCATAGATGGGGAAAATGGCCCTATTAATTGAAACTGCTGCTCAGCAATTCAAATGGTTATTTTCGGCTTTTCTGAGCAAGCATGTGAGTGCTTCTGTGTTCATGAATAGATTTTTGTACTGCTGGGCTATGTTGGTGCTCTGGCTGTGACTCCTGTTTGGGCTGAAGACCTGAATGCATTTGAGGTGTCCTGTGTCATGTGTGCCTTACAAAGAGATTCCATATTATTTATCCTCTGCCGCATCAAAGGAGCGTCTGACTCGTGAGTGATGCACTGGCTGAAACTTCACACTGCTGATGTGTGGGACTGCACTCCAAATAACTTTTCCTGCTGCCCTGAAGCCATCCCTCCTCGAAGTATTTCATGTCTGGTGAGGGCTTCATGAAGGTGTTGCTTGAGGAAAGGCTTGGAAAATGATGGAGGAGTTCTGGAAAATGCCAGCCTCAAACTATCTAGCCCACTGATCATTCCTTTACACAGAAATGTGATTTGTCAGGGATTATTGCTTAATTAACTTAGATCAAGCATAACTCTTAAATTATTTTAAAAATTTAAGAGGATTAAGGCTAAGAATACTGGTAGCTCAGGTGTTCTTTGACTCAAAAACCAACAGCTAATGTGATTTGTCATTCTGAGCTGCACTTGTCTCCTATAAATTATTTTTGGCCTTTCATTCTGTGTAACACTCTATGTTTTGACAGGTTTTTGTCCTTTGAGATATTTCCACATTAAGTAGTGTATTCCATTAAAACTTGAATAGTTTGTATAGTTTAGTTAACAGTTGATTTGCAGATGAGGTAAATAGGTACAGGAAATATATGCAAGGCATGGTATAAAGTCAGAACTCAAGGAAAAAGTTGAGGTCTGTTTGAAAGCTTCTGCATTAAACATTCCTGTCCCTCCCCAATCCAGACAAAACCACTTTGTGCTTGTGATTTGGTTTTTTTTTTGTTTGTTTGTTTTTTTTTTAAAGTATCCTGTAGTGGTGGAGAGGAAGTTTTTTCTAGGTAATTCCCTTTACTGTCTGTATTTCAGTGATAAAACCTCTATTCAGTGCTGGGTTGTGAGTCTCTTGAAGTCACCAATAAATCATTTCTCTTAAATATATGCTTTATTACTTAAGGGTCGCACTCAGACTGAATTCTGCAACCATATAAAAACATATTATCTGTTTCTGGGAAAAACAGTGGCAACAAAATGTGTTACTGGATCTTTTCTTCAGGACTTGAAACTCCTGTGAGGAGCTGGATACAGAGGAAGGAAAGGAGGTGCAAATGCATATAGTATTTGCATCCTTAATATGCTGCCTTTTTTCTTATTAAATAGGAGACATAAAATGTTAATTCAGGTATTATGATATTATCATATATTACCTACCTACCACAGCAAATTAAAGTGATGTTGCTTTTCTGTAATCTGTTTTGAAGAAGCTGTGTTTGGAAATATGGGTCACTAAAAGCCCAGAAAGTAATCCAGCAACCCAGACAAATGTTTTGGCACACTTGGGTTCCCTGAATTTTATTAACACTAGGTGCCACGTATCATATCAACACACAATTATTTTTACCTTGGAATCTGTGATGAACAAATCATTAAATAAGTTGGCAGTGCTGGGTTAGTGGTTGGATTCAGTCATCCTAAGGGTCTTTTCCCACCTGAAGGATTCTATGTGTATCTGTTTCAAATGAGACCTCCTTTAAATGACTTTTATGTAAGATTGAAGATAAACAGCAGTAGATTTGGGGAAGCATCAGGCCCAGTCTCTCATGCTTCTTTTCTGAGGAAAAAAAAAAATCCTTCCTTGTTGCCTGCAAGCTAAGCATCAGCATCTTGTACCTTTTTGCATTTGAACATACCTATGCAGTCATGTCTGGGCAATAAGACTTTAGTGGGAAGAAGAAATAAGTGTATGTCTCACCTCTGAGAAGCCTTGGAACTTGAGAGGATGGAAGAGGCATTAGGTGTATTGGGAGAAAGAAAATGCAATGGAAGGTAATTCTGGAGTTTACACCAGCACCATCAAACCTGAAAAAAAGATTTTTTTTCTTGTGCTGTTTGTGCTTGCTCCTCAGGCTGTGCCTCTCTTTGAAGAGGCATCTGCTTGAGTGAGTGTTGTCTGGGTGTGCCGTGCAGTGGTGTGTGTGCAGACAGAGGGTCTCACTGTGCGATCGGGAGGGAGCCACTAGCATAGGACCAACATTAAAAACCTCAGCAGTATGGATGGCTTAAATGGATTTGCTGCCTGCAGAAGTCTGAGAGAAGAGTGCTGCAGGTTATCCATTTTGTCTTCAAGCCATACTTCTTTCCTGTATAGAAGCATATTTCATAATCTTCAGCTGAAATGTGAAGTTGGTTCAAAATAAATGGCTATTTATCATCATCATCATTACACTTAGGTTGAGCGGTCAACATTTCTGGGAAGTAAAGTTTGCTTAAAAAAACCCTTTCCTTGAATGTATTGAAGTCTGAGTCAGAATAACAAAAGCCTTAGCATGTCTGTACTTAATGCCAAATCAAGTAGACGAAACTATTCCTTCTTCTCTTTATGAGTGAACTTGTGTCTCCATTGCTATAAATTAAACTAGTCATTCTTGTCTAATTGTTGGTGCACAGAGGGACCAGCTGTTCTTCCTTCTCATCTTAATCACTTTACCCATTTGATGGTGGTTGTTTCATGCTTTCCTGGTCTTCTCTTTTCTACACTGCTTGTTTGGTTATTTGTTTCATTTAACATGAATGTTTCATTTAACATGTTGGTGTGTTTGGAGTGCCTTCTACTATGCTTTTCTTCATTTGACTCTGTCTGTTTAATGAGCAGTACATAAAACTGAACACTGTCTGCCACCCAAAGTTGCCTCAGCACTTAAGAGATGTTTTGATGGCTTATATGGCTCTTATGTAATATTTGTGGTAGTAGCACTTCAAAAAATGTGATCCTAAGCACTGCTGAGAATTTGAGCTGTAGTAGTCCAAAGGTGCAATATTGCACATCCTCTTGGCAGGATAGAGTATACAGAAACCTAAAATCCAAGCACCCGTGTCTTTTGTACGATGCAGACCAGCAAAACTTAACAGGCAAATTCTGCTGTTGGGTGCATAATTTCTGCTTGAGCCAGGACATGGTGTTCTAAAACACATCCACTCACTGTTCAAACCTATGCTATGAAGAAACATTTCCAAAAAGAGCATTTAAAAAAGGGCAGGAGGAGGCATCTCGATCGCAGGAGTTATTCTGTGCCTGTCTGTACCCCATGGGGTGTCTCAGGACAGTGAGTAGTGTGTTAGCAACTAGTCTGATCATAAGCTGAAGAGAAATGGACATTTTTGAGCCAAGATAGCAGAACTACAAGTAGGTTTATTTTCAGAAGGATTGTCATGCCAACTGGCAGCACAAACTTGGCTGGGTGAAGGGTCTGGTGCGGCTGCAATAAAACGTAAGGATACTGAATTTAGCAAAGGAGCAACAGGAATTATCACTAGTATTGTTGCTGGGGAGTACAGATGCAGTCTGGCATTTTATCAGCGTAATCTTAGTTTCAACTTCATGAATAAAATTTAATATAGGGAGCTTGGAATAGCTGGTGCTGGATTTATATCCAGAGAGTGGGTACATTTAATTTCAGTAAGTACATTGTGCTCCTCCTCGTCATTTGTGTAATTTGAATGTTAACTGTTTTGTATCCATTTTTGATCTTTCAGAATATTTCCCTGGCATACCTTATTTGTTATGATACTTTCTTCCAGTGCATCATTTTCCTCAAATAAAAACATGGATTGGTTTTTTAACTACTGGTTAAATGTCTGGACATGTCAGATGAGCAGAATTTATGTAGTAGCTCATTTATCAAAGATTGGAGTCATATTGTAGATTTTTATTCTTATGTTTTGTTAATAATTTGCACTTGGTTATGATTAATGCAGGTCTACACAGTGACAAGTAAAGATAGGGTGATGACATACTTTCAGTGTGCTGTGTTGTCCAGATGAAGGGGCATGGCAAGACCTGCTGCTGGTGGGGGACTTGTACATCCCCAGTGTTGGAGGGTGTTTCTGAGCAGAGCACTTGCAGGCTGGTTGAGGGATGTGGATCTGTGATTAACTGGAAGGCAACTGCAGTCATGACACACGTGTCGCAAGCTGAAACCTTGGCTCCAAGCTGCTGCTTAAATCTGTTTCCAAATTCACAGTGATTCTGTGAAGCTCTGAGTTCCACCAATTTCTCTGGGTGTATTTTTGTGCAAAATTTTGAGTGAACTTGCTCCATGAGTCAGTGGAGCTGAGAAGATTGCATGAGGATGAGACACCTGGCTGGATCTCCTCCAGAACAAGAGGACTGAATCCTGGCAAAGTTTCCCTCACTGGGAAGAGTGCTGAATACTCAGGCAGTTTGCTGCAGTTTTGACCCATCATTAAAAAAATAGAAGTGAACTGCTCATGGACTGGAATCCCAAACAGAACAACTGCACTGCCCTGAAGAAGGGAGAATTGCAGACCCTGAGGGCAGAGTGGTAATCTTTAGGAAGGATAATCAGCTTTTGTGTTAGCCATCATCAGCTCAGAGGAGAAACATTTTTGCAGTTCCTCTCCACTTCAGCCAGTAGATATCAGTGCATGGATTTAATTGTAGTTCAGTTGATGAGAACATTAGATAACTGAAGAGCCTCTAGGTACAACTCACACATCTCAGATTAAAAGAGCAGCTTTTGAAAAATTCCCACCTAGCTCTTCCTACACGACAAGTTCTATAAAAATATTTTTAGACTCTTAAAGACTTGACAGTCCTCTTCATATGTGAGAAAATTTCTTTAAGCAGACCATTTTCCTAATGATGGCTACTCTATGATACTCTGCTTTCAGTTCCAAAATGCACACAGCTCAAAAAATGCATTTTTACTGTATTTCATATGTTTTAAATGGATTATTGGTACCTTCAAGCATTCTGGAAAAAGACTTTATCTGTAGTGCAGATTGGGAAGAGAAGAAAAATACCTAATAATGAAGCATTCCTGTGAACCAGCTAACAGTACGGTGGTGTCTAGTTTTGACCTCTTCTAACCCACATCCTTGTGCTTTTATCTTTCTTTTAGATTCTCCTCTTTTCTTCAGTAAAACTCATCACAGGAAGAGCTTTGGAGGAAATCTCTTTTGTAATGTAGATCTTCAGGCCAAGGGCTGGGAGTGAAGTGGTGTGGAATGTGTGCCATAGTGGAGGATCAGCTCTGGGTTTATAACAACCTCACAGTCATTTTTAACCCTGTGAGTTACTAGGTTTCAGAGGTTGGTGTACATGGACATCATCCTTGTGTTTAATGGCTCAGCGTGTGAGAGGTTGGAAATTCTGTGCTGGAAGGTCATGTCATTGCTGGTTATACTTATTTATGATTTTATGGTGAAACATTTTTTTCCAGTGCAGTTACTGCTCTTTCTGTCATACTGGCATCCATGACCATGATTTTTGTTCCCTTGTGCTAAGTCTTGTCCTGGTGCACACTGAGAGATGCTCTCTCCTTTTATAATGTACATGGGAGGAGTTGTGGAGCAGAGGTCTTGTCCAAGGCTGGTCACTGGCAAAAGCCTTTAGGGAATTCACTCATGTAACTATGGAAATACATTGAGAACCATCATGGCCAGATAGCAAAGTGCCTTTAGTGAGTGAGGTCACTGATTTCCCAGGAGATGTGTTGCATGCACAGCTGTCCTTCAGCTCGACAGCTCCACTGACAACATATTGTGTTTTCAGCTTGGTGAAGGTGCAACTGCTGCATCTCCCACTGTCCCAGTCACTGCTCTGCACTCACAGCCCTCTGCAGGGATCGGTCCCAGGGAGGGAGGTCTGGTGCAGATGTGGGTTCCTGTGTAGATCCCAGCCTGAGGGGATCCCTCCTCATGTCCTGTGTTCCACCAGGGTCTTTTTGTGAATGCTGCACTTTGATTCCCTGCCTTTTGACACGCTTATATCAAATTAGAGGTAAGAGCAGAGTTCCAGCAGACTTCTGGTTTAGGTCTGGTCCTTCATCATTTACAGTCTAAAATGCCCTGTAGGAAACTAATGCTTTACGTAGACCAACTGCAGTCCCATTTGCTACACAGATAATAATAAACCCTGAGATTAGTGAAGGTTCTTTTCTGAATTAAAATATCACTTTGGGGAAAAGCTGTCTGTCTCCACTTGCTGTTGTGTATAGTCAGTGTCTCTTCCAGCTTGTATTTCTGCCAAAATTCTGGCTCAGGGCTTTCTCCTGACCCTTGCAGGCTCTTATTGGTGTTGCTTGGGTTGTGCATGAAGAGACTGCAGTGTGTCCTTTGAGGGGGGTGGGATTAAGAAGTTGTAGTGCGAAAGAGTCCTGCATAGGTTTGGTTTATTGGGACAGAATTGAAAAATGGAATAATGCTTGAATTGTGGATGTGCTTTCTTTTAAATGTGGCTGTAGTACCTTGTTATAATAAGAATTCTTTACCCCTCTGCCTTTCTTCTTCATTTATAGATACTGAGCACAATTTTCAAACTTGGACCAGTTCAGTCTAACATATCCTTGGATAACTATCTGACATCTAAAATGAAAAAAATAAAACCCCAAACCCATCTTGTGCTGTTTGATTTGTAAACTGGCCTCACCCCTCAGCTTCTTCCCTGGATCTTTTCCCTGGGGCCATGCTGCAGTTTTGAAGCTATGAGAACACTGAATGTTTTTTCCTTTCTAGAAGAGGTGTACCAGTCCCTGGCTGCACAGTCCATGAATAATGCATGAGAACTTTATTTGCTTGTGTGTGGGAGAAATCTTCACTTCCCATTCAACATTGGTCTTGTCCTTTCTCTTGTATGTGACCTTTTTTTTCCTGTCCTTTCCTTTGAGCACCTGAGCAGGACATGAATTCACTTCCCTTTGCCAGTCAGGGGGATTTTTCAAGTTTGGTGTTTCACTCCTTTCTGAGTTGGGCTTGAAACATAATTTCTTGTCTTCAGCTGTTGTTGAGGGCGTTGAAACACTGCAGTGGTGTGGAGCAGCATAGGGGGAGCAGATGTCCCCCCAGTGGGAGTCTCCACTGGGGAGTGGGAGTGGTTGAGGACCATCTAACCAGTGAAAGCTGATCAGAGGTCCATGGGAAAGAGCTATGGCTACAAGCACTACCTCCACAAGGGTCAGAGATCTGTTATCACTTTCTTTTTGGTCTCATAACCAATGCATGTTGCAGGCACTGTAAGCCTCTGAACACTGGATTGCTTTATTTGCTTGGAGATCCACCTACATTCCAGCATGTGGAACCAGCCCCTTTTCATTTAGATGGTAATTTAAATTCAGTGCAGATGAAGGGGGACTGTGACTTTAGAGCTGAATGAGTTGGAGAAGCTCATTTTTAGTATGTGCAGAATTAATTTGATTGATCATATTTGACACCAGTCAGGAAAGAGAGAGGTATTCAGGCTGAGAGAGCAAGAACACATTCCAAGTTGTTTTTCTCTTCTGTATCCTCTGAATATGATGAATATTTTTTCCTTCAGCTTTCATAGTCTTCTAATAAATGCTTTTCCTCCATTACATTTTTTAAAATGAGATTCTCTCTGTAACAAAATCCACAGTTTAAAAATAACTTCTGTGATGTACTTTTATGGTGGCAATTTCAAAGCCTGTGGAGATGGTGCTGGAAGATGCTTCTAATCTAATAATGAAATGTGTATGGCACACAGGGAGAAGAGAGGAGTAGCTGGAATCAGCTTATTTTTCCTTTCTTGTTTCTTGCTTCTTCAGCTATTTCTGGTATCTTCCCCTTTTAATTGCAGGACAGAGCTGAGGAATGTAGAATTGTAGTTGTCATAAAACTAGAAGAAAAGGTCTGTTTCCATAATCTTTTGGCTTCTTCTGTTGCAGAAGCCTACTGGAATCACTGCATGCTCATTTCAGAAATGAAAAGTATAGTCTGCTTCATTTCTAACTGCTGTCAGATGTTTAAACTTTCCTTTTTCCAGCCCTTACTCAGAACATGTTTGCAGTTCAGCTGGGAATGTTATTACTAACTGATGAACAAGCCTGAATACTGAACGTGGCGAACGATTGACGTTTTTAAAGTTAATCATAGAAACTCCTCATCCAGAAGCTGCCGAGGCTGCTCTGGATGCTGATATAGCATCTGACACCAGCAGTGAAGAGCCTGTACAATGTCAGCTCAAGACGAGTGGCTATAAAATGGCTAAAAAGAAATATGATTCCCGTGACACTAAGTCATCATTTGAGTTGGGCAGACTTTCTTGACTGGGAGACTAACAGAATACACATTCTTGCTAGTACCTGCACAGAGTGCTTAGTTTGAAGAGCTCCTCCTGTACAAAGTTAAAAATACCACACAGTGCAAAACTGTCTAACTAACTAACAAATTGCCTCAACTGTTGGTTTGGAGTTTTCTTTTTCTTATTGTGATATTTTTCTGTAGAAAGAAATAACTGCTTCAGCAAAGAGGGTGGGTGTTTGGGTGCAACTTACATTTGGGATGAATATGAAAGATAGGCAAAAAAAGCCATTTCTGGGTTTAGAAATGCAATTCATTCAAGGGGAATTGGGCTCCTAACCCCATTTGTTTCTCTGGAAACACTGTGCCCTGATTTCTGAAGCCTTGTTCAATGTCTACACTGCAAGCACTGCTGTGGCTGTCACTGTTCTGTGCTCTGCTAATTACAGTGCTGAGATCTGGCCTGTGGTTCTGTTTTCTTGACTCAAATCTAGCACTTAATTTTTTGACTAATTCAGTGTGTCTGCTAGAGATGCTGAATTTTCTCAAGCTCCCACCTGCATAGTGGCAGAGTCAAGTGAAGGAGTCCAGACTCCTCTCACTCATCCTTGCAGTTTGTGGTGGGACAGCCCAGTACTATGAAGTAGCAAGTGAGATTTTTCTTCTTGAAAGCAGAATTTACTTTGGTTTTCTTTCTGTGACTTGGTATAATTTCCTTTAGCTGGGGTACTGTTACTTTGCAGGCCACCTCAATTCTCCTTTTTGTTCTTTCTGACTTTGAACTCTTCTTTTACTCTCTAAGAACTTCCTTCAAATATAGGATGTTTTCTGCTGGGTGAAATCACTTAGCAGAGAGCTCTGTCAGCTCTCATCATGCTGGCAGCAGACACTACCTAAGGGGGCTCTGGGCTTAAATGTTGTTTACACACACTTCAGATCTACTGATCCCACAGCACAGAAGTGGGAAGAGTAATTGAAAGGGTTACACTTGTGGTTAACAATGTGGGTTTTTAGCATGCATTGAGATGAGCTGCTTCTCTGATACAGGTGATGTTGGGAGACAAACTGTTACAGATGCCAGTACTTTCTAGGGTAGCTATTTTCCCCTTAGTACCCATTTTGATGAGAACTTCCCTATTGTGAGAAACAACTTTATTAGCAACTCTCTTCCAGTATTGTGTAATCCCTTCATCTGTATTTAACTTTCATCTGCTGAGATGTTTGAGAAGTATTTTGCTGTGGTGACTGGAGTGGTGATAAGACAGAAGGCTTTTAGGTGAAGTTCCAAATGGCTTTTCATGTTCCACACAGCCTTGTAGGATGTGAGGGCTGAGGGTCCCTGTGGAATTTTCCACTGCCCCATTTTTCATACCTAGCTAGTGGTCCCCTAGGATTAGCAAAAGTTCCTCTCCGAATGATGCCATTTCCATGGGAAATTCTTCCTCTTTGTTATCCTGCTGTTCTTCCATAGAAAGAATTGTCTTTAGCTGGGCATCTTTCTTGTGTTCCTCAGGGTATGTAGGATACTCTTCAGCTGAACCTACAAACATGGGAAGAATATCTGTTCTTGTGTGTTGGAAGTATTTATTTCAGTGAAACAGTGGGATGTAAATCTATTATTAAACAACATCCTCACATGGAAACAAGTGCTCAGTTACACCTCAGTTAGAGAGGACAGATCAGCTTTTTTGAGGTTTGACTCCTTCACCTGTGAACTCTGTTTGACACAAGCTAATTTAATTTGTAACAGCATTGTGAAGACTTGCAGTGGTTAACAACATCACTTCAGCCTTGCCTTTGGCTTATAGAATATGTTCCCTTTACTATACTTTTAGACATGTCCTAAGATATTTTTTATATTTAAAATGCATCAGTTTAAGAAAGTTCCCGCATTTTGACTTTGAAAAAAAAACAACAACCCAAACAACTAATCCTAGACATCACTGTAACAAATCTGAAGGATTAACAGATATTTCTGAATTTCAAGCTTTATAATTCAACATATGTTGGTAATTTGGTACTTTTTTTCTGGCCAGACTGAGCATCTTTATTCAACAACTTCTGTCAGTGTGGGATTTGCTGAGCACTTTCAGTAATAGCGATGCTACTTTATTTCTGCCCTGGTGTTCTGGGAGATTTGTTCGAGGGCACATCTTCCAGGAATTTTATACAAGAGGCAACGGAAAAGAACACTCATCTAACAGAGCCACAACTTCACTGTCAACTATAAAAGAAGATTCAACAGATTCCAACTCAGATTAAAAGTCGACTGTGAATAGAGGCAAATATTCCCGTAGGCACAGGGCATCGCTCTGAAGAGAAATTGTTGAAAATGCAAATGGCTGAAAGAGAGTTCAGTGCGATGGCTTTGTATTTCACCAGTGCTGTGGTTTCGTGTGCCCCAGGTCAGCTCTTAGGAGATTTACAGAAAAGATTTCTGGAAGACCTGTGGCAACTTTTCACATGCCATCTTCAAAATCCTCCTGTTTCCTTTGCAGTCAGAGTCACTCTTGTGAAGGACTCCTTCAGGGGCCTGGATAACACATGCCAGCATGGCCCCCTCGTGCAGCCTGACAGCACAGGGCAAATAGTGGAGAAGAAGAAAAGCAATTTTTTTTTTCTTCTTTCTTTTTTTTTTTTCTCCCAGCTCAGAGCTGTCACAATCACTCTTCCAGTGGTGAAGGCATCCTTCACAGGACATCACATCTTAATAATGCCAAACATCATCTTCACCATAGCTTATATAAGTAGGCAGAGGGTAATAATCAGTTCAGACTCCACTGGGAGGCCATCAGTTATATGAGGAACAATTGACCTTTCAGGAAAAGCTGTATAATTAGAGGCAAACTAGATAAAGTAGCAGACAAGGTAGAGTGGAATTGGAAAGCAGCGTATTTGCATCAGATAAGAGCAAGAGGATGCTGGGACTTAGATTGTCTCCATCTTCAGGCAGAGAAAATGCGTCCAAAATCTACTTTTCTGAGCACAGAGTTGTGGTGAACCCACCTCTTGAGGAGTCTGATAAAATTAATGACTGTCCTCCTTCAGTTTGATGATAAATCCACGTGCCAATGGGGAAACCAGTCACACACATGACAGCATTAAGCTCCTTGTACTGACTGGCTTAACTTGGCAAAATGGTTTCCTGTTTCCCTGTTTCACATGTGGGGCAGTCTAGAAGTTCACAGAAGTTCACTAAAAGTTGTTACTTAGTTTTGTGCCTTCTATTTGCCTGTCATTTCTTACTCAGGGCATAGCAAATGAGGGTAGATTTGAGGAGGATGAGCACAAGGAGGCAGGAGTAAAGGCACAGGAAGCTCTAAGTTGGAGTCACCGTTTGAAAGACTCTGAGGTTTGGAATAATGCAGAAGGCCAAAATACTCTGAGCTGAGCAGGCAGCATGGATTTCTTTCAAAGAGACTGTTGTGGTCCTGGGCTGGGAAGAGGGAAGGCAGGAGAAGCAACCAGCCAGCAGAGAGTCTTAGTGATAGGCAAGAGTGATTCCACCAGCAGTTCTTAATGAGCAGAAAAATCATTGATTAGCCTAGTAGTGGGCAAACTGGAGGAGGTCTTGAAATAAGACAGAGCAAACTGTTTACAAGACACCATTAAAGTCTGTCGGGTCTTCAATCCTGAATTCGAGGAAAGAACAGGAAGGGGATAATTCGAAGCAGTGGTCTGATGCCTTTAAGGATTTAAAGTCATAGTTGGGTGTGTGGATGGGCAAAGATGGAGAGAGGTTCACAAATACTATTCATGACATTTTATCTCAAAATGTCAAGTGCTAAAGCTCTGGAAATACTGCTTACATGGGGCATGCAGCACTGCATAATTGAAGCCACTGGAGAGTTAAGGAAATTTGTACTTTCTGGGCTTTATTTAGTTAAAAATAAAAACTTTGTCAACACTGTATGTACTGCTGAGTACATATCGCACTAAATCTCAGTGCAAAGTGCTGAGATTTCAGGGATTGAGCAGAGATGCTCCCTGTGGCACTGTTCCTTCTGATGTCAGAGGTTAACCTTTGTCAACCTCTGCCCTTACTTTTCATCCACCCTGTCCTTTCCTGAATTCCTGGGGATAAAAACTGATGCAGCTTTGCTCTGAAAATGGGGAATATATGTGTTTGACATGTGTTGGTGTGTATCAAATTGATGAAGATACTTATCTTTATTTCTATCACTGAGGAAACGTGCACCACTAAATGTTGAAATGTTAAACTTGAGAATCCTGGAAGTGCTCTAACTCAGCAATCTTTGAGGTCTTGCATTCATCCTTGGGTTGTTTTGGGGTAGGACAATTATTCAAGCCAAGGCTGGTTATATTCATGCTGTACATCTCTACCAAAGAGCAGCAGTGTCAATGTGTCGAACTGGCCACTGCTGACATTTGTGTTGCTTTCCCTGTGCTGGTAATGGACAGAGCAGGAGAAAAAGTGTTTTCTGCACAAACACCTTTAAGAATCACTCCTGTGGATGAAGGGGCTTCCTATGGGAGCTGGAGTTTCCATACTCATTATGTGCTCACCTTTACGGCTGTGACATCGTGATGCAGCGCAATGTAATTTTTGTAGGTGATGTCCAGAACTTTCTCCACTAAGGTAATCTTATTTCTATGAGTGATCCAGCGTTGTGGTCTACAGCTTCCTCATGGGAGGAAGCAGAGGGGCAGGCACTGATCTCTTCTTTCTGATGGCTGACAATAGGACCACAGGGAATGGCATGAAGCTGTGTCATGGGAGGTTTAGGTTGGATATTAGGGAAAGATTCTTCACCTAGAGGGTGGTCAGATGCTGAAACGGGGTCCCTAGGGTGGTGGTCACAGCACCAAGCCTGGCAGAGCTCAAGGAGCATTTGGACAACGCTCTCAGGCACGTGGTGTGATTTGTGGGGTTGTTGTGTGCAGGGCCAGGAGCTGGACTTCAATTGTCATTGTGGGGCCCTTCCATCTCATGATATTCTAAGATTCCATGGTTTTTTGGCCATGAGTATGGCCAGTATTTGTCTCTCTTGATTTTGAACTCTGACCCAGAGATGAACGAATGTTTCTTCCTCAGTTTTTGGGACCCCATAGAAATGTGCCCATGTTTCTATAGGATTGCACCTGAGAGAGCCTGGTCTGGTAATGGATGCTGGAGACTCTCCACCCACCCCTCTTTCCTTCCCCATGACTTAACTGACCCCTGCACCACTATCAGACAGAAACTGCCCTCCAGAAATGTGGCTGGGTTGTCGGCAGGAATACTGTTCAAAAGAAACAAACATGTGGGACATGCTTTCCTAGAGTTGGAGGAAAGCCTGTTTGTGTCAGCTGCATTAGAAAGATCGTTCCAGAACAGTTCATCCATGCGTAAAGTTGCCCCCTATAATTCTGCCAAGGCTCAGGAGCTCGGGGAGATCTGCTGGCAACAGTGCCAGTGGCTCTTTCATCCACACAATTTTTCCGAGGTGCTGGAGGTCAGAGAGGAGCAGATATGTAATTTGCTTGTTTGAAGCAGTTCTTCTGCCTTGTTTTGTATAACTGGAGAGTTCTCACACTGCACACCAAACTTCCAGAGACAAAATACCGATACTGCAGAATTTAAATGGGAAAACTGAGCTCCCTGCTCTGCAATTTGCATTGTGCAGAAGTGTGAGATAAAGAGGGGGAGAGCTCTTGTTGCAGGCTCTCCCCTTTGGAAGCTCGTCAGCATGACAAATCACCTGGATTATGGTACACCTTGCCATGAGCCTTCCTGGCTGTTGTTTAATTACACAGCATGGGCTATTTTTCCCCCTCCTTTTTTAAGGGAAGTATTATGGGAGTTGCTTTGGTTTCTTTGAATTCAGACTTTATCAGCATCCTTTTCCAGGGCATATGTTGGAGGAAAAAATACACATTTTCTCTTAGTCAAAGTAAAGTAGGTGTGTTCATTATAGCAACTCAGAGGATTATGCACAATTAAATTTATTTTTTTTTTCTTCTCAAAGTAATGATTTAATTTCTTTGATTTTTCTTTTGTTCATATCCCAGGGGGACAAAAAAATGATGACAGGAGAAGAAAATCCCTTTAACTACTCTTTTTCGTATAGTGTATGCGTCTGTATATCTTGTACAACTTGCCTCGTGCTGACCTTGTCCTTCCAGTGTCCTCCTTAGAGATTTCAATTCCTAAAGTTTTAAGGCTGTGTGTGTTTATAGGTATAGATGTGTACATATATATATATGTATATTCACACACGTAAAAACATGCACAATTATATTTATATAAGTATATATATAAAACTATTTTATGTGTCTGTATATATATGTACACACACACATAAAAATAAAATAAATGTTGGCTTTCGCTTTAACTTTGAAAGTGTTTTGTTTGCTTTCAGCTCCAACAAACTGGATTGAATTACAACTCTATTGAATGCACTTCTCTAGCACCTTCCCTCAGGGATCTAAACCAATTTTCTCACCATTGCTAAAAGCTGAACTTCCCCTGTACCCTTCCAGAGTAAGTAGGATGCTTCTATCTGTGCTGTAGGGTAGGAGAATTAAGAAAAGTGTTGAATGCAACATACTGTTTGGAAGATAAAGTGGCAAGATATTCAACACTTGGTTTTGAATATTGTTGTGTATTCACACAGTCATACTTTTCTGGGAGAGAGGAATCTTTTCTACTTACAACGTGTATCTTTAATGTGGCAAATGAAGGACAATATTTACCTGTGTAGCAGCGTGACTGCAGGTTTGGTCAGAGCACAGCTTTGTGATAGAGCAGGAACAAATGGTAAAATAACAAAGGAACAGTAATAGGTATTTTTGAGTAAGTATGGAGTGTGTTCCTGACTTGACCCCTGATCTGTTGTGGGCTAACCAGTAACAGTGTGAACCCCAGCCTCTGAGAAAATGCATTTAGAAGTCAAGTCAGCAAGAAAAGGGGGAGAAAACAACTCCAGTTTGCTGGTGCTTGTTTGCTGTTTGGTGGTGTAACCTCTGGCCAAGGCTAAGCTGTTGTGCTGAAAATAAATCAGGTCTGCTCATATGTCGTATCTGACACAAAAATGGAATATATGATGGCAAGGGCAGAAGATTTGCTTCCTAGAATCTGTTTTTGTTCAATTTCTAGCATGATCATTCTGTGTCTTTAACAAACAAAGGGAGAACATGATGATATTAACCCTCCTTTGGTGATTCCACAGTGGTTGTGTTCCTAATAAACTGTAAAAAGGAAGCTGACTGCAGGAAGTTTGGTGGCTAGGTTAATATACACTGTAGTGGAGTCATTTAAAATAATCCAAGCACAGAAAGGAGATTTATGTAAAAGTACATTTCCATTACTTGTGCCTCTGGCACACTAATGTCTCATCCAGCATAGCAAAAACCTAACAACATTATTCTTGTTTCTTTTTGTAACATCCATAGCTTTTAGTACTGCTTTCCTTTGTTAATTTTCAAAAGATTAGCTGTTAATTAAGAGACATAATTGACTCAAGGGCAAGTCTTGACTGAAAAGAACTTGAAGAACATGGCAAGAGTCGTGTGTTTTGGTTTTTTTTTTAATTATTTTTTTTTAAACAACATCTAATTTTGAGCATGTCAATATCCAGTTAAAATGTTGATAAGTAGAGGGGGATGCAAGCTCTCATAGATGTCTTCATGGCAACGGCATTTTATCTGTTTTTCTTAGCTGAAACAGTGGAACACTAGGGCAGATTTAATTTTTGGATGAGTGAAAGAAGTCCACTAGGAAGCAAGGAAAGCAGACTACAAGTACAGTGTTTTGTTTCCTCCTTACCCTTTTTTTCTCCAGAAGAGTCAAGATCAGTCATTAAACACCACAGGTATGGCAGCACATTTAAACCCACTTTTTGTTACACTTTCTGTAAGGGCTTAGCACCTGGTGAGCATGTAAGTGAAGTTACTGCTTAGGGAAGTCTGGCTACTTGCTTTGGTACTGAAATAGAAGCAGCTTTCTTCTAAAAATCCATTCCAAAGGGCCAAGACTTAAGTATTTTGTATTCCTGTTACTTTGAATGGGAATTTTTCCTTACTAATGACTTCGACATTGGGATTGATTATGGAGCTAAGCAATTCTTTTATGTAGGTCCATTAATTTCGATCCTGCTAAATGTGTATTCCTAATTGTACTAAGTCAATGTCCATAAAGAGATCAGAGGAAGGATCTGATCCAGAAGGGGGAAAACTTGGTATTGTGTGCTTTGAAGCTGTGGGATTGAGTGACCACATCATCTTGGCTGTGACCTTCAGATTGGTGAAGTGAATGTGTAGCTTTTAAGAGATATGTGGTATAATTAATGATTAATCAGGGCACTTCGTTACGCATCATTTTGAATTCTGCAGTCAAGGCTTGTTTATGGATGAATGTTTTTTATTTTAGTTTTTCTGCAACTCATCTGTGCTGACTGCACCTATTTTCTCCCTGTTGTCTGTGGGCTCTAACAAACTGAGGAGTTGAGACAGACAGTTCCTTAGGCAAGAGCTCTCCCTTGGCTGGTGACGCTGGTGAGACCTGCCTAGACTATAAAAGGCTCAGAAAAGGGGACAAGCTTTTGGCTGGAAGGCATAAGAGAAGTGTAATGATTTTGACGTCCCCCCTTCTTCTCTTTTCGTAGATATTTAATCGGCATTAGGAAACAGAGCAGGTCATTGGACTAATGAACAAAAAAAGGACTGTTTGAGTTGGAGATACCCCTAGGAAGTCTCCTATTTGCACTGATGTTATGAATTCAAAGATATTTAGTGGTTTTTAGAAATACCTTTGCTGTCAGAGTGATGTGATAAAGCAAAAAAGATGATAGAAAAGATGTTTGCCTGCATATTTGGGGAGAACAGCTTGAAGATGTGACAGCTTTGGATTTGAATGTGAAAAAAACCCCAACCACCAAACAAATAAAAGGACCCCCGCAGCTTTCATTCCCATGGTGTTGCTGTCTTGTATAAATACCCAGAAATAACTGGTTTATAATTTTGTGTTTATTAAGAGAATATATCTTTCACTACCTCCTGCTTCTTTGCTCTCTAAAGCCTGCTTGACTCACTCTTAATGCCATAATATTACAGGTCAAACAAGAGATCTTATGTAATACAATCCATTGTAGTTTCCCGAGCAGTATCTGCATCAAGCCAACAACTTTTAGTTGACTGGAGAGGTTTGCTTTTTTCCTGTCTTTACCTAGAGGCTGGCCCTTGAAACTGAACTCAACAGCTGCTTCTTTTTTTTTTACTTCCCATTTTTTAGCATTGTCACAGTCAAGAGCTGTTAATTGAAAGGGAAAGGTTCAGAGAGATGAGCAATGCTGGACACAATAGCCTTAATATCCTCACGGAAATACCAGCACTGTGGTCATGGGAGGAAGAATTGTGATCCTCCCTTCATCTTTAGAGAGAAGAGAGGATCAACAATAGAACCATAAAATGGTTTGTGTTTGAAGGACGTTGGAGCTCATCTCATTCTAACCCCTCTGCCACGGGCAGGGGCATCTCACACTAACCCAGATTACTCCAAGCACTGTCCAACCCATCCTCTGACACTTCCAGGGATGGGGCAGCCACAGCTTCTCTGGGCAACCTGTGCCAGTGCCTCACCACCCCCACAGAGAAGAATGTCTTCATACCTTGCCCTCCTTCAAACCTGCCCTCTTTCAGTTGAAAGGCATTCCTCCTTATCCTGTCACTATCTGTCCTTGTCAGAAATCCTTCTCCAGCTCTCTTGGAGTCCCTTTATGTACTGGAACGTGCTACAAGGTCTCCCCAGAGCCTTTTCTTTTCCAGGCTGAACAACCTCAACTCTCTTGGCCTGTTTTCATAGCAGAGTTGTTCCAGCCCTCTGATCATCTTCGTGTCCTTTCCTGGACTAACTCCAACAGGCCCATGTCCTCCTATGTTCAAGAGTAACCATTTGGAGACAGGACAGATCAGTTAAAATTTCTATCCTGTTACCACAGTGTTACCCTCGGTATGCAGTCCAAAAAATCAGTATTACAAACCTAATAGTGTAGAGGGAGCAGCAGCGGCAAAGATTTAAACACCGAGGTTGGGTCCCTCAGGACACTGCTGCCTTGTTCTTCTACTACTCAGGGAAGGGAACAGACTCCTTGTCTATGGAGGATGAGGCAAGAAATGATGGGCTTCAATTGCAGCATGTAAGATTTACTTTTGTGACAAAAACTTTGTAGGATGAAATACTCCATTAAATTGCTTATGGGGGTTGTGGCAACTCCATCATTGCAGATCTTTAAGAATATGTTAGAAAAACATCTGTCAGGAATGATATCTGTAGAGCTGCTCCTGCCTTGGGGCACAGAGATGGACTAGATGACCTCTGGAGGTCCCTCTCAACCCTGTTTTCTATGAACTCTAATCCAGGACTTTTCATTACTCATCCCTTGAAGCCCCAGAGGTGTCGGGACTATCACACTTCATTTTTACCCTTACACAGTTTTTTTTTGCTGGATGGTTTTTATTCATTTGGAGAGACTGGCTTCAATTACATTTGTCATATGATTCTTTTATAGCCTGTATTTATTATTTTTTTTTTCAGTCCATTCCCTCTAGGTCTTTTCTCTCTGTTTTTAAAATGGATCCTACTCACTTCAAAACTTTTTGAAAGCAAAAGTCACTCAAAACTTTTTATTTTATGGAAATAGAAATTTCAAATTAGACAAAATGAGTTAGAGTTGCTGTTAAGTACCAATGTCATATTCAGTGCTTCAACAGATACAGGAATAGGAACTGTTTTTGCCTTGTTAAAATAAGATAAATGTGGACAGGAGCAGATGATGAGAAGGGGAACTGTCCAGAACAGAGACTATTTTGCTTGTTTGTACAGGACTTTGGTACAGTGTGGCCCTGAGCTGTAAGAGCTGCTCTAATAACCTTACTTACGATGGGAGGCACACGAGGGACCATTGCTGTAAGGTACAAAAGGACTAAGGTTTGTGCTTTGAAGTGATAACATGGTGATTTAGGGATGATTAAAAAACCACAGTAAATTAAAAGATAACCAAGACAGTGTGATATTGGAATTGATGGGTTTTTATTCAGGTGTCATAGTGGCAGTAAGTGCCCCACACAGCCTCACAGTTCTCTCTCCCTGACACACCTGAGAGTATCACAGGCTGGTGTGAAACAATAGATTCCCATTATATTTGCCCTTTTTCATCTCTTCCTGACATGAAATTAAATTTGTTCTGTTATTGGCGTGTGATGGTTTTTAAGTGGTTTCCTTGCAGGATTGCTTTAGGGCTTCCCCAGCTCTCAATTTGGGTTAGTAAAGTGGAAGATTGCACAATAAAAGCGAGGTGTCAGGCTCGAGGTAAACAAATGTCCTGTTTTATTGCATAGTAGTTTTCCAGTTCAGCTCCAGGATGCCTTGGTCTGTGAAATAGCTGTGCTAATTTTCCACGTGTCTGAACGTAATTGCTACAGTCAAAGTTGTGGAGAGGAACAGTCCCTGCTGTGGTGACTGCCCCGCTCCTGCAGTCTGTGTTTGGAGAGAAGCACCATGCTCAGGACACCGTGCTCATTTCAACAACTGCCTATGACTTTCTTGGCCTTCTTGTTGGCCTTCTTGCTTTTCCATCCATGGCTTAAAGTGACAGTCAGAAGATGAGAAATCCCTGGAGGCGTTTTGCACAGGGCTGCACAATGCAGTGATTCACTTAGATGTTTTATGTTCCCCTGAATATTTTATGTTCAGTAAATAGCTGTGCATTTGCAGCAGTGGAGCAGAGGATGAGTGATGGAGTAGAAGTGGAGTAGTGATGGAGAAGAGGTGGAATGCCATGTGGAGGTCTGATGGGCACAGTACTGCATTGTGAAACCTGTGCTGGTCACTGCTTACCTCTGCTAAATGGGGCAGTGTATTTGCAGGATTTTCAAGTTTAATTTGAATAATAATATTTAAATCGGGAAATTATCATCCCTCCCTCCTATGAACTTTTAAAAAAAGTTGACTAAGCCAGTTGTGTAATTTTTCTGAGGAACTGACTTTTTTATAATTAGTTATTCTACGCTCAACGATGTGTTCTGAGTGCTATTTGCTTCATGGTTGAATTTGATGTGTTGTATTTAATTATGGAATTTAAACGTAAAAAAGGAGGAGAAAATGCACTTTGGTAGCTCAAGGCTGCAGGAGTTGCCATGTCTGCTTCAATTTGCCTGCTCCCTCTAAAGGGTCTGTTTGCTGGAACCCACGGACCCTTTCAGCGAAGTTACGAAGGCAGAACTGGAAGGGCTTGTCTTTATGGAAACTTTGATTAATTTTTTTCAAGGGGTGACCAGAGCTGCTGTGTTAGAGAGCTGTCAGGTACCGTATGTACAGAAGCCCTGTCATCTGAATTTCAAAGTCAGAACCATATTTTAAGAGACTTGCCCTTTTCATCCTATCTGGTCTGTGGGGGAGTGTTGCTGCGACTGAGCCTTGTTTGGCCACGTAAAAGCAGCCTGCCAGGCTTCCTTTGCCAGGGACTTTGAGTTTAAATCTATTTCGGGCCTTTAAAAAGGTCACTCAGGGCTGCCAGCCAGAACCTGTGTCTTAATTCAGTGCTATTAGAATCATAGAAAAAATAAAATCCCCAATCTCAGGCTGGAGGGGACAGAGCAATGGAAGTATCAGACACTTTATAAACTGCAGAATATGCTCTCATTACAAACTGCTGCTGCAATCCGAAGCAAGCAGAAGGATCCCTGAGCACTAGGAAGGTTGCTCAGGTGCTGCTGTAGTCTTTGGGCTCCACCAGTGGGGATACGATTGCTGGTCTGGGGCCTAAAGCAGCTGCTTTCCTTCGGTTGCCGAGAGGTCAGGATTATGTTCCTTAATTTACCTTAGGTGTTAGGTGGTGTACCTTTCTGAGGTGAGCTGGATCTGGCTGTTTAGGCTCCCCACAGCTTTTGCTCTGTGCCAGAGCCAAGGGGAAGCAGCAGCTGTGTGTGGGTTTTGGGTCTTGATTAGAGATTATTGCACTGTTGACTGTGGCTGATGGGCAGGAGGAGAACCTGAACCTTGATACCTCTGTGGCCCATTCCCATCCTCTGCTGATGACCCTGAAGGAAGGTACCCAGCTTAATCTTGCTTTATATCATCTAATATACCCCAGTGAAAATATTTGTGTGGATGCCTACTAGAGTAATAGGTTTATTTCTTCTTTATTCCTACTTATAATCCTTCAGTTTGTGCTCTTATTTGTAATGTAACATGTTCTTTTAAAATCGAGAGGAGCTGACATCAGTGGTTTGAAGAGCCAAATAAAAGATTTCTTATAACAGTAATCGGTCTGGCTGATTTCCCAGCAGCATCTTGACCTGCTGGGGTACAGAACAGCCAGAACCCAGGACAGAGTCTCTTGTTCCATATTTGGGTCTAATTTAATAATATTTTGTTGATTTGCGTTGCAAGTTTGATTCTGGGTTTTGGAATGTATTTTTTTGTGATCTGGAAAATGTTATATTTGTTTCATATTATCATATCAGGAGGGGTTTAACTTTGTTAGCTTCTTTACCAAATAACCTGATGAATGTGAAAAGTAGCTTTAATGTGATTTCTCATTGATTATTTTCATATAAAAGTTCTGTGGTCTGAGGAGTAATAAGTTTGTGCTCGCTTGCCATCTTTTAAATAGGTCTTAGTTTTAATCTTGTAGGTTTTTAAAATTGAATCAGCAGAAATTGCAAAAATTATGTTTATATTCACTTGCCATCTTACTAATGGATCTCAGCTTTAATCTCTCCGATTTTCCAAATTGCTTCTGTAAAAATGATGTCACTAGGATCTGATTAAAACATTCAGTTTCAGCTTAGTTCTTTCCTAATACATCAAATTTTCCTATGCCAACGTGACAAGTTTTAGCACGTTAACCTCTTAGTAGAGCTTTATTTCTGAAAGTATTTTGAGAGCTTTGTGTTAAGTTCTTTTAATTAAAACCTTGGCTGCTAGTAAAACATAGTTGTCAATTTTGTAGTTAGTTGCCGTATTAATTTTGAATTGAATTAAATAAAATTGGAAAGTAAATTTGGTATCTTGGTATTACGTGGCAAAAAAATAGCAGTTACAGTAGGGATGCTGCCTGATAATTCATTTAGCTCCTGTTGGCTAATCACTGCTTTTATTCATGTCATGCGTTTTGGCTGGATGAGCTCCAGCTTGATGGGATAATGACTGGAAACAAGTAGGGTGGTGTGGTGGGTGCTGCTCCCGTGCTGTAAATCAGTGGTTAAAGAGATCAAAGTAAGGAGGTTGTTTGCTGGTGTCAGCTCCAGCTCTCTTCCCAGCCTTACACAGATAGAAACAGCGCTGACACCTTTCCGTCATCTTGCACCTCCTCCTTTTCAGTAGCTCTGGATACCTTCTAGAAATAGGTTGTGTGTTGTAGCTGGCACGTGTGACTGTCCCATGTGGATGATGAGTTTTTTTCCTCTTCTGAAGTTTCTGTGGAACAGATATTTGTCCTGAACAAGGGGCAGATGAGTAAATAAACCTTTAGGAAAATTAGATAGGACTATGAATTTCTTTCTCTTATTCTTTAATTTTCTCGTTTAATTTCTTTCTCCTTTTTCTTTTCTTCTTCTTTGCAAGGAGCATTAATAAGAAAAAGGTTGACTGGAATGTGATTTATTTTTTTTTTTGTACTGGTTTAGAACCCTGAATTTAAAGTGTAGTCTCAGATGAGGTAGTGGGTCTGTATCTTATATTTTGACTGAACAACAAGGAAAAAGTGTAATTAGATCCTAAGTCAGAGTGAACTACCACACCAGGGCAGCTACAAGTCCCTCTCCTGCTGGACATGTACAGGGCTCCTCAAACCACCTCCTTAAATCCTTCATCCTGAAATTGCACCTTTGTGGGTGGCTCCTATGCTGCCAGTAGACTCTGAGCACTGGTGCCAGGGTCCCCCCTTCTTAGAGGGAATTATAGGATCAGGGTTGGATAGTACTGCGGTATAACATGATACTATTTCAGGAACATCTCAGTTTTTCACAGAGGGAAAACCAGTGGTAGGTTGGCTGCTTAGAAGGGTTTTGTATGCAGCTGAGGCTGAAAAATGTGAGAATTTCTGGAAGAAATACGAGTTGTGTTTTGCATGCAGGGAGCAGCGCCATCCCTGACATTCTAAAGTTTTGAAGTCCAATGCTCACCACCGCCTGGTGCCTTCAGCTGGATTTACTGTTATCAAAGCAGCAACTAATAAAACTCTGCCGAATCCCAAGAGAGACTTGAGGAGATTTCTGGGAGCACTTGCCACATTTCATGTCTCCCACACAGTCGCTTTGGCAGAATGGTGCAGGCTAATAGCATGTGCCTCGCTGCTGCTGCTGGGCTGATGCACGGCTGGCAACTGCCTTTCTTACAGTCCCCTCCTGGGAGCCATCAGCCTCCGCGTGCTGACTTGTTCAGCATTAACGTCAGCAGCCTCGGCGGTGCCCTGTAACTCTGTTTTTGCTTTCTTCATCACCTTGAGTTGCCTCTCCATTAGCAAGTTGGATGAAGAGGATAACAGGATAATTGGGTAAAATATTTCTAAATTGGTACTTCAGTTCTCCTAATAGGCTTGTAAGGGGGGAACGGGCGCTGACACCTGTGGGAGCGTGTGGCAGAGAAGAGCACGGAACGGGAGTAAGGTCAGGGTGGACTAAAATGATTTAAGGGCATGCAGTCAAAAGCAAATGATCATTTTGGAGGTAAAAATCTACCACTTAGGGTAAAAGTTAATGTCAGTTCTTGCAAGCTGTAACAATATCCTGCCCTCTATGAAGGCTGCCACCACTTACCAAAGTGAGATGCTGAAACCATCCTGTAAGTGGCTACTGGGGATGTCAGTGCAGTAAACATCAATGAGGTCAGGCTGCTGACCTTCAAAAGGAGTTTTCCTTTCTGGAGGACTAGCTCCTGAAAAGGCACTCTGCTAACTAAATTTTTGTTGTTTTATAGTGTGCAATGTCTATAATCTTATAAACGGTCTCTCCCTGCTGCAGGCACAACGTAACTGTTTCCATCCAGTCTGCATGGGAGACTTGGATCAGAATGTTTTAAAATATATTAACTTGGAAATTAAGTAGCAATGGTGTAAAAGTCTATGAAAATATTAAAGAGGAATTATTTTGGGGAAAGGGAAAGATGATAATTTGTGTCCAAAAAGTGTGTGACTTGCTAACATTGTGAACAGTGTGAGGCTCTACAGGTAATCAATTTTGAGAAGGTTTTATAATATGACACAACTCACTACATGGCTGAGCTTAATGTAGTAATAGATCAGTGTTCTTTCTTTTAGGCAGTGATGCTACTTAAGTAGAACATTCATTATATCATGATAACAGAGATCCTCGAAAATCTAAATAATTTGAGACAGGTGCTGTAAAAGCAGTGAATACACAATACAGTTTCAAAGGCTTCTACTGTAGAAAGCCACCTAATTGTATTCTGCTGCAATTAGTAATCATCTTAATGGCTTTGCATATTTATGACAATATAAAAATAAATAAGACAATACACAGGCTAGGATAAAATTTGGGTTCATAAACTTTTATTGCTGAAAAGTAATTAAGCATGCCTCTAATCACAGCATCATTTTTCATTGTGGATAGGTTTGGGTAGAATGAGAAAGTCTGGAAAAAGAAAATGTGACTATGCAGTAATTTACTTTGCATGAGAGATCTCATATCACAGATATTAAAAATGAAGAATATGCTTGCTTCTCATTTGCCTACCCATTGCCTCTTTTGACCTGGAATACCCTGAGTATGTAGAGGGACATTGGCTCTCCTCCTTCCCCTGTGAGGTGACTGGTGAAGTTTTTGGCTGCTGTCTTTTAGTCTGTATAGAACAGGAGGTCCCAATGAAAGATTAGAAAAGCTTCTCCTGGCCTTTAAACAAATACTAATAATGTCTGAGGTTTTGAGATTAAAATTTGTCTCAAGGGCATGCAAATATAAATTCAGGATAAGACCACAGGGAGTATTGCCTAAAGTTTTGGCCCAAGTGGAATTATTATCTGCTTACATCCATGCAACTACAGATGAACTTGACTGGTTGAAGTCTCTCTTCAATCTGCACAGTAACCACTTACTCTCATTATGAATCTTTTTCCTCTTTACAGCCCTGTGCATTAGAAAATGTTCCTGCTTTGTTTTGACTTGACCTTTCATAGTCACTAAAAATCAATAAACTTTAATGCATTTATTAAATAAGGAGGATTCTAGGGATTAACATGCAAGGTTCACTGCTATAGCAAGAGGAGAAGGTAAGGAGTGGAATATTATTGCACAGCCAAGACAGGCTGCTGTGGTTGCCACTTTCCTCCAGACCTGCATGTAATGACAGGGTTTTTTTAAGATGAATAAATAAATGAGTTCAGTAAAGCTCAAGGTGTGTGGTAAATAACTTCAGCAAGATGACTTTTGTCTGCCTTGTTGGCACTCAGAGAGAAGTTCCTAAATTCCTAAACTGATTAGCTGTGGGGATATTGGTGGCTGTATCTAAGGCTTCAGTTCTGAAGATGGAAGTAACTTGGATCCCTGAAGGTTCATTGACTGTAGAAATGTCTCAAAAGATTTTAGCATAAGCAGAGCTCTCTCACCCATCTTTTGTAACCCTGAGTTGCCTATCATTTAATTCCATGCTGCAGTCCTTGTTTCTGAGAAAAAACTGACATTTGTGACCTGATTTTTTTAAGTTATAAGATTTATGCAACTTTTGTGCTCAGTTTAGTGTTCCATAGGATGTATATCCTTACACATCCCTTCTGTTTCTAAGTTTAGCTGCCATTTGTGCAAATCTCTGGTTTGCATGTAACTGGGGGGTTGCTGTTCTTTGTCGTGCTGTCAGAGGCGTGTGTGCATATGATGTGCATTTTTAGGTCCTTTGAAGGAGGGGTAAGAAAAACTGAGCTTGTTCTTACTATGTTCAAGTCTCTAGCCCCAGATATACACCTATTAGCTCATAACCTTTGAGTGGCCAGTGTAAATGCTATTGATTTCAGCAGGTTGGCTGAGCTAAATGCACCTGATACACCAACTTACTTAAAAGTACTCCTACCTTACCTACCTGAACTAAGGATTTTGAACAGAAATTTAAGGTAGGCTTTTTTTTTTTTTTAAGCATTCTATCAACCTATTCCATTTGAACTAAGGAACGTGGATGTTCTGGCACATCTTTTCTCCAAGTGTCTGTCAAGAGGCTTTTTGCGCCTCTTATTTATGTGTGCTAACAAGGAAAGCATTGTCCTTGCCTGTTCAAAGCCAGTAATTTTCTTACTGACACTTTATAATGCATCTTTGAAAAAAATTACAGGCTGATCCCCCACCCCTGACAGGACAAAAAGAAACGTTGAAGCCCAAAATCTGGGAATGACAAGCTACTTATGGAATGGCCTCCTACAACATGTTAAAACAAGAGAACATATATGAGGAGCTTTCTTTCAGTACATGACAACTCTCACACAATGGTATCTTGATGTCTCAACACGCATTCGGATCTCAGCATATTAAGAATGATTTGGAAGGAAGCAGTGTCAAAACACAGGGATCAAATTTTTCTGTTTCGAAATTTAATTATTCCCCTATACAGGAAACAATGCTTTGTGTAGATTTAAAAAAAATAAATCCTATCACCAGAAGTAAGAACATAAATAAATTCTTATACTAAACAAATCAGAAGTGGAATTTTATAGCATTTTTGCTTTCTTGGGACATAATCATGTCTAATCTGCAATAACAGAAGAGCGATAGATATGCACACAGAGGTAGTTAGATGATCACTAATTGATTGTTTTCTTCTCAAAGAACAAACTTCTTGTATTCCAAAATGTGAGAGTGCTTTCCTTTTATGTGTCAGCATTGATTGTACATAAAACATGTGATAGAGGGTGTCTGGAAATGGTAATTAAAATCGTAGGGTTTCAGAAGTGAGCATTGATTATATTTCAGGGCCATATCTTTCAGCTAAAAGTTAAAGAGTAAACAACAGTAATTCAGCTAGAATGCTCTGAGGCATCAGGACGAGGAGCAGACTTGAAATGACAATTCAAGTCCTACCTTTGCAATTGTTCTAGTCAAAAGTAGAACATCGCAGGTTGATTACATTTAAGAGAGGGACTTAAATGGTTTCCTCCTTTCCAACTTCACTAGCAACTTTTAAGTGATTAAAGCCCTTAATTAAGTACTTATTGCTTCCCGTGAAACATGGCTTAGGTGTCTGGAGGGAACCGTCTGGTGCTGGCCTTGTCTGGTAGGCAGGGAGAGAGGACTGGGAGGGGATATGCTGCTCAAATGACAATAGTTGGCCTCTGATGTTATTCAGGTGAGGTATATCAAATATATTTTTGAGGGCTTGAAATTATGTGGCTCAGCCAGCCACAAAACCCATTGGTGTAGGTCAACAGGACCTCAGTAGAATTATGCCAATTTACATCATGTCAGAAAGTAGCAGAAATTTGGATTACTTCAGCTGCACACTGCTAGAAGCAACACAAATTGTTCAAAGAGGTCTTATGTTTTGTTGCTAATAGATTATATTTAATTAAATAAAAATACGTGTTAGCATTTTTTACCTTGTACAGAAGGTAAAAAATAAATTGTCCTTGTGAGATGAACCAGTACTTTTATTGTGAGACTTAAAGGAAAGTGATAAACCTATAAGTAGGTAAAAATTGAGAGTTCAAGTGTTTTCCAGGAAGCACTTATGTGATTTAACTGCTGGTGGTGTTTGTTTTTGGGCACGGCGCTTTGCTGCCTAAGCCACACATGCTGCCAGAAAATCCCAAAGTGTGTTTTGGCTTTTGGAAGCATACAGGCAAAAATAATGTCAGATTGTTAATCCTGAATCACTGGATACCTGCCCTGAAAAGTTTGCATCAATAATTTAGAAGCTCAAATGGGGTCATATCGAATTCCTAGCCTACTGCAGGCAAGTTCTGTTTTTGCAGAAAAGTGTACAAAGCAACTGAATTTTCACCACAAATGAAAATACTAACTGCCTTTGGAAGTGAGGTTATTAATAGTCCTTAAATTTATGTTTTGGCTGCTGTTAATCCCTTCCTTGCCCAGGAAGAATGGACATTAAACTATCTCACATCCATAAAAATGGTTAGATTAGCATTATGCGCAGCATTAGATGATCAGAGAGGAATAACAGGCTCTGGAGGGCTCATTTCCTCTCCATCCATTTCTGCTTGTCCAACAGTGACACTTGCATTATTTGGAATGACCTTGACTGTGAGATGTTTTTAAGTGCTGAGAGTTTGCTCAGAAAAGCTAAATCAGCCCAGTTAATATTCCTGTAGCAACAAAGATGAGCATGGGGGACAATGTGGTACTTGAGGTATTTTGACCTGATTGCTCACAAACTGTGTGTTTGATCACCAGTCTTCTTCACTAGAAGACAGTGTCATGCCTGGACATGGAGTGTGATGCCTTTAATGCAGTTATACCCCCTTCCTGTAATAGCAGCTATGTGAGGAAAAAGTGTTTATCACCTCCACATTTGCATCGAGAGGGCAAATTCCTGTTCTGTAAAACCTGGTGACTGTGAGCAAGCTTCTCAAAACCTGTCTTGCTGCAGTCGGGGTTTTATTTATTACTAGAGAAACTCTAACATCTCAAATGCAACTGCTGTGTTTCATTATTAAACAGCAGAGTTTTCAGCTTGAGTTTTAAACCTGGTGTTTTTAAGCCTGCAACCTCTCATCTGAAGGACATAGTGAGAAGGGCTTCCTGCTTTCTGAATTAGTATTTAATGTGTGGGAAGTGTACATCCCAATTGAAGTTTGTCTTCAGAAGATTCTAATTAGGACAGAGTGATTTGATTTTTCAGAGGGTACCTTTTGGGTCTCCTGAAATAACAAGACAGCCACAAGGGTGATGCAGAGCAGGTATCACAGGTTACTGTCATCTTTGCAACTGTCAGAAGTGTTTTAGTGGAAAGCAAACCCATGCATTTGAATAAATAAATATTTTTTACTTAATTTATGGTTTTCATGCCGAAAAAAACTGTCAAGTTTGAGGTATAATGACTGACTTTTTTTTTTGTTTGCAGTGGCATGAAAATTTTCAGAAAAACTGAGTGATGTTTTAAGCAACTTCCCTGCAGGATGCGGAGCCACTTAGGTATTATTTTCCATATAACTTTATACAACAAAGCAGGAATGAGGAGGCAGGAGAGCAAAGTGTAAAGTGGCCTCTCGGGGGGTAATGATATGGTATGCATTGCAGAGAAAAGCAGGCAAGTGTTTGAAATCACTGCAGTTTAGTCTAGGATGTGTGAATAAAGACAAGAATTACCCTATATCTGGTTTTCTGTCACAACCAAAAGGCTGTTGTGTTTACTCACAGGTAGTGTTTTATTGGCTAACTAAGCTTTTCTGGTCCTGAATTCTGGGTGCAGAGGGGAGACCTTACAATTCATGATTAAATTTCAGAGGGAGCTCCTCAGCAGTCTGTGGAGAAGGACGAGCTCTCAGCTGTAAAGGCTGGTGCTTAGTTTGGTGAAGCAATGACCAAGGCTGAAACACATTTCTGTCAGAAATGTCTGGACAGACTTACACAGGCAACAGTTTTGTCTTTAATCTCCTTTCCAGTAAGAAAATCAGCATGTTGTCCAATGCCAGAGTGTTCAAGGCCAAGCTGGATGGAGCTCTGAGCAGCCTGGTCTAGTGAAAGGATTCTCTGCCCGTGGCAGGTGGTTTGTAACCAGATGATCTTTATGGTCCCTACTAACCCAGACCATTCTAGGGTTCATATGATTCTGTGTTTGTGGATTGTGGAAGGACTCATTTTTGCAGTCTGAGATTCGGATACCAACAGAAAAGGAACTGCTAGGATTAAACAGGAAACCTTGGGCCACAGGGGCTGGGGAAAAAAACACCATCTAAAAGACCAGACAAGATCCATTGTCCTGATCTCCCCCAGCAGGATGTAGAAAGACTTTGCATGATGCTATCATATATCCTATTGTTTTCTCCCTCCCTGTGTAAATCCTTCTTTTGGGTAAAGCTGATCACACTTCCCCAGTATAACCCTACTTACTGGAAATATCAAACCTTTTCCCCCAAAATGTAAATACTGTATCCGAGAAATGTAAATCCATTTTTCCCCTTATGTCACCCCTGTTACTGGAAATGCTAATAGATTGTGGAATCCCCTATTTGACATAACCCTGCCTCCTTATTAGCATGTTAAGCTCCCCAGACCCTTAAATAGTGGTTTGTATGTTCAATAAATGTATTCCAGTTTTTGCCCCCATAGCTGGGATCGTGATAGCTTTATTAGACCATTACTTCTTCCTATTTTCCTGATTAACATTTGGAGGCACCTTGAACCTTCTTATCCCACCAGCTGTGCACCAACCAACAGGAGAGATTCCTGGCCACTCAGGTCTTGAATCAGCGATGTAACCACATATGGGAAACAATGCTTCAAAACCTAGAGCTGTCCAGAGATACAGGTCTCCAGGCTTGTGCTGTGTGGCCACAGTGCTGTCAGTGGGGTCCTCCACGTGGCACTGGGCTCCGGCTTCCTTTTCATTTAAGTTTGTAAAAGCGAGGAAGGATTTCAAAGCGAAGCAGCAGATGTGAGCCTTTGCCCTTGTGAATTCATTGTTGCTCCCTGGCACCGAGATCCTCTGTGTCAGAAGAGGGGAATTTAGTGAAAGCTGTAGTAGGTAGAAACACAGAGGCTTTTTGTTTCTGTCTGAAGTCACCTCGTCGAGCTTTCGGGCTGGTATGTTGGCAGCTGAGCAAAAGGCTGTTTATTCTACAGGATTCTCTGCACAGTTTGGAACGGCTTCCAAATACAAATCAGTGGCTTGTTCCCCAAAAAGCACATCAGAAACTTTTATTGCATCTCTCAGTCATTGCTTTTGCTTTTATGGGTCAGCTTTGAGGAGCCAGTGTGGTTAGAGCATCGTGTGTAATCTCCAGACAAGTTTTGCAGCTTTGCCAGTGGAATGCATATTTTGCTTATAGAGTTTTAAATTATTATCTGTATACTTGTGAAGACCTTTATTTAGCTAAGTCACTTGTCTGGTCTTGAAAGTGGCAGAAGAGAATCCTCCTCCCTTCCCTTCTTGATTTCCTTGTGCCCTCCAAATTGACATAAATAATGTCCCTCCTCCTTGGTCTCCTAAAAATGTAGGTCGCATTTCAGTGAGAACTCTAAAATCGCAGGTAACTTCTGTTCCTCTCGTATTTCCCTTTGCAAAACAATTTCACATAATTGCAGTCTGTCTGTGGGATTTGTTGATGCTTGTAGGATGAAGTGCCTGCAATTCCTTCTGCTTCTCCTCCCCTGGAAATCCCTTGCACGCTGTCTTTGTGCGCCGCGTATCAGCTGTAGCAGATACTCTCTCCCTCTTGGTGTTGGTAGCTCTCTCCAGCAGCCTATTACTGCTCACTGCTGAAAGCTTTAAAATGATGAAAGAGGAGGATGAGAAGTAACAAACTGCTCTAACATTCCTTGCAGGGATGGAGGCACTCCAGTCAGGTGTGTTGTGGGGCACACGCTCCGGAAGATGTAATTGTGTTATTGCTGCTGCTTAGGTAGAGCCGCAGGGAGCCTGATGCAGAAATGAAGTTCCTTCTTTGCACTGGCCCCTTTTGATATCCTGTTCCCCAAGATCTGCATCTTCCAAAGTCTCAAGCTTCCATTGCTTTTCAAGTATTCCTCAGCTTTGAGGGGAGGAAGGGGATGATCAGGGTTGTAAGACAAAACTGCCTGAATTTTCACACTTAACCAAAACATTTTTTTCTCCTTGGCTGTTAAGTCCCTTGTTTTATGAAAATAGTTTTTCCTTGTAGTTTCCCTTTTCCTCTGGAAGATGAAACTGCAGATTAAGTAATGTCACCCATGGGTGCTCTTGTGATGGTTATTGGCTTCCTTTGAAATACTGAATTGTTCTCTGTTCCACAAACTGTAACGCTGGCAAACAGGGATGTGTGGATATAGATTTTTTTTACAATAGTATCTATTCAACCACTCTTTGAGATATTATTTTTTATTTTTTTTTTTAAATTCCTTACACAGCCTTAAGACAAATGGTAAAATCTTTTCAGTGTGAAAAAGACCGTGAACAAAGAGATGTTATTTGAAAGCAGCAAAATGTGAAGTGACTCTTCTGCTAAACTTCCTCAAAGCAGCTTTGTGACATAGGTCAGGTCTGCTATTTCTTTTCAACCATGAATATCAGCAGAAGCAACATGTTAGCTTCGTATATGTAGCTTGAAGTCAGAATGTTAATTTTAAATTTAAAGTCACTTTTAGTGTTTAATTTATGAATGTCTTTATTAGCTCAGTAAATGGGACCTACAAGAGCAAAACAAATTGCTGTTGTGGCATCATAAAAGAACTTGTTTCTAACTTGGTTAAAGGGAATTTCTGTGAAAATAACCTGCAAGAAAAAAAAGTTACATGGATGTTTCAGTAATTCACAGTGAATATGAATATGAAAACTATGCTTTTCTAGTAGCATAGGTTTCATTTTGTGGGAAAAGAAAATTGCAGATAATTTATGACAGAAATATGAGTGTCAAGGAGAAAGAATTAATAAAATGGGCTAGAAGGAATTCTTCATTTCAGGTATTGCTCTTTTCAAAGACATTTTTTTGTTCAGTTATGTTCTGCTGCTTTACCCTTTTCAAAGTGCCTATGTGAGCATTTGGGCTTTAGCTCCTGGAGAAGATTAACAACTTCTCTGCATAAAAAAATGCATCTGACTTATGGGGGTTTCTCATGGTAATGGTTCCTTCTACCAAACAAGCTCTTGACATGTTTTTCTCTCATGAGATAAATAATTCCCACAGGTTAAATATGACTGTTTGGACAATTGTTTTTGCCCTAATTCAACAGTTGACTTAAGCTTGAAAATTCTTTCATTCTACTCCATTTACTTTTGGCTCAGGTATGGACTTTCTGTTATGCAGTTGTAAATTAACATATTGCATCATATTTCCAGATAAAAGTTTAATGAAAATTTTTACGTCTCTGTGGTTTTCCAACAGAAAATATTAGATTGCTGTGAGATAGTTCAAGGGAAAACAGAATATTTTATGGAATCTGGGGTCACAACTTACTTTTAAATATCTTAAAAAAAAAGCAGTTAGGAGAAAAAATATTGAATTGTGTACTTAATGAAAATATTACTTTTGAATTAAACCACTTACTCTAGGCTTCCATGGTCTAAATCTGTGTATCACACATGCAGTATTTTATTGTCCCCAAAAATTATGGGTGAGGGGAAAAAATAAAAGATCTGTTTTACTCGACCCTGCTAAGAGAATGTGTGTGTGATCCCCAGCCTGCCTTTGGGAGGCTTTGTATTAATGGGGGCTTGAGGAAGAAAGTAATCAGTGGCTTAACCTTGAAAAAAACCCGCTTAGCATGAAAGAAAACCCAGTAGATGCTATCGGGCCACATCCCACTTAGAGCCTCTCCAGATGTTTGTGGAAATGTAAGTGGATTTAAGTGTCCTTAAGAAACAGTGTGGTTGATGAAATCAGCCAGATTCAGGGATAGGCATGCATCTTTCTGCAGCCCATTAATACACAGATTTCTTCCCTCCTTTTCTCACTCTCATTAAAACTTCTGAAATTAGTGGGAAGAAGGTGGCAACTTTTGTTTGAACTTCATTCCTTCGATGCTGCATATGAACAGTTCTAAATGTACCATATTTCAACAGTGCAGTGTACAGGTTGGTCAACAGGGATTCTGAACTTGACAGAAACAAATGTGAATTATTTTTTTTTTCCTTGAATGTTGCAGTTTTGTTTCTGCCGATGTGGGCTCTGTCATACCAATTGCTGTGGAGTAAATTATTACTAAATGTTAGGTGGTAGTGGTGATTATTTCAAAGATAAGGTAATCTAGAAGAGACAGCTTGCACAGGAAAAGCAGTCAGTCATATTAACAAAACTGGCAATAACTGCCACAAAACATCATCATCATTTTATACTGCTTTTGGTCATGCTGTTGAGCTAGATGAACTATGTCCTTGTTTGTGTTTCAGAGAAGAAATCTGAAATACAGTCACTTCAGGGAAAATGCAAGTGCCTTGATTTATTGATGTTATTTTATCAATTTTGCACAGGTTTTGCAGGGAGGAGGGAAGGAAGGAAGATCAGCAATTTCAGGTGAAGATGGGCAGAAATGGTCACAAATGCCTGTCACACCCAAAAGCAGTAATCAAATTACTGCTGCGAAGCAAAATGATATAATTGATTATGAAACCTGAAATCAGTGCCTAGAGCACTAGGAAAGCTGACCATGTGAGCCAGTGTGTTTAGAAAGGAGAGGGGGTGCAAATGTATTAATATGCTCTTAAGGAGAAGGAATCTTCTGCAGGAGGACACGGTGTCAGTAATTTATGGGCACGAACAAAATGCTACATCAGTGATTTATGGTGTCAGGCAGGGCTAATAACGTGATTAGGGTTCAGAGTTTAATTTACTTCCCTCTTTAAAAGACAAGAATTATCTACTGTAAAGACTCATATGAGTTGTTTCAAATGGTGTGCGAAGACCCTTCTGGGTTAAACTGGATGAACAGTTTTAAAGCAGAGAGGCAATGGGCATTGCATGTTCCTGTTTCTTAGACCTATGGTATTCATGAACAAGTCTTTTTTTCTTTTTTGTTCTTTTTTCCCCCTTTTTCCCCCCCATTTTTCTCTTTTTCCTTCTTTTTTGTGTTTTTGTTTGTTTGTTTTTGTTTTTCTTAAAGGAAGAAACTATGTAACAGAAGTACTAGGAAACTAGGTGACTTCTATTTCCAGTACTCTCAATCTGTCACCAGCTCTCCCTTTTACATGCAACCCCATATAGCAAAATCAGAATTTGTGTGGGACAAGAGCACTTTTAGAACACTGGCAGGATGGGAGACTTTGTAATGCTGTTGCTGGTGTAGTTTCTAGTGTCATTTGCACGTTAGAGAGCATCTCTCTCATTTCAGTTGAGACTGGTTTGAATTGAATATCACTAGTTAAGATACCAGTTGCTGACAAAACTGATTCCAGACTCAATAGGCATTTGCTCTAGGCCTTTTTCCTTATATCTTTTAGTTCACATGCCTCTGCAGTCTCTGAAGTAATTGATATTAACACAATATTTTATGAACATCTATCAATATGTGAAACCAAACTCAGCAAAACCGAGAGGAGAACAAATCATAAAGTTCATGAAAGACAGGTAAGATTGGGGTTAGCAACTGAAGATGCCAATTCAGGTGCAAGCCATTGTTCTGCTGCTGCAGTGCCTCATCTGGGTACGATGGTGCTGGCCACTGTGCATGGAGTGGCAATGACTTGCAGTTCCACCTCTCAGGGCAGAGCAAACAAGAGCAGGTCTGGTTCTGTCTGGGCTGGCACCAGCAAATGCCTTTGGGGACTGAGAGGAGGCAGAATATGGTCTGGTGGCAGGAGGTGTAGGAGGTTCTGACTGAATAACCTCCCTGGAAGCTTCTGACTGCCACGAAGGGGAGTCCCTGTAGGTCTATGGTTGGCTCACTGTGACTGGTGCTGACACCCATCTCCTGGTACAGGACCTGACACAGCTGATGTGTCTCATCACCTGTGCTGAAAAATAAGATACTTGAGAATTTAGGATGAAAATTTGGTCAGTTAAGGATATATACTTTTTTTTCCCCTAACCTATGAGAACTCTTCTGTTGGCACAGATTTGAAGTCATTTGGCTATCTTAGTCTGAATAAGAAGAAAAAGAAAGAAGTGCTTGATTCTCAGTATCAAATGACTTAATTTCTTCTGGAAGATACTAAAACCAGAACTGCCTGTTGTTGTGACTGTCTTGGTATCCTCTGTGCTAATGTAAATGATATTTGCATAGTTTGTCACAATGGTGAAAGTATTGCTTGCATGAAGAACCCAGGAGTTAGACATGGCATCATTACCCTAATTTATGGATGAGAAATGAAGCCCAGAGAACACTGTAGTTTTCAGGGTTGAGGAAGCCAGAGGCTTCAGGGGAAGGGAACTAGTCACCCCAGAAGCAAGGCTGGTATAGCTAAAAAATGAGTTGTCTTATTGCTTCCTTCATTAGGAAATCTGCGGTCCCAAGTCCTGGTGACTCTAGACATTTGCTACCCAATTCTCTAAATCTCCTTTTTAAACACAGTTTCTCTTCACTGTTTGCCCTGCAGAGCTACTGCTTTGCTATCTTGAGCATCCTCCTCTTTCTCAGTTTTCAATTAATCTTTCCCTGCTCATCTCAGTCTGTTCCTCTGGCTGGCACAGAGCTCTCCCGACAGCTCTCATCTGTGGGAGGGAAATGTGATTTAATGGAGAGGAAAGAGGAGCTGAGTGCTTATGCCTGTGAGCGATATTTGAGCTGTAGGTTTATTGCCATACACACCTCACCTTGCTTAAAGTCTGCTCCAGTACCTCCGGAGATCTCTTCCATCCCTTGCAGCTTTCTTCAAACTTTTCTGGACAAACTTCTTGGCTGCTTCGGCTGCTACAGGTAAAATTTCAGGCAGATGCAGTGCTCTTGCTCTGACCTTCAGTATTGCTCCCACAGTTTATATGAAATACCATACAAACCTCAATGCAATTTTCCATGGCTGCTGAAGTCACTGTAGGCAAAGTGTCACATTAATGGAGGAGCCACGGGGGATTCTGATTGTGCTGTTGCTTCTGATTGTCACACTGGCTTAAAGATAAGTTATGCTTGGGGTAGTCTGGCCATATCTCCCTGTGCATTTCACTTGGGTATAAAATAATCCACACCTAAATGCTTTTCTATTATCAAAATGCTTTAGGTGAGTTTAGGCTTAAAGGCTTTCTGTGTGAGATTGGTCTAGGAGAGTAATTTGTGAGGCAGGAACCTTACTGGGAGCAGGAGGGAGAATTGAGGCTGTAGAGGGAGGGGATTTTAGAATATAGAGGGAACTGAGGTGGGAACTGGATATTGGGCAGGAAATCCTTGCTGGGAGTTTGGGAGGGAAGGTAATTCAAGAATGGATTTGTATGGAAGTTGAAGTACTGGTTGAGTGTCTGGTGAGAACAGTGGGGACTAGGTGGGCTGGACATCTGCTGGCAAATGGAGAGGTGGAACCCTCATATTATAGCAAGGAAATGGTTGGGCTTTGTGTGAAGGGGGAAAAAAAAGGAAACTAAAATGATTCTTCTGGTCTAAATGCTTGGTTTGAACACAGCCAGAGTGATTGCAACTTTCAAAGAGCATTTTTCCCAAGACGAAGTTTCAGCTGGCATAAAAGCTAGCATTTGACATCTTTTTCATATAATGATTACATTAACAAAAGCGGACCTCGCTGTTGGCTGCTTTTGTAAAACAACTCCAGCGCAGTTCTTCATTCTCTTAACTCCTGTGTGTGACTTGAAGTCAGCTCAAAACTCCTGCTGGAATGCAAGCAGGTCAGCTCCTCTGACGCAGTTAGAGTGTTAGAAAGTGCTCCACATGGCTTGACAAAGGCTCTTTGCAACTGTTCATTTCTGTTGCAGCAGGCAGTTTTAATACACTGATGTTTGCTGCACTGCCGCATTTGTGCATTCTTATCCCACAGTCACTGAGAGAAATATCACACTCATCCCTGACTGCTCAGGCATCTGGCCTGAGGTGCTGCTGTATGGTCTGTAAAGCCCACAGTTATTAGGAGTTCCTTCGTAATTAATTGTATTTTAATTGTTGTTGCAAACACCGGCTTCAGCTGCTCGAGGGTTAAATATTCTTACAGCAGTGAAAATGGACCTCACTGTCCAGAAGGTGCTGGCTGGAGTCTTCGTGCTGAATTGTCCCAATGTTTCTGGTGTCCTGATGTAAGGACGGCTTTCCTCAGACCACTGTTTGATTTCAAAGTTGTATTAGGGTTCTAATTTTCTCTAAAGTGACGAAACAGAGACTTATCTGTGCTCTCCATTTTCCTCATGGGATGCACCCTCAGAGAGTTAAACCTCACACCTTTGCAGGAAGTCTCTATCACCTCTTAAGGCTAAAATTCTCAACTTTTCTCCAGTACTTACGGCATCTGATGGAAAACCTGTTAAAAACAAACATGTAGGGAGTGTGTTGTGTGCTGTGTAATTTAAATAGCCATCCTGATTTCTTCAGTCTCTTAGAAGAGTGCAAAGGGTAGGGAAGAACTGTATAGAGAAGGGGCTAATCTGGATTTTAAACCATTCCACCGACACAGCCTGTTGGGGTGTGTAAGTGGGAGGAGATTTCTAAATAGGAAACTTGTGGTGTGAGGAATCCTAGGAGCCATGAGGATTGTGTAAATGTTTTCTCTTTAAAGCAGAAATAGTCTGCTTTCTCTACTGAGAAAAATCACTTTGCTTATGAGAGAGCACAGTTTATCAACTGTGATGACTGGCAATGAAGCAAAGGGAATAGACTGTCATTTTGTAGACTAAAAAAAAACCCGAAGGAGCATTTCTGTACTGTTTTGATTTATTTTTATAATCATGTTATCTTTATCTTGTTGCCATCATTCAGACACAGCTGACTAGAGGTGTAGGGGAGCACAAAAAGTTTGAACAGAGTGCATAAATAGGAGAATGAACATTTGTTTCATTAGTGTGAACGTAGTCTGGATAAGTGGGAAAAAGGAATGTGAGATAAGTGCTGGACATCAGCTTTGTTATAATTTACATTTTATTAGTAAATATTCTTGGAAATGGCATTTTCCTTAGCACCTTTTATTGTAAACTGCTGCTGAGGCTATGGAGGTCATATTTCCTCAGTATAAATCAGTATAGCTGAATTAGAAGCATGATGATTTTTCACTAGCCTTGGAAGCTGCTCCAGTTGGACAAGGAAAAGTTCTCTCTCTTTGTCAGACTGCATTGCAGAACTGGGCCTTGCTCCATTCTACATATTGCTGTGACAGATAACAGGCCTTTAATTTAGTGGGAAAAGGCATATGAATTTCCACAGCTCCAAATTAAGGCCAGGCAAATTAAAATTGAAAGACAGAGGCTCTGCTGGATAGTGGAAGACCAAACTACTGTTGAGGTTCTCAGATCAGGACAGAATGACTTTGAGACTTCTGGCTGGACTGAAGGTGTGAGCTTAATACTGAGGGGACTGTGGGAAACTGGCTTGTGTGACTGATCAGATTAAATCAGCTAATGGTTTGTTCTGGTCTTAAAAATCTCTGATATCCAGTGCAAGATACCATGCTGCTGCTGGTGTAATATTCCAAAGCCTTTCACAAGCAGGGGATCTAGGATGGTTTATGCAGTCCTTTAAAAAATGTAGTTTCACACTGTCAGAGAAATCTAGGTTTTGTGAAAAAGGTGCTGTATTTGCATTAAAGCTAAATAGAGGGGGTTCTATATATGAGGTAGGGAAAATACAAAAGCAGAGCATCCCCTGGCTGTAAAAGGGGATGTTGATGAGTTGATGTTCCTTCCTGTAGCTGATGTTTGTTCATGATGGCCAGAGGTGCCTATGGCAACTGCTCCTGCCTGTGCAGGAGACTGGGGGCATTGCTGGGTGTGTGCTCCACATACTGTTTGCTTGATACCATTCCGAACAACTGATCTTGTTTTTTTTCTGAAGAATTTTAAATTTTCCTCAAGGGCAACTCAGTAACAAAGTGTCCTGATTGGCTGCTGAGCACCTGGAGCCAGGAGAGTTAGTAGAAGCTTAAAGGGGCAAAATTGTATTTATTGAAGATTAATGCTGAAGGCTACTGTCTCTCCAACTTCAATAGGAATCCAATTTCTGATGTGTTTGGGGTTTTTTTTTCTTTTTTTTTAGTACTGATGTGCTTTTCAGCTGCACTGACTTGATTGTTTTCAAGTGGTGTAGAGAAGAGTATCTTGATAGGGCTTTATATGAAACTGTAGTACCCTCACTTGTGTACCTGGACTGAAAATCCAGCTTTCCTGCAGTCCTGGGCAAAACTCAGAAAATTCACCGGAATTTTACACAGAGTCTACTATTACCTGTTCTTTGTACTCGTTGTGCTGGCTGACCCCTCACCAGGAGAATATATGTCTGGGAAGGGACCTCCTGGGTCATTAGGTGCATTTTCCTGCCATCATAAGCGATCATATCACATGAGCCCTTTCATTAATTGATCAAACTCTATTTTAGAGGTACAAACACTTTTGGCCCCCACTACTTCCACTGGAAGACTGGTATAGACCCTCATTGTCTGATGTCCAGCAGGTATTTACTCACAGCTAGTTTGCAACCCCTTGTTTTTATGCCAGCACTGTCTTTCAGTGTAAATAGGCTTTTGCCCCCTGAGAGTTTCCTTATCTGGTGTACCCAGAAACAGAAGTTAAACCCTTCCCAACCCTTCTTTGGGCAGGCCAGGAACGATCATCCTCTTAGTCCTTTCCACCCACTCCAGAGATAAAAATCAAATTACCCACATGAGAAATTCTTCTCAGTGACTGCTAATACTCTGAAGAGAAAAAGGCAGAGAAAACTTTAAGGGATGACTAAACTGAGAATCTTTTAAGCTTCTGTTTTGAGGTCTTTGTAAAGAATGTTTTTTGTTTTGTTGAAGCTGTGGCTGCTGATAACTGAGCAATATGAGAGCTATGGGCTTTTTTTTTTTTTCATCCTAGAGATTCCTTAAGGAAAAAGTCAAAGAGCGAATTGGGAAAGTATTTGTCATGTAGCACAGATAACTTGTGGAAAATACCGCAGGATATGGTGGTGTCATTGTAGTCCTTGTGGCAGACATGTTCCTTGTGAAAAGGGGTTTTGGTATTTTGGTGTGATCCAAAACAATCTGTGCTGTCTCTTTATCACCTCTATTCAAGAATATATCACTTTAAAGAAGGAGGATGTCCTGCAGGTGTGCCATAGCTCCATATTTTCTGGTCAATGAGAAGTCAAATTTCAAACCATTCTCTGCGAGGCAGGTGATAATAGCTTTAAATTTAAAGAAAATGATGAAATGAGTGAACAATTTAAGACATGGAAAAACAACTGGAAAAGAGATGACAGACTAAGGGGATAACGGTGCAGGTCTGCTAATCATGAGATGGAAAAAACTAATAGGGGATACTGTTTATTTTCCTTTATAGTAGGAGAATCAGAAAGCATCATATAGAAACTTCAAGTGACTTAAACATATACAGAAGGAGATTATTCTTCACACAGAACCTGGTTCTGGAAATCTCCATGCAGGATACTCTGATAGCTGAAAGTTTCTGTGAGTTCAAGTCCTGGATGCAAGAAAAAGCATTTGTGGTTCTCATATGCAGAGATAACCTCTGCTGACACAGGAAGCCCTTGGGCCACAAGTTAGGATTGTTTTGGAAGAGTGTGGTGTTTGTATCCTGTTCTCTTTGTCCCAGGTCAAACAATAGTTGTTTTAGTTCTATGGTTTATGTCAATTGATTTATTTGGCTCGTCAGATCTAGCTTCTCAAAATTGGTAGGTTTGTACATATTGTATGTTCTTCTGTGTCTTATAAAGTTTTCATCTTTACAACAACTGGTAAATATTAGGATGATTATGTTGATCAGTCTGTCTATTTAAATGCTGCTATGTGATACGTTGTCTGACGTGCAAGGTGGACCTCATCTTTTCAATTGGAAACTTCAATAATGAAGAAATCCAAACCTTTCTTGCTGAGAAGTCATAAAAGGTTTTATGGGAAAAAACTACTGGAGGAATTAGATAAAGAGCCCTGAAAACATGGAGAGGGGAAGAAGTATTACATTTTGTATTTAAGCTCAAACCTCTATGTCTGATCGCAGGAAGATGTTTGAAAAAAGCTGTACTGGAGCTCTGAAGGATTCTTCAACCTACTGATAGGAGCTCTGGGAACTGGGCTGTAAACTCCTTGAAACCTGAACAGATGTTTTGGTATATAGCTTCAAAGCTTTGAAAGGCTGTTTTCCCCACATGCCTTTCTATGTGAGGAGACTTTTAAGAGCTGCTGAATAAATTTTATTATCTATCCTACAAAAGCACTATCCACATGGAAGAGGGAGGCTTTGAACAGTCCTGGGCTCAGAAGTGAAACAATAACCACGTAATGCAGCTCCAATTGAACAAAAACGGAATAGAAACGAGAGAGATGTGTGTCAGCCTGTTCAGGACCCAGAGGGGTGAGAGTTTTGAGATGCTTCAATAGCTTTTTCATGAAGATAAGTAAACACAAGGGAGCTTTATTGGCTTCAGCTTTGCCACATTAGATAGAAGAATTCCTAATGTTGGGGAAGAACATAGATGAATAACAACCCAGATGTTAGTTATATTGTTTTATGTGCACTTAGGAATGAATCTGACGGCCATGAGAGTGACTTGAGACCCTACAGAGATTTGAATGGGGAAAAAATGATAGGAAAAGGCAGTAAATTTAGCTTATCCTTTAATCTTTCACCCCCTTCTGACACACTGACTGGGTGTGTGTTGGTGCTGGAGGCTCTGCTGTGCTGGTGCTGTACGAATGCCCAGGAAACTATAATCCCTGCTACAAGAATTTACCGAACTGTAGAAAGTGAAGACAAAGGGAAGCATCTGGAAATAAGGGACTGAGACATAAGAAATGAGTTCCAATTCAGTTGAATTACAATGTTTCCAGCCTGGAAGCCTCGTGTGCTTTTCAACAACTATCATCTTCTGCTGCTAGGACAGGCAAAAATAGTGCGCTCTTGTGTTATCATAGGTTCATTAACAGTTCTGAATGGTTTTATAGTTTCTGTGAAAACCCCTCAAAATTCAGGTTGTTTTCTTATTAAAACTGTGTCTATATTTTTCTGCAACCAGGAGCAGGCTAAATCATTTTTGGGGTGCTCCATGCAAGGGTCCTCTTGCACTTTCCTTGTTGCAGTTTGGAGTATTTGTTCTCCTCTGTTTAGGCTTTTGTTTGCCTTGTGGCATTGCAGTGAGTCGAGAGTGGAAAAAAACTTAAATATTTTTTATCATAAAGATTTTTCAGTTTAAAGATCTGAACCAATAGTGAAATTACTTTATTTATTTATTTATTTTTCCAAAGGGAAATGCAGCCTTCAATCACAGAACTGCCAGAAACTCTGGCCCATTTTTAGACTATCTAAGGCAGGATGGAGTTCATTTTTAAGGTCAAGATCTACTTATAAATAATAGCACTTCCCGTGGGGAAAAACACTAACCCAATTTGTGAAAGTTATTTTATTTGATGGTCAAATAAACTCGATAGCGCATCAGGAGTAGGATACCTGGCTGTGATGTTACACACAGAACAGCATTTAGGCAGAAGGCTTTGTTTTTCCTATGAATATATTGATGGATTTTCATGTGGCTGTTTGACTTTTGAAATCATAGCTTTGGTATTCTAAAAGACAAATGAAACTGTGGGCTAAAAGAACAATCCTAAACCAGCTTCAAAAATATGGGAAATGTGGCAGCAGGAGGGTCCACTCAGGGAAGATTATAACCCTTCACGTTGCCAGAGCCTCTTTAGCAGCTACTTCGCTTGGTGGGTTTATCTGGCAGAAGGAAGATGACAGGGCTGCCAGCCTGCCTAATGATCTTCATCTAACATTTACCTTATTGAGAGGGGAATAATTCTGTTAAATTAACATCCTAGCATATTTTCTGTCCAGCTAGTTGATGAATTAAATAGCCTGAACAAAATGTTTTACGACTCGTTTATCCATAAAAATGGCTGAATTTTTCACGTAAAAGGGAGTGACTTTTCGGTACTTGTGTGCTGCGGTGCCCTATACCCCTTGTCTGTAAAAAAAATATGTATATTTATATACGTAAAGAATAACTTTAATGAAGCTGGGTGTGTTTGGGAAGCACAATGGCACACAGGCTCTTGGAGCAGCCCCGGCTTTGCCGCACGGTGCGTGCCTCCCGCTCGGAGGAAGCGCAGAGCGTTAATGACAGGCTACCAGCCTGTGACACTTGGATCACTCGATCAATCAAATGTGGCACCTCGTGCCAGCCCAGCCAGCTGTCCTCTTCCATCACTGTCCGAAAGTGCCGCACCGAAGGCCACAGGTGCCAGCTGCCATCCTCAAATAACCACTGGACCTGCCCCAGGATGGGTGTATTTAGGGAGCCCGTTTAGATTGGATTTTCTGTCTTGACAGTCCCTTTTGAGTTTCAGTTTAGAAGAGGAGAATAAACAAATTGTAGCCTAATAATAAAACAGCACATCTATAACAAGAAATCCAAGCCTAGGGCTTCACACTTACTGGGTGTAGACCCGTTGTGAGACACCACCATAAGTGCCTGTGACAGCAGGAGATGTTGCTGAGGATGCAGTTGGCTTGTGCTTGGTTTCACTGAAACTTGTAACCTCACAGTGAAGTCTGTGGTTTGTGAATCCACCAACCCACTGAGAATTTCTGTTGCTTCTACTGATATTTGTTGGGTGTGCCAAAGAGGACAGGAAGAGGAAGACTCAATTTTATGAGAAAATACCTTATGAACATGCTCATTAAGCGAATTTGCTTTCTTTCAGTCATTTCCAGTGTGAAAGAGAACTGCCCAGTGTGCAGATGTGGAGAGTGTGACTGTGAGTCCCAGCTGCACACCTGGAAAGTCTCTGTGTATGACAGGCCCACCAAAAAGGTGGTTTTCAGATCCATACTTCTGCATCCTTAAATCTTGAGGACTCCAGAGCTCCAGAGCTTGAGCTTGTCAGGTTGAGGAACCTATAGCTCTAAGAGACTTGGGCAGGAGGAATATATGTGCAGTCAGGCTTTTACAATAGAAATTTGTGTTTCAAGGAAAAAAAAAAGTTTCTGTTGCTGCTGTAGCCCCCAGACTGCAGTTGGTGTACAGATACACAGGTGGTGATTTAAACTGTTTTCACAAAGGGAGTCTACTGCTGTTCTGGATGCAGTGGCTCTGAGTGTAGCAGTTTGCCCTCATACGTCTATATCAAGTTTTCCTCTGCTATTACCGTCATCAGATCCTTGTCCTCACTTGATGCTTTCTAGGCTACTCATTCCTATTCTCCAGCATGTATGAGTTTTCTATTATTTGCTTGCTGAATCCAATCACTTGCAATTTCCCAGGTTGAAAAAAATGAAGTTCTTTGAAAGAAACGTAATGGAACATCCTCAGGTTGAAACGGGCCCTGAGCACAGCTGATGGCATAGGGACTTTAATTTACTAAACGTCAGTGGTTTGATGGCAATTCAACATGACTGGTGATTGCTTGCATCGTGTTGCTGCTGGGGTTGAAAGGGCTGTTTACCTTTGGAAGACAGAAAGCTCAGCTGAGCAACGCACAGAGCAATCTCCTGTGACCTAATAATAATTGTTTTTTCCCCAAAGACTCCCCAGTTGCTGAGGGGCACAAACCCCTGGAGAAAAAACTTGTCTCTGCCCATATGTGTGTTTATGTATCTGTTACAATAGGTCAGACCAGAAAAATGGTGTTTGGGGCTAAATTTGCAAAAGAACACTTTATATCAGGAGTTTTCTTTGCTGTAAAGTCATTCTTAATTTGACCAGTGGAAGACATTTCCTTTTCAGGAGATTTCTCTCACATTTATCACCCCAGCTCAACACAGCACTGAAATATAACTCTATATTCCTGATGTTTGTTGTGGAACTACTTAGAAGTGTGAGTGGCCCTGTACAAGTTGCGGAGCAATGGCTGAAAAAGAGAAAAATCCATCTGGTTCTCATTAATTTGCCAAAATGATCAAAGTGTTTCCTGAGAGAGACCGTGCACGTAGGGAAGACAGAGGCAGGGGCTCTTCCGTTTGTGCTAATGGCTCGGTGCAAGTGGATGCCAACTCACCTGCCTAAGAATGATCATGTTTCTAAAAATGAATTTGGGGTCCAAGGTCCTTAGATAACATCAGACTTGACTGTCTTTTATCCTTAAACTGCATGGCAGGAAGTGGCATGTTGGCTTCCTCCCACTGCCAGGCGAGTGATTATGGAGGGAATTTTTTTTTTTTGTGTGTGTGTGTGTTAAAAAGGCAGCTTGGATCTTGCGTAGTATTTGAAGAAGGAAGTTAACAATCTAAAAATAAAGATTTTTAGAGGTGTACAGCTACAAGTAGAACAGCTGAAGCTGAGACACGCATACAGTACGTTTGGGTCAGCAGCCCCTGATTTGCAGGCCCAGTATCTTTGCACGAATTTCTGTATTTCTGACGTGCTGCCTTCCTTTTAACTTTTGGCCTTTAGGCCTTGTCTTCTGGGTTTTTTTTTTGTGTACAGTGCAAAAATTTGTTGAAATACTGGTGCATTTGCTCTCAGTGGCAGCCTGAGCAGTTCCAGCCTTCCGTGGCCCAGCTGTGCTGGGGCAGGTTCTCAGACATGACTCGCGTTGCACTCACTGCTGCTGGTGAATCCATCACAGCGATTACCACCTTGCTAAAGATGATTTTATAGACTCTGCAGCTGGTTTGTTTAAAACTAGATTACTGTCACATTTAGAAACATTTAGCACAGTTGCACCAATGAGGGATAATAATTTAAAGAGGCTGACTAGATTTAATCAGTTTTTGGGAGATGAGACTTAATCAAACATAAGAGGTTTAGAAGGCTGATAGAGCTAATGAATTTGAATATGTAACACAGACCCTGCCTGAACCGTAGCACATTTTCTCTGGCCGTGGTTGGTTCATAATAATGAAGTATTTGTAAAAGTTATCAAGTCAGTAGGTATAAAGTCCTTTGTGTGAGGAGCCTCAGCAGTGGGGGAAGGAAACTGCCTGAACTGAAGCTCAAATATACGTTGCATAAGATTTCTTTCAGTATGGGAATTCAAAGAGTTAATTTTCAATATGTTTTCATAAAATGTAAGAAAAGAGAATTGGGAAATTACCTTGAAGAAGAAAGATAGCCCTGTGACCTGTATCCTGCTCAGGTCCTGGACGGCTGCTCTTGTTATAGACCTCCAGCATGTACTTACTGGAGAGCCCTGGCACGTGCTTTAACTTCCCTGGCCTTTGGTTCTCTATCTGTAAAATGAATGTGCTAAACCTTTCCAAATCTTTTTTTGTCTGTTTTATATGTTACAGCTAGAGAAATGTTGACTTTATAAAGAAAGGCCAACTGAGGTAGATGCTGTGAAATGCATACTACAACAATCTCTGCCTTCATACTACCAACTTTCTACCTTTAACTGACCCCCAAGCCCAAAAAATACACCCCCCCTCCTTTTTAATATTAGGCCAAGACTGTTATAGCATTAAGATCAGAGTTTGTGTGACAAGTAATCTCTTTTGTAATTTATAAATTAGGAATGCTTTAAGTGAACAAAAAGTAACTATATAAGCTCATCATTTGAAATCTGTGCTTGTTTAGTAGAAGCCTAACCCATCTCTTTGTGTTTTCAATGAGAGCAAAATTCTGCCTGTGATTTCTTCAGGCATTAATTGTGAAAGATGCTAGGTTTTGCCCACCTCCTTGTAGCCTTTGAAGGGAGTTTTGTCTCATACTTTTCCTTAAAGAGAATCATGGAATGGTTTGGGTTGGAAGGGATCTTAAATATCATCTTGTTACTACCCCTCTGCCATGGGCAGGGACACCTTTCACTAGACCAGGTTGCTCAGAGCTCCATCCAGCCTGACCTTGAACACTTCCAGGGATGGGGCATCCACAGCTTCTCTGGGCAAAGAGAAGCTGATGTGACAAGAGAAAGATGAAACCCTGAGAGGTCCTTTTAAAACATTCAAAATTTAGGGTGCCTGAGATTTTTTTTGCTCCCAGCAAACCCTCTTTCAGCTAAAGAAGCTGGTGAGGAAATAGACGGTAACTCCAAACTCATATCTCAGTCAGGTCAGGTCCTTCACCTGCTAGAAGAAGGGATAAACTCTGTTAGCTGTTGACATCAAGGTCCCCTGTAAAAGACAAATATGCCATAGGAGTGTGATGAGGGGAATTGGATTGGCATAGGGATTTTTAATCAGCATCAGGCCTGACAGAGAACTAACACCACAAGCAGCTGGATGATTGAGAGTCCTGAAATGGTGAAATATTCAGTAAATGCTGTATTTTGTGTAGTGCTGTAGCAGTTGCTGAGGCTGTGGCTTTCCTCTTCTTTCTCAACCAAGATCAGTAATGCCTTGTCCTATTCTGGCCTTTTGATATGCTTTTGTCATAGTGCTCAGAAATGATGGGGCTGCTTGGTGACTTTCTTTAAATCACTGTGCTTACGTGAGAGGCTTGGTTGCTAAAAACAACATCAGGAGTTACAGAATTTTTTTTGTTGTTATTTCATCAGTAATATGAAGCCTTACTTGAAATTAAATCTTTGTTATGCCATACACTGTTGAAGGCTGTCCCTTTTCCATATTTCAATCCAAGGTGACCGTGGTCATTGTGAATTATGAAGGGATATGTGTTGTCTGTACCTTCTACCTGCAGATTTGAGATGCAGAGATGTCCATGGCCAGCAGAGGTTCACTGAGGTGTTTGCAGTAGAACCAAACTTGGCTTAGTTTTAGCCAACAAAAACTGCCTAGTCTTTTTCTTTTTTTTTTAATATTCTCTCTGTAGATGTTGAAAATAAAGGCATCTCCAGATGCAGTTGAATCTTTTTATCTTCTGTCTTAGGATATAATGAAATGCATGCTAGACATGGTAGTCTTTCTTCACTGACTCCAGAAGGAACCTCAATAATCACTTTGGATGGAGCTGAGAAGCCTCATCGAGTGGAAGGTGTTCCTACCTATGGCAGGGACATTGGAATTGGATGATCTTTAAGGTCCCTTGCAAGCCAGGGCATTCTATGATTCTATGACTTTCTCGTAGGTGGGTAAAAGCCCCATCTCAAGGAGAATGGAGAAGAGAATCCAGTTTCCTTGTGAGTTCCTGGTGAACATCACATTCCTTTTCTGTGCTCTGATAGTGTAACAACCTGCACATTTCATTATCAAAATTATTTAAACACCAGGTGTGTTGTTGGTGTTTCTGAAGTCTTACCTCTTTGAAGTCATATTTTCATTCCCAAAACACCCAGTTTTAGTCCTACTCAGTATTTTGCATCTGCAGCGTAGAAGGGTGCCAGTTGTGTCGGTCTCATTTTGTTAGAAGCAGTGCACATGTTCATTTGTAGTTGCCTTCATGTTTCTAATAGCAGGCAGCATGCAGAGCTAATTAATGGGCTACAGGAAGAAGTCACTGATGAGTACAGACTGAATATCTTCAGATAAAAAAGCCACGGGTTTCCTGTTGAGTTTAAAGAACAGCCCCACTGAACCTTTGATGTGCAACCAGATGCAGCATGCAGAAGCAACCAAATCAAGGGTTAGAGGGGATGAAATTAGTTCAGTTGACTCTTATTTTCTGTGTATACACTTCCAGAAATCATTATTTCCTTGTGAGTAGCTACAGAGGTGCTTAATTTTTCGCTCCGTAATTATAGAGCTTGGTACAACAACTTTTATTATCTCATTCAAGATTTTCCTGAAGTGGACAAACAGGTTGGGACCTTCTTGTATTTTCAGCATATCAGCCTGTTTTGATGCCTTGCGATGTAAAAATTAAGCAGGGGGAACTGAAGAGCCATTCTCAAATGGGGTTCTTAATAGTAATAGAGTTCAAATATTTTTAGCTGTTTTCCTTTCATGTTGGGAAATATCAGTGTAGGTGTAATAGTTGTTGATGAAGAATCTCAGAATTGGATAGTTCATGCTCAAGGCAGTAGCTTTTCTATTTATAATATAAGTATGAACAGATACTAAATGCAGGCAGGAGCTACTAAAACATTCTGGTTATACTGGTTTTCTACTTTGAGGGTGGAGAGTAGCATAGAATGGGACTTAAGGTGGCTTTCTTGTCCTGCTGATTTGGGGTTCAAGCAGAGCTGGTTAACCAGGAGTGATTTATGACCAGATATACATTTCATCAGTAGGAATATTTCTTCTTATAGAAGAAGAAATTTCTTGTTTCTTCTTACAGTTGAGAGGCATTTCTCCAACCTACAGTCATTGAGATGCAACATGTTCCTATTGCACATACATTCCATGAAACCTAGAGGTGGGTGCCCTTGATCTTTTCCACCAGATCTATTCCAGAACAAATGTTTGCCTTTTCTTCATGGGGAATTCTATTCTGTTCTGCATGAAGAACTTTCACCGTTGTTGGCATTTCAGTCTGGCACAGTTCCTCCATCCAGGTCTCTGCCCAAATCCTTGCCCTGGTGCAGGGAAAGAAGGTTTATAAGGAACAGAAAACTGGGGAGAAGAGATGGAAAGATTTTCATTATAAGGGCTAGTCTATACCATTGCAAAGACTTCCTGAAACTATTGCTTTGATATTTGTTCCAACCATCAAACCCAGAAGGAAATCTCTAATTGGGTGTAGGATTTCTTTCTAATTTCAGTATATAAAGTGAACATGGTGGCATGATTCAATAGTGAATGAAGGAGAACATCAGTGTTACTCCTTCCAAACCTCAGTTTTTATATCTGTATGAATTTGTACTCTAAAGAACTTTCCACTAGGATAGCAAGTGGTCTCATAATTTTCCATGAAGAATGAGAAAGATTTGATGTCGGATGCAGTTCAGCTGTGGGGCTTTGAACTAATACTAGAATTCTCCTTTTGGGAGAATGTGCTTGCTGTATATCCTGCACTGACTAGTCATTATTGATATCTCCATCTTCCCCCTGCTCCCTCCTTGACTTTTTGGGAAGGTCATATGCCTGGGATTTACAGCTTTTTTTGGTGACTGTTCTAGCAAAGATGAATGGGAAGGGATGCTCCCATATGTTCCTCTGCCTGGAAACTTTCTCAAGGTTAGGAATCTCAGGTGACTTTTATTGTTAACCTTTTCTGACAACAGCCTCTCAATATGAAATATAAACTGAACTATAAGAGTGGGAACTAACTGGAGATAGACGTGAAAGGACTGGCATGGACATACAAATTGCTTACTGTTTACAGTATTTGTCTACTTAAAGCTCACTTCTCTCTTGAGAGCCTGGCTTCCTTAAAAAAACAATTGCTACACTGAGAGAAGTTTCCTATATCGTAATAGTGTTATAGAAACATGTTGTGAAAGCAGTTGCCATGAAATTGAATTACAGGTGTTGTATTCTTCATTGCTTAAATTGCTGTATTGTATCACAGGCCTCATCATTTTGTTTTGAACAAATAACTGCAATTTAGTAGGAGCCTAAGAGATGATGGTATTAGCAGTCAGGGGTTGTTTAAGGCTTCCTTAATGATGGAAAATTGTTCTTATCCATCTTGTGTGTGTTGTCTCTGTAAAAATGCATGTGCAATGAATGGAAAAGGTAAACTATTTCCTCATGGCATCTTTTTCCCAAGTTTGTTTTTATATTTTTCAATGTGTGAAACAACCCCCTGTAGGTTTTTAGACTACTCAAGGCAATGTGGGCATTCATATGTAACTTGGATACAGCTCCAATACCTCAAATTGTGGCACTGGATGTAGTCAGGTATTTCACTGCATTCGCTTTCAGTTTGCTGGAATTAAATTCATGTTTGCTCAACCTAAAACTTCCCAGGTTTTCATGGAATACGGTTCCAAAAGATCCTTCAGGAAATTTAAGAAAAATAACTCTCAGTGCAGAAAACAATTATAAGTTTAGGCCAGAATTTAGAACCATTTTGTCTGGGTTTAGGTTCCTAATTGCTGCTCTGTGTGTGCACACCACGTGCTCCTTTCTCCTGCCCACCTGGCGCAGTCGCCTTTTCTCGTATGTGCTTAGCAGTTTACCCTGGAGCTTAATGTGTGTGAATTGCCACAGTTGGCTTGGAGACGCTGTAATTCCAACAGAAAAGGGATGCCTGCAGGGATATTGGACTCGAAAATTAACCTTGCTTCCCCTACTACCTATCCAGGTCTATATTATGCTACAAAAAGCGCTTTATTCTGAAATTTGGAAAGAAAACCTGGTGTATCATAGGGCTTAGAACAAGCTTTATTAGTATCCTCTGTTCCAACCTGTTACTAGTCTAAAGATTTGAGAAGGTGTTACATATGTGCATTGCTCCAATTTCACAGAGAAAATGAGGCTAGGAAGGATAGTGAGAGGTCAGTTTGTCCATCCTCTTGCCTGAAGGCAGGACCTGTTCATCTAGGTCTTGCTTTATCCTTGACAGATGGCTGTCTAAGGTGTCCTTAAAATTCCTCAGCACCGAGATTTGCTTACTTGCTTTGAAGTGTCATTTGTGGAAAGGCAATTAAATCTGCCTGATTTTGCCCATGTTCCATTAACTATTAGGATCAGTTTTCTTGCTTGTTTCCATTTGGTTGGATTCTTTTTGTTTGATTGTTTGTTTGGGTTTTTCTACAGGCTTTTTGCGTGTGTTTTTATTTTGTTTTATTTTCCCCTCTCTTGGTTTGAAACGTGATTTTTCAACATTTGCCTTTATTCAGTGTATGTGTCAGGCCTCTGATGCCCTGCCCACTTGTCTGGAGGTATTATGAAAGTCCCCTTATTTCAGAAATTGCAATTTCATGGCAATCTTTAAGAAAAGGAAAAAAAGAACAACCAACCAACCAGGAGGCAATTTTTAGAGTGAATTCTTTTGAATGCATATTTTTTGCTGATAAACCTTACATCGGTGCTTTTGCTAAATCCTTTCCTCTTGTCATGTGAAGTGTGATATGAGAAAATAAAACTGCTTCACAAAGGTCTGTGAAAAATTAATGTGTACTGTAATTTAGAAGATGGATCACTGAAGGGCATTTAAATGTTATGGTTTTGTTTTCTGCGAATTTTATTTTAAGAGAAACCAAATATCTAGTAAGGACTATTTCAGAAATTCACCGAAGTGCTGCTGGTACTAAAAGAAATGACAGCAGAAATGAGGGACATAGACTGCACAGCCTAACGAGGGGACATAAGCCTAACGATGCAAAATTGCAAATTGCACAAATTACAAAGCTCTGTCCCTTGCATCCAACTCTGCTTTTAACACTCTCCAGAGCTGCAGTGTCAGACCAGGATTCAGTTGTGCTGGCAGTGCCATGTGTCTGGTGCCAGTCACAGCATCCACAAAGCCTCTGTCTGACTCCAGCCAGTGGTGGCACATGTTGAGTTGGTACCACATGCTGATATAAACCTCTTCAGGCTCTAAACTTTGCTGCTGGATGAAGTTGCTGTGGGGAACCTAGGGAATAGACTTGTGGCATGATGGGGAAAGAAGTGGTGTGGTGTAATCCCAGAGATACAGGTTCCCTTGCCCAGCAGCCTCTTGACTCTCCACTGCTGGAGTCAAACTGGTGCATAAGTGATGGTATGGCTTCAACTTCCCCAGTATGTGAGGGAGATGCTGTCTGGGCTCCTGCCTGCAGCCAGGGAAGCGTTTAGAGCAGCTGCTGCACTGCAGGGTGTGTTCTAACCTTGGTAAAGTGGTGTTTGGTGGGACAGAAAACCCAGAGCCCAGGTTGGAGATATTGGAAAGGTAAAAATGCAGTTTTACAGAGGAGTGTTTACTTTCTTACTGCCTGTTCTTCCTGACCCGTACAAACTGCCAACTGTGGTGTCAAGCTGATAAAATGTTAACACAGCTCTAGCCAGGGCAATGAACTAAAACAAAAAAACTGAAGAATTTTTGGGTTTTTTCCTTGGCTTTTGTGAAGAATTCAAGTGAAAGTGTAAAAATGTAGGTTTTTTCACTGGTGTCACTTTCTTTTCCTAAAATTCATCCATATGACCATGACTGTCTTACCTTCGGGATGCTGGTTGTTCCTTCTTTTGCTTGTACAGGTCAAGGATGAAACACAGCCTTAGCTCTGCTTCTATCAATTTTGCTACTAGTGAGATACCCGATAGTCTTACGCAGCTTGTGTACCTCGGAGATGTTATAACCAGATACTACTTCTGCTGATGGCTGACTGTTCATCTGAGTAAACTGGGATAATTCAGGGGAAGTGTTAGGTTTCTTTTTTTCCTTTCAAAAAGAACAAAGCATTTTGCAGTGAATGCAAGATCATTTGAGATAAGTGATGAGATTACTCAATCAAAGCAGAATAAAACTGGGAGAGATGTTATTCATTGTTTTATTTTTTTCAGGCTGCTGATATGATGTGAGAGTTGCTAATGCAGTATGAAGTACAAATGATATGCAAAATTCCCTGATAACTACCTGGGAATTCTCATTCCATCAGCAACTGCAGTGTTATCATAAATGAGACAGCTTGAAAGGCACTTGTTGCGTTTTGTATTGCATGCAAAAGTCATTTACACTTCAAATGAACTGGCCTAGATTATTTTTGATTTTTTTTTTCCTGCACAGCTTTCATAAGCAATGGAACAATGCCGTATGACTACTCTATAACATTTAACAATTCAAGAATCACAGGGTGAGGAGACATATGACAAATGAGCAGCCTGATGCAAGCTGCTTAGCAGCTGGGATTGTAAAATCTGAGTTTCAGTGAGTCAGATCGGGATGTCTGATCACCTTTGAAAATTGACAAATGATCAGATTTTAATTGTAATCTGTTTTTATGTTTCTATAACAACTGGTACTTTAGAGCTCAGGGTGTGAATATCTGTGAAATGTGTATGTTTGTCTCTTGGGACCCCCAGGCTCAACCCCAGCAGCCAGCTTCTACCTAGGGGGCTTGAGGAAGGATCAGGAAGGATGGAGGAGGACAGGTCTCCTTCGTGGGCTCCAGAGAGCACTGCAGTCATTCTCACACACAGGGGTAGGGATACAATCACATCCAGTGATTGCTTTGGACACCAGGCAATGTTCTGAGATTGTATTACTTAATATTTTCAGGTCAGGTTGCCTGAAGCAGTGAGGGAGCTGTGCTGCCATCCATCATGGTGGTGCTTTCTGCAGCAGGAGCTGAAGGGCAGGTGTTGGATGGCATGAGGTGTGCTGGCCCTTCCCAGGTACCAGTGGTCTTTGTCATAGTCTTCCTCAATAGTGTGCTGAAGAGGCTTCAGATAAACGCTGTCACAGCAACATTCAGCCAGAGTTTTCTGGAATCTGTTGTTCCCCTTCCCAGAACATACTGGGAGGAAACTGCCATGCGTCCAGTTTGAATGGTCAGAGGTCATGAACTCTGAGCGAAGCGGAGGGGGAGGATGAGCACAGAGTTTGGTCTTAATCCAGGAGGTGAAAGAAAGCTGATGGAGTCTCTCCAAAGCTACAGGGCTCAATTCTCAGCTGTTGTAAACTGGTGCAGTTCAGTATAACTAAGGTTGAGGATCCGTCCACGTGACTTTATCTGTGAGGTGTACAAGAGATGACTAAGTGCACATGCACAAGGAGGTGATGGGGGCCATAAGGATGAAGCAGGAATGTGCCTAAAAGCCTTCTAATCTACAGTTTGTTCAGTCTCAGCCATTTATCTCCCCATCACCATTCCAGTATCTCTGTATTAATCTGGAGGGCTCTCCATGCTGAATATGATGAATGTACAGAAGTCCTAAAAGGCCTCGAATGCTCATGGCTGCTGTGTTAAAGATAATTATACAGTGTTTCTAGCCCAGATGCAATCTTGGAAAGCATGAGAACAACCTAGGATACATATTTATGGTGCAAGGAGAGGTCAGTGGAAGGTATATGCTCACAAACTAATTGGACTTCTGGGATTCTGTTTTAAGGAGTGCCTTCATATAAAACAATGTACATACCCAGGATATGCTGCTCAGTTGTTTCCTAAACTGACAGTTGATTTAAGATAAGAGATGTTTTTATTTCACTGAAGCCCTTTTTCTCCAAGTCCAAAAAAGCCTGAAAACTATTATCTCATGGAAAAATACCTTGGGGTATGCATGTGAAAAAGGTGATGTGTTCTGCAGTGCTGGCAGGGTCACCCTGCATGCCTCAGTCTCCTTTCTTGAATGTTGTTTATGAAGGAGAAAAACTGGCTTGAAATGCAAAGGATGTGAGCGGCTGTGGGTTTTATCTAACATTGTACAAAGTGGCCCATCGTGAATTGAGTGAGGTGTTGCTACCTGGGGGAGGCACTTCATCCTCCATGTGTGGCTGGAATGATATAAATGTTATGTGTTGACTTTTAATGAATATTCATCAGCTCTGTGTGTGTGTGTGTGTGTGTGTGTGTGTGTGTGTGTGTGTGTAGGGCTTTATAGCCTGTCACTGCAGCCTTATCTTGGGCATTAGGGAGAGAAGGCAGCTCCTGTGTTTGGTGTCTGATGTTAGCAGGGTAAAATACCTCACCCTGTGAGCCTGGAAGGGCCAAGGCTTGTGGGTATTGAAAGGGAGCCCTGCACTGCTCAAAGAATACCAAACAGGGAGCGTCCAAGGACAAACAAACATAGGAAAATAAAAAGGAATACTGAGTAGGCAGTAAATATTGTACTTCGGCGGCTTCTCTTCTCATCCCATAAATTTATGGCCTCAGTGCCTGCACTTTCCATCTCAGATCACTGTTGTTCTGGACCTGCCTAGGTGATTGCATCCTGACCTTTTTCATTGTTTATAATACTTGCATTCCAGGATAGTTCTAATATTGTTGTGAGGCAAAACTACCCAAAGTTGCTTCTTTTTTCCCCCTCTGATGGTGTTACTCATTCCTGGTGCTCTCATGGTCTCTACTTGCCTCTAAAAGGCCCTTTATGCTTCCCAGTGCCCTTCCAGAAATACCTGGAGCCTGTCATTGAGGTGTCTGGAGACATTTGGGTCCTGCCATCTTGGGCAATGCCCTCTGTTTTGGGAGCCAAATGGTGAGCCAGTGTGGATCCTGCTGCTGTTCTCTGGACTTAACTGTGTAAGATTTAATACTCCAGCCTAAACTACTTGTAAGGGCCCTGTACGATGATTGGGCAGAGGTGGTTGCAGATTCTGTGTCTGCTGAACAGTCTCTCTTCTCACTTTTGGGTAGGACTGAAGTACTGGCTGTAATACTGCAACTGGGGAAACAGCTCCAGCACCAAGGGGTCCCTGCTCTCCCCTTCCAGGCTTCCCCTTTTCTAACACAAAGTAAGGGGCAAAATACAGATTGAATTTAAACCTGCAAGTTCATCTTGTAACATGATCGCTCAACTGAATATTCCCAGAGCCCTGTGTAATACAGTGTTACAGTATCCTTGTTGCGGAGCGGGAGGTGCTGGGGTGAGGAAAGGAAGAATATAAAGCAAATTGCCTCCATAAAGCAGTTACTGAGGTGGATGAGCCAGATTTGTCTTGTCATACTTGGCCTGTTTATTACAATAGGTTTTGCCTGGGACATTGTTTGCAGGGTAACTTCGTATTCCAGCTGATTATGCCCTTTCTTTTTCTAATACCTTGAGTTTGGATACAAGTGTGCTTATTCTTTTTTTTTTTTAAATTATTCCTTGGATTACTAGGAAATCACTGTTTCTTTTTTAAGTGATGGAGAAGATTTTAATTTTCCATACTGAAAATCACCCAACAGCTGTTTAAATGAAAAATCTGTTTTGTGAGAAAAACAGAACAAAACAGAAAGTACCAGCAGCTAAAAAGTATTCACAGCATCTGTTGTTTAACTGTATCCATGTTGCAATTAACAACAAACCGTAATAACATATCAGCATTCAACTCCACTACTTTTATTTCTTTTTTTAAATATTACTTTATTATTCTTTCAAGTGGGTTTTGCAAAAGTACAAAAGACACTAATAATACTTAATAAATGAATAGGCAAGTATATAAGCTTATTATAGACCTTTGCAAAGTCTATCAGAGTTGTGTAATTATTTTTTAAAGTAAACAAATTGATTCAAAATTATAAGACTTCCAGGAAAAAGGCATATGAGCACTGATTAGACTCACCCGTTCAGCCACTAAAGCTGAATTGCTCTTGGTTTTGTGTTTGAATTCTCCATCTCTCACTCCTGTCAGGGTGTTCAGTTTGGGATCTGTGTATTATTATTTTCTTATTTCCTGCTTGCATGTGGTTATAGAGACCCCGAGGTATTGCCCCATATGCAGACATATGCTCTGGGAGTTATTGCAGTTCAGTAACATATCAGCCCCTGAGTTTAGGCTTAAATCTGTTTCAATTCAGTGTAAACTGGCCTAAGGTAAACTGGCTTAAGTGAATGACCAAGAGCGCTCCTCAGGCACATTCCCAGACCCCTCAACCTGCTGTGGAAGGGCATCGTTGCAAGCTCATGGATCTGACTCATCTCTTAAGTGCCCACAGAGCCTCTGGCAGTAATTTAGCTAATTAGTTTAAATATAAAACCTGAACTTGGATGTACTCCTGTGTGCAGGTGAAGTCTGGGGCTCCCACATTTCTGCACTGCCTGCTGATCTGACTGACTGAACTATTTCTAATTTGTGAAGCAGTATAGGAGGAGACTCATTCTGTATCTTCCACTTGCAAACAGTTGATTGAAGAGTTCAATCAGTTATTGCTTATACATATCTGCAGAAATATCCTCTCCACATAGATGATGTATCATATGGAGACACTTAAAGTGGTGTTCTGGTTTATGCTGATCATCTGCTGATATTGAGACATGTTTTAATTTCTTTGGGGTTTACTTTTTGTGTGTGTGTGTGTATGTGTGTGTGTGTGTGGTGGGAAGATGACACGTCATGTATACATGTCTCTGTGTTCCACAGTATCAAGTGTAAGGTCTGTTTATAAATGAAGCTAATGAAATTGGGGACCGTGTGGCCTCAAACCATTTAAAATAATGGCATGAGCAATCTCACTCCATTACGTTTGAGTGGAAGCAGTTCATGCTAAAGTGCTGGTTCCCTGAGGAGCCAGGGAGCCCTGATTGAATCTTACTTGCAAAATGGCCAGTGAAGATAAGTTTGTTGCAGGGCAGATGACAGCTCTGACTCAACAGAAACCACAGTGCTCAGGGGAAGGGCTGCCTTGAGCCTGTTAAAGCATTTCCCTTTCTGTCTCTTTCACTGCTACCTTACAAGCTTTGCTGCAAAGGCATCTGCCCCGTGTTCATGTTTCCTGGAGGCACTGAGGTGCAGCACCCACCTGTGGTGCCAGTAGGGTCATGCTGGGTGATGCTGCTCTGTATTGCTCTTGGGTGCAGTGGCTTTAGGCTTTTGTCCTTCCAGCCATATGGTTCAGAAGAAGTAGTTCCATCAAGAGGGTGGTATTCTAGCATTAAAAACTCTGTCCTGTCTTCTGGCTTACTTTTATCAGAAGACTAATTTAAATCAGTGGGAATTTTCTTGAGTGCTGTGAGGCACCATGAGGTCCTTCTATGGCAAGGGCATGGACAGACCATTAAGCGAGTGATCCTCCCTTTTTATGCTACTGTAATGTGTTTCAAAGTACAGAAGTTGTTGGGAGACACTGAACAAATGAGTTTTGACACAGGTTGAGCTGATGTGTGTTTTGCTTCAATCTGTCTGTCTGGAGCCGTGCCCGTCGCTGGCGGGTGCGTTATTTCTGCGAGGAGACAAACCATCACCTCGTGACTACTTGACAAGGAGCACTTATTTTCTCACCACCACTGGTCAGTTATTATCAGGATGATAAGCCTGAAAATACAGCATGCTCCTGACCTCTGTTCAAGATTCACTGTGTGCTCTAAGCCTCCTTTCTGTTCCTGCAGAAGAAGCTCTTGGGGACTGTTTCAGCACCAACCACCAGCATAACACATCCCTGTTCTTGCAGAGGAAGAATGAAATTGCTCCCAACAAAGACCTGTAATATTTGAATATAAATACATCTGACAAAAGTTACAACGGCATGCATATCAGGACAGAGCAGTACTTGAGAATAATCATGAAGACTTGACTGAAGACACAGCACTCACAATTCAGTAGAATACTACAGAAAAGGGCTTGCAGGGTACTGGTCTGTATCGAGAGGAAACAGGACTTCTGCAAGACAAATAACAGTTCCCAAATGCTTATCTAGCAAAAACACATTGAACAAAATAAACTTTACTCTTTCCAGTGAACATTTCATGCTGATGAGAAAACTTTGTGGCATCTTCAGTGATGGAAAATAACTGGGGAGAGAGAAATTTGGGAGAGAGAGAGGAGTAGAACTGGAGATGCAAATACAGAAGAGAGGCAAAGCAACTGCAGCTTCTTCCAGAATCCCTTCACCTCTCTTCCATCCCTGTGAGGTTGTGGACAAGGATATGGTGTGGGAAGCAGCGGATTGGAGCAGTGAGGTACATCTGCTGGACCTGCATCCCAGGGACACAATGGATCATCCTGCTCTGTCTCATCCCCGTGGTTGCTAACTTTGTATTTTCTGTAGTGACATTATTCAAGGCAGGTTCAGCCTTCAGAGAAGCTCCAAAAACAACCCTGAGCTCATCCAAGCTCGATCTGAGACTACCATTTATGTGCAGCTTTTCCCAGCCTTTCCACAGTTTTACAGGCATATAACAATTTTACCAAAAGAAACATTGCAAAAACAAGGAATTCAGAGTTAAGCTTAAGTACAACATAAAGCTCAATTTTGCTGTACTGCTCTGTGATATTGGGGAATTAATTTATCAGAGGTGAAGAGGAGGTAGGTGCTTCTCTCTCCCACGTAGCTTAGAAACGTACGGGTGAATGTAATGGTACATCTCAATTTCCTGGAACTGGAGCGTGATGGGATTTTTTGAGAACACTGAAGGACTCCCACTCCAGTGTATTTCATTGAAAGTGGTGTGTGAACAACGTCCCACAAACACGGTTTGCAGAGCTTTGTGTTTCATTGTCAAACTTAATGCTTTCAGCCCTTTGCAAGTTTGGGAAGGGAGAAGGAGCGCTTGGAAAAACTTTTGGTATTCCGAGTGTAGGGGATGTAGTTTATTGCTTCAGTTGGCCTGGCACACTCACTGGGGTAAAACCAGAGATCAGGATGGCACGTGTTACATGTTGATGTATGGGCACTATCACATTTGTATGCCATTTGAAAAATGCAATGGTTTTAGTGCATAAATGCAAGTTATCTCATGCTTTTATAATTAGCTTTGCCAGGTAAAATGCAGTTAAATTCAGTCAAGTGCAGTATTTGTCGTCGCGTTAGATAGTTGATTCATTAATCACAGCTGTGATTTAGGTGTTAATTTCTCTTCTCAGTTTGTTTCCAGTTTAGTTTCTTTTGCCTTTGAAGATGTGATGGCTGCTGGTTTAGGGGGTCGCTTGGTATTCCTGTCTTGTGAGAAGCATGGCAAGATACTGGGTAATATGAAGACTCTTGAAGCTGTGATTCACCCTCTCAGATCATGTTAGGATTTGGATTTCACTTGTGTTAAGGACAATAATTATGCATAAAATATATTTCTGAACTGTTTTTTAAGTTTAATGTGGCTTGGATCTGAGTTCTTGGTTCAAACCTGTTCAAACTAATAACTTTTAAAGAGATGGAAATATAATCCATATAACCTGCTACTGTCAGTTTGAACCTTTGCAATATTTAGCACACCATGACACTGAATGGGCTTGGGAATTAGGTCTGAAAAATTTAGTCTTTCTATGTTCCTTCTCTTGGCTGGGAAGGTAATTTCCCCCCCAGACTGCCATGAATTTAAATATTATGCCTAGAACAGATCCCAAGGTTTTCACCTTTTCTATTTGTGTAAGGGCTTCATTTTGACCTGATGGAACAGGCATAAATCAGGGCAGCAGTTCCCCATCACTGTCTTACAGGTGGACTCACCTTTCAGGCTGTCCATTGTGTTTTGTGGTTTCCTCCCATTTCACACTGCTTGGTTTCTGATCTTCCCTCTGTCCTTCCATTGCAACCATCTACTTTATTTTAATCTTCTTGACAGACCCTCTTATCTGTTCTTGCCAAGCTCCATTTAACCCAGTCTGCCTTGAGCAGATTTGTCTTTCTACCTTCCAATTTCTCTCCAGGGCACACCACAAGCAGTCCCTGCTCTCCCATCAAAATGTAATTTTTTGATAATTTTAGACTCTTACATTTATGGTTTCTGTTCTCCTGGAAATATGAAACCTGGATCTGACCATGGGTGGGAAGAACTGTTGTTTCTCAGTATTCCACCCTTCCTCCAAATCCAGTCCTGGCCTCTGCCAGTCTGAGACCTCCTCCTTTGCCTTTCTAGCAAAAAAACCCAACCCAAAACCAAACCAAACAACCCCCCCCCCAAAAAAAAAAAACAAACAAAAAACCAAAAACCCAACAACCCAAACCTGTGCCTTGTACCTCCTACTGAATTTGCCTCTCTTTTTTCAAAGACCAAGCTGGCCACTGGCTCCTTATGAGTGGTAGAAAATGATTTTGTAGAAGTGAATTATTGCTGGGATGGTAGCCAGCAGCCTCTGTCTGAAGCCTCTTTTTTGGAGCATGTGAAGATTTATGGGCAGCTCTAGCAAGTGCTGAGCATGCTGTTGTGTGTTGGGCCAGCTCACTGCTTCTGAGCTTAAGGTCTTTTTTTTAAGCAACTGAAATGGATTCCTTGGGGAGCCTGAAGTGGTCAAAATGTTGGGGCTTTTTTTTTTTTGCTTATTTTTGGGGGGCATTTAAGCATCCCAAAATACCATATACTGAAAAGGATGTATGAAATTAGAGCAGTAAAATTTTCTTTTTCTCTTTTTTTTTTTGTTTTGAAATGAGAGGAAAGAGACTTTAGTTTTCTCCCTTGTGACTGAATCCTTTACAGCAAAGAACTGCACTTTCTTTTCTAATTCTTCTCATTTTACATGTGTGTTTGAATGATAATTTCCATCCTTTCTTGGTAAATAAAGAATTTTCATTTCAACACATTTGAATGCTGTTTTAAAATAAAATTCATTTTTCATCTTTATGTAATTAAATTTTGTGGTCAGAAGGAAATTGGATTGGAATAACAAACCTGGTTTGTTATTCCCTCTTCTTTCTGTCTACGTACTTAAAAACCAAAACAAAACCACAAACAAGATATGCCTGCAAAGGAAGTTGTAGTGTCTGATACAGCAAGGGATAAAGACTTTAATCTCTGATATAAATGAAGGAGTCTTATTTTTTCCTCTCTTAGCAGGGAGAGGTCACTCTGAGACCTTGGCACTGGAGTTGCCTCATGTGGTATAGATTTTGAAACTGCAGTGTGTGATTCCTCACTTTTTAATAAGCAGAAAATCGCATGAAAGCTTTCACAAATTAGCATCACTATCCAGTGACCTACCGAGGGGTGAAAAAGGAAGAAAACCCCATGAGAGTAGGATAATTAATTGGTTAAAATGTTATATAATAAAAAAGAAAAATCCAGCGTGGAGTCCTGTTCAGAGCAGGTCTCAACTGGTAGCATCCACACTCGTATTTATTATGTTTAATACCACTGTAATCCTTTAAAAGGTATATAATGGGCTACCCTTCATTCTAGGTGCATTCTAGTAGATGTTTTCTTCTTTATTAGCATAAATATTAGCTATGAGGGAGCAAGCATGGTTTAAATTTCTCTTCATTCTCAAAAAAAGTGTGTAATTAGCTGAAGTTTATCCTTTGCTAAGGGAAAAACACTGCATTTGGGCTTTTGTTTCCCTTCCTCATTAGCCAGCATTTGGCCAGAGCAGTGTGCTGTGGCCTGACAGCATTGGGGTGCTTTGCACAGGTCATATTTTGCATATTCAGAGCTGGCTACAAATCACACCAAACTTTTGCCTCAGGGTGACCAGAATAATAGGCAGGTGCACTATGGTAAGACGTCTACTTTCATGTATCATGAATGTGGCTTTCCTATTTCTCCGCTGTCTCCCCTCAAAAAAGAACCCCAAACAACAACAAGAACAACAAGTCTTTATTTGTTCTTTTAACACAGCAAGCTTGCTGAGCTGCACTGGGTCAATCCATAAGCATATTCCTTCCCATGCAGCTCTGTGAGTGACTTTCCTGACTTTGGGTGGCTTAACATACCTGCATGTTTTGAGTTTCATTGCATCTTCGTTTTTCTTACCCAGCCCGTTAGTTGTTACTGTACACTGAAAAATGGAGACTTTAAAATCATTTCACCCACCTGAGATGTAAATTACATTAGGATTGTCTCTGAGTTAACACTGGATCGTGTTAGACATGTGACCTGAACACATTTTAGGCATGTGAAAGCATGCCAAAAAGTCTTGAGTTTGAAGAAAAAGATGAGCTTTCCGCAATTCAAATAAAAGTGGCTACTTCGTGTATCATATTGGTTCCTAGTTTTCTTCAAAGAATTGCTCCTTATTGCTGGTTTTTGTTGTTTTGGTGACATAATGACACAGTTGGGAGCTGTAATTTGCAGCATTTGCTTTCAGAACAAGCCATACGGAGATGGTTTGGATATATAGCTGTGCTGTTTCAAGGTAGCTTTGACAGTGAGTTGATGATTCCAGTATCCACTAAGATGCCAGTGGGAGGCTGGGCAGGAGCTGGGAACAGAACCAGAGAGGAGAGGGAGGGGTTTATAACCTGTGGAGGATTTTGCAGCCTACACTGGGACTCCCAGAGGATTTGCTCTGCTTCACTGAAAAATAACCTGTGAAATCTGAAGATTAGGTTAAAAGTGTTTTGTCAAGTTAGAAAAGTGATTTAAAAATTGTAAATTTGGAAAAAAAATAAGTGATTGTGTTCAGTTCCTCATCAAAAGTGTGAAACAAAAAAAGCAGTGGCACATCTCCACATCTCAAATACTTATTTTCCTTTTCAGTCTTTTTTAGGACCAATTCAGCAAAACACTCTTAGTTTTCCTCCAGTTTTGTCCCAAGCTGACTATGCCTTTCAGTAGACTCAAAAGAAAGTTAAATGTATTCCTGTGTCTTTATTCAAAACTTTGTTTAATGTGCTTTTTCTTAATTTTTTTTTCCTAGTTTGTCCTTTGACAAACCTTTTGGTCCAGAGTATTCTGATGTTCTCCATAATTCGTTTTATCCCTGTTTTAAAGCACTTATTTCAATGTATTTAACGATTAAATAAATTAGTATAACCCATTTTCCTTCTTTGAGCATCCTGAGGTGCACAGATGGGTTCCAGCTAACACAGGGTAAAGCCACATGTGGGCAAATAAGCATTTGTCCATGTACATTAAAATATTGTCTGATTCTGTAAACATGGGACATTGAGGTCTGGTGTTGTAACTGAAATGAACTAAAGCAAAGAGAAGCTTGTTTCCACCAGAGACCTGAGAGGCATCTCATGCAGCTTTATGGAGTTTGGAGTTCGTCTTTATTTTTTAGCTGAATTCAACTCTGAGGGTGAATGACTGGCAGCCAAATTAACATGATGGTCTCTAAAGGCTCTGTATGGATCTCAGATCCTCTTCCCAATGATCTGTGCAGTTGTATTTACCTGGAGAACAATAGTTATGACAGTTTTGGAAAGAAAGAAAAGCACACTTCTAGTACAAGAGTTTTTTAAAAATATGTATTCTGGATTTAAAATAGTGGATTTCAACAGTGTTTTTGTTAAGAGTAGTAGGTAATATCTGAGTAAACCTTGTCAATAACACAGTAGTTCTTTTATTGGAAAACTGGAGACAAGTGAGTCACGGTGCTTATAATATCATACCTTGTAGCTGAATGGGCATAGAAGGGGAATTCATTTGTATCTGGAGAGGCAACAATTGTCCTGAGCTGGGCAAGGAGCAAAGGTGGCTCTTGGAAACTCTTGCTCTGGGCTTGGCATTGGCTGACTGATGTATTGGCTGTAGATCTGCCATTTAATTCTGTTTTACCAGCTTGTTAGCAGTATAAGGCAACAGCAACTGGGACTTCAGCCTGCAGACTGATGTGCCAGTTGTGTATGGGCTGTTCTGAACCTGCCATAGTCAGGAATTCACTGCAGTTCAAGTCCCAAATGTTTAATGAGATGTAAGTAGGTGGTATGATCTGGTATTTTAGATAATACTCAAGATGCTGAAAAGCTGCAGGAGGAATTAAGGGAAAGGACAGGTTATTTTTGTTGAGGACAGAGTGATTGGTGAGGGGATGCAGCTGCATCCGAGTGGGGTGGGTACCAGTCCTTCCCTCGCCCTGCCAGCATTGCTGTGGGACTTGGATCCAATGCCTGGGAAAGTGGCACATAACAGCAAACTGCAAGAATGACACAACTGGGATTCTCTGCCTCCCAGGGATTTGTGAGAATACATCTGTTGATGATGATGAGATGCTTATGGATACAGGGCCAAACAAGGCTCTTCAGCCAGTGAAGTGAGAAGGGGTTGGGAGCAGGGCCTGGAAAGTGACTTTTTTCTTAAGGAGCTGAAATTTGCATTGAGGAAGTTTGTACCCACACAATGAGTCCAAAATCACTGCCCATCTCACCTGCCTAAATTTTGCCTGCATATGGCAAGTGAAGCAGAACCAAACAGCTTCTTCAGCGCTCCCCTGTGTCTCATGGGAAAATCAAGTGTTGAAGTTTGCCCCCTGCCTCGTGCTGCCGCTCATTCCTCCACCCACCGCCTCGCCCGAGCAGAGGAGCCAGTCTTTCTCTGTGAGAAATCTGAGTGTTAATAATTTCTGGCAAGTGTTGTGCTGAAGCAGACAATTTTGTAACGCCAGCCAGGCATGCTGGGGAGTTACGCTGGACAGTGCAAGGAAAACACTTCATTCATGTTTGAATTCCTTGCCTCTCTGCAGCCTCCCGGGGCAGTGGTGTGAGCCAGGGCAGATCCATTTCACACGGCTGCTTTCCCCTGCAAATGCCTCCAGTGATGGTCTGGCATGCGATGGTGGCTGCCTATTTCTGTGACAATACCCCCTGGGTTGGCACTTAATTTTTTTTTTTATTTCCCCCCCTTTTGTAAAGCTGATACTCTTGCCTCGTGATGGTGTGTCTGGTCCCTTAATATCAGTGGGTCGATGGGAAGTGTGGGTCAGGTGTATTTGACTGGGTGTACTGAACATGTTTGTTTGCTAAATATAAGCCTGGTTAGTAATTTTTTTATTTCTTTTATTTGAAATTAGACCTTCTCTTCCCCCCTGCCCCCAGTATTTCTGACTGTTGTTTTTCTCCAAAACGTTTCTAATCTGTTTTCCAAATGGGTGTTAGAAATTGAATTGACTGGAAAAAAAGTGACTTCATGGTAAGGGAAAAGTGTTGACTGTGCTTTCAGTATTCTTTTCTATTCAAGTCATTGGGGAGAAGAAAAGTAAGGTGGGCTAAAAATTCTATCATTTTCTTGTGATATTTTTCACTTTAGAAAAAATGAGTGGTTTTATTACTAAGTCTCACTTGGAATTCCTGGTGCTTGCCTGATTCCCAGGAGGATTTCTTGAGTGTGGTTGTCCATGCCACATGAGGATCTCTCTTACCTGACAGACACAAGATGTGTGAGAAATTAGTGTCTGTGCCATGAGAATATCATTAATTCTGCTGCTTGAATCTAGGAAGACCTTTTTATATTCTTTAGGGATGACATCTTAGAGATCTACCCTATTGATTCATATCTTAAGGCTAAGCTACTCTGGGGTCAGCATGTATGTGTGGGCTCTGGCATAACGAGCTGCTGTATCCCACTTAATCCACAGTAGATGCACAAGGGTAAATACGAGGTAGCTCAAGGCTGCTTAACTTTGGTTAATGAAAATATTTGTAATCACAAATATATTTTTAATATCAAGTTTTTCTAGGCCAACTAGCTTCATGTTTATGGAACTGTTTTAGATCTCCATTGCATTGTGTCAGTAGGATATAAACACCAAATTAAGTGTCTTTTAGTCTTTATATTCCCAATGCAAAGGATATTTTTGTGATAGATACTCATAAAAGTCATTGAAAGCAGTGAAATAGTTCTGTTTTTAAAATATAACATATTCTTTGCAAGAACAGATCAACGTAGTGCTGTTTAATGCAGTGTAAATATTTGTATATAAATAGAATAATCCTTTTAAACAAATAATTGAGGAGGCTAGATTTTCTTTGTGCAAAGATTGTGCATGTAATAGTTTTCACCTACCAGTTTAGCAGTGCATTCAGATTGTAATTTTATTTGCAAGGCGCTGTATTGTATAAGGAACAATGGAAGAGGAAGCAGCCAGCACTGCTCACTACATGAAAACAACAGTTTAAACACTCTCAGGTATTTTGCTAGTGGCACTTTCCCTGTCTTCCCTTTCTCTTTCTAGTGGATCCCTGAGGGATATTTTTGCCCAGTTTGCAGAAGGACAGTGTGTAGCAGTTCACATTTCACTAAGAGGTTTCTAATGAAGTTAGAAAAGCTGTGAGATCAAATTTCACTAAGGAAATTAATATTAATGCACAGCTAAATTAATTTTTTTAAATAATGAGATGTCTAGATGCACTACACTCTAAAATTGATGCCCTTCAGAAATCTGGAATGAAATAGCATTTGTGCTTAACGATAGTTAATTTTTATTTCTCTCTTTTTATTTAGAACAAGTGAAAGTGCCATATTGCTGTAATATTTCCAGATTGCTGCATTATTCTTACAAGGTGGGAGGGTGCCTCGTATTTCCCCTGGCAGTTCTGAATCACCATTGTTAATGACTTAAATTAGAAACAATTTTTCCTAAACGTCCATGGAAGTAAATCTGTGCAACAGAGGCACTTTTTGAGAGCAGGATCCAGCTTTCTGCACAAAGTTTCCCTACGCCCAAGCAGGATAATACAAGTGATTGATGTCTGAGCTGAGTTGTTCGGGTTTTTTAATTCTCCTCCTCCCTATAATTTCCTCTTGCTCTCACCTTATGTTATATGAGGTGGTAGCAAAACAGCTGTCCTGGGATCTAATACGAGATATTTTGTCAGCATATGGTGGTAGTCTTAGCTTGGGGTGTGCTTTGAATACCAATAGCTTTTGCTGCTGCTGTGAGATACAGGTGGTGGGATGACTGCCGGGCAAACACCGAGCGCTGCTTGAGAGAGGCACAGTGGAGCATATCCCAAAGGCAAAATCCAGCTGCCGGGATGTTTCTTCTATTCTAAACCAAGCTGATTTCTTAAATTTATTGATCTGTTTTTACTAGTGCTGAAGAGTGACTGTTAATACTGAAAATCAGATCCGTAATGTCATCTTTGGAATAATTCACGTCCTGAAAATGAAGTGTGAGCTGGAGCTGGTTGGTAGATCAAAGCCCAGCAGTGTCTGGGCTGGTGAGAGGCAGAGAAGCCAACGGCAGAGCCAGCAGGACACACACAGAGACAAACACAGCTCTCGTCGACTGGTTGCAAATGAAGTGGGTTATTGTTTAGTTAGCGAGTCCCACGGCACTGCTGTGGTGCTTCTTCTCAAATCCTGGTGCCTGGCATAATAATGCATCTGTTTGAGGTGTAGAAAGAATTTACATGAATATCCAAACAAAACAACTCTTTGGAGAGCATTTAAATGAGAAAAAATGAAGAGTATGTGGATCAGGACATGACTGAAAGCTAGTAAGGAAGGGACAAAAGATTATTGAGGAGCTGTGAGATGTGACACATAAATATTTCAATAAAGCCCTAAATTATTTTTTTTTTGTTTTGCTATTACTCAAAGACCCCAATTTTGACCAGTTAAGAGCTCACTTTTAGGTAATTGGAGCCCACAGTTATTTGCACACTCAGTGATTCACCTGTCTGGGAGGGGCAGAGACACATACGTGCAGTCAGTTCTCCTCATACAGCTTGAAAGGCTCCAGTGCTGCTCTTCTGGGGATTTGACATGAAAGCTGCTTCATTTCCTTACAAGATTTAAGTGCTGCCTTCAGATATACGTGGGGCTTCTTGCTGAAGTTCTGCTTCTGCAGTTTTGAGGTAGTAGAAATCCTCATGGATTTGTTACCTTCAGTGGTGTGATGTAATTAACAGGAGCTGAGATCCAGCCCTTAAGGGATTCTTAAAATTTTAAGCTAATTTCAGTATAACTTTCAAGCCAGTGACAGATAAAATTGAATTCCTGCTTTAGGAATACGGAGTGGCTCTTTTTGTTCATCTTATTCCCATATTCTTGTAATCCAGTTGTGCATGAGTTGGCACATCAGAACGAATCCCACAGTGTTGATTGTTTCTGGAAAGGGATGGTGTGTGTTGACTAAGAGAAAATACTGAATTATTAAGTAGTTTTCTAAATATGTTGCCTGTCAGAATAAAATTAATGAGATGCAATTGTTACACTGGGGCTAAGACCTGAGATTTGTGGATGGAATAGAAATTACTTTTATGTAGAACAACAGCATGAGTCTATGAAATGTTTCTGTTCAATAAAACCCTTGCTGAAGTCGCCAGAATTGGTTTCCCAGTGTATGGGAATGCTTTGTTACCTTGCATTGAGTTTTTTCAGCAGAAAGAACCTAAATTTTATCTAAAGCATGATGTTCAGAAACATTTTCTAATTTGTAAAGACAGGCCCATGAAAGACTATTTTATTTTCGTATATTATTTTAAAGATGGGGACAAATAGTCTTCGATAAAAAGCATTGTGTTAGAGGCTACAGATGATATTGGGAGTGGAGGGTTTCATCATAAGATATCTGCTCTAATGAGCAAAATCAAGCTTGTCACTGGCCATTGAGACTCTGGATGCCTTTTAGTGCCTACTGGAATTGCCATTTTGTTGGTCATATATTCTGTGGTGCCTCGGGACTGTTACTCATTTGCTCACATTAATGCACAATTTCCATTCTGCTTATCCTTTAGCCTTATTTAGAAACATCACATTGTTAATGAGATTGCCTGGCAAGATGGTACGTGGTGTTTGGAACTGCTTCTGGTTCTACTGGGAATCTCGGCTGCCTGGCAGAGGCACTGCTGTAAAAAACATACAGGAGATTAACCAGAATTAATTTACTTGCAAGGCTTAAGGTGAAGAAGAAGTTTTTCTTTAGATCAAAGGCAAGAGCTGTTTTCAGGTTTCCTTTTGTTTTCCTTTTCTACATAGGACTTGCTGTCTTCTGGGATCATTTGGGCATTTTCATCTGACTTTGTCCTTCTGCTGATGGGGCCCTTCATGGGGCCCTTTCTGGTTCAGTCAGGGGTCCTGGGTACTCATTTTCAATGTGCCACTGGGAGCATTGTGTAGTTGGGAAATGGTGGAGCTGCTGGTGGCTGTTGTGGGATGGCACAGTGAGCATCCCTGCTCCACAGGGGCCAGGACTGCTGGTTGCAGGCTCAGCCCACTGGAGCTTTGCATTCCAACCATTACCCCTCAACTCAAGGGAGCTCACCACTGACAGCTGTGTTATTTTAGAAGCATGACTTCCCCCTATCCCCTTGCCAGGATGCTTTATGTACTGGTGTAATTATATCAAAGTATGGATATTTGATGGTAGGGAATAGCATCTGTAAATTCTCATTTGTTTGATGACAGAATGTTGGAAAGGCCTGACAGTGCCATGCTAATCACTGTATATATTTAATAAAAGTGGTCATGTGGTGTCAACTGAACATTAAAATCATATTATTAAATATGGATCAGTGCAAGCTGCTAACTGCTTTTTATCAAGTTATATAAACATGATGCATCACATAATTGTATTAAATTTCAGTATATTTAACAATTAATCTTCATTTAATTAAGACTGCAATTTTGACAACCTTTCGTTTAGTGATTGCTGTAGACCTTTGAAGCAAACCAAATGCTTGTGATTAATTAATTAATTTATTTTCACTGCTTTTCGAGAGGATATGTTTCAAGGAAGCACCTTATAAGGCAAAAGCTGGATAAATCATTTAAAGTCTGTGTGTAATTAAATATTGCCCCAACCAACTGATCTGGCTTTGAAAGCATCGTGCTGCATTACAAGTACATGAGTGTCTTTAGTTTTATTCTCTGAAACTTCTTGTTCCCAGAGACTGTATGGTAAACAAGCCCATTCCTACTGCTTAGGGAGTAAGTGCAGAGCTACAGAATTGAAGAAAGCTTTATTAATCTCACCTCTGGCCCTTCAGCCTCATTGATTTTTGACATGGCTACTGGAAAACCACTGGCTTTTTCTTAATTCACTATTCCTTCAACTTTTTTTTTTTCTTTTGTAAGAAATTTATGGCTGAAACTCTATGGGAGGAATTTAGTGAACATTAAAGAAACCGTAATTTAAATTATGGAAGAAAGGTAATAAATCACTGTGTTTGGTACTCAATCTGAACTTCATCTCATTTAGAGGCCTTTTTCCATGTTGACAGAATTAAAATATTAATTTGGTTTTCAATTATTCTCTTTCAGCTGCACTTTATGTTTCTGCCTTAGGTTTTTATAGATTTTGTCACTTTAAAAAATGTACTACTAAGGACGGGGTTTTAATTATCTGATTTCCTTTTCCTTTTAAACTTCCAGACTGATTTTCATCTAAAGATCGTATCTACCATGCATTTGATTATTGGATGTAGATTAATCATATGGAGATATTTGTATCATCTGTCTCATATGTTGGAAAATGACATTCAGAAATTAGTATCTGCTGCTCCTCATTTGGAGTTATCCCATTTGGATGCAATACAGCTCAGGTGAGCAAATCCTCTCTGTATGCCCCACTGCTCTGTGGTCATGGAGCTGGGCTGGGAAGGGGTAGTGGTTTTAGGCAAAATTAATTCCATTAAAGTTAAAGACAATTATACAGGATAAAGTATTTCTAGATCTTAAATCTCCAAAAATAAAAGCATGTGCCAAAGTCATACCTCATTGTGATAAGACATGGATGGTCTTAGGAAAGCAAGAAGGATTATCCTTCCAAAAAGGCCTTGCCCAAAGAGTTCCTCAGGCAATACACTCTCTCTGTGTTTCCCTGTGAACTGTACAATCCCTACATTTCCCACAATTCAAAAAAGCAACAAAGGAACCTCTTTGGTAGGGTTTTGCTGTGGCCAACCCTTTGGTCTTGTACAGCCACGAGTAGTCTCTTGCTCTGCAGAAAGTGGACATCTCTTCAGGTGGTGCTACTTTTAGTCTTCCCAATAAATAAATTATTCCTTGAGAACTAGGTGTGATGTAAATCACTAAAGAAGTCCAGTTCTTCTCTTTGGCAGACAAATGGGATGACTCCACAAAGGAGTTGCCCCTGCAGCATCTGCTGCAATGTGATGGTTGATTAATTGTCTTCACATTCTGTGTTGGTTTATGCTGTTTTAGTGATAAAAGACTTTTCGTTCCACAAAAAATGGAAAATGAAACATTGCCAGTTGCATGTGATGTAACAGTTGTTGATGAACTTGCAGCTGTTGTGTCTGGTGTCAGAGCCCGGCACAATCTGTGGAGGTGGAAGATGGGAGGGAAAGAGGTGAGATACAGGATGATGACATCATTTTTAGCTTAATGAAACACACTGATTGTAAAGATTTCAGTCACTGCCAGGCTGCTCTGCTTTGGAGGATCCTGTGTGCCCGGGATGCACTCCCAGGGTCTGAAATACAGGCTTGGCTTCTGTGTCCCTGATACTAATTCCACACATAATGAAAACTTCTTAATTAGACCTGTTCCACAGGAGCACTTACTCTCTACTTAGGCAATGAGTTTTCTGTAAGTAAAAGTGTAGTACAATAATTGTGATGCATGATGGGCGTGTTTAGATAACCCTCCTATTATTTTAGGAAGTGCAGTACTTCAAAGAAAACTTATCCCAAGGTGTCCCTTAAACTTTTCTTTTGTGTTACCCTCTGGATTACTCTCCTATCTCCTTCCTTTGATATGTTAATCCAGTCATTTTTCCTACCAGAACTCACTGCTCCTCTTTTTTTTCTTTTTTTTTCTTTTTTTTTAGCTGTAATTTAATTTTGTGGAGAGTCAGTGCTTATCAGTCTTGTTTTGCTATTTGACAATTTCAGTGACCATTTTTATTCTTTGAAATGAAAGTATACATACTGTTCTGACTGACTTTTGTGTTTACTAGTCCATTATGTTACCATTTCTTAACAGTTTCTCTTTGTTTTTTTTTGAAACAGCAGCACTTGGTTTGAGTTTGAGCTGTTTGGATCTTATGATGCTTCAGCATAATTAAGAATCTCCTGATCCCAGAGGGTTTTGACAGGCTCTCTTCTAGGCACATACTTGCTAACTTTGAAACTTTAACCAAGATTAGTCAAATTTACCCCCAGTTCATGAAAACTTGACTCCTGTGGGAAACAAATGCTTGTTAAATTTGAAGCATGGCCACAAATGAAGCCTTTAGCATTAGGTGCTTCTGCTTCTTAGCCAAATGCGTCACCTGTCAGATTTCACCAAAACTTGTGCAGCATATGAGATCTGACTGGTTTTTCATCAGCTATACAGCAAATGGTAATGAATTAATTTACAACTCATTATTTAAGCCCTTTGAGCGATAGCTTTAAATATCCATCTACTGTTGTCTGAAAAATTAAGCACGCAGCTCTGCCACCCGCGCGCAGTCCGGATGATGCAGATTCTGCACGGCTGTGGTTGCCTCATACTGAATTGTAAAAATCTAATTCTTTATCCCTTTCTTACTCAGCAGAAGGCTGATAAACCAGATTTGGCTTTTTTGTGCTTCAAATTTAGCAAAAGTCATATGGTTTAGCAGGAGCTTAATTATATTTATTGACAAGTTCAGTCAGCTTTTCCAGTGCTTTTTTCCCCTCATGGCACTGCAGAAACATGGTGGCAGTGCAGCTGAAAATATCCCTGCTCACTTCCTTCCTAGCAGGCAATGTGCCCTTATAATTACGATGGTGCCAATGCACTAATATAATAAAGCTTTAGTGACCATAGAAGAGGGGAGGAGGGAAAGCCCGAGTTTAGAAGTTCATTGACCTGTGGCCTTTCATGTCACTGCAGTGATCTCAGTGAGGTGCTGATGGCTGGGGACTTGAAGGGTTTGTGTAGTCACAGTGGTGACTGAAGTGTAGCACGTTAAATCAGCTTTAGTGGATACCAGTGCCAGTGTGTCCATCAGCGTGGAGTCACCTCCCTTGGCTCTCTGCAGGTTTGTTTTCATGGTGTTGGTGGCATTTACCTTGCTCTGTATTATTTTACTGATTTTGATCTTTACTGTTAGGGTGGTGAGGCCCTGGCACAGGTTGCCCAGAGAAACTGTGGCTGCCCCATCCCTGGAAGTGTGCAAGGCCAGGTTGGATGGGGCTTGAGCAACCTGGGATAGTGTTAGATGTCCCTGCCCACAGCAGGGGACTTGGAACTAGGTGATCTTTAAGGTTGGTCCTTTCCAACTCAAACCATTCTGGGATTATATGGTTCTATAATACTCATGTATTTAACAATACTTTCCAGCTTGTTAGAACTGTACTGTGTCTTTGCCTCTGGGCACTTGAATAGCAATTAACAGTATCAGTATGTAATGAGGTACTCTATATTGGTTGAAAGAGAAAGTCCTTCTTTTCCAGTTATGTGTCTAAATAACATCAAATGAAATTCAAACCTCTTGGGTTATTGGGTTTTTTTCCCCCCACTCTTGTACTTTGTCTTGGAGTGAGTGAATCTTGTTGTCCAGGGATTATCACTCATGCTGATGGAATTGGGTGTCTGTGATGCGTCAGTGCAGAAATTCTCCACTGAATATCTCTTTGTAAAACTGACTCACCATCAGAAGCCAAAGTTGGACAATCCCTGAGCTCTGGGAATATCTTGCCCTTGCTGAACCACATCTTTTTGGCTGGAGCTAGCTCCAGGAGCCAGCTGTATTCAAAGGCAGGGAAAGTTTGCATCTGGAGGTGGATTTCAAGTCTTATCTATGCTTGACTTTTTTTTTCCCAACTCCTCCATAAGCTATGCTATGCTACTGAGCAGTTGCTCTGACAGGCAAGACAGAGATTTTGTAATTAGGAGCCTTCCATCATATGGTGTCCCTGCTGCGTTTCATTGCCAGCTGTCTTCCCGGGGCTGAGGAAGCTTTGCCTTTACCATGCTTCACACAGCATTAAACTGTGTAGAAAAGGCTAAATATTGTAGGCCAGATGCTGCTTTCCCTTTGCCTTTTATCAGCCTAGAGAGTAATTTCACTGCTGGGATGGCTCTTTGCTCGTGTTAACTGGTGCATGTCTGCAAGAGGCTCCTGCTCCTCCTTGGTCCTCCTGGTCCTCTGGCACAGGGAGGACTGTCGCAGAGGTTTGTTTCCTCTGTGAGCTGATTGTGTGGGACCACCTTTCCTTTTTAATTTTGATATCTTTTGGTGAACTTCATTCCAGTTGCATTACAAAGGCCGGCAGAATATATATTGTATTTTTTCTTTTATTTTACTTTTTTTAATAATATTTTTTAAGAAATCCTTAAAACAGGAATGGCAATATCTTTTGTCATCATTTACTGAGACTGGAGCTAACCTCTCTAGTTATTTATCTAATAAAACTGAAGCTTTCTGAGGTGTCCACAACAGCAAGAGCATTCTTTGAAGTTGAACTCCTCCTCTCCATTTCCTTCTCCATTTCTATTTGGAGTTGCTCCTTACCCACTTTTATCCTGCGAGGGAGGAATTTTTTGAGCCTGAAATGAAGAAGCAGCCCCTAAGGGGACTTTAATACAGAGAGGTTACAACTCAGACAATAATTTGGGTCAATTTAAATGGCATGTGGGTGTGGGTTTAAATAAATAGCTTTAACCTTTAGCTTACTGATGGAACTGAAAATAGACACAGGGTTGGGCACATTGGAAGAAATGTACCATTGCTACCAGCATTACTTTGAATAAATAGATCTCTCTTCAGAGCTGTCAAACCAGCACCTTTGCCAGTAAGAAGTAATAACATATTTCTTCTTTTTCTTTTTTTAACCAACAGCCAAGTCTAAAAAAAAGCTCTTACCTTTTTTTTGTGTGTGTGTTTTGCTTTTCACAGACCTGAACTTTGCAGTTCTCTTTTATCAGCGGGACTTTTAATAACATTCATAGTCTTCGTAATTATTTAATTACCCAGTTACATCTGTATGTAGACTTTCCCTAACCAGTTATATCCTAAAGGCAAGAATTAGAGCACATGTTGATCTTTACTCAATGTTTGCCCTGTTTCAGCCAGGAACTCTGTGAACTGCTTTTTTCCCCCGCCTATTATTTGTGGCTCAAGAACTAGAGAACATCTTATGGAATTATTTACTTAGTTTAAAGGCCAGAACATGGTGGATATGCTTTAGCTTAGTAATAGTCTTCTGTAGTCTGAGCTCTATCACCACAGTTGCCCAGATAGTAGATGAGAACTAGGTATGAGCTCCTGTACCTTGCATCTACAGGAGGAGAGTAAAATTACCAGCAGAACTCCTAAGCTCACATACAAACATGTACCCAGTGAAGAAATATGAACTTCATCATTATTTTAAGCTCCTACCAATATGAAAATCTCATCCAGAGTATTGTGATGAGAAGTACGTATGTGGCAGCTGCTCAAGGTTGTTCACAAAGAGTTGATTTAAAATCAAAATTTGCAGTTAGTTGGTAGAAAGGAAAGAGCAAGTCGTTCCTTTTCTGAGGGGACTTAAAACCCCTTTTGAAAATCAAATAAAACAAAGAACTGCACAAAGCAAATGTTATGGAATAATTCTGTCATTATGTATCAAAGCTGATGGATGATGCTGTGGCACTAAATAGCAGCATTGTAAATGTTTGTTGCATCCTGCAGCCTCAACCCAGTCAAGCAGCTGAGAGCCCTAGCAGCAGTGCATGTCTCCCACCCTTGGTAATGATGGAGCCCAGCAGCGCGGAAATTGCCTCGATAAATAAGATGGTGATAAAGAACTACCAACTTAAGATCTCGTAAAGGCAGTGAGATTTCTTGGTGGAGTACAAAGCTATTTTCAGCTGCTGATTTGCTCCTGTAGCATAAATGTAGGCATGATAAAATATGCAGATAATGTTTCATAGTAACCATCTGATATCTAATAATGGCAAAGAAAAACAGAGTCGTAAGTTTGGTGTGGGCTACAGTTTTAGTACCGTTTCCTTCTGCAGGTTGTTACTACTGGCTATACCTGCTGAGTAGCAGATAAATGATTGCAAAGCATGCCAAGGACAAATAAATGCATTTTCACCTTTTATGTTTGCATAGATTGTTACCCCCTTACAAACAGGTTGCAGCTTTATGTTCTGTAAAACACACTGCAGTGTCGACCCTACGTAACTGCGTCACACCATGACAGGATGAAGCTCTGTGGGAAGATGTTTTGGCATACATTTCCATAATGAAACACCTTAAATTTGCTTATGCAAAACAGATTGGAAGTGATTCACTAATGTGTGAGCAAATTTTGCAAGGAACCTTTTAGAAGAGCAGCACACTGGCCGTGATCTTGTGATATTTTGTGGGTATGGGAGGAGCTGTGGAGTTGCCAAGGCAGGGGGACAAACTGTGACAAGGTGCCACTAGGGACAAAAAACTCAAGAGCTGAAGTCCAAAGGGCTGGACCTGATTTCACAGCACTGAGACCATTCAACATGCAATGGTAAGGACTGAAAGGGAGATGCTTGAGAGAGGTAGAGAAATTCTTTCTTTTCAGGTTATCTGGTGAATCAAGATGAGGAGGAAAATAGACCAGGTGGTTTAGTAGTTGTGCAACTGTTTGCAAAGGTTTGTCAAACCCTTCCCTGAAGCATCTGCTTTTGCTACTGTCTGATTCCAGTTTATGGTCTAAACAGAGCACTTGTCTGATCTGCTATGGCAAATTACAAATTCTAAATATCATATAACATAATCCATAAGGACACAGTGATATCCCCTTTAAGGTGTTTAACTTCCAGGCCCTGGGCACTTTCGTAGTTTTACTTGCATCCCTTTGAGACTTCTGTACTGCTTGTCAGTGGAGTATTCAAGGATCTGTACAACTAGGGAATACTGGCTACAGTGAGCACTGAAGCCAACCAGTGTGTTATCTTCATCCGTAATTCTTGTATTAAAAGTGGTCACAGTCTGTGTTCTCTTGGTAACAGCAATATTAAACATGCCCCCAGATCTGTGTGCACGTGCACAGGTGTGTACATGCAGGGAACAGTCTGCTGTCTGTGTGCACAGATGGAGGGCAGTTTGATATGTGACATGGGCAAGTGTGAATTTTCAGTTATCTGTGGGGAGTATCAATGCATGTGTCTTGTGTGTGTAGCTGTAATGAGTTAGCACAAACAGCAGAAAGGTGATATTGCAGAATGCCCTTGGGGGGAGTGGTACACCCTGCAGTGACAAAACCTGTCCTGGCTACACCACCTGATGTGCAGAAATCATCAACCACTTGCCCTCTGACACTGAGAGCTGGGTTGGGATGGGAAGGGTGAATGTTGGTTATTCATGTAACAATTTGTGTTAAGTAAGCACTTTCCTGTTCCTTCCTTTTGATCTTTTTAGATACCCTAATTATGAATACAGTCTTGACAAGGATGATAAAGGGCCTCAGGGGTTATAAAACAGGAGGTGAGGTTAAGAAAATTATTTTTATATTCATTAGAATAGAAGAGATTAAGAGGGGTCATGGCCAAGGTGTACAAAATCCAAAAGGTATTGAAGACAACATGATGCCACCAGAATATTCAAGAGAGAAACTGTGAAAATGGGGTAAGTGGAGAGCAGCTGAAATTTTGATTGAAGTTGGTTGTGGGACATTTTTGCAAGGGTATTGCTCTTGATGAGAAAAATAACTTATGCTTATCAGTGGGCTATAGGGAGACAACTTAGGACACAGATACACTGATGGTCAGAAGTACAGGATATATCATGTATCTTCTTTTTTAAGTGTCTGCACAGGTTGGGTTTGGGCAGAGGGTACTGGATTAACAGAAAGATTGACCTTTGAACTTTTTTGGGATATAAGCTGGAGTGCAAAATGTTGGGAGAGGAAAAACCCCACACATTCATATTAAAGATGCTTTGTGTGAATTTATTATTTAAAAAACAGTGCTGCAGAGCTGAGGCTTTTGGGGACTCTACTGCACAAAGACTAGATAATTTCAGGGCAGTAGCACAGCAAAGAAACAAGACCTCTGATTAGTTCTTTATCCTGTGTGCCCCTGTTTCCCACTGCCAGGACAGCACCAGGAGCTTTTCAGTAATGTGTGATAGTACAAACCTGACAAACCAAAGATATGTGGCCAAGAACACCACCAGTTGTGCAGCTACACAGGCTAAAATCAAAAGGACCTTGAGGCAAAGTCAGTTAGAGCTATAAAGGGTTTTGAGATGACTTACAAAAGCACTGGAAGTAAGAAGAAGGGAAAAGTCCATCAGGAAGAAAGGGAAGCAAATAAATGGACTAGACAGAGAAGACAGAAATACCAAATGCCATTATTTTGTGCTGCACTTCACAGAAAGGTTAATAACTGTGTCAGATCTGTAACAGCATTCCCTTTAACAAGGGGTTACGAGCAAAAGCAAGAACAAGATAAGGAGTATTTAGGTAAGTGTGATATATTTGGGTCAGTGTGGCCTTATAAAACGTAGCCACCAAAGTATTTACAACTCTCAGAAGCTTATGGAGAATAGGGCAATTGTCAGAATTCCGAAAGAAGGCAAACACAGTGCCTGTCATCGAAGAGGACACTACAAGGGAAACAGGTTTTTAGTTATCCAGAAAGATACAGAGCAAATTATTGAACTGACCTCTGAGCACATACCTATGAGCAGCACATAATAACTGACATGCTTTAAGCACAAACTAACCTAATTTCCTTCTCTGTTTGACTAATACAAAAGAGAGGAGGAAAACAGAAGCACTTTGTCTGGAGCCACGAGTCTGATGCTTGTGTAAGCACCATGTTCTCATATCTGAGAGAAAGCTGAGCTCAGACTTGTGGCTGTCAAAATCTTTGATCAGTGGATCAGTAGATCTGTTTTAGCAGACCTGCATATTCCTAGGTAGCAAGGATTTCACTGCCCAACAACTAGCACTGGCTATACACCTGGCTTTATTGAAATCTAAGGGCAGTTTATTAATATTTAACTCAAATGTTATTGGGCATTTTAGCCATGGGGTGTGGGAATGCATTAATGAATTAGATTAGTTGTTTGAATGGTGGACCAGAAAGTACATTTCCCAAGTGTGGATGAGCCACAGTCATTAAAAACCAAAACCAGCTGTACATACAGAATTGCTGTATGGAGACCACTGATTCAGGAGAGCTCAGGGGATGTTGCTGTGGACCCTGAATGGGGGAGTGTCAAACAGAAGCTGCAGTGACCTGGTGTTCCCACACAGTATAGATGACACTGGAGGGAAGCAACTAACCCAGGACTAGTACCACTAATGTTAGTCTGGGGTTTACTGTGCTGAGAAAATGCTGCAGCTTTACTGAATGGAAGTAACCTGGGAAGGTCAGACAGACAGTGGCACGTTGGGGACTATTTCAGAGGAGCTGCTTAAAACTGAGTTATGGCTTCTTGCTACCAGACTCAAAGGTGTGCAAGCAGGGAGAGAGTTGCCTTGATAACAGAAGCAAAATTTCAAAATCTGTATGATGTGGAGGGATTTGCGCACTGGTAAATCCAGTTGTGGTCCTGATTTAGAAAAACAGTGAAGCATCTGCTTAACTTTTTCTGACAGGTTTTACAGGTGCTAAAAGCTCTTCCCTGAATGAATTGCTTTGCTGAATTGAGACCCAATCAAGCATATGCTTGTGTTAGGGAAAGGATATATGCAGTGCATAAATTCTCTGAAGGGAGTGGGGAATATACATTAGGATATTTTTAAATACCTATTTTTATAAATGCTTTCTCTGAATAAAAAATGTGTATATGGCAGCATACTCCTCTTTGCTCTCTCTCCACCATCCCTTTCCCCAGTGTATTTACTATGAAAGAGCTTTGCCGTGGGCAATAGCCTGTACTGCAGTGGAGTATCACATATGGAAACCTTATCTAACATCATGCAAAAGTGTGATAGGTGGGTGGAGGATGGGAAGGTAGAGGTAAACCTTTAAAAAGTTTTCTTAAAGATAATTCTTTTTAAACACTCCTCAGGCTTTTCCATAGAGATTGCAGAGTAGGCATTCCAGCACTTTAGGCAAGCACTGGATTTATGCTCTGTAATAAATGTACCCATAGGGTGCTGCATTGTTGTAATCGTAGTGAATGACAGTAAAATTAGGAGAATTAATAATAACCCAGCTGGAATAATTTAGCACTGTGATAACTAAACTCTAACCTAATACTCAGCGTCCTGGCAGAACTATTTACGAAGCACATGGGATGTGAGAGTCTGAGGGGAATCTTCTATAGAAAACAAAGAGAAACCCTAATCACAAACAAATGCCATAGCATGTCATTAAGAGGATTAAGTGGCTTGAAATTGATGTCTAAGGCATTTTGGTTGATTGTTGCTAAAAATACCACATGCTTGACAATTATCTTCTGTTTGCCCTCCTCTCTCCTGCTAGTTGTCTGTCACACAGTATTATTCTTGTTTACCACCCCTACCTCATACCAGGGTGAGGTTTGCTGCTTCGTGCCAGACCTGATCTGGAATTTGCAGTCTGATGTGTTGGCACTGGTTGGTGCCAAACCATAAATACCTTGATAATAGCAAGGGAGAGGCCAGGTTCAGCATACACTGGGCTGAAACCAAAATGGAACAGCACAAAACTTCTAGAGTTAACATTAGCTTATTCTGTAGCATTTTAAATAAAAAGACTCAGGTTTCAGTTTCAAATATTTCATACATTGGAGTTAATAAAGTTCTAAAAAATTTTAACTTTGGGTGAAGCATTGTACAAATAAATGAGTTTTATATAGACTTGAACTCATAATAGCTTTCTGAATTATTAATATTTCTGACAGTTTGACCTTTGGACTAAGTAACAAATTTTTAAAGTTAGAAAAACTTCCTCCTCTGCCCTGCTTAGTGAATCTTTGCTATTATCTCATTGAACTGTGCTTTGTTGAAAGGAAGATGCAATTTAGGGAAGTCAGATATTTCTGAGACAAAGCCTTAAAAGTGGTGTCATTGTATCTCAGTCTGGACATGGAGCCAGAGGTAAGAGCCTTCATGTCCAACCTGCAGCAACCTGCCATGCAGTCTCCATGATGTTTTGCATGTGTATATGGAATAGCCCCAGCTTCAACCTGATTTAACAATCTCACCTGAAATATCAGCCCATGTCATTTTGGGGGCATTGAATTAAACTGTCAAAAAATCTGTCTTCAACATCACGGGTTGAATGTGGATGTTAGTAAATTCTTCTGGCTCTTGCCACTTCTGTGTCTTGTACCTATACTGTGCTGTGTTTCTTTTGTATTTAGAGAAAATTGGCACTGAGAGATACTGGCATGTCTGCTCTGTTAGCAAAAGGATCAATGTCCTGCATAATTTTATAAAAGGCAAAGATCTGTTGTATTGTGATGGGAGCTGCATGTGGACAAAGAAGTTTTGGGGTTTGTTTTTTTTCCCTTCCTCTTCATCAATTTTATAATAATAATATCATCAACAACAGCAATAATAATTAAAACAACTGTATGTCCTGCATGCAGCCTTCTGCATCTCATCTTCTGAGATGTTGATATTTAAAGCCAGATGATTTTTTCCCCAAAACAGAGGTTCACACCTTCCACATTGCTGGGCTTCAGACAGGAGCAGAGGATTTGCAGGAAAAAAATTAAGGACAGCAGAGTTTTAAACTGTGGTTCAACCCGTTCCTTCTCACATGAGATGCCAAATCCACTGACCTACTGCCTCTCTTTCATGAATGCCTCTGTCCTTCCTTTGCAGTATTATTACAGCATGATTGGAAGTTTAGACTGTAATCTGGACCTAACCATCCTGTTTTGAGGACACCCATGTAAATAAATATTGAACATCCTAGTCAGTGTCTCCGTGAGCGCTGTCTCAGGGCTGGCTCTTTTATTTGGATTATCTTGTGCACTCTGCAGACCAGTTAGTAGTAGACCTCAGTCAAAGAGGACTTTCACCCAAGCCTGAGGAAAACTGAAGGTGACAGCAGTGCTTCCTGTCTCCTGCTAATGGCCGTGTTGCTGCAGCTCTTTAGTAATCCCATCACCTGCTGGGAAAGTCATGTATTTAAGGAACATAAGCAGGAAAGGATGGTATCTGCTTGGTGCTGGGCTTGAAAGACATTGCCAAATGGAATTAGAATTTGTGTCTAGACAGCAGTGAAAATTAGCCTTTCATCATACATCAAGGTAATATACAAATTGTTCTGTAAACATTAGTAACTTAATTGTATTACTTTGAGGATGCATGCATAAATAAACATTGAATATATTTGTTATCTTGCAAATGGAAATGAAGCTAAAATATTAGTGAGGGTGGAGATTCCTCACTAATATGTGTTTCATAACAACTCTGCTATTGTGACTGTGAGCTGGATTATTTTGAGTTACTGTTTCCCTTTTCAGTTGATTTAACCCAGTGTAATCCCACATTCAGGGAGAGTTTGGATGACCAGGCAAGATGCAATCTTCATAAATTATTACAGACCAGTGAAAGTTCATCATTCTGCATAAAGGATTTTGAGGGCAGAACAGTAAAGGAACTTACTCTAAGTCACAACTGGCATATTTATAAAGGAAAAAATAAAATCTTTTGAAAGTACTATATGTAACAGACTATAAATGGCAGAAATTTAGTTGTATATCAGAGGAATCTATTAAACACACACAACCTGCTGGGAGATACTTCAGTATCACTCCTGTATAAATCAGTTCATAAACTCGTTTTTAATTTTTTGGCAGACTTACGAAGCCAATTACTCTGGTAATAAATATTCAGCTTTAATGGGCAAGTAAATAATTAATGTTATTGCCTTTGTAAATTTAGCTTTTCAGTTATAAATTAACATAATTAAAATAGTAATGTTTCAGTACGCATTTAACCAACCAAATCTAAATCAAGCAATTAAACTGTAGGTTTTTCACATCAAATGAGTTGAGTTTATAATGATACAAACTGTGGGCATAAATTTGTTTTTCATGGTCAGATTCATTATAAAAACATGAAGGAAAATATTCTGTAGTGGGTGTAATCAAGTATATTGTTTGAACAACCATTAATATATACTTTAATTACTTTTTGTTGTCCTTCCACAGTGAAATAGGAAGGGAAAAGCATCAGTCTCTGACACTGCAGTAATTGCCTGTGTATAATTGTAATGGCCACTGTAAAATGGTTGTGACATCTCTTTGTTGTATTGATTGGATAACCACAATGCACAGTATGGATCTGAAAAGGTAAAAATTACTCTGTAGTCATTAACTTTTGCAGACTCCAGTCTGACTTACACAAGCTGAGAATTTGATCATCCGCTTTCCTTTTCTACTTACTGTTTCAGATTTTTTGTGATGGGCATATGCCATCCTCCCATGTCAGCCTTCAAGCTTAGTGAGCAATCAGAGCAGTAGTGCTTTTCTTCATAAAAACAGATGACTTAGTGGAAACATGTAGCTATTTGCACTCTGAATGCAGGTCAGAGCTGGTGAAATTCAGCCCTTTCAGTAGCTGTTCCCAAAGAGCAGAGCATGTGGCTGTAACTTCAGGTTGGATCAAGACTTCAGGAGGTTGCATCAAAATTTCTGAATTTGCTTGTGAGAGACAGTTAAGGAGTGTCTGAAACCATATGACTTCTGAAGCTCAGAAGCTTCAGGAACACCAGGCTATATGAACTTGGACCTTTCTCTATTATTTTTTAACTGAGAGTTTCACAAGAGCATTTCAGTTTGTACGAGTGGTGTCAGTTTGTGACTCTTAAAAAGACTAGTCTTCATTAGAAATGGGAAGAACTCAGAAGAAGTGACTAATGTTCATGTACAGACACATAGATAGAAACTTGAAGTGTGAAAATTTGGGTCTGGTCAGAGAAGTCCTGAAAGCTCCTACTGAAAAGCCAGAGCTGTAGACATTTATAGTCTTGCAGCCTTCACAGATTATAATTTATCATGGGCTGAGCAGTCTATTTATAGCTGTTCAAAATGTTTCTAAGAACAGTGTTTTGCAAACTGCCAAAGGTTTACAGATTTGTAATGAGAAGAGTTCCTCGATGCACAGGCTTGCCCACATCCAAACCTGCTCATTGACATTTCTACAAGCTGTGATTTCAAAGTCCTTTCATGTCCCCGAAACCCATGGGCAAATTTATCCCTGGTAAAAGCCCGCTGAAATCAGTGAAGTTACACCAGAAATAAGTTCAGGTCAATTAATTTTATTTTGGTGGTGTTCAAAGTGTTTGCAGTGCTATGCAGATAGATAGCTATAGGCTTTTTTCCAGTATCCAATTGTTTAAGCTTTAGTGGTTAAAAAAAAACCCAAACAACCTTTGAGCTGAATTTTTGCTAATTGGCTAAATACATGCAGAACTGCAGTATGGTTTTGACAAAGATATTATTTTGGGTTTTAGAAGGACTTTAGAAAGAGTCAAAGCACTCTAAACTTTTATGCACGGTATTTGTGGGTTCATATTTCCAAAGAGATTTTAATTGAACACAATTACTTGCTGCCATAATGAACTGTGAGTGGGAGAGTGGGGATCCAACCACCTGGTGGCACAGGCAGTTGTTATGTGAGCACTGCTCTGTGTGTCAGTGTGCATCTGTAAAAGATCAGTGATAAGGCCAATTTCTATCTCAAATGCTGCCCTATTAGGAATAGTTTTAATCTGTATTTCATTATTGCACTTTGGCTGTGTCTAGATTTAGGTGGGGTCTGCGCATGTCTTCTTTGCCCATGATGACTAAATGAGCCTTTTCATCTCATGCCAAGCTCTACCTGGGTTTAGTGACATATTTCTGGCTGGGGTCTGCTAATCATGGGCTCCAAATGGAGTTGGCAGTCTTGAGCCGTGTCTGACAAGAATCAGCTTATCTTGTAACAGGGTTATTCTAAACTCCCTTGCATTTGATGGTCCCCTTTTAGCTGCTTTGCTTTTCAGCACAAGTCGAAAGATTGCTCTGAGCACCTGAGACTGAAGGCAGTTCAGACACTTGTTGTTCAGGCTGGCTCTGCTGGGTGCTGTATTTCTGCTCTGTTCCTTAGGATTTACAGCACACCAAGGAAAGCAGCCTTTACCAACAGGAACAGTGTGACGCTGCTTTATTTTATGGGTGCAGTATTTCAGATAGTTTGCTGACTTTCTGTAAAAGTCCAACAAACCTGCTCTCTCCGAGAGCAGACAGCAGGAGGTGTTTGCGTGGGTGAACTCAAGATCTTGCTCATGTGGAGTCTGAAAAGAGATGTGTGTGTGTGCATTCAGAAAGGGGAGATGACGTTAGGGAAGTCCTGATTTGCAATTGCAAATGCATTGGTGGCTGTGGACCAAAAGGCAAACTTCTGGGGCTTTTTATTATTGTTATAGTCCTTTTTAACTTGCTTCAGCTTCCTCCAAACTCCTGACACTTCTCCTAGGAAGCTCCTCCATGATGCTGTGCCAGGCCCCAGCATGATCTCTTCTGTGTTCTCCTGCTCTGTCCTTTGTGTGCTGGTGACTGAAATTAAAGCACTTAAAGGCTCTAGAGTTTTACCAGACTTTTATGCTGGTTACCAGCTCTAGTTCAGTTTATTTTTCTCCAAATCTATGATCCATGTAGGAAAAATGACATTTCAGAGGTTGGTGTTTTTCAGGTGTCATTGAATTTGATATACTTTCCAGGCTAATGTATCAGGTGTCTGCACTGAGAGCAGTGCCTTTCTGTGTCATTCATAGGCTTTGTTGACTCCTACCTTTCCCCTGGGTTGTAAGAGTGTAAAAGTAGAGATGTGGGTGTGAATTCCAGAGTGACAGCACATTGTATATAATTTATCCAAACTTTTTGAAGCTTGCAAAATTACTAAACCCAATTGTTTTTCCAAATACAACTGAAGTCGGGTTAAAACATCATAGGAGAATCATGTTTTAGACTCTCAGGAAATGCAATAGAGATTGAAGCTATGTTTGGCTTTTAAAATCAAAAGTTTGAAAATAATAACCTGAATTTATAATGGAAAACCCTGCTAAGATTCTGGCTTGACAGCTGACTGACAGCTGTGTGTCCTCAAGGTGCCAGAGAATCCAATATACTTGTATTTTCTCTAGCATTGGGTATACCAGCTTATCCCAATATGTTCCACAAAGATAAACAATAACATTACATAGTTAAATAACTTTAGAGATAAGTAACTTAAGCAAAGGACAAAAGGCTTGCTTAGCAATGACATTTAACAGTAGATGGAGGTGTATATGCATTTAGTTATTAATTTTCCAACAGAAAATAAGTTACAAGTGGCAGTAACACAAAGCAGAGTATCTGTGAGCAGTGACAGATTAGGGCAGCAAAGGCATTTTGACCTGTCTTAATGCAGGCAAGTCATAAAGCTCACTGATTCCAGTGAGAGTAGAGTGCAGCCAGTGCCAGAAATGTTGGGAAGTTTTAGCTGAAGTGTTCAAAGAGTGAGTCCCTGAACCAAAATAAACAAACTAACAGAAAGTTAAATTAAAAAAAAAAAAAGGCATAAGGAAGGTAAAAGCATATCTGAAGAAGATTCAGAGAAGTCAGTTTTGGGTGACAAAATACAAATGCACTGAGTTCAAATGAGATTAAAGTTAATAGTGGTCAAGTTAATACCTTTGATACAGAGAAAGAGAAGTAGAGTGTATGTATAAAAAGCTTATGCTCTAATGTCCTGATCCTGTAATAGGATCCATTTATGTGCTATCAGCTGTGGTAAAGAGATCCAAAGGTATTTGAACCTTCCCATAATGAACAGTGCTCTTCATCCTGGAATGTACCTGAATTATAGAATATAGAAAATACATCCCAGAATAGTTTGTGTGCTTGCTTTGCATGAGTAGAAGTTTATTGTGGGATGGCTCAAAAAATGTTTTTTCTCTAGTTAGTGTAATTTATTATGCATTGTTGCACATACTGATAAATTTTGTTTTCCTTGTGCTGGGATTTTCATAGCACATTCCACCTCTGTGATGCTGTGGTTGCAGAGTGGAGCCCTAGCCTTGGGAACACCCTGGCAGAGGTGTGCAAATATGTGAGCCACAGGAGTAGAACTGAGGCTGAAAAAGAGATAATCTGTCCAAACTTCTGCAAAACAGCTGACCCTGGCTCAGTGAAAAGGGGATAACAAGATAAGGGAAAAGAAAGGCATGGACTTTGCCTTACCACTGAGTTAAGGACTCTGCCATCCTAAATTTGGAAATGAAGCTTTTTAATGAGTTTGGAAACAAGTTACTGCTGATGCAATGCACTTGGGGCCAGAGGAACACGCTTCAAATTTGCAAAGAAGAAACCTGACAGAGCCAGTTACTCCCCACTCAGTGTGAAAGTAAGGCTTGTAGTCTGACTGTGGTACTAAGATGAGTGATGGGATTGTTTTCTAGTTAGATTCCCATTTTGAGTTTGAATAAGAGGAAATCCAGTTAGATATTGTTCTATCAACAAAGGTTGTATCACACAGTTGCCTCTGGTACAAACCTGTCAGCTCTTGTTGGGAGAAATGGGTTCATTTCTTTACTTGATTATTTTGATGATCTGACCAGTTAAGTGCAAGCTGTTTGCTATTCACTCTCTCCTAAATCTGGGAAGTGAGTCGAGCATTGCATCCCCCCTCACCACCACCCTGAAATGTGCTTCCAACCCTTTGAAAGCATTATTTGACAAGGACATATGCATTGCAATAACTTCATCATTGCTTTCAATTGAACTGACAGAAGAAACAATAATCTCATGAAAGAGCTTCAGTACAAGGGCAGATGTAAACGTCTGAGTCTAAGGAGCCCAAGAGATCTTATTTTATAGTCTAACCAGACTGTAGTAGTAAGAGTAATAATAATAAAAACACTTAATAGTATAATGCAGTCTTGGCAGCTGGAGAGTTAGACAGTAGCCTGCAACTTAATGCTTTTGAACTTGAGAAGCAGCTTTGGTTAAAACATGCCTGCTGAAGGAAGGAGCTTATATTATTTGAAATTGGGCGTATTTCCACTGCACTTCTTGGATTCATTTCAGAAAGTATTTACTCGTGTGCAACAGCAGCAAAACCTGTGCAGCATTTTCTAACCCACCAAGATATTAATTACACTCTTGAACCTCATAATGTAATATTGATACTATTATGATGGGAACATTTCCTACAACAAGCATGATTAACCACTTATTTCCTTTCTCATGGATACTGTTAGTTTGTACTTGGATGACAAAAAACAACACTGATCTTCAGCGACATCACAGTATTCCATTATATTAATCTCAGTCAATGTATTCTTTATTTTATTACTGCCTGCATTCTTTGATTGAGTTAATTTCCCACCCCACCACAAGCCCCCACCAAGTTTCTGATCGTGGATGTTATCATTTGAATTGTAGTTCTATTTCACTATTTATTTTGTTGGCAGGGAAGGGAAAAAAAAAAGCCTCGAAACAGCTGAGTGCCAGTAGTGCTGGAGACTTCTGTTTTATTTATGTTTTGTACTGAGCCATCGTGAATGATGAAGCATGTCTGGGGCACGGCTGTGGGCAACACTCTAAGTGTTATAGTTGGAAAGGTGCCAAAGTTGCATTGCTTCCAATTTTTTACCATTAGCCTTTCGGAAGAAGGGATTCGAAGTCTCATTTTGTTCCCTTCTTCACCAGTGTCACCTTTACACTAAATTAATGTGAGATCTTTACCAGAGATGGAGCTGACAGGATGAGCTGTTGATCCCACGGCATTCTTGATGTGGCAGGAGCGGAGGAACAGATCGTATAAACTGCAGAAGCTGGCTTCCCTCGGGAAGGGGGCTGTGAGGAGCCAGGGGCATCCTCTGAGGTAACAGAGTACCCCTGCTTTTTGTGGTGGGACTGTGCTTAAGCCATTCTATCCTGGAGCTCAGTAGGAAACAGTGAGCTTGATCCAGAGGATATGGCAAAAAGCGGCAGTTGTTCCCTTCTCAGCTGTAAGGGGACTTGTGTCCGAGACTGTAATTAGAAAGTATACCTGCTAATGAATTGGTATAATCTCCTGCTGTGTTCAGAGCCTGCTGTGGGATCTTTTTTCCTGCACTTGCAGAGGCGGGTGACCTTGTTAAATACTTAGCAGAAAAATGTGTTTTCCCTTGCCTGTTTCACAGCCTTTCTTCTGGCTCTACCAATGGACCTCCTCTCTATTAGTTGAAAATATTTACCCAAGTTTAGTTTTAGAGAAAAAGGGAAGTTAGGAGACTATACATGAACACGTTCCGTGTACCTGAATGTGTCATACACATCTACATGAATGCACACACATGTGGAATTCTGATTTCTTAAGGGCCACACTAGGAGTAAAAATAAAAGAAATTTAACAGTTTGGCAAGGAGTTACGGTTTCAATTATTTTTAAGTAATCAGCCTCTTTAAATATTTAATCTTTTCTGTGCCCAACTAATTTATTCAATTGCAGTTAGGTACGTTGTAATTAATTTTTGATGAGACAAGTTAATACTAATTTGAATATCTACTACACTGCAATATTTGCTTGCAAATATGTTGTTTAGCTTCTAGATACCTCTTTTTGCCCTTGATGAAGTTGCATGTGCTCACCAATATTGTCATATGTAGCCACAAGGTCCAAGCTGCACCTTAAGCTGTGTGACACACCAATATGAGGATGAGTGTGCTGGGTCAGAGAGGAGCCCAGATGGCTCCTGTCCTCACCCCAACAGTGATTAATGGCTGATGCCTAAAGACAAGTATAAAACCAAAGATATAGCAAGGCTTCCTAGGAGAGAGCCTCCCAGACTTCATTGATTTGTGGTCTGGAAACATCTCAAGATAGAAATGGTGTCTTCAGATTTAATATTTGATCTTATTTGTTACATCAAAAGTATATGGTTATTTTGTATAATTCATGCTTTCCATCAGTAAAGGACTGAGACTCCTCCAAGGGAAATACCCTCTTTTTACTGGAAAAATGTCTTGCCTGCCTTTTCCGATTAATGAGAACATTCATAGGCCAGCTTTTGTGACTGGAAGACTGATCTGATACTACTTAACTATGTTAACTGAATGTAAAAATCTGAAGTGGGATAATGAAAGTAATTTGCAGTTTGTCAGTGGTTCCCTCCACGTGTCTGATCGAAGACTAGTGGGGGAGCACAACTTAGAAACATCACAACAAAATTGTGGAATTTCTTGTGCATGGGGCACTTCTGTAAGTTCAGACTTGGTTTTGTTTCAAATAAAAACAGTGCTGGCTCCTGTAGCAGCTGCAGACTGAAATGGATGGGGTTTTATCAGGGATCATAGAATCATAGACTGGTTTAAATTGGAAGTGACCTTAAACTCCCCTGGCACCTTTCACTAGACCAAGTTTCTCCAAACCCTATCCAACCTGACCTTGAACACTTCCAGGAACGGGGCATCCACAAGCTCTCTGGGCTACCTGTTCTCACTCTGCAGTTCTGGGGCAGTCCTGGGGCTCTGAGCATGGGGAGTTGCTCCATCAGCCCACCATGACCTTGACCTTTTTCACCCTTCAGGATGGCTGCTCACTAGAGCTGCTCAGACTCAAGGAGGTCTGAGAAGCATCTCAGGAGCTCTGTGAAGGGTTCTCCAGGTTCCTTGACTGTGAGAGGAAAACCAATTGGACAGTGACCACCAATTCAGTAGTGGCTCACTGAGTGTGAAGGGTTTTTTCTGCAAAATCAGGCAAGTTTGGGCAACAGAACTGGTATACTTTTTTTTTTTGTCTCATTTTTTCCATCAGAAAATTCTGAGCCAACACAAATTATAGCTCATGAGGGTTTTCTTGCATTTATATTTTGTGGCCTTCTACCTTACTCTGTAGCTGACTAGGATGGTCCCTGGCCTACCTCCCTTCCTCTGTATTTGTGTGATACACATCATCAGTGTGCAGGAAGCACGTTGCATTCAGGCTGGAGCATCTGCACTGCACTGCTAACTGGAAACCTGGCCAATAATTTAATTTTATTATGTTACCCCCATCTCTGTTGTACCATGAAAGATGGGAATGGTGCGTTTCGTCATGATTAAAGTTGTTTTCCCCTCCATGTCCACACCTCCCATTACTTCTCATCCTTCACATTACTGCATGTTCGTAGTACTCTGTGCTTTCAGTCTGGATCAGGTAACCACTTGGCAGCACCAAGGAAGAGGGTGGCTTTGTTTTTGTCTTCTCCAAGAGCTGGAAGTGCGTGCTCCTGCCTGGGCTGGAGTTTATGGTGCACCCAGCAGTGCAGGAATTGAGAAGGTACAAGAACTCTATGTGCATACATAGCAGCATATTAAGGCAACTTACCAACTTCTTACCATAGAGATTTGCCTCCAGTGAGCATTGGCCAGCTGTACTTCCAAGACCTTGTCTTTTCCAACCTGAGACCAGGCTCCTGCACTCAGCTTGCTGTAATGATGTAGTCCTGTTACTGTTACTTCTGCTACTCAGCTCAGCTGATGCTGTGGTTAATGCACAAAAATGTAGTACTGATTTTCTTTGTGACTATTCTGCGTTACAATTTACGAGTTGAAATGAAAAAGTAATTGTAGCTGTCGTCTCCAGAGATAAAATCCCTTAAAAGCAGTAGAATTAGGTCTTGCTGCTGCCTGCAGATCAAACTACTGCAGCATCAGCCATTTCTGTACCCATAAGTCATTCAGCAGCCTTTTCAGCTGGCAGTCCGATTTTTCATGGTTAGCCTAGAAGAGGACAGGAACTGTGAAGGTCCACTTTTGTCCTTCATATCTGAATTCAAGAGAGGCAGAAAGTCTGCAAATGTGTACCAAGAAATGCAGGACTGGGGTCTACCACCGTGACTCCTGTTGTGGGTGTCTCACAAGCTGTTCCACTTGTAGAGCCTTTGGGTGTGTATGTAACATAAACCACTTAATATGAGTTCCAGCAAAGTAATTAGTGGTAAATAAAGCGAATGTATTTGATGGTTCTGATCTGTGTGACCATACTTGCTATGTGGATTTTTGGTAAAAAAGCGAAAAAAAAAATGTATGTTTGTGTGTATGTATATAAAGGCAACTTTATATGGTATGATTTATATGATGGTAACTTTTGGTATGCACAGTTTCACGTGCTGATTACTGAAATCTTCCTTCTTGCAAGCCCAAAAGCTAATGTGTTTTCCAGATAGGTATAACCTGTTCAGGGGTTCAGGATTTTTTGTGAAGATGGAATGGGATTTTGTGGTATTTTGAGCTGCCACAGGCTTTTTCCTGTATATCTCTTATTTTATTCCTTGTACTTTTTTTTGCATTCCTAGGCAAAGTTAGAGTGTGTTCATGGCTGCTGAGTTAATCCTAGGAGGGAACCTCTGAGTTTGATTTAAGGGCACAAACCACATAGTCTGGGTGTACCTGACCGAGGGTGGTCAGATCCTGCTCTTTCCTCAGTCCTCACCTGTTTTGTGCTGCTGTGCCTGGTTTTGCTTCACAGGTTGTGTTATCTGGCTGGGGGAAGGATGCTCCTTTGACTGTTTTCCGATATGCCAAGGATTAGGGATGAATATTCGAACTTCTCAGTGCCTCTCCGGGGCAGCACTGCTGCCAAGTGATCGTCTCCATTGCTTTCTTCTCACCTGGGTGTCTGCAGTGAGGCTCCCACATCTGTGTTCAGTGCCAGGATCTGACCTCTTGAAAACACTGAGCACATTTAGCAGTGACAGTGAGCTAGAAAACATGGTGGTGCTGAGCCCCCTGGGCCCAGAAAACTCCAGGACATTCACCTGTCTTGACAATTGCACTGGAGGCAGAGCACTGGCAACTGCTGTGTGTTGGGTGGACACTCCCCACTTCCCATCTGCTGTAAACTCCTAAGCTTTGAATTCCTTGAGTAAGAGCCGTTTTAATGTGCGAAGTATTAAGACTGAGGTGATGTCTCTGCTTTTAATATGAAAGTCCTGTTATTCTTCAGAAATGCTATTATGAATTAAAATATTCCCTATGGGAGAAGTACATTACTTACTTTTGTATTATGATATTGGACTGGAATAAAAAGCAGCCAGGCTGTCATTCATTTCCTGGTCTAGGGACACTGTAAAAGTACTGTAAAGCAAGAATAACTTTGCACCACAGTTCTTGAATTCAATGATTGCCCTCTGAAGGTGCCACACATGATGGATTGTCACAGGCTTTCTGTCCTGCCTTGACATTTCATTCCTATCCAGTGTTGTCTTGTGTTCTGCTCTGAATCTGCCAAACAACTGACCCTAGAATAAAATGCCACACCTTCTTCTCTTCCCCTTTTTTTGAGCAGCGTCTTCTGCAGCTGAGGCTCTGAAATACTGGAGGACACCGCATCTTCCTCAGGGACACAGGCAAAGGAGAGCTGGAGCCTCTGGGGGGCTCAGAAAGGAATTGCAGTTGGTGGTCGCCTGAGGAGCTTACCTTCACACCAATGTTGCTCTGAAACAAGTTGTGTCCAACATTCAGGTTTGGTAAGGTATGTATTTTTTCCCCTGCTTTTTAATTTTTGCTCTTTTCTGAATGACTACATACGCGGAAAACAGAACATTAGCAGCCTTTGTGTTTATTGCTGTGCACGTGCCATGCTTGCACTGCATCTGTAAATAACCTTTGCTCTCCCTGAATTTGGAAAGTGTTCATCAGGACTGAAGTGTTTTTATGATCTTGGGCTTGAGGGGATGCATGTTTATATTAAGTGCCCTATTGAACAAAATGCTTGCTGGTGGGTGTGTGTTACTGTTGGTGGAGTATACTTGGTGATAGGCATCCATGTTTTGAAAGTCCTACTTGTTGTGTTTCACAAATGTCTGCAGTTCTGAGGGTCAGAGATGAAAAAAAATAAAATGAAGTAGCCCATTTGTAATTCATCCCTGTGCTTTCCTTTGTACTTTGTATATTCTTGTTGTTTGCCAAGGATAGAAATACCACTACCAATTTCTTGTATAATTGTATGTCCCCTTTTTCGTGGGGCATTTAAAAGTTTTGCCAGTGTGGAGGTTCTGATATCCACACAAATTGCCTTGGCTATGCTGAAACTGTAGCAAGGCAATATGCAACTATCTTTTAGCAGTAAATTGAAGGCCAGGACTTTGAGAATGTATTGTTGATGAAGATGGTGCTATATAAGCTCTTATGGTAATGCAGTCTCTGGTTCTACAGCTTCTTTTTTCTAGGTCAAGTTATTTCTGTGAAGGTAAAGTTTCCTGAATTAAAACAAACAAATTTAAAGCAATGATTCCTAGATCTTAATAGAATGGTATCAGATGATACTATCCTTTTTCATTTAACACATGGATATTGACTTCTCTTATATGACTGATCCAGCAGTATAATCTCATTGAGAAAAGTACAGCAGCAATGTAACACCTGCACTTGATGTTAGTGGAGTAGGGGAGAGAACAAGTCAAGACTTTCTTAAAAACCTCTAAGAAAACATGATGCATCCAAGTGAGTGTGCATAAGTTCTCCTGCTTTTCATCTTGGTTGCACCAGTCATGTTACCTCTGGAAATTGTAGGCTCAAACTCTCACGCTTCAGCAGAGCTCTGACTGTCTCCAGCGATTGCAAGGAAAAGTTGGAGGGAATAGCTTAAATTAGGTGCTTAACTTTTAAATGTTGAGGGTCAAGAAAGGTCTGTTCCAACCACAGCATATGCTGTTAATTTGTACAGGCATTTCAGGAAAACAACACAGTTGTCAAGGAGAGGTTCCCATTATTAACCCACGGCACTGCTGGCAAGAGTTGTCTCTCTGCTCTGGCAGCACCTGGTTTCTAGAAGAGGAGGCTGCTAAATGTTGCTCTTGCCTTCATTATCCTCTTCACTTTTGTTTATTTCCAAGCTACTGTTCCTGTGATTAAAACACTTAAAAGGGAAGGTTGTAGGAGAGGTATTTCATAATTAAGAGAACTGCTTGACTCTTTCAGAGAAAAATTTTGCACTGCTCTAATGTAGAAATCACAGCAGTTTTGTTTATTCTTTGTTCAGGTTTGAGATTTTTAAGTTGAAACATGTAAATCTTCCTAGCAATGAGGATGTGTGTTCTACTGGGTAGGCAAGGGTTGCCAGGGCGGGTGAGGATCTGCTCCAGAGATGTTGGTTGTGGTGTGATGGTGGTGCTGCCCTTACTTCGGGCAGGATGGTGGTTAGATGAGCTCACCCCATCCTTTCCATTGGAGTCAGTCCAGCTCTCAGTCTGAGGTTCACATGTCAGTCTGCAGCATGAGGTTGTGCAGAACTTTGCAGAACCTCACAGTTTCAGAGGACAAAGAGCATTTTCTATATAATTGATTTACTATTATTTAGGCATTAAACGCTAGGTTGGACTTCGGTCATTTTACTTTGTGACTGTCAGATCTAAAAACTTGACTCTTATTTAAGGGAAGCTCACATTTATGGCAACTTCATCTTTAAGGAAGAACATTGCAGATTGAGAAGGTTGTGCTTCAGTATAAAGGTTTGGCCAAACTCTTGTTCACTGAAGTAGCTGAGGACCCTTCTTTATCGATTCTCTTCATCTTGAGGACTCATGATTACCAGAATATTTGACTACCATCAACTTTATCTGTTCCCATAACACCCTTGTTAGACAGAAGTGCTTCTTACCCCCATTTTATAAATGGTGAATAAGAAACAGAGTCAGTTCTAGGTCACTTTTAGGTGGTAATCATCTGTCTCTTATTTGCATGCAATCCAACTGCAGAAGGTGCATCCAATACCCACAGCTGGAGGTACACAGATAGCCTTGGCTGAGCAGCTGAGTCTATAGTGCAAAGCACAAGATTTGGATGTGGATCTGTTTGAGGTCACTGCTCCAATCTAAGCCAGTGTTTTCCCTGTGTCCTGCTCTCCCAAGTAGAGGGGTTTTTAATGAAGTGATTACAGTAACACCAAATGACATCAGGACTCAACGTTTGCTCCATATCTCTACTGGAAACTGGAACATCTGTTCAAATAATGTGAACTGAACTCAGTTGCAGCAGAGTGTTTGCTCATGTGAGACAAGCAGATTCCCTTTTAGCAGCACTTATGCATTTGTGGTGATGGCAGTCTTATTGTATGAGGAATTATTTTAAATGGATCTTCAGATAACATGCAGAGTAATATTTTTTTCTGAAATTACTCATTTTTAGATTAGCAGAATCAGATTAGTAAAATGCTCTGTTCTGCTGAAAAGACACATTTAATAAATATGTAAGAGAAAAATTTTAAGTAACCATTAAACATAGTTAATAAAATTTATCTTGCAAGTAGAATTGGAAAAAACCCTGTTCATTTAATGTGTTTTATAGCTCTCGTAGCAATTAATTGTCTTCATTACATGAACATAAATCCTCAATGTAATTCACCTTTTTACAATTAATTGCTGTGGAAATTTTCCCTTTGCTTTGTTTAGACTGTAGTATTATTTCGTTTTTCTAAACGTTGGATCTCAGCATCACATTTTTTCCAGATGTTCTGTAAGTCAGTTCCAGTTAACAAAATCTCTGCGTTACAGGACAGTGCAGAGGTGATGTTGCAGATGTGATGCTCTGATCAGGCGAAGCAGAGACTTTTTTTCTGCTTGACCTATAGCAGAGCAGTGGACTGGTGTCCTTGTCTCACTTCCTGTATTGTGGTCTGATAAAAAGCTATTATTTCTCTCTTCACGTTTTTCTTGTTTCTTGTGTGATTTCGTTTTTTAAATCAGAAACAAAGACTGATTTTATATGCCTGTGGGTTAGGCTGTCAAAGTAAGACCCTGGTGCAACTTTTCAATGACTTGCTGAGGGGTGCAGGTCTACTGGTTGTACCTGAAAATGTGTCAGTAAAATTGTCCTCCAACATTATTGAGGGAAAAGCTCAGTTGGAGCATCACAGGATGTCTGCCTGAATTCCAAAAGTTAAAATCAAAGCTTTATTTTGAATAAAGCCTTTATTCTTCTTGATTGAATGTTGCATACCAAACAGGGAAACAGGACAGCGTGCAGGATCACGTTTTACAGATGTTTTTTGATCAGTGAGCATGCTGAGGTTGTTTGCCATGAGTAACATTTATGCAAATGTTTTCTAGTGTTTCTCTGGACTATTTTGCCAGGGTGATGAAATAAACACCCATTATGTTTGCATGTTTTGTTGCAAGATCAGCAGACTGGCTGTTAACATATCAATTCCCTTGATGACACCACTTCTGCAACCCTATTCACTCAACTTCTCCTGACAGGGCTTTTATTGAATCCATCAACCTGACACATATCAAAGCACAATTTCTGATAACAAATATCTTGTTGTAAAATGAATTAAAAAGGTGATAGCAGCGGCAGAACTGAGTTGAATTTCTGAAAGAAAATCAGGAACTCCAAAACGATAATGAAATTCTTAAGATATCAATCACAGACCAGTAATATAATAGTCCTTTACCTGTGCTGTCGAAGTACTGAGAAGTCAGTGGGTTTGCCTGAAGTTGTACAAATGGCCTTACCCCTGGGCTGTCAGCCTGTGGCTCTGCCTTCTGGACTCTGATGTTTGTAGTGGTGCTTCAGAGAGCTTGATGAAGTAGCATCATTTATTTTCTTCTGGAGACCTTTTGCCTGTGAGGACTGACAGCCTCCTTGTAATTACTTTGCACTCTGGTCTTTGAGAGATTTGGAGACTGAGGAGTGGAAAATGCTGGCTCTGAGTGGAGCACACCTTCTTTCTCTCGGAAGAGAAAGCAGTTTGGAGCCCCTTGTCCTCTGCCGAGCTGCTGCTTGGCAGCCCGTGGACCATGTGTTGGGCAGAGTCCAGTCGGGGTGGAAGAGGGCACGTGTTTCTCTGGGCTGCAGATGTTTTGAAATTAGTTGGCTCAAAACCTTTGTCTGAGAACACATTTTTTCTGTCTCCTTGCAACCTTCTCCTATCTGTCTTACTCTCCTCATCCTGTTTTCCTATCCCCTTTGGGTTTGCATCTCTTGGATGACAGGCAGCTGCAGGCAGGGCTACCTTTGCACCAGTGCTACTCTCGCTATGCCCAGGCTTGCTTACCTCTGATTTTTGGCTAGCACACACTGTAAAATACTAGCTAATAATAATCTTGCTTTTTGCTCTGTGGCATGTCTGCTCTTTGGATAAGTATCCACTGACAGTTTACAGCCTCGCAGAGAGGAAGAGGAGGACGGCCAACGGTTGATGTGGAAAATTAATTATGGACTGCTGTCCTCCTGCCATGTAGTTAAGGCAGTTCTGCATTCCAAGCTTTACATCCAACTGTGCAGAAAATAAAGGAGAATACTGCATTTCCTTCCTCAAATAGCGGGAATGTTGCCAGAACAAAGCTTAGTGGAGAATGTCTCATATGAGACTGATCACTTGGGATGCTCTAGAGCTTTTACTGCTCTGCCTGCAGCTGTGACACCACCCAGAGAGTAGTTTTTACCTTTTGTTGGACAAATATTAGCTTAATTGTGCATCCAAGCTGATAAAGACTTGTGTGTGTGATGGGGAAGTCACCTGTGTCCCACATCCAGTCAGAGAGCAACATTTTGTGTTTCAAAATGTGGAAATAGTGCTGACTTGGTAATGTTCAGGTTCAGATAAGCTGCAGCTGGTTATATTTTCATCCTTCAGGATGACATATTTATTTTATAATGATCTTCAAAAACTGGCCTCTTGTGTGGTGGGGGGAGAGTTTGACAGACACTGGGCAGCGCTGGGAATGTAATTACCTAAAGGAGCAGTTCTGTCCCTGGGCAACCCCTGTCTTAAGGATCACAGAAGTAATTGCTGGAAGTCCCAGCACCGTGTGTACTTCAGGAGCTGTTCTGGTCTGATAATTGAAGACTGGGAACTACTAACTTGAGCTGAGAACTGCAGAGCCAGCACAGGCCAATCTAAGTCCCAAAGATGCCCTTCCTTAGGGAGCTCTCTAGGATGCATAAAAGAGACTGAAAGAGGTAGGGTTTTGGAAAGCCACGACAAATTTCTAAGTGACTATTTGGGGCTGAGCTAAAGAAGTGAGCATTTGCTGTGACTTTTCTGATTGAAACCTTTTCTTAGTCCAAAGGGTATTGAAGGGTGCAATGGAAAGAGCCTTGTAAAGCCACAACAGTAACAGGTGTGAAGTGTTGCAGAGATACTTTGCTCTGTAATAGTGTCTCTTGAGACCAGAAAAATCCTTTTGGCTCTTCAAGTTTCCAGGTAAGGTACCAAAAGTCTCCACTTCATGGATTTTTGTTATGAAATTTATTGTCACAGTTGCTGACTAATTTGGTGGTTAACTGAGGGAAGATGCTCTAAGAAATACCTAGGATTTTGTAAAGGTCCAAACTTGTGCCTGGTGAAAGTCATGGACTCAAATCATGATGATGTGGCTTTTGTTTTCCTCTTCCTGAGCTCTACCTCCTGATCGACATAACTGCTGCTTTCTTTCTAGTGCTGTCATGCTGATTTTTTGCAGCTAGGGGACTGTATTTGGAAGCATAAACCTGTTGTACATGTTTAGATGTGATGCAAATAATTATGCATGTCTGATGAAGGGAAATTAAAACATACTGAAAGTGTTTGGAAATAAGAGAGAATGTGTGCAGCCAAGTGTTAGCTGTGAATGGAGAGTTATTATTGGCATCGTTTAATGGGAGCTCTCCAGCCTGTAGTTTCTGTGGTGAATATATAGAAAACAGCAAGAACTAGAAAGGCAGGGTCACTGGAGGTGAATGGGCAGGGAAATGGCTGCCTTTCACCTCTGGGAGAAAAGGGACAGTGAAGTGAGCAGCATTTCTGATGAAGTGAGCCCATTTCTGATGATGGGCTGACACCCCCCTCAGTCTTTGCCTCCAAGTTGGTGGGAAGGAGCTGGCAGAGCCCCTGCTAGCACTGGCCTCCTCTAAGGAAGGTCTTCTTCCTTCACCACAGCAAATGCCATCTGGTGTTTTCTCCTGACTGGCCGGTTGATAACATGGGGAATTTTTTATTTTTTCTCTCTCTACTATATGGGGTAAGTATAGCTCCAATTATATCTTGCCAGACAAGCTTGGTGCTTTTGGCATTAGAGACCTGATGCCTTTTCATCCACCTGTGAAAGTGGCCCTTTACCTTTGTAGAGATTCCCCTCTTCCTTTCTTCAGAATACTGTTGAGCTTTCCAATCTCAATGTTGTGAGGGAAGGAACACTTTGGTTTTGCATGTGATGTGGTATAAAGACTTGGACTGGGGGAACTCCCGAGTTGATGTGTGCTCAGTCTGGGTTGTGATGATGCCATCACCTGCACAGAACCAAAGCATTCTCAGTAAAGACTGTAAAAGGCAACGTGAGGCTTGGGACTGTGCCGTTTCCCTGGCAGAGCTCATGCCTCTGTCAGGTCCTGGAGGTTCTCAGCTTCTCTCCTTCTGCCCAGTGATACTCTAGTGGGTCTGTGCCAGCATGCTGGGCACATATATAGAGGAAATATAAATAAAAAGAATTCAGGAAGTTTTTTACAGACCCTTTAGATTTTATGTATAAAATTGGGTGCTGACTGCCACTGCAGCTGATGGGTAACACCTTCCAAAGTGTTACCGAGTTTATGACTCCAGTAGGGGGGCTGTAAGTCTTTCTCTACACCTTTGTCCTACCCCCAGGGGTGACAACAAAACACAGAGGATCACTGAAAGCTTCCCCAGAATGCTCTTTAAAGAAAAATGTGGCAAAACAACAATAAAAAAAGTCCTTCTCCTTGTCGGCAACCTCTCATTGGCTTGGGAGCACGGGAAAGGGAGTTGGGCAGCCCTGCACTCTGCTTACTTTCTCTCTGGGAGGAATTTCTAGTTGTTAATGATTAATTCAAATGTTTCTTGTCATGAGTACAGTGTGCACAGAGTGATAAATCTGTGGTGGGTTAGAGGTGGAGGTTGCTCAGTGCTGACAATTAGTTTGAGCCACAGGCTTTGCTTTCATTGGCATTTTCACAGCATTAACCTGGACCTTGTCAATTAAAATCCAGACACATTTTGATGAGGGACATCTTCTTCTAATGATAATTGTAATAATATCACTTTTCTTCATTTAAAACCTGTCAAACAGGCATGTTTCCTGGAAAATAACTGCCCAGTTTTCACATTGCCTAAATAACTAGGAAGTATCTTTCAGTTTTTTGAGCTGACATTTCATCACCAATGACTAAAAGCATATGAGGCCCGCGCTGTTAATCTTCGAACACTTACCAACTTCAGTCAAGGTAATTTGACTTTATCTGCTAAAATAAGCAGGTTTATTAGCCTTCACTTTGGAGGCTAATAAACATTTGATAATTGCCAGAAGTCGTTGATGGGGATTTATACTATTAAGCTCTTCTCTGTTTGACAGCATAGCTCCAGAGCATGTCCTAGGCAGTGATCCATTTCTGCAGCTCACCTGTTCATTAGGTGGAGGAGGAAACCTCGTGTAAAGGTTGATTAAGGAACTTGTCTGAGATGCACAAGAAGTCTTCAGTAGAATAAAACCCAGAAACCCTGTGTCTGATCTTGGTATATATACTGCAGTGGGTTTGTTTATGTGTTTCTGTGTCTCTAAATACTCCATTTAGAATCTCTTTCAGGCCAAAAAATGAGTATTTAATAGTTGGAATGGGAGTGATATATCAGGTATCAACTGGAAAGCCATTGGGGCTTTATTTTAGCATGGCATGAAAAATAACAAAGTGAAAATCATGTTTAACTTTGCATGGAAAAATACTTTTTATTTTTCTGAATGAGGAGCAAAAAAGCTGTACCAAGTAAGACTATTGAGATTCTGCAATGTGTTTGATCTGAGCTTACCTATGTGGGTGGAAAACACTGCACTTTTTATTTAGATGTTCCCTGGATCACTGGGCTTCAGTCAGGTCACATATATTTGTTTCCTTTATTTGTCATCTCTTTCTTTAAAAATAGGTTCTTCAAGTGCTCAGCCCTTGTGTATTTAAAAACCTCATCAGTATTACAAACTTGCTTCTCCTCTGGTCCCTCTCTGAGAACTGTAGAAGGAACTCTAGATGATGCCATAATGTAAATAACAATAACCCACCTTATTTCTATAACAACTGGAATAATATCATCAGTTGTTCACAGTTCAAAATTCAGGGCATAGCATGGACTCTGAGTAGGAAATCCAGGCACCAAATATTGCATTGAAAAAAGATTGAGGAATGATAACTGAGAAGTAAATGGGCTCGGGCTGCTGTGACTGTATTCTAGAAGTTTATAGTTGTGCTTTTAGTAAATGCAAAGAGTAATCCACCTCTACTATGGTAGGGCTCTTCTTTTCCCTTTCCAGTGTGAACTGGCAAGCCTGAAATCTGCATTCTGGTGCATATAGAAATTGCACTTACAACAGCATAGCTTGAAGGCTGGGAATATTATCAGACAGTTTTGCAGCAGGCCTTTATCAACCGAGCTGTGTATCTGACTGCTCTCATTTTTTTAAGAGTGCATTTATAAACATTAGGGGTGATCAATAAAACCTGACCTACCTTTGCAAGCTAAATAGGCCTGATTTGAAACTACCAGACTTAAAGAGATTAAGATTTGCTAACAGTGATTTAAGGGCAAGTGAGATCCGTTTACATGCCATTTCTTTTTCACTTTTGAGGTTTGAATTGCATCGGAAAATCTGTCATATTGCATGTTGAAGCATGGCAGGTAACACTTTATTGAGCATGTCTTTGTGAAGGAGCTGCCCTCATACCCTGCATTTCACTATACCTCACTGAAAACATAATGTAATTAATAGATGTGGAACAAGTCTAACTGTGTGGAGTGAAACTTCTGTGAACTTGGACTCTAAACAGTATTTTCTATTTGTTACTTTTGGTCTTTAGGGGAAAAAAAGGAATGTACAATAAAAAAAGAAACAAAGAGACACTAAAGAATAATTTAAAAATATATCTGTTGTTTAACCCTTTGAGGATGATGTGGAAGTGGAGGCTGGAAGAACAACACTTCCCCACAATGCAGGTCTGTCTGGGTGCAAGGAAGGGCCAGATTGATGCTGTAGAGTAGTCTTTTATTTCCCCATCTCATCACTTTTAAGCATTCAATTTAAGAAGCTGAAAACCATGTGGAATGGTCTTGCATCAAGAAAGGCAGGTATGGTTATACAACTGCCTGAAAGGAGGTTGTAGCCACATGGGGGTTGGTCTCTTCTCCCAGGCAACTCTCAGTAAATCAAGGAGTCATGGTCTTAAGCTCTGCCAGGGGAGGTTTAGGTTAGATATTAGGAAGAAATTCTTTACAGAAAGGGTAATCAGGCATAGGAATGGGCTGCCCAGGGAAGTGGTGGATTCTCCATCCCTGGAGGTTTTTAAGATGAGACTGAATGTGGCATCAGTGCCATGGTCTGGGAACCACTGTGGTAGTGGATCAAGGGTTGGACTTGATGATCTCAGAGGTCCCTTTCAACTCAGCTAATTCTATGGTTCTATGATTGCCTTAGTCTGAGAGGTCTTATAATAAGTAGATCATTGAGTCAAATGTAATGAAATAAACCTTCTGGCAGGAATGCTCTATCCTGCAGATGTATCTCTGTTACAAAAAAGTTGTTTAGGACATTTTAAATATTTTTACAGGATTCATTTGTCCAGCTGTCTATCTGTTGGGCTGGTTTTGATTCCTGTAGTAGGTATGTAGTGTGGTGCCTCTGGAGATTCCAGCAGACATTGGGCACTGTATGTGCATTTACAGATGACATGTCCATGTTTCACAAGATAATTATGTACCAGCTACTCTTCCTCTCCTCTACATGGTTCATGTTTAGAGCAAGAGGTGTGTGGACTCGATAAAAGCCATCAGAAGGCACTGTTGCTCAGGTATTGATGGAGTTTGTGTGTGGTAAGTTTGACTAAGCTTGTGTGCATGCATACTCATCCTCTGTTGGACTAGTTATTAATAAACATTATTACTAATGAGCCATTTTGTTCATAAATGGTTTTATCTGTCTTCATGACCCTAGTTTGAGAACCTGCTATGCTCAGGGCTGGAGAGCAAGGTCATACATGACAGTCCTTGGCCCAAAGAGCTTTTGTGTTAAAAATCTGAGTATGGTGGGAGAACGAGACACGATTGCCAGCAAGTGTGGAGGCAACAGATGGAGCACAGCGGTGGAGATGAAGGATGTGCAGAGCTTCATGTGTTTTGGGGCATTGATGATCAAAACTCCCCTTTGTTGTGGTGCCTGTACAAGGCTCACAGCAATCAGGGATTTGGTTTGCTGAGACTAACTCCTGCCTTGTTAACTACTACTTCTTGATTATTTCTGTCTATATCCATCTGCTGCCTCTTTGCTGTTAGAGCTGCAAATTCCTTAGGGTTCAGGCAGCTTTTTCTTTTACTGTTTGTGCAGTACCGAATTCAGTGGAGTTCTGGCCCAGAGTTAATGCTGGTAGCTGTTAGCAGTGGCATTTACACATGAAAATAGGGCATTAGGAAAACAATTATTTTCACGTTCTGATTATCTTTATTTGCATGGCAACATCTTCTGAATCTTTGAAACTGAAAAAAATATTTAAATTAAAATACATGATTAAAATGATTATTATAATGTTCTCTACCACAAATAGTTCCATTCAGGAAATGCAATTTGTTTTTGGTGTGTGGTTGCTTATATGAACATCTGCATTTGTCTGGCAGATAGATTTTATCCTACAGCCTGTGGCTGTTGCTTTCCTAGGTGCTTATTCATGTTTAATATAGCCCTCCCATGTATTTGCATACATAAATACACACTTTTTCTTTTTAACACCTGTTTGCATCTTTTAATTATAGATTGACCCTGAGGCTGTTGGCTTTGGGGTTTGTGCAGCCGCAGGTAGCTGGATGTTCCATATTGTTCTTCTTTCCTAAGACCTGAGCCTGCTTCACACTGACCTGCCAGCTGAAGTTTCCCCTCCTGGCACCACGCCACAGCTAAGTGCCTTTCAGCGAGTTCTCGGCTATAATCCTGAGCTGATTTCTGGGATGCAATTCACTGCTCCGGTTATCATATCAAAAGGGGAGTGATTTACATTTCCTGCACGTCTCCGTGTTGCCAGCCTCGGAGAACGCTGCAGAGACAAAGTTAATGTAATTTGATAAAATAACAAAAATGAGCCTATTTACAGTGTTGCACCTTATGCTGTGGAGAAATTTGATACAGATGCAAAGTTGGCACTAAGTACAAATTTAGGCTGTGCACAGAGATTAATTTTGGGGCTTTATTTGGCTCCCAGGGAAAAAATAGGAAGATTGTCCCTAAAGGCTGAATGTATGGAGAGCTGTATATCCACCTTTGTGCACCACAAAATATATCTTCATCTTGATTTCTTATTGTGTTGCCCCTTAAAGTCTCTCTCCTCCCGATACTCATCGGGAGTAGTGTCTGCATAACACGTTATCTTTGGTTTTTATCTGACCCCCCTCAGGCCCTCCACAGTTTCCTCTCTGAAAAGGCATTGAGCAGTCACACCAGCATCATTTGTACAAAGTGAAACACTTTATGTTGAGATATTTTAAGCACGTTCATACGGGAAATGCCACAGGACTGGCAGGGCTGCAGTGTTTGCTGCTGCTGCGCTTTCAGCTGCCGGTATTTGTATGCAGGAGCAGAGGCGGCGGTGGCTTCGCATTCATTTCCTGTGTATCAATTACTTATTAGTAATCCACAAACCCAATTAAGGAACTGGAGGTGGGATGTGATGCTGAGAGCGTGGCTGTGCTTCTCTCAGTTTGGGGAGGGAAGGGATGTATCTGGTGCAGGTGACTGAACTGGTGGTGTTACTTATCTCTGAGACAGATTCCTGCAGTCTGGTCTAACTTTGGCCTAATTTCCTATTTTTTATGAGCATTTTTTCTTGGATGTGTTGACTATGCTGCAATGAGAGGTTGTGTTAAAGGGACACTCAGTGAAAACAGAGTGGGCAAAGTGCTCTTGGATGTACTGCACCTTGTCTTTCTCATTTGAGGTTCTGATATTGTGTACTTGCAGCTGCAAGTGGAAAAGTATATACTAGTTTCATAAGCCTTCCAGCACTGGCAGCTGCTCCTTTACAGGGTTTGTAGTCCCAGGTCAGGTTTTTTTAGGAATTTGTGAGTAGAGGTCGCCAAAATTCACCTTCAGGCTCTTCAGGACAGGGTATGCTTTCCCTCCCATTTCACTTTCCTGTTCTTCCTCCCATCTCAGCAAAGAAATATCTTTGTTCATGCCTACATTTTACCTGGCTTTAAAAGCTTTGAAGCTCTGTGTAGTTCTCCCTTAACTTGAGCAAATCTTTTAAAAGCAGATCATAAAGGCTGACCACACCAGGAAAATATCAGTGTCTCACCTTGATTAGTTTGTGTGCCTGACCTCCTCTTCCTCCTAACTTTGACTACTGCTTCTTGTCACCTTTGATTTCATCTTTTTCTTTTCTGTTTTCCCCCTTTTCCCTGTACTGTCTATGAAGATTTGCACTGCCCGATATTATCACCTCCCCATGCTGTTTGAATCTTAATGCAAGTGCCCTGAGATGAGATGACACTCACCCTTCAAACTGATACGTCTCTTTTAGTGTATGATGTCCAAAGAGATGACTGTTTCTGGATCCTGGAAATTAAAACCAACATATGCATATGTTACTTTATCCAGAAAAAATATAAACTTCAGTGGAAATCAGACCACAGCGTGGGTACATAGAACAGGTCAGGCACCTGCATAACTTATCCCTAATGAAAAGGGAAGCTCTGCATCTTTCTGTCCCTCTCACTCTGATTTTCCCTATTCTATTTTTTTAAGAACTGATTTCCTTAGGGAGTTGTTAATGTTCAGGGCTTCTTACCCTGACATTTTGGACAATGATGTGACAACACAAGTGCATCTATTACTCTTCTGCTGGAAGCTGACTAAAGCTAAGGACTTGATGGATAATGGCCACATTTTCCAGCAGCACCTCATGTATATGTGAGAAGAATGACTGAGTGACCTGCATATAAAACCAAACTCTGTCAGGCACAAAGTCTGAGCACAGAACCAGGAGAGAAGACTGAGAACATGAGCTTTTCACCATGAGGTCCATATTTTGCTCCCCTTCTCTCTGTTGGTGGCAATCTGGGGCTTCCTGTGTGGCAGCAGTGCACGTTGTGGTGTGGGAATGTATAATCTCCTTCATGGGAAGGGAAGACAAACAGCAGCAGGCTTGTATGGCATGGGGAGCTTTGAGAGAAGGAGACTGCACACCTGAAAACAGCATCACTTCACCTTTGGCTGCCAAAGAAAGCTGATTCTCCTCTGCCTTGAGTAGTCAGTTTACACCTGTGCAAATTGAATGTAAAACAACACTGACTGAGAGCTTACATTTGATGCTGCCGTTAGGGGCCCTTCAGGGAGAAGGGGAGAGAGCTGGCTGGGCCTCTAGGTCTGGAAGTCAGAGGCCATTTGAACAGCATGTCCCACCAGGGTGCTCTACCCTGGCAGGTGAGGTGTGCTGGTAGGATTCTGTGTGTTTGGTGCCTTGCTGGGTGATGTAGACCTTTTGCTGAAGCTGATACTGCTCTACTTTATGTTCCACAGCGTAGACTTGCTAAAGCTGATTTTGAACTCACACAGCTGAGAGGGGTGGGGAGGAAAGGGGGTTACAGTGGGACAGGGCTGGGATCCTCTCCCCTCCCAGTTCCCCAGCACATCACTTAAGCACGATCCCCCTGACCTCTAACTCACATGTTCTTCCATTTCCTCTCTCTGCAAGAGCACGATAAGAGATGAAATGATTCAAATAGTGTGCATAGAACTGGAGAAGGGAAAGTATACAGAGGAGGGAGGGTAAGATCAACCACGTTTTGCACCAGGAGCAGAAGTGTGCAGGGAGAGGATGGATGGCAGTTCTGCCCTCAGCTGCGTCGTTCCCATGAGCAGCACGTCAGGAGCCTGTGGCAGGTTGGGAGTCCCCAAACCTTTCCTCTGCTGAACTGCTCTGGGAAATAATGAAAATAAGTATATTTTTACAGCTTTCTTTAATGAATATTAGATGGGCTTTTAGGCTCAGAGAGTAGTTTACAGGTGAGATTTCTGTGACATAGTGAAGTCCATGTCGTTCTTGATGATGTAGCAGCCCAAGGTACAGTGTTGCATCAGGAAAAGACTGTACTCCAAACAGACCTTGAATGTTCATTTTTCACAGAGGACATGCTCATAAGTGTTTGTGAACAAACAGAGAGTTGCAGTGTGCCAACAAAAGAAAGTAACAGAGTGGAAAAAACTAATCCCAGGTTGAGTATCTGTTATGGAATATATTTTTCTGTGAAAAATTCACTGGCTTCTCTGCTTCAGATTTTTCATCTTTCCAAGGGTACTCCCTCAGTCTTACCTGGGATTTGGGGAAGACTAGTGCCCTCTGTAGCACTGCCTGCTGTCATATTTTTTCTTCAGTTTTTATAAAAAAACAATGTCTGCAAAACTTCCTTTTCTCTACCTAATGTAGATTATAATTGCAATAACATTTACTTCAAGTGAAATAGGGTGCTGTAGCTGTGATTGGCATCTGCAAATAATCAAAGAACACGAAAAACATCACAAATGGTTCAAAGAACAGGAAAAAAAAATCACAATAATATTCTCCAAAGAAGTGATGATGTCCCATGTATTATTATAGAACACAAGAAACTTGTGGCTGTAAGAGGGAGGTTGATGAATGTCCTCACTGTTGCAGCATTAAAACCTAATTGCCTCTGGGTTTCTCGATTATCTCCAACACAGCTGTCATGTTACCCCTTTGAAAAAATGAACTGACATCACATGCACAAACTTCAAAAGGTCTGGTTGTTGGAATTTTTTTTCTGGAAAGAGACAAAATTATTTTTAAGCAGTTTCTAGTGTGTTTTCCAAACTTGTTGGAATATTGCACTGAACTGGGGACCTGTTGCTTCTATATCCCAAGTTAAGTGATTATTCAGGTTTCCTGCCAGACTTGGGCATTACCACACCAGGACTCCTGCCAGTATTTTGTACTTGCTACCTTCATATGTAAAAGTATTATTTATTAGTGTGGCTGGAGAAGGGATTCTGTGTTCCCAGGATGTAATTCTCCCTCTCACTGCATGAAAGGTGTCCTTGGAGCCCTCACTGCCTCCTGTTGTGCCCCCTGTAAAATGGGAGCAGTGGTGGTGTTCTTTCATATTGTATGTGCCGAGTTCTGCATCCTGGAACACTGTGTTGCTGCTGTTCAAAATGGTCCCATTTTCCAAGAAAAGAAAGAAAGTAGTACAAGAATAGTAAAAATAGATTATTTTCTGAGCTTTTAACAAGTACAGACTCACTTTCCAAATAACCGAATATAGTTCTCCCTTTAATTGGAGATGTTTTGAACTTATCTTGGTCCTCAGAATAGCCACTGATTGATAAGGAGGATTTTCAGGACATTAATCACCCAGTTCCCTGTGGCTTTTGGTAAGAGTTCAGCGGCTTATTTCTCTTTGTGGCTTTACTATTAACCTTTCCTTGACTTCATCTCCCAAGCAGACACATGTGCTACACATGCAGCCCCAGCTATGGCACCCCTGTGGTATTAAAGCTCAGTGAACCATTCTGGGCTGATCAGAACTGTTACACTTGAGGTTTTTTAGTGGCCGAGGGGGGAAAATGGCTCAATTTTAGGTTCAGTTTTCATGCTACACAAGAGTTGAAATGAGATTTTTACGATGAGCAAAACGGATGTAAAAGTGAACACTTCAGAACTCTGGAAAGCTTCAAAAGGCCGAGTATTTGGTCAAATACTTTCTGGATCATCTTGCTGCTTAGCATATAGGAGGTATGGCTGGCAGGGGTCAGTTGAGGGCAGGATGAGAGTTAGTGTTGTTGCAGGACTTTGGCCTCACAGTCTGGTCCAGGGCTGGTGGAGATGAGGGCATGTGCAGAAAGCACAAGGTCTCATCTCTGTACTCACCCAGCTTTTGGAGCCTGCTGGGCACAACCTGAGCATTGCTTTCTTACCCTGGTGCAGTGGGAGATTGCAGATGGCAAAGATTTGTAGAGATTGGTTTAGTTTGAAAACAAATCTTCCTCTCTCCTCCAAATAATTTATGTTTATTTTTGAAGGGGAAAAAGCAATCAACAAGCTAAAAACAGTGTAGTGATGACAAGTTGGTGATGCCTAGCCTATTCCAGAAGGCTTCCTTGTGTGTAGTACAAAGTGTTTCTGTTTGTGCAAATGAATTACTAAAAAAGAAAACAGCTCATAGTCTTTTGGAAGCCTTACTGAGACTGAAAAAACCAAAGAGGGAAGGAGGAAAATCCCCCAAAATGGCTGAAATGGTGCATGGTGTCACCCCAGGGGGACTCGGTCACTTGAAGGGGGGCAGAAGAGGGGTTTGCTTGGGGATCAGAATTGGTCTTCAACCAACTAGCCCACCTTCATCGAAGCTGGAAGGTTGGAAGGGAATTTTCCTATCTTTTCTGAAGAGGAAGAGGGAATTGGTCACTGTTGGAATGAGCAACCCCCTGCATGAGTCTTGCAGGTGCATATGCAGGGGGAGAGGGAGTGTGAATTGCAGCAGGGCGCCAGCTGGCAGACGTGGTGATAGTCCTGTAAATGGAAATGTTCGCAAGTGAGAAAAGATGAATGTGTGTATGTGCTTGTAGGATCCTTGTTATCGTGTTATCTTGGGTCTTTAGGGACAAAATAGCCACTCATGCATGGAGAGTAAACAGACCCACAGTATGTATAAATAATGTGTGGAAGAGCAGCTTCTGAATACAATTTCCATCATTATTTAAAAACCGGCTACTTAGGCAAATTATTATAATTCCAGTGACACTAACTAATGCACCAGTAATTAGGATGGGAAATGGGAATATATTCCATGGAAATGATCTTGATATTTCACCCATCCAATTGTACAGTAGTCTTCTTGAAGAATAAGCTTTCATTTGCCCAGTTTTTTGGAAGGCTATAATTTAGCTGATTTAAAGCAAATAATCAAGAAAATTACCCTGGAGACCTCCATGTTGGGTTGAGAACACCAAGTTAAGAATAATATAATTAGTAGTGCTTTTGCTACCTTTACTGTATCTTGTCTTAATGTGTCTGATTATATAAGTAGTTATAATAATTCTATCTTTTCTTGGCATCACTGGCATCCCATAAGCTCAGTCCTTCTCCAGGTTCAGTGAAGCCACATGGCTGCTATTTTACCATACATACTTATACTGCTCCCTTTGGAGACCTCTTCTCTAGCATTTCGGTCTTTCAGAACTGTTTCCATAACTAACAGAGACTTGAATGTATTTACTAAAGCACGAGTCTGCTGAGGAGCAGCTGGGGGAACTGGGGGTGTTTATCCTGGAGAAAAGGAGGCTGAGGTTGGGGGGTCAGTCCGTTCTAGATAACAAGCGATAGGATGAGAGGAAAGGGCCTCAAGTTGCATGAGGGGAGATTCAGGATGGAAATTAGGAAGAATTTGTTCACCAGAAGCGTTGTCAAGCACTGGAACAGGCTGCCCAGTCACCATCCCTGGGGGTATCTAAAAGATGTGTAGGTGTGGCACTTGGGGACATGGTTTAATGGTCGACTTGGCAGTGCTGGGTAGACAGTTGGACTTGATGATCTTAAAGGTCTTTTTCAGCCCAAAAGATTCTATGATTCCAAGGTGTAGGCATGCTCTTCCTGGATTGCAAAGAGACATTATTCATTGGTTGGTTTTTGAGAGTCTAAACTGTAGAGAAAGGTCTGCGTGCTTGTGGTTATAACCTTTGTAAATGAAGCATGCTAGAGAAATACATTGTTTTGAGAGAATAAAAAGGAGAAAATAATGTTACTACCTTGTCTGACAAGTGCTGGCAACATGCTTACCATTGTTTAGGTAATTAAAAATTATACTGAAGCAATAACCCCACTTATTTCTCATCAAAATAGCCCTTATGCCCTTATGCTTTTGAGCACGTTAGAACAACATTAGGGAAATGCTTTAAATTGCACTTGTGAAAGCACTGAGGAGCTGCAGCTTTGATGTCAAGTCTCCTCTGGCACCAGCACCAGGGTTGTCCCACATAGCCTGGAATACTTACCTTCTAAGTAAATACAATTTGCCAAAATAACAATGAAGGTGTGCTGGGAGAAACGGTTGGTGAGGCCAACGTGAGATGAGGAGCTGAGTTCCCGATGCTGGGAGCTTTAAACCTTGACCCTTCTGATCTGCCAGCCCTGTAGCTGTGACTCGTGTTTTTTATCTACTCCTAAACATGCCATAGGGATCAGCATCTCTGTCTAGGAAAATGTGCTTTTTAATACCCGTTTCAGTATTTTGCACAGAACCTGGTGGTCAAGTGAGTTTGTTCCTTGGCTTTGCTCTCTATGGGGAGTAGATTAAGATCATCAGATGTATTTCAGTCAAAGCCCCAAACAAGTTTAAATATCTGTTTTGGAGGAGAAAGGCAAATGCAATTCCTACCTTATATTGTGTGCCCCTATTGAGGCAGGTCACTTTCAATGAAAAACTCTTTCACTAACCTTCAAAAATGGGTTTTTCTGTAACTCTAGTTCTGCTGAAGGGTAGAACTGTGTACAGTAATTGAATCAGTGGTGCATGCAGACTGAAATTTTGCAGGATGAAATTATGGGGCTCTAATAGATTGTCTCTGTTTTCCTTTCTCTTCCTTCTCTTATATCTTTTTCCTCTTTTCCTTCTTTTATTTCTTGGTGTTGGAATTAGTATCTGAAAACTTAGAGTGGTTTAGTGAGGAAAACTGAAATTGTGATCAAGGAGAATCTGGACTTTTAATCTATTTTGAATTTTTTACATCTTGATGCCCTGGTCATCTCTGCTGGCTAAATTAGGATGAAGCAACCTGTCTCAGTCAGTTTTTCTTCACTCCAAAGTGTGGGAATGTGTCCTATGTATTTTCAGCTATAACATGAATTACTTCAAATGAGTTATTCCCCTTGCTAGAATATCTGGGAAATGTACCATTGAACAAAACTGTGTTTTCCTTTTTATTTTGGTTGTTTGTTCCTTTTTCTTTTGTCTGTTCTCTCATGTCTTTCCAAAGTCACAACCCAAAAGCTTACCTTAGCAGTGCCATACAAGACCTAGGCTGACTGATTTCCAGGAAGCCCAGAATTAAATCCCCATTTATTTAGCAACTGCTAAAACAACAGAAACTGCTTTCCAAACAGCAGATCAGTTATGGATGTTGGGACAAGGATTTATCTGGGTGAAATAACAGTCACATCTCAGACAACCTAGTGCCTCAAACAGAACAGAGCCCAGTGAGAAAGCCCTCTGGAGAGGATTGTTGGGGGAGCTGTGGCCAGAGCACATGGCTTAGGATTGCAAGCAAAGCAACAGGTTTCTGATTAATAGTTTTTCTATTTTTAGAAAAAAAAAAGCTATGCTTTATATTTGGAGGGAAGGTGGCTACACCACAAAAAAAAGAAAAATAATGCTGTGATCAAATTCTCTTCATACAGCAAATAACCCATAAAAGCCCTGAATACTGAATAGTCATGTAAAAAGGAGAAAACAACCATGGTTGTTTGTTCCTTGATGATACTTGTTGAACTGCATCCTGCCTGACACTTTGACTTGTCAAAAAGTCTCCACTTGCATCTCCCTGAACTCTTTCATCTCCAGGCTCTGAGGGCTGTCCTACGTCAGTCCCTTTGGCCATCCGTCTGCTTGCCATTGCACTGCATTGATCCAGCCTTTCCAGGGTTGCTCTTTGCTGGCAATAAATCCCAGTGTACAAACTAGAAAGGTTTACACAGGGCCTGCTTTCAATTCTGGTATGAAAAGCAAATTCAACCGTGAGATCCTTTTTTCCCCGGTGTGTGCTGGGAGTCTGCATCAGGATTTAGAAGCAGAGTGGAAAGTTTTAGATCCAGATGAGCAGCTCTCCTTTCATTAGCTAATGCCTTTTATTTAGCAATAAATAAATAAATAACAAATCCCTCCTTTTTGGTCTTTTTGCCTCATATGCCTGTGTCACAACCTTTTTTCCATGTAATTAATCAACTCATATCTCTCATCCTGCTCTGCTTGTCAGCAGGGATTAAAGCCTGGCAGTATTTAATCATCTTGTATTTCATAGAAGACTAACAATCTCCCTTTGCTTCCTCTTCCCTCCTTTCCCTTTCATTTCCTTGTCTTTTCTGGGTGTGTAGCACAGTGTCTGTTTTGACTGTCTGAAGTTTTTATACAGGGAGTGACAGGTATAAAATTCCTTTCTTGGCTTTTTTCTTCTGTGACCCATGTAATTCCCTCATTGCTGTGACATTTTGGGTGTACCATGACCTACCCTGTTAGCAGAGGGGCCCACCAGACACTGAGGCTGTAGGAGTATGTATTGAATCATATTTTACTGTTACTTGTTACTCCGGGGCTATTCAGCAGTTTGTTTTGCATATATGTGACCAGCTTGGACACTGACCTGGATTCATTTTATTAATTTAGGTATCTCATGAAGTTATGGATATCAGTATTTGACGTAATCACAGAGATCCCTGTCGTAATCAGGGGATGAAAACAGATCCTTCCCTTAGGCACAATCCTTCTATTTCAAAGTATAAATCTCAGTGGATACGTGACTCATCTCCTAGAAGGGCTTTTCTGTCTCCATTAACTGTAACAGATATTTATATAACTTGTCCAAATAGAGATGTTTTCATTATACACGTAGAGTGAGATGAGTTGCAAGATGAGTCTTAAATCATTTCCACTGTCACACGTCTGTCCATTTCTGTCCCACCATGGGGTGGGGTGGGAGACCAACAGGGGAGCTGTCCATGGTCCCATTCTCCTGGACTTGGAGGAGCTCCAGGGGGCTCTCCCAGCTGAGTGCTGTGAAGCATGTAGGAGGGTGAACCTGAGGGGTCGGCTCTCTGCAGAGAAAGTGCTCTGCCTCCATTTGTTGCCATTTTCCCAGAGTATGGGTTGCTAATTCTTCAGACTTAAGTCAAAACAATCACCATCTTAATTTTATTAGACACCTTTTGTAGCAGGGATGATGTCAGATGTTATAAGGTCTGTAGATCGAATGGATTGAATGTATTCCATTTCATCTGAATCTGTAGGTTAAGTAGTGTTGACCCCGGATAGCTTTTTATATGGGAGGTTGCCAAGAAATCCCAAATACCATCAATGCAAATGGCAATTTGCTCACTCCACACCAAATATCATGCCATTGAAATATATTTACTTTCTCCTGCTTTGCTACCATTGTGTTTTGATGGATGAAAATTGGAGAAGGAAAGGAAGGAGAGAGAGGAAGATACTTAAAACAATTAAAAAAGCAAATTATTTTCATATCCTAGGTAAATGTTTTCTTGCTTCAGAAGAAAGTCATATTTATAACAGGGTTCAGAGGTCATAGGAGGTAGTGGTGTAAAACCTTTGGTGGATACTATTGAACCTTAGAATATTGTTTTTTCCCGATTCAGATAAAAAGACTTCACCTTCACCACTTTTTGCTGTCGGAGGCAGCTTATTGCCTTTGGCCTCTTTTAAAATCAAATTGTGGATGAAATGTTTGGTTACAGTTTTGATAACAAAAGTAAAAGAATAAATCACAATCATTGCTGAGAACTAGGTGTTTTTCTTGGTTGACTAAAGTAGTACAGCGATAACAAAAAGAACAGATCAAAAGACAGCGAAGAATGTAATATTTGCTGGTTTCTTTTAGTTCTAACATGGGCAACTTCAGGTCAACAGACTGAAAATCCATACGTAAAAGCAACCAACTGGCTCTTAAATGGAATTTAGCATGTGCCAGGAATCCCAGGGACAAATGTTTGTTTTGTGTTGCATGGGCTGTCAAACTAATGATCAGAATAGCACTTTTTGGCCTCAAACCTTTTTGATCAATACAGATGCTTCATTTTTCTTCCAGAACTGAACTGGATGGATGTTTATATTTTATGGGAAGTAGCAAAACCAGCAAGTTAAAGTAGAAACTAGCAACAGCACCAGCATTTGGTGCTTTTTTAAGGGGAGGATTTATGAGGTTTAAACCTTGATTTATATTAAAAAAAGAGCACGAGCAGTGGTTTTTAAACACATTTGCCAAGGAAAGAGAGGTAGAAAAATGCAGAATAAAAATTAGGAAGTGATAAATGCAGACATCATTTAATGAAGAAAATTAATTCTACAAGCAGAGTGATACAGAAAGGAAACATCCGTTACTGAGGAAGGGGCATTGAGGCAAAGGACATTTGTCATCTCAAGTGACAATTAGATGAGCTCCAAACAGAGCAGGCTAAAGAAGGTAAAAATATGCAAGAGAAGAAAATGAGGCGAGGAGAATTGAAGGAATACAGAGCAGGCTTTTGCAGGTCTGTTGGTCTGATTTATACTTTTACACCCTTCTTAGCATACAAACATCCCTGAAATGAAGAGCCTGTTTTGCTCTCATTACTGTACAGTCCTGTGAGCACCATGTCGGGTGAATCTGCTTGGCAGCAGGACCTGAAAGGAGCTGTGGGACTGAGCAGAAGGTGGTTCAGGACCTGAAACGGGAACCGTGTTGGATGCCTTGTTCCCTGCCCGCTTTCCAGAGGGCTGTGGAGGAGGCAGCAGCAGCCAAGCGAGCAATGTGCTCAGCTCTGAGCTCAAATCCATGGTCTGCAGAGTGAAACCATTTGCACAGGCTCAAGAATGCCGTGGTCTGTCCCAAAACTCCACTCAACACATTCACCATGACTTGCCCTTAAAATGGGCTCTGTTTCCTTCTGTGAAGACCTGAATGAAGATGAGAAAATGCTGTTTCTGCTGGGGGCAAGTCCTTTTTCCCAGTTATTTCCTCTCTACACTGGAGTAACATGCTTGAGTAATACAAGACCTGCCCCACACCCCACGGGTGTCATTTCCATGGGAGTCTCAAGGCATTAGTTGCCATAATTTAGCTTCCAGCCCAAAACTCATCTTTAGAGAAAAGAGAGCTTTATATTTTTGCTCTGAGAGTTTACAGGGGCATAAGAAATTGCCAGACTGGTTTGAAACAGAACTGACAAAATGAGTGAATTTTCTGTTGTTGATGCAATTCAGGTGGTCTTCATGGCTTCTGTCATCGAAGGGCTTTTACAAGGTCCACCCTCCCATGGGCTTTAACTGCCAGGTCTCTTCCATTTCCAGAGCCCTTCTGGCCCCATTTCTCTATGTCTAGGTGGCAAAGAGTAGCCCACAGCAGAAACTTCCAGCAAGTCCCTTTGCACAGAACTCCTGTTCTGGGGACCTTCTCATTTTGTCCAGGAAGAGTAATTCAGACCCAGGGTGGGCAGGATGTGTCAGCCAGGCCCATGTTTCAGCTCAGTGCAGCTGCTTTGGAACAGGAACTGACTGATGATCAAACCTGACACAGGTACTGGGGCATCATGGGGAAGCTCTGTGTGCCACAAACAGGGATGGGGGACATCAGTGCTCCCCACGTGTGCACTCATGCTTCAGGTACCCAGTCCTTCACAGGTACCAGTACTTGAAAATAAGTCTTTAGCTGCTGCACAGAAAATCAGGCTGGGGCATCACCCATCAGGCTGTTTGAGCTTCTAGAAATTTAGTCGGTTTTGAAGATTATGTTGAGATTTATAAGCAGAAGCAAATTCCTTCAAGATTAATGTCAGCTGTTTAAGCATATCTGCTAGAGCTTGCATCTTGTTCTTGGTGGTTTTGCGGTGTTTTTTTAAGTGTTGTATGAATAAACATTTAATGTGTGTAACACCCTTTCAAGTGGCCAAGTTTGGCACAAATTGAATGCTCTGCAGGACAAGGAGCTGTTCAGTCTCAGGTCAAGTAGGTTTTCAAGCTCCAAAAGCTGAGTGATCTTGTGTCAGATACTGTGCCTGTGGTTTTGATCCAGATTCTTGCAGCTTTGCACCTGTGATTGGTGCTATGAAAGAGTCAGGAAAGTTAAAATTCTTGTAGTTTTACAAAAAGCCAAACTTGGCCCCACAGAACACGATTCACTTACAGCCCTTGGGGCTGGGATCTTACAAACATAAACTTTTCAGAACTGCAAGCCATGGACTTTCCTCTTCTTTTGGGATTAATATACTTATTATTTTTTCATGTGAAGTGCTAGAAAAGTTATTTAATATTTAGTTCTTTGTAGTTATCGTTTATTCTGCCTATCTTATTAAAAAATAACAAAAAAACCCCCCACAGAAAACCCCAACACCCCAAATGCACAAAAAAACCTACGAAAAATAGTTGCTTTGGGCACATACAGTAGGATATATTCAGTCTTGAAGTAAGCAACTGCAAATTATGATAGCATTTTATAGAGGGGTTCAGGGAAGACCTGTGTGGTGGTGTTATGCAGGAGAGCTTCCATTTTTCTGGCAAGTGACAACTTTATGGTCTCTTCTCTGTCTAACAACTCTAATTAAAAGAAAAAAAAAAGAGTTTTTGAGATATTAAACTGGAGTTGTTCTCCTTTCTGTGATGCACACCATAGAGAGAGATTCTGTGGTCTGTGGCTCTGTTGTTTCAATCCTGTTCATACATCATTTATTTCAAATTAGAGAGACTTAGCAGGAATCCAGAAATTTGCATCTGCTCCAGCATCAGGGCTAACATAGTCGAAAATGGATCAGAAACACAAGGACTACTAAGAGTCTGGATAGTGTTGGTTAAATGACCTCACTGTGTTCATGGAATACCTTTATTTCCACTCCCCTGTTACCTGTACCAACTATGTGGCCAGTAGGAGTGTGCTTACATGCCAGCTGCCTTAATTTGGGGCAGTAGGGAGAGTACTTTCAGCCCTGTGGGTTGTTGTAGCTGCCTGGAGCTGTGCTGGGTTATAGACACCTCCTGGGGATCTGCTTACCGGAATTCTGTGTCGTGCCAGGAGCTGCCTGAACAAGGTGTTAATTATACATTCCTGTGCATTCCTGGCTCAGATTAATTTACGAGCTTAATCCTTCAGATTGGTTATGCAATTTGCTCCATGAAATATCAGTTGCATTCTCTCTATTAATGAAAACCCACGAATAATCCCCATGCCCTAAGTACCTGTCCCGATTATCTACTGCATTCATAAGTGCTGCTTGCAGAATTATTTTTGCCTGGTTAATGTTTGATTTCATATTTATTCTAATTGCTAGTGTTGCTATTTTAGAAGTTGCTAACCCATTGGTGGATATCCTGTTTTAATCCTTTTTGCCATTCCCTAGCAAACTCCAGGTCGCCTCTTTTACAAACCCATTCCGAGTTTCTGTGTGGACACAACTGTTCACTGGGGCTGGCCCCTGCTTCCATATGGAGCACATTAATCATAATTTAGCTATGTAAACACAAACTTGTATTTTATGCTGCATACAGTTGCCCAGCTGAGGTTGAATGAAAGATTTCATTATAGTAAGTCATATAAACACACCTGAGACTCTGAAAACAATGTAACATGACTCTCTGTTCTATAGAATACATCAGTTTACTAATTAAAAGTCTGCTCTTATGGTTGATGCTCATTTCTTTTTATGAAGCCCTGGAATGCTATTAAGCAGGTCTGGAATGGTGGTGTGTGGTTTATTGTTTTTCCTTAAAATTGTTTCCTGCCTATTTTGCCTCTGATTTCACTGTGTTGAAGAGTCACTCTTTGCTTTTCATTTATGGTTTTCATAGAGTAAATCTGCAAGTATTGTTTATAGTTGAAATGTTCTCAATTGTATATTTTTTGAACAGCTTGAATTTAATAGCTGGTTTATGTTTGGAATAAACAAGTGAAAAGAAAAGTTAAGGGCCATGAATCAACAAAAGGAAAATAAAAACAAAGTCTTTAGAGAAATAAGTAACAAAACTGTATACCTTCTAACCCAGAAAATTCATCAATCCTTTTGTCCATGTGTACACTCATGTTATTATTTTGCTTTGATTCATGTGTACTTCAGGGACTCTCATGCTTACTCTAGGTGGAACTATCAGTAGAGCTATTACAACAAGACAGAAGAAACACAGTGTCTGCAGTATTCAATGGTGTTTTGGTTTTTTCTAAAATATTGCCAATAGATAAACTGCAGCATGTTACTTGGGTATACAGTTACCCAGATTAATAAAGATGAGTATTAGTATAGATTAAGGAACATCTTGGGTTGGAAAAGCAATACTTACAGCAACCAAGAAAATTAAAAAAGACAGGAATATTTCACTTTTAGAGAATTACTTTAACACTGTAAGTTAGGAAGAGGCTTTCCCAGGGACCTGATACCTTCAGCATTTCCTCCCTTCTGCACCACATGACTTACACTGTTAGCTGAGGTGTTGGCTGAGTGCCCTTGCTTTGTCAAGCACAACTGCAGCCTGCAGTGTACAACATGCTTTTGTTGAAACACATGTGTTGGCCAAGCTCTTGACTTTGAAGTAGGAGAAAAGGTAGATTAAACTCTGTGCTGTCCTTCTGGATTAATAATGTTATGAGAGCAGGAGGTGTCCTCAATTATTGCTGATGCTGGTGGTGCAAGGAGAGTCCAAACATGCCATAGGAACAGGAATGTGTGGTTACAGGGAAGGGAGAGTGCCATAGGTCATTATGTTGCTTATAGAGAATTATTAATGAAGAACAGCTTAAGAATTCTAAGTAAACACATACACAATTTCTGATATGTCTTTCTATACAGGTACCTTTTATACGATCTGCTGTGACCAAGAGATGTCCTTTCTACTGTACTCCCAACCTTTTACACTCCCTTCCACCCCAGTCACTTTTAGCAATTCTTAAGTGCAAGCACATGAAGAACCTAGTTTTGATCAATAGTTTTTATGGCAAAATCTATAAAAGAAAACAGTCCCTTTATACAACTCAGAACAAATAATTTAGACTACAGCCCTGACATAGCTTCTGTTTAAGCTTGGCTGGAGGATGAGGCTCTAAACAAGTGGGGTTGTATCACATTGAAATTTAAATATAATCATAGGAATAGATGGTTGAGAGTCCAACAAGAGCCACAAGCGACTGAATAAGTTGCTGGCAGAAGAGATGATGGGAAGGACTGAAGTGATTGCAAATGAGGCCTGACCAGGAGGTAATGTGATTAGTGTTCTCTAAGAGTAAAGTATGTTGCAGAAATTAAATGAAGCCTGGAGTGAGGTGGAGGTGGGGGACAAATCCCATAATTCCTCCAGTTTTATCTCATAAGAGCTTTATCACTTTCAGTTGTGGGTTGTTGGTTGTTTTTTTCTTTCCCCCATCCTTGTGCTGAGGGTGTTTGAGAGCTATTGTGAGATTTGAAAGAATGCTGAGGTTTTGATCTTGCCATGACTGAAAGTACTTTATAAAATGTCAGAGCCGGTGAGTGAAAATCTGGGACGGCTCTTGGCTGCTGCACTCGCAAGAGCTCGGCTAATGAGGCCACCGGAGAGCGGCTGCCGAGCAGCCCCGGCGTGGTGGCCCTGCCCTGCTGAGCCCTGCGCTCACCACGCCTGCTGGGGAGGGAGAAGGAGCCCGACGTGTGAGGGCAAAACAACTGCCAACCATAATTAATAATAATAATGTTTTGTATTCCCATCGTGCTTGGCAACGTTTGCGCGGGTGGAGGGTTTTTTGGTGTGTAGCAGAGTTGTGGTTACCCCTTTCTGTCCTGACTCTCAGGTCTTGAGGTCTTGTTGGACTAAGCCCATGTGTTGGTGGTACGACCTGTCTGCTGCATCCAAACTTCATCAGAGCAGGGTGAGATAACCAGAGAAGGGTGTCTGGAGGGGCCATGTAGGGATTGGCAGCTGTGGCAAGAGCTTAGTTAGCCTTGTGGAGGTTTTAATCCAAGTTTAGCCACACAAGTGATGTGACGTGGGGAACATCCCACATTAACAGACACAAAAAAAGTGAAGTCAGATGAGATTTGGTACGTTGTTCTGGACAACTTTTTTTGAAATGTCATAAGCATGCAACTCTTTTAACGCTCACTAAGGAATGTGCTTTTTTAAGAGCAGTGATTAAAAATTTCCACAGTCTGTTTAAGAGGAACAGGAGAGTTGTTACAGGAGATCCCATCAGCTGCCATTCACATGCCTGGATAACTGATTTGCATTGGAGTCTGGCAAAACTATTTTGTTGAAGGTATTGAACAAAGATAGTAACTTTTTCCTGGTATACCATAGGCATATATTGATGACTAGTTTCTTTCCTCCACCCTACAGCTGTGAAAGGGCCAAGCAGTTTCCTGGTTCAACAGCATACAGAAACCCAAGTCTTAACTTGGCATACATATAATTCCCTTGAGTTCAAGAAAACTTCACATGTGCTTTAATTTATCTGCTTAAAGGATTTGGGGCTGAATTGTGGTCAATGAGGACACCAATGTCCCACAGACATGGTGCTGCCTGACCCTCTGCCAACATCTGTCTCTACTGATCTGGAGAAGCTCAGAAGAAAAAGCCTGTGTTTGAACAAAGAATAAAGGGTCCTCTACAATAATGCAATTCAGATGTACAGACTAGGAAATGATTTTTCTATCGATCCAGAATGCCACTTTAACTTGCCTAGAAATTGGGTACTCATGTTCTTCAGTGATTTTGGAAATGGCAGGTGTCAAACTCTGTTTCTAAACTGTATTTTCCCCAAGAGAAAGCAGGACTTCCCTGAGTGCTTGCTGTGGAAGGCATAGGTGTGTTTTAGACAGGAGATTTGCTCTGGGAAACAGCAGAGCAAATGGATTTGTGTCTCACAAACATGAGCTTGGGAACCATGACAGTGGTCAAGTAACTTACTAGATGTATTAAAATGTCTGGAGATTGCACTGTGAAACAAAAATATGTAAATACCAGTGAACTGCACATAAAACAGCAAGAATATTTTTACTAACTAAATAGTTGGGCACCCCCCTCACTTTGTCCCCCCCTACTTGATCTGTGCTGTCTTACTTCAGGGAAGTTAGCGTGATCTGAAGGACACAAGTAGGACTAGATTCTGTTTTATTGTGTAAAATTGAGTTTCTAGCAGGTTGATTAACTCAATGGTGGTACGTGGCTTTGTTTCGGAATTTCGTGACAGTTGCTTTGGAGCACTTCAACACCACATCCCTTTTCAGGTGTAATTTAACATAGAATCTGCTGGGAGAGAATTCAGGCCTCACCTGGGATCTGTCTGCTGGCCTTCACTGGGCAAATTTGTTGAGTTTGGGGGTGACTGGAAGCAAAAGCCGTGGTAGTTAGACAACAGCAGCCCTGTTAAACCACTGCAATCTGACATTGTGGCTCTGGAATCCCTGGAGGACCAGGAATCTGGGGAGACGAATGGGATTCAATCACTCTGCACTAGCTCTTATGTCTCTTGTGGTAAAGGAGCACGCAAACAATGATTTGGAATTTATTTCCGCTGCAAAACAGATCCTTGATCCCAAGGCAATAAACAGTAAAAGAGCAAGCAGCAAAGAATCAAATATTACAGAAGTGCCTGTTAAAACAAAACCTGAGATTTCTGTTGGGAATTTTGTATGGCTTTTCAGCAGCAGAATCTCAGATGCATCAAACACTTGCAGTGTGATATTGTTAACAATTACAAGTCCAAATATGTGCAATTACTGACAGTAGGACTTCTGTCAAGAATGACTGCACCAAGTTTAATTTAATGTACTCAGCCTTGTAATTGTTTTTTTTTAATCTTGCTGTGCCAATGACAGCATTTTTTTTCTTCATATTTTTTATGGTTTTTATCCTCCACAAATCACACATTTAAGACAGTTTTGTTTTGCAATATCTCTGAAAAGCTGGCTTATTAGCAAGCCAGTCCATGCCAGATTATTTTAATATTGAAAGACCGTATCAACAGTTGAGATAAAGATGCATTCCTTGTGCTGTTTTGTTAAGGTTTAGTGGGACTAAATCACAAAACATTGCTTTGCTTGGAAATTGAATTGAAAAGATACATCTACACTAGGATTACTTGTTTAGGGAAAGCTGGTCTTGCATTCTGAAGATTTTGGTGGGTTTTGCTTGCAGTTTGTGTGCCTGAACAATACCAGGCAAATTTGAAGTGCCTCAGTGCTCCAGCACTCTGCTGAACTGGGATCTTACTTAAGAAGGATATTTTCATCTTTGTTTACCACTGCTCTGTCTTTGTCATAAATAGGAGATAGGAAAGCAAACTTGAATTTAGAGTTATATATAACATTAATTTTCTGTGCAGTATAACCATGAGCTACTAGACTTGCTGGTGATAAATGAAGCTGGTGCCTGTGTGTTCTTACTTAATCTTTTGAGGCTGCATGATTATAAGGGTTAGTCCTGCAGACAGGGTTCCTTTCGTTTTTCTGGTTTTTCACTTGCTTTGCACTGAAACACTTCCATGTGCATTCAGGATATTACTTATTTCATTCTGGCATTTTTAATATGAAACTTGCCAGATTTTTATCCTGGGCTTTGATGGATGATTACCTATGGGATGTGAGCAGCCAGTGTGCCATGGATCTGGGCTGGGGTGGTGGAAGTGCCTTTCAGCCTCGTGCACCTGGACCTCCAGCAGCTTATGTTCACTTAAAGGGGATTACAGAAAGTAAGTAGCAAAAACAGGGCTTCTGACAGGATTTTTGAATATAGTCCTTTGGTCTGCACTTTCTTTGGAAATATTCTAGGGTTTTGTCAGGCAAATCAGGTTGATCACTACTGACTGTGACTTCTTTTGTAGAACAGATTACAGGGTATTTCAGCGTGTAGCATGTTACAGTGCTTGAAGTTAGCTGACTAATGATCTGCATAATCTTATATATACGCCTTAGCAGAGATACAGCCATGCACCTTTAGCTTGAATTACTCAACACATAACTCTCTGTATTTTCAGTCATTAAAAAAAATAAAAATTCACTGTGATAAAAAATTTAATGACTCCTTCTGGAATCTGGAATAAGAAGAAAAATTGTTGGACATACCTTGCAGGTTGTGTTTCAGAATTTAGGAAAAGTCTGGCTCGTTGTCTTTCATGCTGTATGTCAGGCCTCTGACATTAATCCTTTATGTCTCCTGGCAAGTAATTCACATTCAAGAAGGCTTATATGCCTAGGGGAAAAAAAAGAGAAAGAACAAGAAAAAAAGACAATTGCAGTGACACAGGTTAAACTAATAGAGGCTATGGTTTAGAGAAGGTGTGGAAGTGTATTTACAATAAACCTGGTTGAGAGACTGCTCCTTCCTGCAGCTTTGGGTAGAGACGCAGCTGAGATGGGCAAAAAACCAGCATGAATTTGCCTGCAAAGAACTTGAGCCTTGCCCCTGATCTTGCTGTTTGGTTTTTTTTTGTTGTTAGTTTGTTGTTTTGTTGGGTTTTTTTTTAACTCTGGAACTTTTATATTGTTATCTGCTGGAGTAATTTTCTGTGCTCCCTAATTTTCCTTTACAGCAGCCAGGGAAATGTGCTGCCTTGGACCAAAGACACTGAATTTATCCACTCTCCTTGATCTGGTAACTGCCCACTGTGGGTCTTGTCTGGGGATGAAGGAATTCACATCTACACTGAGAAATACAAATTGCTGGGTTTGAACTGTGGCTAGAGGTGTATTTGAAAGATTCATCCTGAACTCCAGAACCTGTTATGTTTAGGTGCTGTATGTCAGTGGGAGAAGCTTTGTTGAATCTTCAGGAGATGGTTTGCCCAGCTGGGCTTTTAAAATGGTTTTCTTGCATTTTGGGAAAAAGAAAAATGTTTTTGTAAAAAAAAAAAAGGCTCACAGTCTCATTTTGAGTCCTAAAACACAAGTGATGATGTCATGAATACAGACAGTGACCAGCTTCTGTAACTTCTTCAATGTACATTGATTTTACTCTTCAGTTGTTAATGGACAGAATTTTTTTTAAAGCAAAGCGAGATTGTGTGTTTTGATTGATTGTATCCAGTAGTGATATTGGCTCTCAGGAGGCAGGAAGAAATTCCCAAGCCAGTTGGCATTCTGGTATGGGTTAGTATTTAGCTGTTACCAGTTAGTTACTGAGTGTCATTGCAGAAGAGTGCAAGACCCTCAGTCTTTACCTGGATATAAAAGTCTCAAAGAAACACAGGCTGCACTTTGCCTAGGCTGTAGGTCCATCCCACCAGTGTGTATTTCTGTGTGAATTATAATCAAAGTCTAGGAACTGGCCAGTGTTTTGCTACCTTCTGGTGACAGCTTTTGGCTTTTTTGGAAATATTTTAGGTTCACACATACCGTAGCTGTCGGCGTGATTCAGAGCCTTTGGAAGCAGAGCTGCTTCTTGTATTTGTTATTTGCTTAGCAGAGCTTTGACTTTATGGGTATGTATTTCAGAATCTTTTATGCCAGGGAATCGTTTATATTTCAGAGATACGGGAAGGCACCTTGGAGCTTGCTGCATGTCTTGATTGTTTTTTAACCTTAGCCCAGTGTGATGTTCTCTCTAAAGAATATTCTCACGTAATCCTGCAGGGAAGAATAAAGGTAACACAGTTGCCTGGCATTAAAACTGTAAATCAGAAGTACATAATGACAAGTCTGAGAAATGTACTGAAAATAATAATAAGACAGGCTTGTTTCTGAACAGTAAATTCCATTAAACTTTGCTTTGAATTCTGACTTCCATCTAAAATCTGCACCCACAACGCACAGTTGCACATTGAGGGGCTGTTTGCTTGTTTTATACTTCAGAGGAGCTGACTTAACTTTATGTACTAGCCCAGATGTGGCTCTCCCTGGGGGTATTCCTTGACTAGGCTGTAGGAAGATGTTTCTGAGAACCAAAAAAAATAAAATATACAGTTGAAAAACTGGCCAACACTGCCTCAGGGGCGTTCCTCTCCCTGTTAGAAAAGCTGTGACTGGGGAGGGAGGATGACCCATTTTGTATGACTGCAAACAGGAGAGTGCTTTTACAAGCAGGAGAGCTCGATGCAGCCTGAGCTGCTTCTCAAGCCCATCTTACATGGACTACTGTGAGTGTGAAGTGATTACAGTAAGAATTTCTGGAGGAAAGCTTAGGAGTTGGGTTTTCTCAGGGATTTTGGAAACCCTGCATATAGTTCTGATTTCTTTCTGGAGATCTCTGTCAGAATCTCTATCGTCTTGGCAGGTACAGAGATATTTTGGGAATGGATTATGCTCATCCCCATCCTGGCCAGGCTGCTTAACTGGGCCTAAACAGGGCAATTATGGGGGAAACTTGGTGTATCCTTCTTCCCTGGGTGCTGGAAAGTGGGACAGAGAGACTTCCCTGGGGAGGGGATGTGGACTGCACGTTCTGTTATACTTTAAGGTGATGCCATTTGTCTAGTGGGAAGGGACATAAATGCCTAATTTATGACCTCATTAGAGATACTTTGATTCACATTTGAGAATAAAATGTTTGCATTTAAATCTTTTACAAAATTTGAAATTAAAGATAAGTAAAATGGCACAAGAATCCCTTAAGATGTAAGGGTGAATCATACTCTAAAATAAAGTGTCCTGCAGTTGCTGACATGGTGACTCAATGTTCTATTCAGGGCACTGAGGCTTTCTTCTGACCCTGCTGTGCAATGCAAAACCAGTCCAAAATAATATATTTACTGGCAGCTCTGATAAAGACTGGACATGGTCCTGCTGTATGGCAGAGGCCTCTAGAAGACATGGATCACAGGCGGGTTCAGGACTTGGTAGGGGCAGTGGAGAGTGGTTACCTTGGGGTAACCTTCTGGCAGTCAGAAAGGCAGAGAGGTGGGGACAAGATCTGCTTCAAACCCCTGTAACAGATATGTCTGCTTTGAACGAAGCTGTGAGGGCAGCCTGAACCTGGTGAGGGGGTTCAGTTGAACAGATGTTCACTGTGAGTGATCACGTGAAGCATCTCAGGTGGGAAGTTACACACGAACACACGTACAGACACACACACCCTATCTTGAATTTTCCTCTTTTGACATGAGTCTTGAAGTTCCAAGTCTGTGGCCATTCTAAGATGAAAAAGCAAGAAAATGATCAAAGCACATGTTGGAAGCGGTAATAATATGGTATGGTCCTAACAAGTCAGAGCTAAATAGAGTGATAAACTTCAGACTGCTCTGAGAGGAAAGCTGCCCCAGCAAGCCTCAAAGGCAGGCTGGCTAATTTAACCATGAGCCTAATCAATGGGCTCTTTCTAATTATTATGCAAGGAGTGACTGTCTAAAAACTGCTTCTTAAGTTTGTATCTATCTCTTTTGGCAGCTGCTCTCTAGTGTGTGGTGAACCAAAATCAGGAGACAGTGTTGGCTTGTTGGGATAGCACAGGTCAACCTCTAACCTATATATGCTTAATTTTCATGTGAGCTTAATTTTCATGTGAGCATAATTAGGAGTTGGCCCTGAATAATGGATTGCATGTATTCCTCTAGGAGATTGGGTAGAATGCCAGGTGTTGAGCAGCTTCCACCCATGCTGCAGGAGTGGGGCTTGCTAACAGAGCAGCTCATGACATGAAAGTTTTAATTGCCACCCAGAGCTGATGATTCATAGGCTTCTCTCTTTCCATTCCCTTTTCTTTGGCAGATCCAGGATGTCCTGTTGACAACTGAAGCCCAACAGCCCCAAGCTCTTTATCTACCCTTCAAAATCCTCCCAGCCTCCTCCTTTTCCATTGATGTTGACAGCTCCACACCATGCCATGTCCCACAGGCTCACAGCAGTGGTGTCACTTCTCACTCTTTCCCATCTCTGAGGTTTTGTGAAATGCTTCTGCTTTCTGTGCAGCATCTCTTGGATGTATTTTCTCTCCTTTGCTCCTGCAACTGACACTAACTATAGCATCCACCTCTGGGGCTTTTTGAACTCTTTGTACTGTCTCTCCATATCTAAAGTTGGGAGGATCTACTACAACCTGCATTTCCCTTCCCTTTCCACACTTCCCCACACCGTAAACTGGTACTGGGTGAGGGGACAAACAGCCGGTAAGGAAAAAGGGAAATTATTTTAATTTCAGAAGACCAAAATGCTTTCCTTGTTATGCCCAGAGGATCACAGGCTTTTGTATTAATACAAACATGAGATTTCTTGAGTTCTTCATGCTTTTGTTTCACTTCAGTGATAGACACTGCTAAGTTGGTTGGTTTTTTAACAGAATATAGGAAATAGGGGAAAGTGAGTTGCTCTTAGTTTGTCTGAAATTCACGAATAGATATTGCTGGGGGTGCTTGAAAGGTTTGTGTAAATGAATCAATTAATCTTTGAGATATTTAAGTAAAAAAAAAATTCAGCTGGGAGTATTTCTGCCCTCAATTACACACATAAAACATATTCAAATAGCCATAGTACATTCAATTCAAATCCCACCTTATTCCTACAACCTTAGGCGACCATTTTTATGTAAAGGATTTCCCAGAGAGAAATATGCATCATGCTCAGTGTAATGCCTGCAGAGGAAGTGCAGAGCTTTTGGGGTGCATTTATTTGCAACTTTTGGTCAACCATAATTTGCATAATGACAACCATATTACACTCTTTCATGGTTTCACATTAGATAGCAGGTTTTGTTTATTTAGAAGTATCTAAACACATTTTTTATATTAATGAGAGACACAGAAATCAGCTTTTTGTGTTTCATAGGGTTGCCAGGGTAGCAGTAGCAAAATATAGCAAATCAACAGTGAGATCTGCAAGAACGAATACAGACTATGCCCAGAGGCTGTGGAAGGCACTGAGACATATTTCAGGCTTTATCAGGGATGAGGAAACATTTGCATGGCCCTGAAAGAGCTCCTGGCTTTGCAATGAACTGCCATAAAATGGTGTAATTAAAAGTTACATTCTATTTGAGCCTTTTCTCACACTCAGTAATCAAACACTATAATCAGAACGAATTATTGCATTTGTATTCTGCCATCCACTGAAAAAGACACATTGCTTGGCTTATAGCCTGATCTTGATTTATTAGGTCTAATTTCAGAGACTGGCACAGAAAGTGAGTCAGATTCCTGCAGGACCTGTTGCAGAGAGGCAGTGGTACCTTTAAGCTGCATGTGCTTTTTTTTGTGTTCTTCTTGTTGTTTAGAACAAACTTCCAGGCTGTTTTTTAAAGCTGCTTGGAGTGTGCAGGCAAGGTGAAGGTTAAGCCAAGGAAGGGTTGACTGGGATATAGATATGCACAGTGCACTGAAGCTGGGAGCTTCAACTCTGATGTGACCTCCAAATGCTATGAATGAAACCACGGGATTAGTAATAAGGCATAGACTGAGCTGCCAAGTTGTCTGTAACAAGACAGAGAAGTGGAAACAACATTTCTACTCAGAGTAACAAAATCAACCCTTGAAGCATAGTATTGCAAGTTGATTGCAAATAATGGAGCTGCAAAATGATTTCTGCACAGGAACGTACTGTTTGACTGTGTTGCAAACTATTTTCCACACCTGTTTCAATATCAGCTGGGATGTGATGGCCATGAATTATTTTGTTTGATACAGGTAGAAGTTTTCTGAAAAATAGGAAAACAGAAATAGAAATCCAAAGCTAATGTCTTTATGTAGAAATTCTGCTTATAAGTAAAAGTAAATTTTTCCTAGTCCAGCAAACTTCTAGGATATCTGGTAAAGCATCAGTCCGACTGTCCTTTCTAAAGGACACACTGTGACGTGAACTGGCATTGATCAGCATCCAGAAATTACCAGGAAGATGTTGACAGTAGTCTGTTTTCAAGTGTTTTTCAATAGATGTGTGACATTCAAATTAAAATAAGCCATTTGAACAAGTGGCAAATGTGCTGCAACTGTTGGAAATGTATGAGAGTAATAGTCCGCAGCAGGCACTACAAAGAGTTGGCAAAATAAACTTAGTGTCAGGCTGTGGCTGATGATTTTGTGATTTACAGTTGCCAGTTGTTTGAACAAAGGTCACTTTTCCACCAAAGTCTGCCAGAGCTTTGGGAAGGGTTTTCTCACTTGGTTCTGAATTTTTTTTCACCTTAATTTCAGTTCAAAACAGTCTGGAGAGCTAAATTCATACATCAAAGGCTAAAACTGCAGGTCAGATCGAAAGAGTTGGGATTCCAGTAGAGAAGAGGGAGTTTCTGAAGAGGATTGAGAGCTTTCTTGGGTTGTCTTTCTCAATGATCCTCCCTCACATCTAACCACAACTTCTGTTTTCTGCTCCATGAGCAGGGGTGTGCATCTGTAACTCCCTCTCTGGTCAGATTAGCACAGGCTAATGTTCTCCAGTGCCTCAAAACAGGCAGCTGCCTGACTTTTGGTCATGCCAGCTGTTTAGCTGGTGCCTCTTTTCTTTTGTTCTTTGTCACCTTACCCTGCGTGGTTTGTCAAGTTGAAGCTATGTGAGCCCCTCTGAGGAGCTGCAGAGTAAACTTGTTGGATGCTCTGCCCGGGGGCTGTGATTTATTTGTCCCTGTGTGTTTATTAAATGGAAAGCTGCCTCACTTTTCCCTCCATGTACAATGCCCACATACTTCATCTTCTGCCAACATTTCAAATGCTGGGACTTGGCGAGCACACCCAGCTTCTTAAAATGTAGGCCTTAGAGGCAAAAGTTTTTTGAAACTAACAGGTGCTTCTGAACTTTGATTTAAACTTGTAACTGTCACCAGGGTTTTGACAGATGGGTAATGAAAGATCAAGACAAATGCTGGTAGGAGTCTTTTGAGATGTGCTGCTATTAGCATTTGCTCTGAGCACATTTTAAAGAGAACATAAGACTAACAATTTAATGTCTGTTAGTCATCTCACACTGGAGAACTCCTGCCAGAGGAGGTGAAATGTCTAACTCAGAATTGATGACAGAGGATTGGTAATAAAGAAGAGGGAAAGGGAGGCACCAAAAGATGAGCTAAAGCCCTGAACCAGGAAAAGAATAGAAATGAAGAGACAGATCAAGTCTGAATTCTCAGATATGGGGCTATTCCAGTCAAGACTGCACTTCCTGCGGTATGGGCTAGGAAAAAACACCTGTAATGAAGTCTCTGCTGGATGTGGTATTAGCTAGAGATGCATGGGACACAGTGGAGGAAATAAGATGCTTCTTAGAGTGAATGTTAAAGTTGTCAGTGGAGAGTGGTACAGCATAATGCAGATAAGCTTCTTAAGTCACCCCTGGATGGCAGCTTAGTTGCACCTCTGCTTAGCCTGGATCTGACTTCTACATATTCTTTAGTAAAATACTTCTACAAGGGCTCAGTGTGATAGTTTAGCATGCTCCAATAGCCCCATATTCCATAAGTAATGAAGTGTCAGTGAAGTCAGAGGGATTGTCTTTTGAGGAGGGAGTTGCTCCACACAGTTGGCTCTTTTCTTCTGTTGGATATCATTGCATTTCCCTTCCATAGCACTGAGATGTCTCATCAGCTGTTAAACTCTGGCCCTAAACAAGCCAAGTAATCTCTCTTTGTGCCAGTCTGTGTGTGTCACCGATAACATAAATCCTCATGTGCCACAGTGATCTGTGCCCAGATGTGGGAGGGAGTGAGCCAAGGGATTGACAATGCGTAGTGCTCTGCTTTTTCCCCTTGAAAAACCTGCACTGCCCTGTTTCTCCAGAGAATGGAAAGGAAGGGACAGAGAGAGTGTGCTAAATTGTGTGATCCTCCTCTCCAAACCCTACCAGAGACCCTTCAGAAAACCCTTAGGAAGAGAAGGCTGCCCAGAGCGACACTGACTCCTGCTGCCAACTGCGTGGGGGTCCCTCCACCGAATCCCCCTTTTCCCTTCAATGAGCTTTTATGTCTTTAAAAGGGATCCAAAGCAAGACTGAATGTAACGATAATAATTTTGCAAAAGATTCAGGCTTTTCAGTTTGCTTCTCCTTCAGCATTTCCTGACATCTATCAGTGTATTTTCTAACAATGTGTCTGTCATAAAATAACAGATCAGGGAGTGAAAACCTTCAGACCCTGGGAGAAGTGTTGGAGGTCACAGGGTCCCTCTTTGGGGCTATCAGCATAATTCAGAGCCAGTGACACCCACAGATTAATTGCCCTTTTATTGATTCTGAATTGACTTCCTTAATTAAGGAGAGTGCCACTTGGTTGTATGATTGCTTTTTTCATTATCAAATTATTAAAGCCAAAGCTTGAAAGTGAAATTCTTCGCTGTTTATAAGCTCTTCCTTGGAAAATATTCTGACATGTTTTACAGACTTCCCTGCCTAAAGTTTAAATTTCCTTGCACAGTTTAGATTAATTGCTATGATTATTTTGATATAAAGTGCACTGAGGCGACTTGCAGCATCTGGGGCTGTAGAGGCAGCAAGGGGCTCTGTCTGCATGGGATATTGTGATAGAGATGCTTTCCTCGGAGGAACCAAAATAACTGGCAACTTGGAGAAAAACGTTCCCTTTTCACACAGCTTGTCAATATGTTAAGTGCTCTGGAGACAGTGCTTTTGTGCTTCTGCAGACATTAAATCCTGTACATTTCATGGGCTGTGACAGTCCTGTTTTCAAATGTTTTAAGCATTGATTGTACTCAGGATGATGTACCCGGTGGTGGAAACTCTGCTGAAGGGATAATGGTGATGCTAAAAGGAAGAGAGTGAAGTATTTTCCTGGACTACGAGCCTGTGGTCCTTCCCTCAGGCTGTTCTTTGCACAGATGCTTAGACCACAGAAGAAACACAGAGATTTGGAAAGGGAAGATAAAATCCATAGTTAAGTATTTAAAAAAATCCCACATAATTTTTCCCAGCTCTTCCCACCAAACTTGAATTTGTGGCTGTTTGGGTTGATTCTCATATGGGGTTTTCCTCTTCTTTTCCACTTGACCAAGCACACAAGGAAAGAATGCTGTTAGTCCTCAGCCTGCAAAGCTGATGGGGATTTTGTTCCTTTCGAAGGTTTTGACCTAACTGGAGGGGGAAAAAGACAGGAATATTTTCCAGACTGCTCTCACTGACTGGCATCCCCCATGCAACAACAGGAAAGTCAAAAACCTACCATTCTGGCAGAGTGAAGGAGGAGTTTCTTGTGGCAAAGTTGTAGTCTGGGGTAAACATGGTGTTCTGCAAAGCTCTTTCTTCAGGGAAGCAGGAAAAAAATTGGAAAACCAAGAAAAAACTGGCATCTCTGAGCATGCAGTTCCCCCAGGACCTCCCACTCACGTGGAATAAAACTTTCTTTTGCTCCCCTTCTTTCTTCATCCTGCTGCTGTTGGCATCCACTTGCTTCTTGTGTTGGATCTTCCATGTGCTCCAGTTGCTCAGTACAAATAATTGGTATGGGAAAAGCACAGTGCAGGATAAAGCTGTTCAGGGTCACCTTCCAATATATTTTAGTTACCTTAGAGACTGTAACTAAGGAGAGTGAGTTTTGTCGGATAACATGGAGCAAGTTGGACCTACTAGTTAACTGGAAAGTTTTAGGAAAACCATCACTGCAGGTGATGTGAAATCAGGTGATTTTTTTTTGCTCTTCCCATCTGCAGGATTTAACATCAGAACAGCGATTTACTCTCTGGGGACAGATCAGGTGCAATCCCTGTTGCTTACTCTTAGTCAGAAGCAAAGCACAATATTCCTGCTTTTAAAATAAAAAGCATCCTGCAAATGTATGACTCATTTTTAAGAGATAGATGTTGTAGCTAAAGAAATAATCATAGTTCAAAGATGCTCAAATGTATTTCCATACATAATAGCTTTCTGAGTGCGTGTATACATATGTTCTCTACAGTAAATATATATTCCAGGAAAATCAATTTGTATAGCCATAATGAGGCTATTGTGATAATAGATGATTTTCTTCTTTAATGGTTTGAGTTACAGTAGGGTAAGAAAACCAAGGGTTTGATCTTCACGGAGTGCAAGCTGGTGTAGCCCTGCATTGTTGTCATTCTAGACTCGATAGTTCAGTATGAATGTGATGACTGAGCCAGAGAGGGAACAGGTCAGGTCTCCCTCTCTGGCATTTGTCATGGGATAAAATGACAAAAAACTTCAGGAAAGCTAGTGCTGGATGCCCCAAGTTAACTAGCATTTAACACAGTTTGAGGAGGAAGAGAGCTGCCAAAAAATGCCCTGTACCTGCAGTCGCCTGTAGCATCGACTCAGAGTTGCAGCCATGCTTCAAATAAGCCTAGTTCTACTTTTTGGGTTTTTTTGAGGCTCCTCTGTCCTCAATTCAGAATTCTGCCATAAACTTGCCAAAAATCCTTGTAGAAATGTACTGGTGGTTTTTCTCTGAAGATACCCTGTAGAAAACACAGTACAATCCACATGTGCAGCAAAAATTCCTTGAGGTTATACTGCATTAATGGCACAGTCCATCCCAGTGCAGCATCTTCCAGAGGAAACGCAGCAAGATCAGTCTGTGTTTGAGAGATTTATGCAGAGAGAACTATGAGAAAATGCAACTGGACCAAGAATCCTCAAGAGGGAAACAAATCCCAGCTGAAGGCAGCATAGCTGGCTCTTAAAGAAAAGGCTATCTTCTCTATATTTATATCTTTTCACGAGCTTATCTGTGTCAAACACAGGTGAAGGTCATTACTTGGTTGAAGCTGTAGGGAGAGAAATTGTATGTACCTATTGGGTGTAATGCAACGAGAATGTGTCTTTTGCCTTCCCTGGTGTCTGAGCTATAAAAGACAATCAGCCTTCTACAGCTGCTAGCCAAAAATTACACCTTTGGGTTAAACAAGAGAAACTCTTGCTTTCAGGCTTTAGTTCCATAAATTATTGTGTTGCTTTGATAGATCCATGTAAATTTGATAAGGCACTTAAACACAACTTTGCCTTAAACATACATCTCATAAAGCAGATGTGGCTTTTTGGGTCCAGGTTAAAGGCTCTTCTCCCTCTTCTTCCATGAGGATAGTACAAAATGTCTCTCAGGCAGATCTCTCTTCTCAGACACTGTGGATGTGCTGGGTTGGCCTTTGCAGAACTGTCCCCCATCCTTGGCTCTTTGGCTCTATGGAACACCCATTAACTTGCTGTGGTTGTGGAGGGGTTATTCCTGGAGGTCCTGGGTTATGAAATGCAAAGAAACATTGTGCCAGTCTGGATAAAGTACAAAATGTTTTTACTTCATCTGTCACTGGTAGTGGATGCTAACATAGCAGCAATAGGCAGGATGGATGAAGTGATCCATCCCAGGCCATATGCTCCTCATTTCTGACAGTTTGTAGTTTGCAAAGACTTTCTGAGCCAGCAATTGTATTTAGACCACCATGGACCTGCCCTCTAAGAATGCGTTTAAGTCCCTTTGAAAACCATTTAAACTCTTCAATAGTTCATGAGCTTGAAAAATATCCGCTGGGATGATGGTTTTGCTAATTACAGTAGTTGCTACATTTTAAAGCGGTGCAGCTGCTTTTGTAGCCAGCCAGAGATTTGAGGCTGAAAGCAGGTAGGAGAAATGCAGGAGTTTGCCATCTGCTCATGCTGAAGTCTGTTGTTTTGGGTAAATGGCTGTCCACTGCAGTAATGGCCCCTCGTAGCAGGTGCAATACCTGGCATACATTTTTTGCTAATAGAAAATGTCATAGTGTAAGTACCATGTTCTAATTGCATTGGCCGATTTCCATCCCAAGCATTAATTTAGGGTAATGCTGTTTGGAAATCTCAATGAATTGCTGACGTGAGATTTGCCAGCTGCTGGAGGTGCTGCAATTCACCTCGTGTCGTGTGGCTGTGCTGTTCTTGTAGGAGCAGTACAAGGGCTGAACTGAAGCAATGTGTCTAAGCACATATTTAAAAATAGCAAACAGAATATTTTTATGAGTGGAGCCACAGCAGGAAGAAACCATGCCAGCTTGCATTGGGAAAGAGAGCAAAACAGGGGGGGTTGAACTTTTTTCCAAAGCTGCAACACTTTTAGAGCAAGCTGACACTAATTCTAGTGTCAGCAGATCTGGTGTGTCCCACTAACATCCAAAGTGGAAGAGCTTGGAAGGAGGGATGATTTACAATCAAAGAACAGCAATTAAACTGGGGATACAGATTACTTTATAATGAGACTGAGCCAAGGCCGCATGTCAGTGCGTTAGGGTTCTAGGTCATGTATAGTCATAAATCTTCAGTATGAAGGTTATAAAACTCTTTTCACCAATATTTGTCTGCCTGAAAAATCTATGAAGCATTAGCAGCAGCTTGAAGCTATGAAGAGGAACCACTCAGCCTCATTTACATGTAAAATATATACAGTACAAGCCGCAAAAAAGATCTCTTGATGTTTTCCCATGATATAAATATTTGATGTTGTTTAGATTCCTTTCCTGTTCTTGTGTGGAGGGTTTTCTACTCAATTAGAGTTGGGTGGAAACACATTTTCTGCCCAGTTTTGTACCAGAATCTTGCAGAATGATCAAAATGAACAGATTTAAAAATTAAATTTGTTATTGCAAATGAGGTTTATAGATCTTTTCTCTTTGGAGACTATGTTGCTTTTATTGATTTCTTCAAAATAACAAATAATGATATGGACTATTAGAAACTGTAAGGTGCTGAATCCAATTCCCCTCAATTTTATTATTCCATCACTCTGAAAAGAATTTGTTCAGCTAATTCTGTTTCTTGCTGATACAAAGTAAAAATGAAAGCCTCTGTACCCTGATGGGTGAATTGACATCTTCATTCCTTAAGCCATAACAGAAGGGACAGTACAAAATACTCTCTAAAGAATTTTTTATTTTTTTTTTTAATGGAAAAGCAGTCTTAGGTTTGCCTTATTTTTAGATATTGAAGAGCATCCTTGATGGGTCCAACAGTTGGACTGTCCTGAAACTTCTGAATAAGCATATCTAATGAAATGTTTCAAGTCTCAGTCCTGAGCTGTGGAGACGTACCTGCAATAAGACTATATCTGATTTTACTTCAGGTAGATGTATGACCCTCATGTGAACCTGATCACAGTATAGTTTGCCATGACATTTGATTGAAAAAGAACCAAAGAAATAGAGTTGTAGGGTGGAATCCTCCTCACAAGGCTCTTAAGGGAAATTTTATGAACTACAGAAGTATTTATATGACATAAGTGAGTAAATTTGGCCTGCTTATTCCCATACCTAGTACTACAGTTGAGGTGGAGTACTTGCAATTTGTATATTTTAATGAAGGCAGAATAGTACAGGTATTGCCTGGTGGAAATCCTTGCTTTCATGGTCACAATTCAGTGATTTTTAATATATGTACCATATTTATGCAATGCACAGAAGAGAGAAATTCCTGAATGTGTGGTACAACCAAAACCAGCTGTGCAACAGTGCGAGTCAAGTTCATGACTTTCTACATATTCTTGTAATGATCCAGTAGACTCCAGAAAATAATCCAGCTGCAAAGAAATACAAATAAAAACAAAAAGGAGTGGAAATCAGTGATACCTACCAATTATATCTAAATAATGATGATTCTAGTAAGAAACATATAACTCTTTCGGGCACCAGCATTTTCACTACAGCAAAACAATACTTTAACAGCATTCCTAATCAGCACGTGTAACAAAACAGAAGCTCAGCTCAGTGCTACTTAAATTGATGCTTTTTTTTTCATACAGTGTTTCATAAATATCTTTAGGAAGTGAATCTGATGATAATAATTATACCACTGCTGTATGCAGCTAAAGACTTCTCACAGAATAACAAATAACCTACTAGAAAATCTCTAAGAGCTCCCCATGCCTGCCTACACTAATAATACAGTAGTGCTTTGTGTGTACATAGCCTTTTTAGAGGCACTTTCATGATAATTATTTAATTAAGCCTTACAAGTCTCTCTGAAAGTAAGTAAGTATGATTATACCTATTTTGTGGAGGTGGAAACTGAAAAATAAAGGCTTTATATCATTTTATCTAATGTTCTTTGGCCTTCCCTGACCTTCTTCGACATTGATTAGATTGACTGGAGGGTTTAGGTGAGAGCACAGGCACCCAAAATTCCTCTTTAGGTAGCAGAGGGAGCAGGGATCTCCAGAACTTGATTTAACCCACCTGAGCTCTGTTCGGAGCTGTCCTGGGATCACCCATTGGAACACTGGAACGTTAGGTCTGAGCTCACTGTCACCACTGCCTAAAATTTGAGGGGGTCAAAAAAACCAAACTCAAATCAGTAAAGCTCCCATACTTGTTTCTAGCAGTAGTCCAATGTCCAAGGTGTCTTTAGCATCCTTCTCAGTTGGAAAAGGTCCCAATACCTGTAGGATCGACTCACATTGCAGGTGATCTGCTGGGTCTTAGGAATGAAGCCATAACACACAAGGGTTTTTCAGAGGCCCGTGGCAGGATTCCTCATTCACCTGCAGCATTTTAGGGTTGCATCTTGAGTCCTTACGTGTAGTGGAATGAGGAGATGGGAAGAGAGAACTCTCTCACTCCTTGCTCTCAGGAGTGCTGACGTTTCCATGCCTGTCAGCCGGGATCTGGCAAAGGATCCCTACAGGCACCATTAGGGCTTGTTCGTACTGCAGTCCCTGGGCAGATTTGGTTTCATGTGGAGCAGCTCATTTTCAGCCAGGAATCTCAGTCGATGCTGTGGCATGTATTTGGTGGCACAAAATTTTGGCAGGGAGAAGTATCTCTAAGCCTCCTCCTCCTGCCACAACCAGCTTGTTTGCCGTGTTTTGAAACAACTCGTGTAAGCATCTGTGAAAGTGTTATGTGTGTAGTTACTGACGGAGCTTCCAAATGAGTTAAGAAAAAGACTCTAGGAACAGAAATGCTTATCATAAGAAAAGAAATATGTTTGGTACGTCACAGTTTATGGTGATGTCTCCTTAATGGAGTGGTCTGTAACCTTTTAAGGGCCACACACGTGTGATATTGAAGGAGCAAACACCACAGGCAGCACCAGCCTTTACCCTTTGTACTGTTTTGGTGGAAACATCTAGATTTTCCGTGGCTCCTGAAAGATCTTAATGGCAACATACAGGTCGTGGGCTGCTGCCTCAATAGCTGTATTTCCTCTGACTTTCCTGTACAAATTCAATAAATAATTCATGAAGTGATTGAGGCTGATAGAGCTTTCTTCAGTGCTTGCAATGATTCAGACATCACTTTCATCTTTTCTAAGTCCTAACACACAGTTAGTGAGTGACTTCACTTCTTCACAGGAAACCAAACTGCAGGAAATTTAAGGCTTGGATGCTTAAGCAAAACTTATAACCAACTTAAGCTGTGATTGACCTGAGAAACTGCAGTGATGGAGGAGATCCAGAATCACGTCCAGGCGTAACCAGGGAGAACCACTGTAACTGGGAGGGGTCAGGCTATGAGCAGTGGTGGTCTCATGCACCGAGATGCCCGTCCCCTCCAGCAGGTAGGTGTGAGGCAGTAGTGATTTCAGCTGCAACTGCTAAATCTGCCTGTGGAGATCAACTGGTGCCCTTCGCTACCTGCCACTGTCACGGCAGTGTCGCCAAGAGAAGTGGGTTGTGGTTGGACGGGAGGAAAGTTACCCATTAAAATTGCACATTCCATAAGGAAATGGAATATTTAACAGCACTACTTGAACCTGCCAAGTGTGTGTATTTATTTTCACCCACATTGAACTGTTTCCAGTAATGAAAAAGCAAACATTATAATGAAGTTATGTTTCAGAAAAGTAAGCAAGTCTTAGAGGAGGGGCCTGTTGCAGGAGTTATTTGTATTTGTTGTTCCCCTGAATACCTCAAAGGAGATATGTGCTAAGCTGAAAAGAGAGCAGAGCTTTTCAGTTTCCTTTCAAGTGCTGGCTGGAGGGGAAACCACAAAGGCTTTCCTCTTATGTTGACTGCTGTAATGATGTGCTGTACTATTGAGTTTCCAGGTCTAACTGACATAGATCAATTATATGAGTTTGATGGGCCACCTGCTCAGGAAACTTCTGTAGTACTTATAAAAGACCTGGCAGTGTTCTCCTGGCAGGAGATACTTTTATATTCGCTCCTGTGGAAGTGCTGTCCAGGTTGAATTATAAAATGAATCAATGCCATGCTGGCAATGGGATGTTATTTGGGTTCTCAAGTTCCACAGTATGACTTCCTCAGTGTGTAGTGCTGGATAGATAATTAACTTAAAGTATGTGCCAAAACTTGAGACCAATTATATGCTGCACAAAAAGGCTCCTTTGTTTGAGAAACACTCAAATATGTGTCAATACCGGACAAATGTATTGCAGGGTATTGTCTGGAGCTCATGAGTGGTAGTGTCAGTTGTGAGAGCTGTATTTTTGCAATAACTCAACCAGCTTTTATCATCACATATCCCATGGGAAATATCATCCCTACTCCTCAGCATCAAACCTCTCTGCTGCTCAGGTAAAGTGGGGGAACCCCCTGCTCATGCAACCCCCTGGCTGCCCCTTTACAGGTGTCTCCTTACCAGTCATTGGGTGCAGAAAGGGAAAGTGCAGCACACTTCTTTCTTAGCAAAGGAGATGGTTTTGTTTCTGTTTAGTTATGCTTTCTGTGTGGTCAATGAGATGAGCAGGAGTATTAAGTGTGGAATTGTTCTTATACAGGTTTTTGTAAGGTTGTGTTTAATAGCTGGGACAGAGCTTCTTACAGTTGCCCAACATGTGAGACATCTACAGTTTCTCCCAGTACTGAAATTCTTCACTGCTTTTCTTGCTATTACAAGGATTTGATGGCCATTCTTTTCCCACAGAGCTTTTCTGACAACAGCATAAGAATATTTTAAATATTTTATTTAGAAACATTTTATTACTTTAAACAAAAGAGGCATCCCTTTGGGATTAGTTTCATTAATTTAAATAAAAGCTATTAGTTGTAGTGTTTTGGTTTTGGTTTCTTGTTGTCTAAGAAAATAGTCTTAAAGTATACAATCATCTTTTGTGAATGTTCCTGCTTTGTGCTTTCTGTCTTTTGAACATTCATTCATGTAAAATACTGTGTTTTGATTCCTGTGAGCAACCTTATGTCTGGTAGACTCTCTTTGCAGAGTATCTTCCTGTACAAGGTACAGTGACAGGTTAGGAAAAATCCTTGAATTTTTCAATTCTCTCATTAAATGGGATCTTTGTACTCCTGAAGTTGCAGCATGTGGAGATCAGACTCCTTTAAAACACAGAAGTGGAAATATTTATTGGTTTAGATATTTATGGGTTTAGGTGTTTTTTTGAGCTTGTTCAACTTTACTTCAAAGAAATTGAAGCGGTGTATATAATGTATATATAGCTGGTTATTTGTTATTTTCCTGGGGGAATAAAAGAGTGTGACCAGATTCCATTTTGGCTGTTAAATCAGTGCAACTCTGAAACCACGTTAGTATTCCTGACATTTCATCAAAGCACTGATTTGGCAGCTCTTGACATTTGGATCAGTGACTAAACTTGTTTTCTTGTTGATAGCAAGTCATCTGCAGTTAGAGCAAAACATGGCTCCTAGACCTGACAGATCTTCCTTTGCCTTGAAAGTAAATCCTAACATTACAAGGTCATTTGAGAGCTCTCAGTGGGAAAAAGATTTTGCTCTTCACCCTTATCTGGGTCAGTGCTTCTTTACATTTCCATGGTCTTTACTTGAGGATCTGAAAGTGCTTTATAAATATTAGATAGTATTAAATAATCTTTCTGCTGAATTTGATAAAACAATATTTCCTTTATCCCACACTTCAGGCCTGGGGTAGTTAAGTGACTTGCCCAAAGGAGTCTATAGTAGAGTTCTGGATAAAATTTATGCTGATACAAGTTTGGCCTCTCTGTACTGTGGTATTGTATTCAAAGGATGTATTAACTGACTCTACTGATTCCAAGTTAAAATAGGATATAATATGCTTGATATACAAGTTCAGGAACTGACAGGAGGGAGAGAAAATTATTATTTAAACTAGAAGGCAGTACATAATTTTTTTCCAGGATAAAGCAGAAAGGGTAAGAACATCTGTCTGCTCCCTTTGCCTGCCTAACGCTGGGGTTGAATGCAAGCATGAGCAGGATCCTGGTTAGTTATGGGCATTAAATGATGTTATAATCCCTTTTTGCAACACCAAGTAGTGTAGTCCTATCCAGACATATCTGGAGAGTGTGAGGAAGTGACATTTCATGGTTACACTACTAAACTCCCTTTTTTTTCTGTACAAAGGCAGAAAAAGATTCTGTAAAAGCTGACTTTATTAATCGTGTGATTCTAATCTCACATAAAATTGTCTACATAATAGTTGTATTCTATGTTCTCTGTTCTTCTTGCTTCACCCCAATCAGGCTCCTTATTGGTGCTTGATTGGCAATTTTGTGATGTGGGATGGAATTTAGCTCAGCACTGGGAGTGAATGGTTCCTCTCAGCGTGAACGTGTTTTGTCTGTAATATATCACTTTCGCATCAACGATTCTCTACATGACCTCCTTGCTTTTGATTTCCTATTTGCAATATCAGCTTTTTCAGACAAAATCAATGATGAGCAGTATAATTAATTTTTACGTGTTTTAATTAAGTTTCAGCTGCTCCAATGCTTTTCATTATCTTAGCATGATCTCGTGCTGCTACTGAACATTACAATGGAAAAAAACCTGTTGATTAAATAAAATATTATTTAAAAAGTCCCCTGCAAGTTGTTAAAGTAATTAAAGTTCAGTGATGCAAAGTGAATATAATAGATACTGCACAAAGAAATGTCAGATAGGGCGAGGTATTTAGAAGGTCTCAGGAGCCTACAACAGCTTGGGGCAGGTTCTGTCAACCCTACAATGGTTTATGTGTCACCTCATCATCCTTCTGATATCTGATACCATTTATGAATAGCTGTAAGGAGGCACAGGGGGTGCCCTGGTGAGGTCTGTGGTCCCCAAAATGCTTCTGCAGGTCTGTATGAAGGTGCACAGTGGGAGTGTGCTGGAGGGACAGAGGGGCACAGAGAGGAAAAGAGGGAGATGAAGGTGATTTAATCTTTCTAGGGCATTTCCCTGGGTCAGTTCTGTGTCTTGGCTCTGGGAGATGATTCTGGGTAGTGGGACACAGCACTGCTCTGTGTTTGGCATGACCAGTGCTGGTGGGTTCCCTGTGCAGAGCAGAAAATGCCATTTTCGTGGGACACCAAAGTGGAACTTGTCTGGTAAAAAATATTGTTGTCTTGACCATGAGGCCGAAGGACACACTGATGTCTTCAGGAGCTGAATTTGCAAGTTGAACTGAGATCACCAGTATTAATATGGAATGATACAGAAAGCTTTGAGTTCTTGGCAACTTTTGAAACTCTGCTGAAAAACACAGTATTTAACCTGCTACTAGACAGGAAATAAATTGATGGGTCCTTAACTCTGCCAGGGTTTTATATTTAGAGGAATTCATCTTACTCTATTTCACTGGTAAATTAATCTGTTCATTGGGTTCTTGGGTAGAAGACAGACATTGCTTAACTGTTGGCTGCTTAATTATACCCTGTAATTTTGACTGACAGTGGAATGTGCCTTGAAAATCAGCTGGAAATATCTGTCAACTAGTTCAGAAACTGGTGAGGAATCTCTGCCTCCTGTAGTAGCTGCTTGCTGTGCTAACCTAGACCACGTGAGAGGTTGGTAGATGGATGGAGAGCAAAAGCAAGCAGCCATCACCCTGTATTGAATAGTCAGAAATCAGATGTTTAAACAGTGCCACAGCTACTTTCAGCAAACACCAGGCTTCTACTCAAAATCTGAGGGTTAAGCATGAAGAGCTTGTGTTTCTGTGTAAGGCATTAATTGGGATTTCTCTCTGCTGGAGTGCCTGTGAGGATGCTTTTACTGTGTTGAGATTCTCATCGTGTCTTTGGCTTTTATGTGTGGCTTTTATAACTGATGCTCAGTATTTCTGTAAATTGTGCAAGACTCCAAATCATGAAGATAAAGGCACTTTCAGGGACTTCAGGGGGGTGGGGATGGTTGGAGAACGGGGGGAAGAACGATGAACACATTTAGTTGAAAGCTGTGAGCTATAAAAAGAAAAATACTGAACATTAATGATAGTGTGTGAAGCTAGAAGCCATTAAAAATGACTGGGAAACACTTTGTGCAGGGACAAGCTGGTGCTTTCAAGGCCACGTGCAGCAACGTGGTATTTGCGTTGTCTTCATCTTCCATCTTCTTTGTCCACAATATTCTGCTGTTGCATCACTGTTCTGTCTCCTCTTGATCTCACCAGTGTTGTGGAGGAGGAACAGAACGAAGAGACTGACAGAACTAAAATATTTTTGCCAGCAGTCACCATTTCCTTTCTCTGGGAGTTTCATTCCAAGACAGTCTTCCCAGTGGTGAAAGCGGGACATTTTTGCAGTTTTCCATGTTTGCTGAGGGCTGGTGAGAGAATACCAGAGGCTGATGGATATGAAAACTTGGGGAGAGGTTTAGTGAGTGTCTCCAGCTCGGTGGACTTGCCCAGGCCAAGGTAGTACAAGCAGTGATCCCTTCTTTGGTCAGCATTACTCTGAGGTTTATTGCCAAAAGGGAATAGGAGGGGGACACACCTGAGACCAGTGCTGTGAGGTACTCTTTGCAGCCAAATTACAGCTCTAGCTTTGACTGCAGCTCTCCTTTTTAAAACTTTTAAATGGGCACAAAATGCCATACAAAATAAGCGGGATTCTCCATTCAAAACAAGGACTATAGCTTACAAAGTGATTTAAATAACTGTTCTTTCAGAAATGTCTGTGCAACATGACTTGACTGATTTACCTTATAATGGCTCAAAGCCAAGAGCATAATGAAATTGTGAGCAGGAGAAATTACTCTAGTGCTATTTCCCTTTTGCTATCTCCTGATTTATTGGAAATGCCTGTCTCATTAACCCATGTGTTGCCAGAACCCTGAGAAAGAAAAGAGAACAAAAACAGAGGCAGTGACTGTTCTGTAAAAGAGAGGAGAGCCAACAGGTTTAAGCACTGTTGCATGGTGTATTTGCAATTTTGGAGACAGAGGGAAAAAAAGTTTACAGTTTGAAGCATAGCTGTTGCTCTGGGAAGCTGGAAGCTAATGGATAGCTAATCAAAATTTTGTGATGCCATGTCTCAGCTCTTCTCACCTGGGCTATTTAAGTCCTAGACTTGTACTGCAATAATAATGAGATATTCCTCCCTGATATTGATTCTCTGCCCGTTTTGGGACTGCCTGTGCATCCTCTCTCTGCAGTTCAAGAACGTGGGTTTGGATCTTCATGACTAAATTTCATGAGTGGCTACATCCTGCTAGTGTCAGACTGTGACTTGGAGCAATAGAAATGAGACTGAGAACCAGCACCACATCAGTCTGACCCTTGTGGTACCTTATGGCTGTTATCTCACAGAAAGCAAAGGACAGAAGGAGGGGAACTCGGGGATGGCAGGGAGGCTTTGCTGTAACACTCTTGCTTCCAGCTCCTGATACAAAAGCCTGGCTGCCTGCAATCCTTTTTGTGAGAAACGAAAATAAATTGCTGCTGTTGAACATTTTATTTGCACTCACAGCATATTCATCCAAGGAGCAAAGGAAGCACCAGGGGAGTGTGATGAGGGCTCTTTTTTTCTTAACAAGCCAGTAGGAAATAATGCCAGAATCAGACACAGCAGAAGATTTTTGACAACATGGAAATTTCTCTTTGTGCATTGCCAACTAACTCCAGCTCAGTGCAATTCCTCTCACCTTGAATCAACAGCAGCTCTCAGCGCTGCTGCAATTTCTTAATCAGTGGCTATTCAGTTTGGCTTCATCATTTGAACTTTTCCATTGTAGAGACAGACAGAGTGTGGCAGCTAAATAGGTTTTGTTTCTGTCCTTCTGGAAGAACAGAAAGAGACAAATACTGGCAGAATTTTTGGAGGGTGCCTCTCTTAGTTGGTATCTGTAAATAATTCTGAGAACCATGGGATTGTTTAGAGGGGGGTAAAAAGGTAAAGTTGGTGCAAAGAGGTGTTGTTGATCTGAATACATTTATATAGAAAATTAGATTCTTTCCAATGGTAAGAATTTTAAAGACTAAAAGTCTAACAAATTTTGTTAGTTTGGGGTAAATTTAGTTATTGGAAGAAATGAGGTTATGTCTGAAAGGACAAACACATTGATATATGATGTTCCTTTTGAAATGGAAGTATTCTCTAGGCCCTCAACATGATTTAGGTCTACATTGTGCTCTACTGATTTCAGATATTGTTTGTCTGTCTCCCCCTTTCTGCATCAGCAGATGGGCACCGTGTCCATGGCACAGAAGTGGAAGATTTTGCAGCTGCATCTATTTCTCACTGTTTTGAGACTGAACAGGCATCTACCATTTATTTCTGGTGGGTGTCTCAAAGGAACATTGAAGGGTGCCAGGAACAACCTAGCTTTGGGGTTGTTAAGTGCACGGGCTAAGGACAGAGTCATGGCCACTGTTTCCTCTTTCTTGTCTCAGTGACACAAGTTTTAGGGTCCTCAGCTGCTTATAGACTTCTGCTGTAAAATGATACCTTCATTTTTTGGTGTATTTTGTTATGCCCAGGCTACAGCACAAATAGAATTTCATGTGCATGATGTCTCACTGATTTCATGACTTTCTGCTTCCACATAAAGGGTGTTTGGGAATCCACAAAAATCTACACAACCTTCACAAGTAGACTGAAAATAGTATTCCAAGAGGCTGTGAACTTTGCAAAAGGAAATGAACTCTGAAACAACAACTGGTGATTGCAGGACAGAATTCAGATCACATTTAGAAACTTCCTTGCAGGAGTTAAAGAATGAAGCAAAGGTTGAATCGGCAATTTAAGAGGTTTTGTCAAACTGGTCCTGCTGCAACAATCTGTATTTGCAAGATGAAGGTGGGGTGTGACTCCAAGCCTGAGTGCCCTGGGGATAACAAAGGTGAACTGCCAGGGGAAGGGCACAGAGAGAAATCAAAACAGTGCTGGCCATGCAAGTCTTGATGTGACAGGATGCAGTAGTAGTTTTCTCTCCCATTTGCAGTATTCAAAAGATGACAATACACAGATGTTCTTGGTTCTCTGAAATAACACAGAAACACTCTCAATGCTGGCTTTGGGGTTCATTAGTTTCAGTTTTGTGTCTTAGCACAAAAGGCACAGCTGGGAAGATGTGAGGGAGAAGGAGCTCTAGGAGGAGGGAACTCAGGGAGCTCATCCACAGTGGCAATGGAAATCTCTCTCCTAGAAAAGCAACTGTGTTGTTAAGGCTCGGCACCAAGTCCTTAGGGTGTGTTTTGAAGCTGGCTATAAATCTGGGGACACTTGGGACAAGAGGAAAAGTAGCAATCCCTTTACAGTTATCAGGGAATCTTGGAAACTGGTCTCCATAAAACAGGTAAGGGAGGGGGTAAAGTTCCCAGTGTAGCTGCTTGCAAAGCTCACTGAGCTTGCAGTCTGATCAAAAGAGTCAGGGCAGATTGAAGAGGCCCTGAGACAACATGGAATTTGACACAGAAAAAGGGGGTTTATTCCTTGCATAAGAGAGCATCAGCTTGCAGGAGAAAAATGATAGTTCGATGTTGTGCCTCAAAGTTGTGTTGGAGGGGGAATTTAAAAGACTTTTCTGCAGCCTTGCCAATTAAAAGGAGTGATAAATATTTGCATTCATGGATGCCCTGAAATCCTTTCTCTGAGAAAAAAAAAAAAGACAGAACAAGATTTGGAATTCAGTACTTGTTAAAAAAATAAAGACTTGGGACTGTGCATACCTGTTTACTGAATCCTTGTTGTGTTTGTTGTTTCTTTGACACTTCTTTCTGCTACTTCCACTGATGTCTGGTAGATGGCATTAGTGTATAACAAATTTCTGAAGTTCTTTTCTTATTGGAGGGGGTTTATTTTTCATCTATTTTACAGATAATGCTGTCTTTTTCTGGCTAAGCAGTTTTAAAGCATTTTTTCCCCTCAATGTTTCAGTTATGTTTTGACTAAATGCTTATATTATTCAACATGCCTTTTTTCCTCCTCCTTGTGCCATATAATTATTATTTCTTCTAGAGGGCATCAATCACTGAGAAAGAAAAACTTAATATCTTCAGCTGATTCTGAATTTAGAAGCTCTGTTATATTATGCACTGTTTATATGCAGTACCATATTTATTTCATATTTATTTCATATTCTTCAGGTTTAGAAATGAGGACAGTATTCTGAAGAAGAAGAAAAATTTCTCACACAGAGAGAAAAGATGATCAGATACTCAGAGTAGTAAATAGAGGTGCTTATATTTTGGGCTGAAGACATATTGAACTGCTCTGGACAGATGGTAGAAAGGAGCTCCATAAATATCTTTTATCTGTTTTAGTACACATAAGCATTTTTAGCTAATTTTATCTGCTCTCAAGAAAATTAGTAGAACTTCCATGACACAGGAGCCATTTTGCATAGGAAAACAATCAATTGCTTATCAGCTCCTAGGGGTTTTGTTTATCTGGACCAGGAGATGGAAGTTTCAGCCACAAGTAAACTTTGGCAGTAGAATTTATGAGTCCACCAGTAGCTTTAGCTTCATCAGTGTTCCCCAGGTAAGACATCTTTTGTGCTGAGATGTACATATTCATCCTTGCTTTTAGCTTCAAAAAGCAGATAACATTTTGAGCAAACATTTGGCTGAATGCTGATTGAAAGACATTTGGAGCAGTGGGCTACTACTTTTTTTCCCCCCACTTTCTTCCCACCATGGAAACAAGACTTATTTCCTTCATAAATAACCAGGCTTCCAACAAAAATCACCAGTTTCATAATTGATTTCTTCTCAGAACAAGCCAAAGCCCATAGCTCTCCAAGCTTTGCATTACAGTAGCAGAAGGGAAAAGTGGAGTGCTAAGGAACAGTTTTGTGGGCAAAGTAATGATTTTAAATAATCCTCAAGAGATTTCTGTTTATGAAGATCATCCTTTCCAGATCAGATGTACTTGAAGGCAAAGGATTAAAAAGTGATAGAGATATCTTGAGATTAATTTTGTATAAAGACTATACAGATGCAAAACATGTTAAGCACCAGGTTTTATTAAATCTGTCTAATTATGAGCAAATGATCAGCATAATTTTCTTGCATTTTCAACCACTTTTTCTTCAGATTGAAGTATTTAAGGCAATTATAAAGACATGCCAACACGTAATTGTGACAAATTTTATCTTTAATGAATCCTTGGGTTTGTCTTTATATAAAAATGCAAATATTTTAGGATAGACAGGGATGAGCTCTCTCTGGGTCCTGGTGTAAGAGGCATTATTGTGGTGCAGATTTGCCTGTCCTTACTCTCCAAGCATGATTACACACTTTATCCCTGGACTGACTGTTCACACCTTGTGCTGTGTTCTCCAGCTTAAGGGTCTGACCCTTGCTCTCATGGATTTGAGGCTGGAAGAAGATTAATGGGCAACCTGGCTTACTTAGTTTTGAAAGTCGATAAAAAGAAGGAGAAATTACAAGACTGATGTGCTCCTGGTGCTCATTTCATGAAGTCACCGAAGCAGGATTTTATTGAAATATTTTATTCATGGGTTACTCCAGTTGTCTGTGGATAGAATTGGATGTAATTTGAGTTATGTCAGATGCTCATGTAAGCATCTATTACAGAAAGTACTTAAAACATGACCTGTGCTCAAGTGCTTTGTTTACAGGAGGAGGTCTGCAGCCCGCTGGGTGTATCCCCAGACCCTGAACGCTCTGGTTACACCTTCAGCAGCTCAGTGCAGCTTGGCATCCCAGCCAGAGCTGCACTGATCCTGCACAGGCTGGCATGGTCATCTGCCCCTTGGGAAGGGTCAAGATTTGCTCAACCTTTGTAAGGTTGGTGTGGCAAATGCCTTTTCCCCAGTGCTGAAGCAAGTTCAGGGTTCACTGCACTACCAGAGAATTGATGGGGCCTGTTTATGGCCCAGTGACATTCTCTCATTGTAAGTGGCTCAGAAATCCTTTACAGGGATGTGTGAAAGCTTAAGCATCAGCTAAAGATTTGCTGCTCACTGCACTGCAGTGACTGAAGAGATGAGCGCATGTATTCTGGTAGCCAGCTTTCTTCTTTTTTTTTTTTTTTAATAGCTTTTAAAGCATGTTGGTTTGGAGAGCACGTGTCTGAGAGATGTTTCAGTGTCTGCAGGCATTCCTTGCTGCAAAACACATGGCCAGCTTGAGTGTACAGCAGATGGGGAAATTGTGTGGGTTTATTTCTGTCCTTTTGCCTGCGACAACCTGTAACTTTGAGCATTAAGGTGTCATTTCTCTTAGGCAGACAGCAGCAGGGCTTCTGAAACCTCTCAAAGATGGACTAATTTCACATCGGGATCTCCATCTGTCTGAAACACATTCTGACCTGCTGTAGCACAGCAACATTTCCTTGGTTTCCCAGACTATAGCAGATGGAGGTGTCCTTGCTGGGGTTTCTCTGAGTCCTCCTGGTGCGTTATTTCCCTTCTCCCCCCTGTTCCATCTTTATAGTGGTCTTCCACTATTATTTGGAGTTGTCTTACAACTGTTATTGCACCCTTCCTTGGCCTCTGTCATACCTTACAGTTACCAAAATAGTGCTGATTGTGAACTGCCATCCAGTATAAAAATAGGATGTCGTTATAATGTAGAGCATTAAAATTCATAGACTAGCCTGGCTGTTTCTTGCACTTTCTGGACAGGCCTGTTAACCTTTGAGAGATTTGCTATGGAGATCTTGCTGTACAATAATAAAAACAGGTAAGTAAAAGGGAACCCTACTGGGAGAAAGTTTATGTGTTGGGATGATGAACCCATAAAACCCTGGGACTGTTCCAGACTCTGCTCCCAACACGTGTTCCCACACCTGCTCCCCTTTAAAGCCTAATAACTGCCTGGGTGATTTAGGTTAAAAGAAAGGCACTGGCTTTGCTGTTGTGCTGCAGAGAGATCTGTTTAACCTCTGTGTAGTAGTCAGGATGGAAACTTCTGTACCACCATGCTAAGTTCCTCCCAATTTTCTGTGATGATGATAAATAGCTGCAGGGGTGAGAGGAGGAGGGTGATGCAAACACAGCACAGAGCTGCTCCCATAGAGCAGCATGTTGAGAAACAGTTGCTATAGAATTCACACCTAACCCCACTGTTACAAGACATTCCTTCTTACTTAAATACCACTCTACTTAAATAAATATATATGTTTTCACAGACAATTGAGAGTAAATGCTCTGCATTGATTTCTCTCATGCTGATCTTCTCTAAGGCAGGGGGTTACAAAAACCCCAAGCTGTTTATTAGAACCATAGAATCCTAGAGTATCCTGAGTTGGATGACCCACAAAGATCATTGAAGTCTAAATCCTGGCCCTGCAAAGGACATCCCCAAGAATCCCACCATGTGCCTGAGTGTGTTGTCCAAATACTTCTTGAGCTCTGTCAGGCTTGGTGCCATGACGACAAACCCTGGGGAACCTGTTCCAGGGTCCAACCATCCTCTGAGTGAAGAACTTTTTTTCCAGTATCCAACCTAAACCTCCCCTGAGAGAACTTCAGGCCATTCCCTTGAATCCTGTCACTGGTCACCAAGGAGAAGAGATAAGAACCCCTCCTCTTCCCCTCCTGAGCAAACTATAGACTGTGATGAGGTCTCACCTCAGTCTCCTCTTCTCCAGGCTGAACCAGGTGACCTCAGCCTCCCCTTGTATGGCTTCCCCTCTAGACCCTCATCTTTGCATTTGAAAACAGGTTTTGTGGGAAAAGGATTTAATTTTTCACTTTGCATGTGTTCTGCCATTGTGGACGGAGAATTTACTTGAGTTTGAGTAGGGTTAGATTGCCCCTAACCCACAGAAACAGAGAAGGCAGGGCAGGTCTGGATGATGAGAATAAGTCACACAAGCACTTCAGAAAAAAAAAGGAAAAGTAAATAACCTTTCTTTAATTAATTTAATTTAATTATCAGCTAGTGACTTCATACAGTTAAACTGTAGTTGAAAATATATTTTGAGTGAGGGATAACATGAAAACTGTGCTACTCTTTGAAAATCATGCACGTAAACTTTTGTCGTCATTAGGGGAGAAAAGTGGGCAGGTAAAATCCCTCACATTTTAGAACAGAACATCTCTCTTACCTTCCCAACAGCTACTGTGCTCAAAAAGAAAGTCTGGATGAAAAGACACAGAGCACCTCTCTCTCCTTTCTTCTCCTTGCCCTCTCTCCTTTTGTAATTCTCATTGGACAATATCAGGAAATCCAGGAGGTTATTTTTAGCCTGAGCGAGTGGAGAATTTAGGGCAGAAATGACGTTAACATTAATCACAGCAGTGATGAAATTTCACTTAAAAATATACAAATGTGGCAAGGTTTTCCCTGTGTCCTATTAATGAAGAAAAGATCCTGTGGCTGCCAAACCACAGGATATGTTCGCTCACACAGAAGAGTCGTGCAATGAGCCTCTCATTTTTCTGCCATGTAGAAACAAATACTGCCAAAACTTAAGTCCATTCCTCTAATTCTGCAGTGAAGATTTCTGCAGACTCTAGTGGAGGCTGTCGGGGTCACTGTGCTCACAAGTAATCCAAGAACATAACTAACTATAAGGTTATAGGATAAAAACATGGTGCCAAGAACCAAATAGCATGTTGGCTCTCCATTCTGCGGAGGAAGGGACAGGACATTTGTTTCTTTCTTTCATACTCTTATGGGACCAAGCATTTTTACAGAAATCCTTAGCATGAATCTTTGTCTCATAGAGAGATTTGAAAGCAGCAGCAGCCTTCTCTGACACTGCAGTGAGGGTAAGCCTTACCAGCTGCTGAATGAGGTGAGTATTTGGAAGAGGACAGCTGACCAAGTGCAAATGGTCTCATCAACTTTCTTGGACATTGTAGCCCTTACGGATGCTGTTTACCACACAGGAAAACCCTCTAACCCAGGCTCCAAAAACTGGTTAGGTATGGGAAAGCACAAGGAATCCTCTCAGAAATGGAGGGGTAATAGCTACAGAAATAAAGGGATTTCCCAAATAGAGTTTTTTACCCTTTGCGACATCCAGCCAATAAAATAAGCAGAGATGCTGAGATTGAGAGGCCCTTGAGTATATCTCTGCAGATAAATCCAAGTCTGGAATTTTTGCACAATGGCCTTTTCATGGTCCTTGGAGTAAATATCCTCACCAACATGCCTGTGCCATATTGAGTTCTCTAGCAAAGGTCAGGTGTGACTGCTGACATACAAACACGTATTTCTTTTTCAAACCATTGCATCTTTTTCCCTTCCCTCTGGCTCACACAATCTCAGTGTAGCTTAATTTTCCTATCAACTTGCTTTTTAATCCTTCCCCCTCATTCTCTGTTGAAATTGAAAATATGTGAGTATCTGTGCATGTGTGCATTTGTTTATATATAAGCATAATCGTTCTTTATTCTGATACAGCTCCAAGTGTCTTCATACTGTCAGGAGGAGCTGCTTTATGAACAGCATGTATCTCACCACCTCTTGCAGAATATAACCAGAGAGAAAGAATTTGCAAAATTTGGCCAAAGGTTGCTCACCATTCTGATTACCAGAACTGCTGTCTCCTTGCTGCTTATTCTTGAGCAGATTTGTACATCAGGTTTTAAAATCGCTGAATGTTTTGCATTGGGAGGGACCTTTAAAGGTCATCTGGTCCAACACCCCTGCAATGATCAGGGACATCTTCAGCTATATCAGGTTGCTCAAAGCCCTGTCCAACCTGGCCTTAAGTGTTTCCATTCCACCACCTCTCTGGGCAAGCTGTTCCAGTGCCTCTCCACCCTCACTGTAAAAATGTCTTCAACTATATCTAGTCTGATCTAGGTATATCTAGTTGTAGCCTGATGGTGAGCAGCTAGTGTTGTCATGGGAAGAGGAGGGCAACAGTTCTCCTTTGGATCAGATATTGTGGATGAAGGTCACTGCTGCTCATCTCAGGAGTCTAACAGGATCATGCAAAAGTCTTACTGTCCAGAGCTTGTTAAAACAGATGGCAGTGTCCGGGACTGCTGATGGACTGACAGTCTGCCTTGTTAGTGTTCTGCAAGAGTCCTGCTAATTGCTTTGTGAAAACACAGATCTGCTGCCCACGAAAATTGTTCTGTGGAGCCAGATTTGGGTACATCGAGTGGTGTTAAACTTTGTGATATAATAGGATACCTAAGTGTAAGAACAAGCAGAGCTTCTTTCTTGACAGAATAAAAATAGCTGGGAGTGGAAAGGGAAAGGCTGTGATGAGCACAGGCTGCTGAACAGCTCTGCCTGACCAGTGACTGTGCTCTGCATTAGATGTGAGCAGCGTGGCACATCTGTGCTCAAAAAATCTCCACCACAACAGATCTAGCAGAGAAACTGAAATGCTTTCCCAGAAGATGATTATTGCAGGCTGAGGTGATGATGTCTCTGTGCTGGGATATATATCTAACTGAAGTTTAGAGAGCAGCTCTGTGCCTTGAACCTGATTTCTGAAAGAACAAAGGGTGGAGCTGCTCAGATAAGAGTAATAAATTTGGATACCATTAAGTCCTTAATAGAAGAACAATTATTGGCCTGGCCAACTGAATATTTGTTCTTATATCCATATAGAATTAATCTTCACAGTTATTTTTATTTTCTTGCATTTCTCATGCCAGAGGATTAGAAACCAGGGACGTGGCACATCTTTGCCTGGTGACACACATCCTGCTCCCTTGTCATGCTGCAGATGAAGAGGCTCTGTTGTTTGCAAATGAAGACCTTTCTGATTATTGATAAATAACCTCTGGATGGGGAGTATGACGTGCTGGCTGGAAGAACAGGGCTCTGTAATAGTAATGTTGCCTTGAAATTACAGCCCACGTAGTTTGAGAATTATTCAGGATAATTACATTAATGTTGCTGGAGAAATGAAAAGGAACACTTTCCATTTTACCTATTAACAGGCTCTGCTGGCCTTAAATTATTTCTGAGAAGAGCTTGAAAATGGCTGAAATCATCAGAGTAATTACAAAGCAGTGGTTGGGGTGGAGGGGTGGACTGGATTAAGTCTTGGCTGTGGCTCTTTGGCTGATGGGTAAACACTGCTGCAGCTTTTGTGGGAAAAGGGGCACGGCACAGAACTTTCGGATTAGAAACACTGCAGTCTGCAAAAGGGCTCAGGGAGTCTGCAGGTTTGGGCCCTAAGGAGAAAAGAGCCATTAGGAGAACGTTGCTCTGAATGTAGGTGTTAGACATTGATGTGTGCAAAGTTAAGCATGAGCCTGTTGTTGTTCTCACGTGCTGAATACTTCCATCCTCCACCCTTCCTTGTCTCCAGCTCTCCTGAGCCTGTGCAGTGGAAGGTCCCTGCCTTTGGTGATGACTTTTTACCACTTTGATCCTTGTCTCATAGCAGCAGCACAGAGATGTGGATGTTTCTGAAGTCCAGACTCTGAGCAGCAGCTCTCTGGCTCTGGTCTCTCATAAAAGATCAGTCCTTCGCCTCACACTGTGTTTTCAGCCTTGTGCAAGTAACACCGACACCTGCCATGACCTGCCATTGCCCAGCTGATCTGTACCATTGCCATGGAACCAGGATTTTTTGTTGTGTTTCTGTTGATTTGTTTATGCTGTCATACTATTTGCTAACTCTGGATGAATAAAAGGGGAAATTTAGTATTCATATCTAAATAACTCAGTGTCACGTGATTCGAGGCCTCCACTTCAGGGTCACCTCTGCTGTTAGTGGAGTTTCTCATCTGCATGAAATTCAGAGCATCCTTGAATGCCTGTCTGTGAGAGCAGCCACAGCGCCGTTAGCTCTGCCCCTCTTTTTCTTAAGTTTCCAAGCATTAGCAGATCTTGCATCTCATAACCAGGCCTATATTTATACTTACTAAAGTGTAGCCATATTTATCTCTTCTGAAGAAACTAGAGCAGTGGGTGAGGATGTAGGCACTGCAGGTCTGGCTGCTTTCAGCACATGGTCGTGTACACACACACACACATGCACGTTCTTTTTCATTTTCTCCCATTTCCTTTTCACTTGTCCAACAAGCCCATCTCAGCCCTGTGTGTGATTACCTGATGACCTGTGTGCCTTCAGCATTTGCAGCTGCAGCACTTCAATAGGATTTTGCTCCCTGCCATCAAATCAGGCCTTTGCTCCCTGCACACACACACACACACACAGAGGGATGGGTTTTCTCCCTTCAGTGAAGCATTCCGCTCCTACAACTACTGTCATTAGCTACACAGGTTTGGGGAACCCCTCCTCTCCTCCTTTTCTCATTACATTGCCCTCTGTCCTCTCTGGATACTCAAGGCTGTGTGAATCCATCAGGAATGCCAGTAGCTGCCTTCTCTCCACTTGCTGTTCCTGACCCAAAATACTTAACTTTCTAATCCATCAGCTCCCTTAATTCTGTATTTAAGGAGATGGAGCTGAAATGAGTCTTGGCTTCTCTCTTTACACGTGGGTACTCGAGAGATCTCTTAAAAGAGTCCAAATCTGGGGGAGATTTAAAATAATAATAATTAGGCAGATGATTTCTTTCAGTTGAGATTTTAAAAATACTTAAACATTTATATGTATTCTGTTGTGATATTTCAAGCAATTTAAAAAAAGTCATTTGGAGGGAAAGCTCAAACAAGGAATTGCTTAATTATCTCATTCAGATATTAAAATTTTCATTTTGACTTCTTCCTCCACTCCAGGTGCGCACACACCTGCATTTACATGCTGATTCTTTCTGCATGTTTGGTTTGTGCTGATTTCTTTAGGAAGGTTTGGGGAATATTTGAATGAGTCCCTGGAAATCTGCACAGCATAAAATTCCCAAGTTGCATTTTTATGCAAATAGATATTGTTTGTTAAATGGAATTAGTTATGAATATTGATAATTTAATAGTAAATACCAAGTAAATTGCAACTGCTTCTAGAAAATGCTGGATGTCAAAATGCAGGACAGGTATAAGTGGTAAAGAAGGAACTTCCTTCCTATCTTTTGTAGAAATTCATGGATCCAGGTGGGTTGGATCTCCTGCACAAAGTGGAAGTCCCTACATGTTGCAATCTCCAGCTGCAAAGATATTGAAGCTTTGAGGGGGGTTAATTTGTTTTCATCTTCCTAAAGAGCTCTACTAGTTTTTTTTAATCCTCATAACCCTGCCAGTTCTGAGAAATAATAGCAGTTACGCAGATAGTTATGTCGACATCGACTTAAGGTTTATGCTTGCAAGGTTCATATATTTTTGGTAGTGCTGGCACTAATACGAATGATAGCTCAATAACAGAAAAATAGAACAGTCCCTGAGCCACAGTTCTGATGCTTGAAGCATCTTTAAACCCTGTACCCAAATGAGAAAGAGATAAAAACAACCTTCACAAAGTGGCTTAGCTTGAAGGAGCATTTTATGTGTTACTTGATGACAAAATAGTGAGGCATTAATGCAGTTTACAGTAAGACACCCCTGAAGTTATCACTGAGGTTGATGTGATGCCTGACAGATTTAATGTAAATATTTATAGACTTGGCCTAGTAATTATGCCAATAGAAAAAATGCAATATTAATGCTGTCACCTCCCCATGTCTCTACCTGCCAGCATGGTAGCTCACATGAATATTCTGAAGGTAGAAAGTACATCACATAAACAGAAGAGATCACTTAGATTTTTAATAAAGGATTAAGTTATCTCCAGCGGCGGTTTCCAGCTTGTGGTTCCCAGACGTACAGGAGGCCTGTGGACTATTCCCAAGGGAACAGTGAAAAATGACAAGTAAAGACAGTTTTTTGTAAGGTACGTAGAAATCTCTCTATGAAATGATCACAGGGGTAAGCACCACCTTTGTCAAATATTTAGGGGTTCACACAGTGAGAAAAATTGGAAAACCACTGATTTACCATATTTGTGTAAAGAACTGAGTAATTTCAAAGTACTATTCTGCCATGTTTTAAATAATTTGACTATTGGTCCTGCTGCAGCCAGGCTGCCATGAGAAGTCCTGGCCCACAAAGCACTAAAGCATGTGCTTAACTCAAAACACACATCAATCCACTGAAGTTATTTCCTATCCCATACGTAACTGGTTTGCTGAATAAAGACCATGGGGAAATTTAAGACAGAAGGCATGGACTGCTATCATCTTGCAAACAGCTCTGCAGATGCCTGATTGTCTTGTACAACTGAAAATCTAATTATGTGAATCTGCAGTTCATATTTTTCTGTTTCAGTTTATTTATACCAAGAGACTCCAAAGGTTTTAGGCGCCGTTGTGGTTTCAGCCGTTACCTGTTGCCAACCCAAAGAGTATTATCACTGCTGTGGCAGCTCGTTTAGGAGACTCTCTCTTAGCTGCATGCATAGCTGTCCTGATTTGTAATCCAAAAGTCTGTGGTTTCTGTTCTGGCACAAACTGACTCCTCACAAGCTGTGCAAATATATGTGAAATGCTATCACCACTGGTTTGTGTGTGTGTGGCTTGTGTGCGTGCTTTTTCTTTGACAGTCTGGAAAACTGAGGCAAAATAACCATGTGGTTTTATACCATCCTGTCTTCTGCAAAATAGCATCATAGTCCAGATCTGTCACCACTGAGGCCAGCTGGGGGGGCGGGTCCAGGTTGCCCACATCTGGCCTGTGCACTCTGCCAGGACACGTGGGCAGTATTGCTGACCAGTGTGTGGCTCTGGGCAGGAGTAAGAAAAGGGCATGTTGGTAGTAGGGCAGAGTGCAGGAGAGAGCCACGTGTGATGTAACCACAACAGCCCTCAAAACAGGTTGGATGGATGAAGAATTGCAGGCATTCAATACAGGAAACCCATGTGGGTTTTGTAAGTTCTCGTTGCTCGTGGGCGAAAGGCAGATCTCACCTTCCTGTGGGTAAATGAGTCCTTGCTATGGACCAAACCCACAGCCCATGGAAGGCAGCAGGATTCCTACTGCCTTCAGAGAGTGCTGGATCTTAGGGCTCTCAGTTACTTCTAATCACCACTGCATTTATCCCTTGTGAACACTTCACCTGGCCACCACACCTCTGTAAATCACAGAACAGAATAATCTGAGAGAAGTGGAGTGCACAGTTTTTTAAAAGAATGTTAGGAGGGAAAAATATCTCTCTCTCTCTTTAAACTGTCTCTTTTCTATATTGTTACCTTGACAACTCTGCTGCTGTGTTTCATCTTTGGTGGGACTTAGCCGTGGTGGAATAAGGGGGACATCCATGTGCATTTCCACATCTACTCCAGCTCTGCTTCACAGGCACATGCCACAGGCAGGGCATCCTGAGCTGCAGAGCCCTCGTTCGCTGCTTTGACCCATGGTGCTGTCTGGAAATGATTACAGATTTTAAGAACTGGGACCCATTCTGATTAAAGGTATAACATTATATCTTCTATTTCTTTTCCATAAACCAATGCCAGAGCAATGTTAATGCTCTTTAGAAAGAGATGCAAGGTGCTTAAAATATTTTTAAGGGTTTGGACAGCTGGAAAGCAGAGAGGGATGAAAGTACTCAAAAATAGTTGTATTATTTTTAGTATAAGCAGATACAGGAGTATGTGTCAAGATTAGGATACAGTTCTGATGTGCTGAACTGAGTCTAGAGATGCTAAAAATATGCTTTCTTTTCTCATAGTTTAAGAAGAGACAGAGGCAAAGGTAAGAGGAGAGTAGTGGTAAACTGAAATTTTAATCCCTCTGCTTCATTGCTTGTTGGGGTTCGGCGAAGTCGACTGTTAACCTGGGCACCCGTGACCCACTGATCCCAGCAAAATACAGGAGGCAGGGCGAGGTGTTATCCATGGGAATGGGATCCCTCCCACCCCCTTTTTGCTTTTCCCAAAGAAAATCTCCACCAACATAATCCTTTTATTCTTTTTGACTGAAATGGCTGGCTCTATAGCTGTGAAGGCAAGACAGGCAGACTCTGGGGCTGAGTGCGGACGGGGGTGTCTGTGTCTGACTCTGTGCATGGAGAAGGGGGCTTTTAATGCAAAACACATGTGTTTTCAATTGCTCTCTGGAGCCAGCCCAGTAGCTGTAACTTGGCCTGACAAAGCCTTATTGAAGTACAGACAGTGTGGTTTCAAAGCAGTTACAAAAAGAACGGGAATGCTGTTCAGGAAATTCTTCAGGCATGGGCAGGGACTTGGCTGCAATTCTGCTGTTGGAAAATCTGACAGGGGCAGCTCATGAGCACAGGCCAGGCCTCGTGCTGCTCCGAACACTGTGCTGCATCTTCACCAGCCTCCCGCACCCTCCGTGTGTTCATCCACCACCGAGGGAGAGGTAAGAGCTGCCGTGCTCCGTCCTGCTGCGACTGGGGGGATTTTGCCGTTCTTTTGTGCTCGTGCAGAGGGGCTTCTCGCTTTCAGACTGCTGTTCAGAGCAAAAAAAAAAAGTCAAGAACGGGAAACTGTGGCACGTTTGTGAAGGGTTGGGAGCTGCTTGAGGTTGGGTGGTGGTTTCTGGCTAAATTTGTGTCGATAGTAATGCTGCAGGCAAAGCAACGCCCGCGCTGCGTCTCTGACTGAGGGAACGCTACACCCAAATAATCCCAAACTTTTTCTTTTTGGGCAATAAGTGTGTACATAACCTGAAGCCACCGAAAGGTTGACTCTGTTCCATGTGTCACTCATAGATTTGGATGAAAAATGTGATTTGGCCACAGTAAATACATTTATAAGTACATTGGACTGTAGTTGTTTAATGAGTTGAAAGCATGTTTGTCTGGGGGTTGTTTGGCAATTCCTAGTACAGTGAGCTTGTGAAGAGAGGCAGTAACTCAGTAATAATCATTGCCTTGTGATTTCTCTGCATATTTTTTTACTGTATTTTATAAAGCATGAGCAAACTGCAACAGACAACACAGTCAGAAGCCACATAGAGCAGATTAGACGGAAAAACATTAATTTAGGGACTCTTCTATCTGCAACTTCTCTTCTGATTTGCGCTTCTTTCCCCAAATAACTTAAGAAACATTTATGATGAAAAACTCGCTCTCTCTTTAGAAGCCTGCCAGATTTAGGCAATGTTCTCTCATCCTTTTAGTTGCAGCATTAAAGCTTGTCTTGCCTTTGCAGAGATATCAGCACCTTATATGGCAGGCTTGGGATCGGGAGTTTGGGAACGTGCGTTCGTCAGGGGATGGAGGTGTCAGGAGGAGTCTGCCTCACAAACTTCCTTGCCTCTGCTAGTGCCTCTTCCTTGGATTTTCAGAGCAATGTTTTTTGATGTGTTGAAATTGCTTTTCAGCTATGTTTTGTGGTGGTGGTGAGTTTTTTTCCTTTCAACAAGGAATGAATTAAGGACATTAAATTATACAGTGGGACAGCGCGAAGCATTTCTGGCTGGTTTGCTTTTCCTGCATCCAGCAGGACTGCACCTACAGGGCTCAAGCAGTCATTTATATTGGCAATCCAAAAACTTTAGCGACAAGGAGAGGTCCCCCACCAAAAGGCATCAGATTGAGTATGTGGCAGGGCCAGAGCTTTCTCCCAGTAATGCTGCTGAAGTGTGTTAAGTTGGTTTGAACCAAGTGAGGACTTTGTGGGTTTGGAGTGCAGAAAGGGCATCCTACAAGAGACATGGATGTACTGTGCCTTCCTGGAGGCTGATGGGGGCAAAGGGAATGAGAGGAAGGACAGACATGAGCTATGGAGGGGGTAGGCATATGATGAAAACTAAGAGACTTGATAAGCTCGAAGTTTGCTTTGCATAAAATACACCTGCGGTGAAAATGCTGTGTTAAATGAAGGTCTCATATGATCTGGAATACTTTAGCCTTTGCAGGCTGCCATCTTACTGTGCAGATTTGGAGCTTTATTGGTTTTCTCAGCAGTTGTTAATTTAGGCACCCAGTCAACCTCCTATCTTCTTTAAAAAAGAAGTTAGTTGTAAGCTTCTTTAAAAAAAGATAAAATAAAATTCAAGTTCCTGCCTCTGATCATGCAGCATCCCACCTCCCAGATCTGATCATCAGCACTGAAGAGCCAGAGAGATGAAAAGACTGAAATATGTCTGTTTTAGCCAACAGCAGCCAGGGCTGCACTGATGTGCCTGGCTGTGGAGGTGCTCCAGAGCCACATGTGTATGAGACACACCGTGCAGGTTTTCATCAGGTATGGGATCAGTCTGGATCATGGGATGTCCCGAGTGTCCAGCTGGGCTGTTTGCTGTACACATTCCTGATGGAATCCCAGTGGAGACACTGGTGTGTGGGTGTGAGTCCAGGAAGGGCAGGAGAGGCTCTTTGCAATGCCCTGGGCTGGGTTCAGTCAAGGGAGTTGGTGTTTCCTCCCTAAATCTGGCAGCTGCTCCTGAGCCTCCCCCTGCCAGAAGTGACCTTTCTACAGCTCCACCTGGGTCAAGTATTCAAGCTTTGCTTTGAATCCAGGAGGATTGAAGGGTGTGTGCATGTGTGGACAGAGTGTAGAGGGTCTCTTGATCTTGGAAGTGTGTAGATAAGAGAGCCGTTAGCCCACCCTATTACGTGTATTCCTTCTCCTGGTTCTTCCCAGGAGAAAACCAGAAAGCAAATGTGTCTATGCAAAAGAACAAACATAAGCACAGAAGGTACATCATGTGAAGGGAAGATGGTGGAGGGAAGATAGAACAAGTTTTAACTTGTGTGAGCAGGATCACTGCAGAGACTGTACTCTGGATCCTGGCACATGCTCAAGCCCACAGCTCTCAATTTGTGCCATGCTGGTTGGATTCCAGCCATATAAATCCATATTATGATCTTGCTTTGCACATTTCTACAAACCGTAACTTTTTTTCTTGGTACTTGGGGTGAGAGTGTGTTGGGGCAGAAGTCTGCAAAGTATCACCTCCTGTAGCTTGCTCTCTGATTCGAGATTCTCAGTTGATTATATTCCTCTTTCTGTTCACAGAGCCTCCTGCAGTCACACCTGCTGCTGGCTATTTTGGTGTAGTTCTCATATTTGTTCACCCTGCTTTGAGACACTCCAGTGGGAAAGAGCTTTTGTAAACTTGGCACCAATGGACAGAGGCTTGTGATTGCTTCACATGCTCTGAGTGGTGCAGAGGAACCAGCGTGTGAATGCAGCGAGGCTGGTGTGGTGTTTGCATGCGGCGTGAACGTATCACGACAAATTGTGGAGCATCTTGTGAAAGACATTCCCTGTTGACTGGCTTGATACATAAAAGAACTCACTGCAGAAATTTTTTCTTCCTTGCTAACTTTTCATTTTCTTCTTAATTCTGAAAAAGTATTGAGACAAGGTAACTATCAAGAAGAAAGTCTGAAATTTGGAAGAGACTCATAAATAAGAAAGCAGACATGTTTCTCTCCTTCTCAGAGAAGAGAAGCAAAAGTAACATCACATTGCTCACAGACTCTTGCAGCATAATAAAATACCACTTTTGGTTTAGGGAATACTATTCAGAGATGGAGCTGCCTGTTGCTTTGTTTTGTTCTGGCAAATTCTAATAGGTTTAGAGTTTTACTGTAAGTGCTCCTTGAATGCAGAGAAGTGACAGGGCAGAGCAGAAGTCCTATGTTCAGCTTATTGGTTTAGTCCATCTGCTCAGAGCTACTGGTTTATAAGCTGAGGTTTCTGCACTGCACTTATCCTCAAGCACATTTGTTGCTGAAATGCTGTCAGCCCTGGCAACTGGGGAAATCACATGAGCTTTCAAGATGTTAGAGGTAGGGGGTAGCCTGGAGCATTGAGGGATCTGGATGAGAAATACTGTACCAGAAGATAAATCCCCAAGGTCTCCCCAGCTGCCTGTGCTGAGTGAGTCCAACTTCCATGAGATACAAGAGGTGGAGATGGGAAAAGAGGTATTTTCCAGTGGACTAGGCAGAGCATGCCCCAATGGACTGTGCAGACCAGAAGGAGCTTGTTCATATGCTTATGTTTGCCAGAATCTGGATATTTGAAGAACACTACATGTGATGTACCCCACTGATAGAGGCAAGTTATAAAAGATGAGAGCATTCCTTAGGATCTTTCCTTTTACTTTTTGTCTCTCTGGACACATCACATAACGGTGATACCTGAGAAGTGGGCATTGAGTGATGATGGTCTTCCCAACTCATGGAAGAACTGCTCCCCATGTGGAGGGATGGGAATTGTTGACAGAAGCAGAGAGACAAGCAGAGAATGAAGGTTTAGGGGCACCAGTGGCAGTAACAGAGGCTACACTGCCACACCTATCAGTGTAGAAGAGGCCAGTTTCATGCCACACCTATCAGTGTAGAAGAGGCCAGTTTCATGGCTTAGATGGTCCTGGAGAAAAGTGCTGTGAGATTACACTTTCCCAGCAAATATTTCATCCCTTGGACTGTTCTGCAGTACTCAGCCCTTGCTGGCCAAACTACAAGTTAGATGTAATTTTCCAAAGCCTGATCTTTTATATGGAGATCTGGTCTGTGGTCTGACCCACGTGCAGGGCCATGAATCAAATTTGGGCCATGAAACTGGTGGATTAAGAGACCTGGGGGTGTCAAACTTGAGAGAGTTTTACGGGGAGCAGAGACGCAAAATGTCTCATTGATAGATGGCTCAAAACACTCTTCTTCATGCCACGTTTTGTTCTCAGTCACGCTCCAGAAATGTCTGTTCTTTTGAACCTGGTGGATACTGTGCACTTAAAAGACAGAGAAATTAAAGAGGATGAATCTGTGGAGCATTTACAGCTAGTGAATACAAGTACATTGCCTTCCAGTGATATGGCAGAGAGCACCTCTGAAGGTTTTTAGGGGTTTTTTAGCTTATTTCAGCCCAAAAGAAAAGGTTTCTGTTTCAGAAAACAAAGAGAAAGAGAAGAGGATGTTGGTGATATGGGCACAAAGAGAGGGCGAATGTGGGAGATATAGGTCCAAGACCTGAGGGAATTTGAACCCTTCTCTCATCTCTAGAAACATGTTCCCATCACCATGCTTCAGGTTAGCCTGGGGTCAGATGCTCTTCATTTTTCTGATGAAGCTGTTACACCTCAGTTATATGCAAGCAGGCGGGAGAGGAGACTGTCGGCTGTGCAAGGCTCAGGGGTGTTCAGTCCCTGCTGCAGTGAACTGTTCCCATGAGCTCTAGGACATTTTCAGCAGCAAATTTCAAGAGGGTTCGTAAGAGAAAAACCACCTTCCCAGATTGCATCCCCTTTAAGCTTAAAATTGTTCTATTACTAAACATACATCATTTAAGTGCTGATCAAAGAAACCCCCACGGCAGAGAAACATTATTGATTCCTTATGCTGTACCTCACCCTACTCATGGCCCTCACTGAGCCTACAGAGCCAGCATGCCCAGGGAATGTTACAGCACCGTTGTTCGTATGGGAAAGGTATTTATTCATTCCTGGGCATGTAAAACACTTTTCTGCCTGGTGAATCATTACTGTGGGTTGCACATCCTGAGTGAGAAACTTTCTGCCAGGGCAGGAGGACATGGTGGGAGGAGGGAGAGAGGCATGGAACAAAGATTTGCCTTAACTGGTGAGGGCAGGTGGGATTTTGGAATCTCAGTGCCAGTTCTGGTTTATGGTGCCTCAGCTGACTGAGCCTGGTTTCAACTTTACTGCAGGAAAGTGCTGAAGCTTCTCTGCAGAAGTACTTGTCAAGCAACCTGTGCAGATCAGCATATGTGGTGACAAAACACTTCCAGTGGCCTTAAAAAACCATATATATCTGTCTTGTCGTGGGCCATATCTCTAAGGTGTGCTAAAGCAAAAGGATGAATAGTTTTTCTAAGTGGACTGGATTTTGTCTCAGGCCCTGTTTGCAGTGTTCAGAGTACAGCTCTTGTACAAAAACTTTTTATTCTACTTTTTTTTGTGCAGCACCAAGAACTCTTTGGAATTTGGAAAATTACCCAGGTTCCAGGCTACACTTCTGTAGTCATAGTTGTGTTGTCTGTGGCTAAATTGCAAAGATTTGGCATGCTGCATTTTTTGTATTGTAAATGGGATTGTCCATACACTGGTAGTGGTCCAGTGGTGTGCACGTGTGTCTTTAACCCCTCTCAGATCAAGCAGACACTTTTAGGTTTGACTTTTGGAAGATGTCATTCTCCTTTCCAATTTGTATATTTATTTCAGTATTATCTTTTCTCTCCTGTTACATAATTAAGTGCTGGTTCCTAGTATTTTCCTGAAGAAGAAGAAAAGAATCCTAGTGAGCAGCAACCACCACCTTTCCCCTTAATTCAGTAATTGAAAGGGGGAATATCACCTAGCAAGTGCAGACACTGGATGTTCTTTCACAGCAATACTGTTTTCTTCTGGTGCCTTAATTCTTTTTAGTGTTTGAGTTAGGAAAAGTTGCCAAAATGTAAATTATGACTAGCATACTTCTCCCTCCCACACAGTACAGATTATTGATAGCGGATATAGCTGGTTCCACATGTAGTTGCCTTGCAGACCTTCTTATTCTGCTTGTTGGTTTAACACACCTCAGCACTCTGGGTCCATCATTTTGTCTTCCTGGAAAACTACGGACATGAGCATTTTTTTTTTTTTTGAGCAGTTACAATTCAGGGAGGAAACACTAGCTAGAAATCATATATTGCTTTAAATGTGGCTATGTGAGAGTCTGTATAAAAAGAACATGCTATCTACAATTGCTGAGTTATTTTCTTGTTTTAAATTGATTCTGTATTACTAAGTCTTGCTCGTCATGAGTGTTGTAGTACTTTAGTTGCTCTGTCTCTGCTAGGGCAGCTGTGAGCTAAATATTTTATCAGAACTGGAGAAATTCTCAACACCAGGCTTCTGCATGGATGCAGGCTGCTCTTTGTGGTTGTGTTCTGTTGCTGTAAATTCTTTTGATGTCTGTAAAGTTTTGCCCCAGCTGGATATGCTATTTTCTCCGTCCTAGAGACTGCAAGTAAAGAAAAAAAGGAGCGAGAGCAGGAAAGAGATAAAGTGAATAAACAAGTTTTGCAATAAAGAGGTATTTTTAGCTGGATATTTCATATTGTTTCTCCTTGGTCAAACCTCTTCCATGGTTTGAGAGGGTTAGCAATGCAATTTATTCATTTTCTCCAAGGGAGAAGCTGCATTTAATATGTGCTCTCCAGGATACCCTGTTAAAATATTAGGCAATAAAATCCTCGACTGTACAGTAGTTGCAGTTATAATTTCCCCCAGGTAGTGGAAACTCTGTAATTTATTGTTGTGTAAGTTTTCCCTTTGTACAGATCAGAGTGGTTGTAGCAGTGTAAAAAGGTCTGTTTCTCTCCAAGTCTGTGTGTTTGTTGGTGACCCAGCTCCTCTCCCCCATGAGCATCTCATTTCTACCATTGCCTCATTCTCACCTCACAGATCAACTCCCACAGAGGAACTCACATTGTTCCCTCCTGTGATGTAAATTTTGTAACTCGCTACATAGAAATGTGAGTGCCAGATACTGAGGAAGGCGCTCATGGAATTAGTAGTGCAAGAACGTCTTTGGAGGGTTCTTATCTGTCTAGAGTCTAAAATGCAAAAAAATTCAGCAAGGTATGTGTTACTAGAGATTATATCCTCAACCTGTGCATCAAAAAAAGTCTGAAAACATAAAAAACCGATCCCTGGGGAAGGCTGTGAAAGTGGCTTTCCAGAACCTCAATGTGAAGGTGAGAACATGAATACTTTAATTCAAGTGGCACCAAATACCTCCACAGCCCCCTCCTGTGCGCACACAGCTGGTGGCACACAGCCACTGGGAGGTGGCTGTGATCTGGGCCCCTGTCCCAGCTCGTTGTGATGCCCTTTAAAAGCATCCATGTTTTTGCATCCTTGGTGAGGGCAGCCAGATCCCTGACTACCTGGAGCCAGCCAGGTACCAGGCTGTAGGAGGGGGAGGTTGTTCACCATGGGGAGCTGTAAAGCAGATCTTCCTGCGGATGCTACTGCGCTGCTTTCCTCAGCACTGGCTTTCCTTCTTTCCCTCTTTCCATGGTTCTGGCCTCTGATGTTGTCTAAGCAGGCTCACCCTCTCAGCATATCAGAGTCCTTGTTAAACCAGCATAGATAATTTGTTAGGGATGTGGCAACTGGAGAAACTTGTGCTTCACATTAACTTGTTTAGGCAAAGTTAGAGTGCGGTAAGGGGAAAGGCAGACATTTCCCCTTTGACTTTTTTCTTTGGTTGGAAGGAATGATTTTGCTTGAGATGATTTTTTTTTTTTAAATTAAACCTCTGAGAAGTCATATTGCATCTTCCAAACAAACTGCTGAACTCAACTGCTTTTACAAAACGCATGCAAAATTTTCCCCTCAGGATCCTTAGAGGCCCTGGAGTGCCTGCCTTGCAAAACCTGGGGCAGTGAACAGAGTCACTCCAGAGTGATTTCTGTAGGATACCTTTAGACAGCATGCTTATGTGTATTTATAAATATAGATATACACATTTAGCACATAAATTTCTCTTTTGTTATGTTTCTGCATGCAGCAAGCAGAAGGAAAAATAACGCAAAACCAAGGTATCCAAAGAGCTGCTGCCCAGCCGGTAAACTCTGAAAAAGAAAAAACAAAACCCTCTAGGAGGCACAGACACAAGCAGCTTTTATCATCAGCTTTCTCTTGCCACTGAATACACGTGGTGATTTCTCTGTGATCGTTTCAGATGCCTCAGGAACAGTACGCGCACCGGAGCACCATGCAGACCTCAGAAGGACCCCAGGTATACAAAGTGGGGATTTATGGCTGGAGGAAGAGATGCCTCTATTTCTTTGTGCTGCTCCTAATGATTTTAATCCTGGTGAACCTTGCTATGACCATCTGGATTCTGAAGGTTATGAACTTCACAATTGTAAGTAGGGGTTACCCTGAAAGGTCTGGGAACGATGAGGGGGGGTGATGGTCTTTGAGCATGACTTCAGATACAGCTTCCATAATGGGGTGTTTAGTAGCCATGGATAATCCTTATTACAGGGAAGAGCAAATTTACCCAGTGATCCTCTCTTTCTGCTGGAGATGTCTGCAATATTGCCAAACTGAGGAATCAGTTCAGCATTGAAAATCACATTCCTCTTACTTGCTGTATATGTATATATGTATATATAGATGTATATATGTAAACAGTATACCAACCTTACCTAAATTTCAATTATAAAATGTTTTAAAATTATTGAAATTGGTTATTTTGAACTGGGGTGTGGAATCCAGAACGGGTTTGAACCTTTCTCTTAGATTTTCCTGCTTTTCTCCATGACTGGGAAGATTAGAAACTGGATTTGCTTTTTTGGGGGGAAAATTCATGTTGTTCCATAATGGTGTGCTTCTGGAAGCTTCATGAAGAGAAGTAAAATTCACAGGGTAACTGGCTAGGTGTGGTACTTAGGTGGAACACGTCCTTGTCCTTGTCCTTGTACTTGTCCTTGTCGTGCTGGGCTCGGTGCACATCAGTCCTGCCAGCAGCTCTACCTTGCTGCCTCCTGCTCCTTGGCCAGGGTTAGCCTTCCAGAAGTCCCTAGTAAAATGTTGGGCAGCTGTACTGGGAGGTAGATTGCAGTGGGGCAGATGGTGCCTTCTGGGCCCAGAGCACTCTGTGCATCACTTAAAGTCTGTTCAAGCTCCTTTTGAGATCTCAAGACGTGCCTTGACCTTGAATTGTCTTTTTACAGAGTGAACTTTACCTCTCCTGCTCACACACACTGAAAGTCAGGACATTACAGGCCAGGCACAGCCCACTTCCAGGGCTTGTGAGCCTTTATGTATGACAAGTCTTAGTTTTTCAGTAGATAATTTGGCCAAGGAGAGTGAAAATGAAATGGTTGGTCCCTTCTTCAAAGCAGTCATTGCCACCTTGCCCAGACAGGGGTGTTTTAAGATCATTTGAGTCTTCAGGAGAAAATTTTCAACTTTAATCCTGGATTTACTTCATGTGAGAGCTGTAGGGCTAAATTCCCCTAGACAACTTCCAAGGGCCTTCCCAGTCAAGCTCTGGTTTGAGCAGCATGTTTGGAGTCTCACAGCATTTCCTTCTCTGCCTTGGTCTTGTGCAGTCCTGAACAGCTGTGTCCTACATTATGCCATTAATGGGCCATGAGAAGTTGAATAAACAATCTCTGGTTTACTGTATCCAGCAGATAAAATGCTGTGTCAGGGGAACATGTAGCATTCATTTTCTGTAACCAGGAAGCTGTCAAGGTGTGCAGAAAATTGCAGTGCATGTGTGCTTAGGGAGCAAGTAATTATAAAGCAGTAATCCACAAAAAGCTCCTGTGAGTGGGCAAAGAGTGACCAAACTGGAGCAATTAATACTTAACCAAACCAGTTATTTAATCTTGTGAAATTGATTTTGATACCCATTTCATGCTGAACTGTGGTCTTTAGATTAATGTATTTGAAAAATAGGTATTTCTGAGGTGAGGGAAGAGTTGGTCATATGCTTGTCACACAGGAGTGGTGTGGGTATCAACCCAAGAACAAAATAACAGAGTTTCAAATTATCACTTTTCAGGAATACAACTTTATTTCTTTGTAGTAACGTAACTTCATTATGTCAGTCCTGTGGTTTTTTTGCTCTTTGTTGGTGGTCAGTCAGCTCTCTACAGGTTGCTTGGGAAGTCAGGTGAACTTCGCTGCTGTTTCCTCCCTCACTGCCCTCTCGTGATGCACTGCATTTTGCAGGCCACGTGCTGAAGTGCTGTCTCCCAGGGAGCTACTTCCAGCAGCTCTCTCCACCCTACTAGGATTTACACTGGCTTTTTAGGGGATGCACTGATCTTCAGTTTCTTGTCTGATTCTATTTCCTTAGTTGTCCTCTGATTACTGGGGATTATTCCAGGGTAAAGTATATTTGTATATGGTTTTAGTTAATTCATGTCTACTAATGTTAGTAGGTGATGGCCTTTGGTGGTGAAACACAGACAGTCATGCTGAGTCCTGCAGTGGGAACAGCTTTATGGCTGTAGGCAAGGCCACACTAGTCGGGGTGCGTGTCTCTGACACAGCCAATTGGAAATAAATATAAGAACTGGGCATGGAAAATGTGATCCTTGCCCCAGTATGCACCCATTCATCTCCTGATCTCCTGCTGCTCCCGCAGCTTCGCCAGCTGCTTTGGATCCTGCTCTGCAATCCGTCCTGCACCGTTCCCTAAGGCTGAGAAAACCACTTTGCTAAGTGAATTTTTAGAGGCAGACTTTTATCTCTAAGTAACAAATGTAGCAGAATTATCAAATGAGCAGATGCAAATATGGAAAAATCTTTAATTTGTTCCTGTTCTGATAAGAGGAGCTGAGAGTCCTTCTGAGGCAGGGAAATGATCTGAGTAGTCGGTAAGCAATAGCTGCTGCTTAACAGGTCTGAGTTACCCCAGTGCTTGCAGAGCAAAAAGAAGGGGAAAATTTGTATTTCTATTCTTCTAGAAAATATAGTGTTTCCAGTATCTTCCCACCTCTCCTTCCAGAATCTGAGTCTGTTCAACTCCACAGAACAGTCCTGGCACTTACCAGAATTTAATAATGCTCATTATAGCCAATAAGTGCTCACAGTATTTTAATGAGCACAGCAAACCTGCTCAGGAAAACTCGGGGGTGTTTTAAATGCTGATAGTGGGGAGTAGAGAAGGGGGGAGGAGATGAAGCAAGACAATCTCAGGGAAAAAAAACAAACCTTCTCCTGCATGTTCTAGCAGTATCCATGCACTCCACTTCCCGGTCCAGCCCTAAATTCTCTGTCTTCTATGTGCCCCACTGGCTTGTGGTTCAGGAGACAACTCCTGTGAAATCAAGCTGCAAGCTTCCAATCAGTGGCTTTTAACAAGCAAGACATCACTATTTATTCTAGGTTTATCTGAACATTCAAGGCTTAAATAAATTTATGTGTGGCTATTGCCTTTTACATGAGGCTGTCAAGGCAGTATCATGCTTGTGTGAGGACAGCTGGTCACTGCCTACTCTGTCCTCTGGCACAATCCTTCATTTCTCCTGTGTTATTTGATACTCAATTTGTTTTAAATGCCTTTATCAGTCTCAGACCCTATGGAAAACAGGCCTAGAGGGGACCTCAAATGTCATCTGCCTGTCCCACAGCTGGTTTCCACACACAATTCCATTTACCCTGTTCATTTACATCTTGGCTGTGCTACTCTGGGACTGTGGGAAGCTCTGGGAAGGCTGCTACCTCTAAACCTTGCTTAGATTTTAAGCCAAACCACGGAATGAATCTGGGTTAGAGCCACCAATTTGGGTTGAAACCCAAATGTACCACGAAGGTGGCCTAACCTAATTGAGATAGAAACCACCATCCAGTGCTCAACTTTCCAATGATGTATTGGTAGAAGGAACTCTGTTCAGGTCTTGGACAAGCCTGGTAGTACTGCATGGTTTGCATATATTGGTTTTGGGGAGAATATTTTAATGCCTGTGGGCTGTGTGTGTGACTGAGCCACTAAGTCTGGAGGCTATGGCTGTGTCCTGCTGTGCCACTGGTGGGGTGGAGGGCTCAGCCTCCAACTGTGTCAACTTCCAGCTGTGGTGGGCTCAACCTCGAGCTCGACAGAGCTCAGCTGAGGTGGGCACAACCCCTGCAAGGGTTCTTATGTGCCAACATAATTCTAAGGCTCGAACCAGAGCTCTTAAAACCCTTCCTCTTAATCGTAATGTAGCTCCTTAGCAGCAGGATTGCCCATAACTGTGCATATTAGCACATGCATATTTTATGCTGCCCACCGATGATGTGCTGGGGATCTCTGTTTCAGCTATTACTAGTGAGCTTAAAACATTTTTTGAAAGCTTCCTCTTGTATTAGCTTCTGAATACCACAAGAAAAGATGTGCTTACATAAACACAGCAAACCAATATCCTTATTTTAAGCAGTACAAGGCTAGAAGGCTCAGATAATGGGCAATGACAGTGCATTGACCTCTTTCCATGAGGGTAGTGCACAATGCTTGGTATTTTAAATGGTGTTAGGAATCTGAAGCACTATCCATTAGTACTCCTTTATAGTCTGTTAGGCAGCAGGCAGAGCTCTAAACAGGAGAGATGAAAACTGTGTCCTGTCGTGGCTGTATTTAAATGTCAAACACCCACCTACTTGTCCACCCATCAAACCACTTCAGACCCTTTGCTTTTCCTTTGCCCTTTGCTGGTATTTCTATCCTAGCTCCTGTTAGCCTGCTTTGGATTGTATTGTTTTGGGACAGAAGCTGTTTGCATATGGCATCCTGTAGTCCTGTATAGTGGCAGGTTCTACTAGACTGTAAACTGTAATAAATGGAAAAATAATATTTTCCTCCTAATCAACCTGCAAGGCTTGAAATTCCTGGAGAACTGTCTTCTAAGGATCACATAAAGTGAAGGCTTCAGATTAGTTTTTGTAAGGAAAATATTCTGCAACTTGGTATTCAGGAGTCCCTTTGTGAGCCAAACTTAACATGTTCCTCCAAACTGGGAGAGCACCATCCCTGGGGGTATTTACAAGACATGTAAATGTGGTACTTACAGACAGGGTTTAGGGTGGACTTTCCTTTGAGTGCAGAGAGGGGAATCTTTTCCCCCTGGCCCAGTCAGGCTGAGGCTGGAGAGTCCTGAACCACAGCATGTGCCAACTCTTGTGTTCTCCTTCCGTAACCACACGAGTTTTTTTTGAAGGTTTACACACTTCAACATGAGGTTGAGCCATATTTTATTATTTTAATTGAACAGGAACAAATGACTGCAATTGTTCAGATTTTTCCTTTTTTTGCCTCAGGCTGTGTTCATTGCTGAAGGGGTCTGTTTTAGCATCGTTGAATGAAATGTTGGCAATTTAGAGAGACAAAATGCTGCTGTAGGTGGCACAAATGCTAAATATCATTATTATCTTGCATTCTTTATTAAAAGTTGATATGAAAAATGAGCTTTTAAAATTTGATTATGAACGGTTATTTCCAATACAATTACTCCCTCTTGTGTGTAAACTACCTGCCACGTTTCAATTACAGGAAAACAGTGGGGTAATAACACAGCAGTAAAGATGGATTAGACTTAGGAAAGCTCATTGCCCTAACAGGCAGGATTCTTCTATTAAAGATTTAAAGGAGTAGACTTTCTTCTAATTTTTTTTTTTTTTTTAAATTAGAGATTGCCTCAGAAGAAAAAGGCTGTGCTGTTTATATTCCCTTCACATGATTTCTCTGGGGTCTCTTTAGTTGCAATGGTAGGGCCAACATGGGAAAGAAATCTTTTTGACTTTTCAGGCTTTGTAGGGCAACTGTAATCAGTCAGCTAAAACTGGTTTGAGTTAGAATTAATATTACTATATCTTTATTAAGAGTGAAGCTTTTCTCTCTCTCACTCTCCCCCTCGCACACACACACACACACACATACACAAAATTGTGCACTTTCCCATCCTAATTCATGTTGCTCTTTCTATAAAACAAGTAATTGTTCTGGGACTGCCTGCATGACCCAAGAACTTTGTGTATTTCCCTTCTTTTCTCATTCACATGGACTGCATCTTCTGATATAAAGATGTTAATCTTGTAGTGGTCTGACAACACCAGCAATACTGTGAGTAATTGTACTATCAAGTGAGGAAGTTCCTACATGTGAAATCCTTACCGACTGGAATTTAACTGGAATCTTGGCACTGACATCAGTGGATCAAGCTCTTCACTGTAATGCTTTTTAGTTGCAGGGTTTTTTACAGTAATTTCTAATTTCTTTCCTCTAGATTGAGGGGAAAAAAGTGCTATGCTTTTCTTTTACTCTTTTTTAGAGATCCGAATTTCATTCCCGGCGGATTTTGTGTTTCTGCATGAAAAGCAACTGGGATTACTTATCTTTTTTTAAAGATACATAAAGTACTGTTTTTGCCTTCACTCATTTGGAGTTTAGAATAATATAGTCATGTTATAGTCATTTAAATAGGTTATCGTGTGAAGCTATTAGAAGTTTGACCCGGGCATTGCTGCATCCCCCATGGTGTTAATCATTTGGTACTGGTGACTTGTTGAGTTATAGTGCATCAGTTTCTTCTAGTGCTACACCTTTGAAACCTCAGTCTCTGATAATATTTCATTTTTATTATCCTAATAATCACATTTCCTCAGCCAGCACAAGCACATAAACTTTCTTCTTCCTTGTTAACGAAAAGTGATGAAAGCTCCCCATATTTTTACCTCATTGTCTCTACTCTCTGCTGAACCATTGAGTTTTTCAGAGGCCTGCCATGGCATTGGATACACTGACAGATTATGCCATGGGAGCAAAAAAAAAAAGTAAGTCTTGTACTAGTACCACTAAATCAAGCTGCATATGCTGCACTGCAATCACTTAGGTAATTCTTTGGGTTTTTTCTTTGACAATGGCACAAGGCAGTCTGTGTGGTACAGTGTTATGATGGCAGATGGACCTTTCCCCTCAAACATTTTGGGCTGGGTTTCATGTGCTTCCATCTCAATGGACAGGCTTCCAGCTCTCAGTTCTAAGATGTTTCTGCCACTGTTCATAGCCATCTGAACAGAACTATGCATCCAGGAGAAAGGAATATCTCAAACATACTTAGTTTCTGAATTTTTCAGAGGCAGAACAAAGCAGTCTTATTTATTAGCATTTCTACTGTGAAAGAAACTGCTGCATAAGCTCTGTACTTACTACGTGAGAGATATTATAAATGTCCCCCTTCCAGAAAAATGTTTTTATCGGTGCTGTTTTCCTACTGGACATCAGGGAATTTAGCCCTGACATCCAGGTACCTCAGGATCCAGCATCTCTTGGTTATTACTACTTCTGATTTGAAGGAAACTTTTGAAAACTCAGCAATACCCATCTCCTCATACTTGCAGTTCAGTGCATGAGTACAGGCAAACCATCATCTGGCAGATGCTGTATGGGCCAGACTCTTGAGCCTCAGTAACTGGTCTTGTGTATATCCACAGCAGTAAAACACCTCATTGCATTCAAAATACAAGATGGCTTTGTTTGATCTGTCCAAGAACAGAGGGATACAAAAAGATGGAGAAGGAGGAAGAGTGGCAGGGATTTGGGTGGTTTGCAATGTGAGGTTAATCATTTGGTCTCTGGCATAATGTTTCGTTTCCAGGCATTTCTGTCTGTGAGCAGAGAGGGTCCTGTCTGCTGGGGCCCCACATCCTGTGATGTGGGGAGCACGATGGGAAGGGTTAACAGCCCAGGAGGGGTTAATGCTGCTCACAGGGTGATAGGGAACAGCAATGAGGGCATTGGTGGGCTGTGCAAGGGGTGAGTCATAAACTCTTGATCCCACATCCTGCCTCCTGTCACCTCCCTCCAGAGGGGATTGTTCTCAGCTTCTCTCTCATCTAAAGAAATAAGATATTTCCTATTAACATTCATCTCAGTGCCAACAAAAGATCTTCAGACTAGCAGTTCTGAAGCAGAGATAGATTTGTCTCTTAGAGAACATGTAAAAGGTATTATTATAAATGTGCGAAAGAACAAAAACAAGCTTGCTTCTAAAATGTCGATAATCAGTGATTCCTCTGAATAGCTTACAAACTGATCCCTCCCCATATTCTCACAGTACAGTAGGAGAAATGATTTAATTTGGGAATCTAAACAGAAATGACATGCCATGCTGAGCCATAGAGTAAGTTTTCCACTGCCACTTCTCTTGTTCCTTGAGCTCCTTTTTTCCTTCTAAGCTTCCCAACATCCCTCCTGAACTCTCCGCACAGCAGAGAGCAATGACCTTCTAGGCTTTCAAAACCCAGCAGCCGTTGCTGTAACAAAAATATAATTCTTCTGAAGCACCTCTTCTGCGTGGTTGCCTTCAGGCTGAGGTGCTGTTTGGAGTAGCCTCCATGCCTCCTTCCACTTGTCCTGGAACTGCAAAGCCATCAGCTTTTCAGAAAATGTTTCCTGGCATTTGGTCCCAAACCCCTGCTGTTTGCACCCTGCGTCGGAGCACGATCCATGGAAAGGGGAAGGAGGTGGCTCTCTCTTAAACTGTAAATTACTGAAGGAAACTGTGAAGTGCTGAGCAGCAGAAACCTTCATCTGCCTTGGGTGAAACCCCAGTGCTGCCTGTTTGCTGGAATGAGCTTGTGTTTGGCTAAATAAAAAGAATAAGAGAGAAGTACCCTATTCCCCCCACACTTGTGCATTTACTCTGTTTACCTTCTGCAACTGTCAGAACCTGCTGTGATGACTGAGGGTTTTGAGGTTGTGCAGGGTCTGCCTTTCTCCTCCTGCAGATGCTGTATTATCCTTTCTCCACTCATCCACTCCCATGCCTGATTTGACAGATGTATTTAAAATATGTGCTGCCATTTCCTGTGCCTGTTCTTCCAGAGCTCTGCAGTGGAGATGAACTTGAATATATCATTTGAATTCATCATAGCTTGAGTTTTAGTTCTGGTCATTTCCACTTCAGTTGCACCTTCCCCATTACCCATCCTGCCGCTGCTGCTGTGGTCAACAGCAAGATGAACGGAGGTAATTATTTGTATTGAGGCCTGAGTTTCTGTGGGATTACACTCCAGTGCACTTGCATGAAGGACAACCTGTTAACACTGAAATGATGATGGTTACAGACAGACTTAAAGAAGAGGAATAGATTTATGCAGGTAAATCAGCCTTGACCTCTTGAGTTCTCATTACTTCGCATCCGCCCGGCACTACTGCCCACCTCTTTCCTTTTTAAATGAGATCCAGTAACTAACTGAGAAATTATGGCAATCTGCTATATGAAATTTGTGATTATTTGCATTTAATTAAAGGCTTCTCTTGGGAAAATGAAGGGCAGCTTAACCTCAGAGAAGCCTCTACATCTCCAGTAATTGCTTCTAATTGAAGTCTTTAGAGTATCTACCCCACCACAGGAAAAGGAAAAAAAAAAAGAAGCCAAACCTGAAAAGTTTACTCCCACGCAGAGGGTCCCTGAAAATTATTTTATCCTTATGCAATTAAGGTGACTGAGGGTCCTCACAAATGATTCTTCAGTGTGGGTTAACCAGCTAAAATTAAAGTTTAATTACTGGTTTGTGGTGTGTTTAGGAGAAGTCCAGGGGCACATCCCATGTTCCTGAGCTGCTGTGCTGTGTGGCAGTGTCCAGATGGATGCAGGGGTGCAGGTGCCTAAGTCCTCCTGATGGTTTCATTTCCATTCACAGGTTTCTGGTTTTGTACAGTTCTTGTTGACCTCCAATAGTATTTTACTTATTATTAGCTAAACCTTTGGCTTAGTGTGTTCTGTGAAATACAGGATAGGAGCTTTGCCAGCTGGAGGTGTTTGGGGTTGAGCAGCACTACAGTCTCAGGGGTTGGGAACACCTCAGACATCTCTCTGCACCTCCACCTGTCCAGGCTTCAAAATAACAGTTTTGTTGCTGCAAAAAGTGTATCCTTGTCATGCCAGCACCATTCCCAGTAATCCCAGTGCATGGAGTGTGTTCCTACAGCAGGGGTGGCATTTTATTAACCACCCATCCATGGCACAGGTGTTTGGAACCAGCCTGTTCCTCTGACCGAGGGGCCGCGGTGCCCGGCTGGTGCAGAGGTGAGTGGTGCTGGAGGGGTCTAGGGTGACGTGGGGAGGAGTGTGGCACATCATGATGAAGACACCACCTCCAACTCCAGCGTGTGGCACCTCAGTTACACGTTTTGCCTAATTACAACTCTCAGCATTTCTGTGCAGCTTCTGGCAGTGACGTCTTTCTGCTTGCACCCTTCGGGTCTGTTAAAACCCCTCCTTGTATTACAGATCTGAACACAGGCATGACAAAAATAAAAATGTGTATGTTGTGGCAGCAGACATGGCCATTTTCTGCTGTTCATTCTTTGCACTGAAGATAGCGATGTTGAAAACCATGAGAACGTTCTGCTTTCCTGTGTTCTTGCCTTGTTTGTTACCGCCTTATATCACACAAGTTAGCAGGAATGTGCATCTGATTCTGCTCTTTATTATCCTGAAGGTTCTCTTTAATGTACACTGAAACACATAAAATCTCTAGATGGACTGAAATATTTCAGAGTGACCTTCGAAAGGGCTATGGGTGAATTGTCAGAAATGGAAACATCGTTGTTCATCAGCAGGAGATTTCTCATATTTTTTGAAGTTGCAGCTGCAGGTAAAAACATGAAAACACTTGTGACCTGCCTCTGTTAATTCTTAGCAAGCAAAGATTCTTGGAAAAGTGCACGTCTTCATTTTAGGGAAAAAAAAAAGAAAAAAATTGCCTTGATTCCTTATGCAGAGTCCTGAAGCACTTTTGTACTTCGTGTAGGTGCAAGTCATATAGACGTGTGTAGGTGCTGATTTTGATTCAGATTATTTAGTAGGGTGGTATTGTTTCTGACAACAAATATTTAATCTTTCAAAACAACACATTATGGAATTTTCTTCTAGGAAACTAGAAGATCAAATGCCTTTTATAGTCTGAATTTTCTCTGTTTACTGGAAAGGGAATTCCTGCTAATTACATATTTGTACACACACACCACTTCTGAATCAAGCATTTATTTACAGGGAGATATCAACAGAGACTGATGGAAGGTTTACAGCAAAGCCTTGAGCCTTGTGAAGGGGAGGAACTTCAGCCTGAGCAGCTGATGGCTGGTTTATGGGAAGATCAGATGGATTTTAGCAGTTCTGCTGTGGTTTTACAGAAAACTACTTTGTCTAGAAGGGAGAATGATTCAGTTCACCAGCAGGTATAGATTAAAAGACAAAATTCATCTTTATTTGAAGTTGCATTTCAAGACCTACTGACCAAAGATATTTGTTAGTATGATACAGGGTTCAGTCTTGTATGTGGCCCAAGAGGAAGGCTGTATGTTAGAAGGCTGATGTAATTCTTTTCTTCTTCCCAGTGGAGCTGCATTTGCTGCTGTTACACCTTTCTTCTATTAGGAAGCTTTTCTACAGAAGAGTTTGCCTTGTCAGCCCTTTTTATATTGACATGAGAATGAGGAGCTTTTACATATTCAGGGCTAGAATAACAATTCTGTGTATAGGGAGGCTGAGGCCAGTAAAGACCCTGTTGTTCTTTCGATGTTGGGACTCCTGCAAAGCAACAGGAGCTGGGGCATCCCCTGCTCCCTTCTCACAGGAGCACCAGCCACCGCAGTCATTTCCCATCCTCCCAGATACCAGCCAGAGCAGCTCACTGTAACTCATAACAAACTTGAACTCACCAAAATGGCATTAAGAGATTTCCCTACAGGAGCAGTCTGCACGAAGGAATGGCTTCCCACCTGAGGGCAGAAATCTGTGCTGCAGGTGGGGTTAAAGCCTGAGGTTGGGAAGGTAGTTAATTCCATTTTTGCCTGTAGAGTATGCTGAATAGACATGGCTGAAGCCTGTCATTTGATGCATGACTCAGTTCTCCTCTTACAGGGATGTAAATGTGTGGCATCACTTCGGGATTACACAGATATAGAGGAGAGAACAGGTTGACAGTGTACAGCTCCAGAAGGCAGGCTGCAAAGGACAGGGCTGTAAACTCTGAGATATAGACAATATCTGGGCAATTGGAAGGAAGAGTCTGTCCTGGTTTGGAGGGTTTTTCTGGATTTCCCCCCCCCCCCTTATAAGCAACAGAAGAAACTCTTGCTCTGGATTGGTAATAATCTGCAGGGTGACATGTTAAATGGATTTCACTCACCTATTAAGTTTGTCAGTTTAAAACAAATACAGAGATGCTGTGAGGATTTATGCAGTACAAAACACATTCAAGGACCCAAGAGAGCTCTGTGGACTGAAATAGCTGGAAACAACTACAAATCTGTGCTCTGAAGTCTTGCTGAAGCAGGCTTCCAGCTTGGGAAACATGGCACAGGAACCTGGAAATAGTGGATAATTATACGCCGATAAATGAGAGTAAACTGGTCTGTTGTACTCATTTCTTTCCTTCCTTTTCCTCAATGCATGTTTTCCTGTTCTTAAAATTATTCCATCCAATAAGAAATGTGAAGTTAAATGGGTGAACTCACTGCTCAGTCACAATTATCAGAGATGCTCCTATTGGAGGAGCTGGCTGAAATGCTCACTGAGAACAAGTGTAGAGAGATGATGAGATCCATGGTGGGGAAATGACCACCATTCATCCAAAATGTTTTCAGTAACAGCACTGGGAAGGGAATACACTGATGCAATCTGTAGTTCTTGTTTCTGTTTTAAAGGTCTCTAATGAGCCATGTGTGCAATGCATTTCACCCTGGGAAATCCCACTGAAATCTGGCACTTGCATTTCGTTTCTCGTGCTGCTATATTTAGGACAGAAAGCAGATCTCCCAGCATGGCTCCTTCTGGCTTATAGAATCCCTGCAAATTGTCTTAGTAATATACACTAATCAGTTACCAAAGCTGCCAGCTTCCTGTGAAAATCCTTTAAAATGATGGAGGGTGGAAGCAGAGCAGTTGCCCACACTTTCTGGCTGCAGTCACATGGCAGTAACCAGTCACTGTGTCTGTGTCGTGGGGATGAGGGACAGATGACTTTGATGGATGTGATGTGATCTTCCTTACTGTAGACTTGCTCCATCACTGTTTTTCTGCACCTCCTTTTTATCCTGTGGATAAGGAGTCCAATCAGAGGTGTCTCCATGGATTTTTAATGAGAAAATTAGATTTTTTAAAAAATCTGCAGTTGAAGGTAGTGTACATATTCCCTTCCTCATCACCCATCCATATTTGCTAGTAAAAACAACAAGCAATCTGATGTATTTATTTTTAGTAAGTTCCCATCTTTCTTGACCTCAGTCCCATTAAAAACCATGCCAAGTCAGGCATCCAGCATCATCTTGTTATAATCAAAGTAATGAACCTTTCTACTCAATACAATCTTTTTTTCTGTGCTGACACCTGCCAGCCCAGGTGTACCCAAATTTCTTCAGCTGAAGTGTCAGGATGGTCCATGCCATAAAGAAATGTAATGGCATGACTACTTTCAAATTATGGGGAGGAGAGAGAGGTAACACATGTCACTATTAGCAGTGTAAGATGAGAATATGGTATTTTTATATTCTGATATTTTGAGATGTATTTCAGGTATTTCATACCCTTTCTAGTCTTGTCTGTATAGAAAAAGAAATCTTTAAAACTTAACAGTAATGAAATCACTATGGTTTGGTAGAAATGACATTCAAAATCTACTAAATTAAGCAGAGAACATGTTCATCCCAGCAGTTTTCTGTTATCTTTCACAGTTCTGTGATAGGGATGTAAATTTCTGTAATCACTCAGAAAGATGGCTGGATATTTTTTCTATTAAATTCTGAAGGACTTAAGCCTTTTCTGGCTTACCTTTGCTATTTTTCATGTTTATATACAACAGAATAACGCATCAGCATTTTTATATGTTTCCCATATAAAAATGAGCCATTCTTATAGAGGTTGTCAGACTTTCTATTCCACAGAATAACTGGAGCATCACTGTAAGTTGACACCAGCCTAAAAATCACGTATAGTTGCTGAAATGTCTTATTTTATGGCCCTGTTGCTATTTAATAGCTAAGCTGTGCCCTTTTCTTAATTTACTGTTGCTATCCAGAAGTACCTTGGTGTCGGGGGATGCTGCTGCAGAGGTCCTGGGGTAGCTCTGCTGCTTTTGTGGTTATCCTGATCAGCAAAGCTGTATGTTGGCTCAGGAACTGGCCAAACTGTGATAATTAACTGGGGAGGTAAGCAGTAGTAAGGAGACCAATCAATTTACACTGCTTTAACCTTATTTCAGCAGGTTTCTCCTACCAGGAATTGGAATATAAAATTATTACTTTTTTCCCCTCTCTCCTCTGTATTTAGCCTCGGGAGATTTCGGATAGGTTTTGGCTATTACAAACACAGTAAATGCCTAGCTGGAAGTTATCTGGTATTCATAACCTTAAGGTATTTAGAAAATCAGAAAAGCTGAATGGATTTTTTTCTTTTTTTTCTTCTTTTTGTTTTTTTTTTCTTTTTTAAGAGAATAGCTCCAAGAGCAGAAGGCACTGCCTGCCTTTCAGGTAAATTCCACTCAGGATGATAAATTATGTCTGAACTGAACCAAAATGTTCCTAATGGCCCTAGTCAAAAGGCCTATTACAGGATGTCTAACTCACTTAAATTCCTTTTGGTTTTAAATTGTTAATGATTAAGTGTTTTAGGGCCAAAGTGATATGCACTTAAAGGGCACTTTGCTTTAAGGTTAGCCAAACTGAGCACCTGAACTGAGGTATACAGAATTTGCTTGAGTGACCTTCAGGTGGAGGAATAGAATATTGTCTCCACAGGTGGGTAATTCTGTGGGAATATTTGCAGGACACCAGCAAGGTGCGTGGAAAAGGAAGCAGAGGAACATTTTGGAGTGGAGAGAAACAGCAGCTTTGGCTTGCCCTGGTGGCTTTTAAATTTCACCTCTGATATTGCAGAGAGAAAGTTTATTTGTCTTTTGTTATGACTTTTGGGGAAGTAAACCATATGGTGATATCAAGGGTGTTTTCCCAAAGGAACAGCTGGCAGGCTATAAGTCACCAATCCTGTAATGACTTGTGCAGTTACTTGGTTTTAAGCATGGTTTTGCAGCAATGGGGGTGCTCAGTCTGTCTAGTAATCACAAAGGTTTGGACTCCAGTGTTGTGCTGCTGACCAGTAAGTGATGCCACATGCTTATCTGTAAGGGTGTGGAATTATGTCATAAATATCCCTTCAGCTTTGTCAGCTGTAGTAATTTCTCAATTTCTTAGATTTTTAGTGTCTCCTGACAGTAAATCACAGAAGATTCCAAGTCACTTCACATAGTATTGGCCTTTATGGGACCTGGGTACTCACAGCAGCCATGCTCAGGTGGCTGTTAGTGCCTGCAGGTCCAGTTTGGCTTTCATTAGGCTCATGGATGAGTTATTGGAATTGAGGTTTGCCTTCTAATCCTTTTCCTTAAGTGTTATCGGCACACAGATTCAGCAATTACACACACTGCCTTCTGCTCAGGCAAAATCAGATGTGACCTGAAGATGCAGTACCTGTGATCACACACACCTTCTTTCAGCCAAGGCATTGGTTCAGGGCCAACAAGCAGCACAAACAGGAGGAGATACCAAGCAGAAATAACAGGACTGGCCCCATAATAAAACATATGTCCATGCACATGCAAGTGGGCTTGCAGAAAAAGCTGTGTTTTCCAAAATATCTACACTGCTCCTTGGCTGTACAGTCAGCTTCCAGGCATCCACTGCCATCTTTCATCATTTTTATTGCAGAATATAGGACATATTTTTCATAAATTTCAAAATACCCTTTTTTCCTTTGTTTTTTACTCTCTTGATGATGCACCTCCTCACTGGGGATTTTAAACAAATATTGTTCCCAGCTTGTTTGGGATGCTGTTAAAGGGAATTCCTGGCCCAGTGCATTGCAGACGTCTGGCCCCTTCAGAATGTTTCTATTCCCCACTGTGTCGCTTCCCCTTTGATGAGCCAGCAGGTCTTTAATTGCTGTTCCTCTTAGCAGGGAGTTCTCTTATTCAGTAGGTTAAATATTTGATTGCCCCAGGTCTCCAGATAGAGCAGGGCACACAGGGGGGATTTACAACTCCCAGCACAAAGCCTGCTGCCCTTCCAGATTGAAGCTTGGGAGCTCAGCCTGAGGCCATGCCTGGGAAGCATTGCCTGGAACCTGGAGGGGCCACAGGGATCCAAGCAGGCCAGGTGGCTCAGGCTGCTGGGAGGCAGTTTGGAATGGCAAGACTTGCTGCAGGAGGTTCTGCACGTCATCTGGGAGGCCCCTGCATGGCCAGGAGGCAAGTGTGGCCATAAGCTCTGCTCTCAGCTGCTCCCAGAACTCTTTTTTTCCTCTTCTTTTAAAGAAGCAATGTAGACATACCCACTGGGATACTCCTGTGCTTGCTGGATTGTGGAGTGTGCCTTCAGGGACTCAGTAAGATGGGCTATTATAGCCATAAAATTATCTTCTGGTATCTTTCCTGAATATTATGCATGTATTTCATACTCAGTGAGCTGAAATAAGGGCACTTTTAATAGTGTTTTCCAGGTATTTTAGATGAATGCACCATATAGGGGCCACCTCTGTGTCTTGCATAAGGAAGCCTGGCTTCCAGGTGAGTCTGTTACTGGCATAGGCCCTGGGCAGAGTTGGGTCTTCAGCCTTGAAGGTGGCTCCTTGAGAGGAAAAATCCAGTTCAGCATTCACAAGCATGCAATAAATGCTCGTGGAAAGCTGGGACTTGCTGGTTGTCGATGCCTCCACGCTTTGGGGAGGTATCGCTCCACACGGTGCTGCGTAGGAGTGTGCAGAGTCTCACATTGTGGCAAAGCATGAACAGTCTTGAGGATTGTCAGCAGTGTAGGCTTGAGGCAGTAGCTGCAATGCAGTCTGTGGAGAAGAATATCCCAAATGTACCCCTCTACATCTGCCTTTGGGCTTCCTGTTCCTCTGAAGTCTCAACTGCCTCTGTGTTTCTAGTGGAGCATGAGGTTGTGTTAGGAGTAGTGTATAGAGGAACAGTAAGAAATGTGCACTTCACACACACATTTCAGTCAGTTTGCTGGTGGGTGGCACTGGAGAGAAGAAAGACCTTGATCAGAATAATGGGGAAAGGAAAAGCCCTACAGCTTCACTTTGTTAATCCTATTGGCCTGGTCCCGATGTAAGAGAAGCTGCTGCAGTGCACATGCTCAAGCAATGGCATGAAAAAATCACACCAGTTTCCCTCCTGCTGAGTCAAAGAGAAGCAATCTCACTCCCACTGAAATGAAATAAATGTAGCTGCTATTAGAGCAGAGCAGTGAACACCAGAACTATCATTTTGTAGAGCAGACCTCTTAAACGGACCTTCAGATTAAGAAAAATAGGTGCGGAATAAAATTCTGTCCTGAAGCAAAGTTGGCAGCACTGCAGCAGTGACGGAGGAACCCTATGAATAGATAAGTGGCATTTTCCCACATTATTCAAAGTGCCCACTTGCTGAGCAAGTGGAGCAGAAAGTTCTCAGCAGATGAGGAATGAGGAGAGAACAGTCCATCCGTGTGGAGCCTTGACTTCTACCAGGCTGTTAATATCATGGATGTTTATGACCTTCCAGTCAAGCAAGGGAGAATAACTCATCAGCAGTCAGGTCCAATCCAGCTAATGTTTCCAAGATTAAATGCTTGCTTGCAGACTAGATCTGATGGCCAATTTTGTGGTGAACCCTTTCTGTCCTTACAATTCTCAGTGCTCAAGCTGCTGCAGGTTTCGAGCTCCCTGTTATAGTGGTGTATGCATAGAGAAAACTGGCAAGAAATGTGGTAGAGCTTGAAAGTCCCTTGCTCTGAGCAATGCAGACAATTCCCACTGTGATGCCTGGTGAAAGCCAGATGCCCTCGAGGTGAGACAGTTGCCCTTGTGTCCCTTCAGCCACATCCAGCTCTCCAGCATCCCAAGCCCAGTGGTCCTACCAGACCTATGTTTTGTGGGCAGCTGATTAGTGAAGACAACCCTACATGGCCTTGAGGGATGATTTCGGCTGTCGGTGACCCATGGCAATGCAAGGCTTTATTTTTGAATCTCACAGATTTGGCCAGTATCTTCATTAATGGAAACCAGTTGATGGCCCAGCCCCATTTAAGGTAATTGAGAACACAAGGAGAGCTTAGTGACTGCCAACTTTAAGCATAAGCCAAAGCTACAGGCTTTTACAGCAGTAATACACACTGTGTTCTAGATTGGAAAATCAGGGAGTTTGCCAGTGTACACAAACATCTCAGCTCTCAGGAGTGGATTTGTAATGGGGGTGGGCTGCGTCACCTACTCAGTGCCCGTGTCGGGGAAGATTTCCATAGAGCCAGTTTACCTGTCTCCTGTTGATAAAAATAATTGGAATTATTGGACCTTCAAAGCCATGGAGAAAGTAATGGATGACCAGCTGCACTTCAAATGAAAAAGTAATCTGTGGAATAATTGCTGCCACTCAGTCCGAGCCCAACTGTGAAATATTAATGGGTTGCTTGATCAGTCTATACAGAGCTCTCAATCATCCTCCTGGAGAGCAGCACAAACCCAGCAAATAGCTCAGGATTTGTGGTCAGACAAATTATTGACAGGGGCAGAATAAGATGTTCTAATGTGGTATTTACTATAAGCAAGTAACAGTTATTGGGTGCTAATGGAAAACTTTCTCTTAATATTTATAAGTTCAGAGATGATCTATATTACTCTCCCAGCAGCCATCATTTCCCTCATGGGGGACAAGCAGTGGCAGCCTTATGCCTGCAGAGCTGTGGACAGCGCTGCTGTAGCACCCAGCAGCGAGTGACAGTCTTGGAAAAAAAAAACCCCATAGAACAGAGGACTTGCTATATTTAACAGTAACCCTTAGAGCTCAGAACACTGACGAGGAGTGAGCTGCCACCCTGCTCCAGCAAAGGGCTGCACTTCAGACCAGTGAACACTCCCATTTGCTTCAGAGAGACTTTGCATAATCTTAAGCACTTTGTGAGACTGAAGTCTACTGAGTAGGAGTTCATAAATAAAAAGAGAAAGATCTGCACTAGATTTCTCTTTCAGAGCCCTTGAACTTAAGGGAAGTTCAGCTTCAAAACAGGGAGCCAACCAGGGAGTGAACACAGGCTGCTTTGATTAAGAATGCTGCAAAGTTTTGATCGTCCCATGAGATATGGGCCTCATGCTGCATTTTTTAATGGGAATGATCATTTCTTTGGTGTCTCTTCTCTGTCTATCTCTTCCTAGTCCCAACAGATCTGTGCATCTCAGTTTCCATCCTCCCACATTGCCTAGATGTGGGAACAGGACAGTGCCAAACCTCAGAGAAAAACCTGGTTTGTCTCTGAAGGGGGTTTCAGCTTTGTGGTTGGGGTCTGCCTTCATTATGTGTTGCAGAAGAGGAGACAAATGAATCTGAGCATGAAACAGGATCTGCAGGTAATCTAGCAGGTGTGAGGGAAAGCTCTTCCCAATTTTGTGTGAAGGTCAAGTAAGCAAATGGTGGAAGTGGATCAAAACCATGACTTGTCCTCCTTTGATTCTGTCTGCTTTACAGAGTCAGGGAGAAAACATCCTGACATATTGTGAAGGACTGTGACTTGAGTGGGCTTTGTGGGCACAGACAGTTCTTTCTTTGGACCGTGGCAGTGTAGGATGTACAGCCATAATAAATGAGCACTCAACAGTGAGACACAAGAAGGTATCAAACCTGTCTGTGTTCCCAAGATGGATGTAGGGGAATTGTTTCTGTTACTGATCTGTTTTCATGTCTAATAGCAAGGAGGAGGGGAGTTCCTTAGTGTCTTCTGAATAGCCAAGAGAGAGAATTAAGATCCTTCAGAAAATAATTCAGGGCATCTAAGTTATGCTTCTGCACTGAATGGCAGAGGGTAGAATGTCTCTAGCCACCTAATTCAAGCACATAAGTTAGGTCCTAAATTTAGTTAGTGTGAATATTCCCAATGCATCAACTTCAGAAACTTCTGTTTAAAACTAGGAAATGAGAGATTTGGACCTCTGTAATCCTTGTTCTCTACGGCTTTTATGTGGATGATTTTTGACTCCCTGAGAAGCAAGTGGCCCAGCTATCACACTGGATAGTGCTGGGCTTCCTGTTCTCCCTGCAGCTCCACAGCTGTCCTTTTGTGTAACCTCATGTCATTCTCTGGCCCTTTTTTCTCCTTCCTAATCCCTTGCAGATTGCCACTGTGAGATCCTTTTGGAAGGGACAGCTTTTGTGTAATAATCCACATTATTTTATGAGTTGTAATATTTATATATCATAGCAAACCTAGGCTCAGACTTCAATACTAAACAGTGGACTTCATTCTTGGTAGTCTATTGACTGTCTGTGGAACAAGTAATGCAATACAGAAAACTTTACTCTTCTGGGCAACATGGCCTGGAGTAACAGAGCCTTCCAGTGTCTGCAGGCAATGTCAGAGAACCTGTTGAGCCTCATGTTTAAGATGATTGCTTTAGGTATTATTGCATTATAAATAGCAGCTAATAATAGTAGCATAACAGCAAGGTTCTCAGCTGATGTAAATTGGAAACTGTAATTCCGTAGAAGTTAATGGACCTCAACTGATTTACACTAGTTGGCTGTCTGGCCCCTAGCAAATGATTCTAAATCTGATAAAATTAAATGAGATTCAAAGCTCTCTCACATAAGAGAATATTAAACCCTATCTCTGCTGTCAGACTTCTGCATGGCTGTCAGGCTTTGTAGCTGGAGCTTTAAGATCCTGTTTTAAGTTCTTGATTTTATTATTTGATATTTTTTCACTTCTCTCTTTTTTTATTTTGATTAGTTGGTTAAATCTTTACTTCCCAGAAAGGAGAATTAGAAAAATCACCCATTTTGATACATCATTAGGTGCCATTTGTTGGTATTCACGAGTTGCTGGCAGAGATCTCAAAGCCATTGAGATTTGTGCCCTGTAATTTCAGTTCAAAATGCAAATAGACACTGAAAACATCTGTTTAACATCCGTGCTGGAGAGGTCTGCAACCTCAATGTTTTTCCCTTGTCCTCAGTAAAGTACTGTAAATTTTATTTAATATGACTGCCTGCAGCCTATAAATTAAAAAAAAAAAAAAAAAGCAGGTCTTCAAATGTGGTGAAGGTAAAACTGAGGATTGAATTAGTTCATGATGAGCTGTGGGCTGATGTGGAGCATGGATCCACAAGGAGACTGGTCCTAGGGAGGAGGGTGCACAGTGGTCAGGGGTGATGAGCAGATTTGGGAGAAGTTCATCCTTTGAAGATTTCTTGCTTGTCTCTTATCCACTGGCATAAATGTACACATCAAGCTCCCTTCTCTCGGTTCTGTCGTGAAGATCCAAACTGGCTCTAACACTTTGAATAGCAGGCTTTGGAAATCCTGGCTGGTTTGACAGAACTGGGTCGAGGGCTGGCTGGGTGCCCTGCGTGGGGGTGGACTCGGGAACTGCGGGGTGTGGGGGTGAGGTGACGACTTCGCAGTCGCTCGGCTTTGTGCAGAGCAGCACATCTGACCACGGTGCATGCTTGAGGAATATGTTTGGATTTGCTGGGCTTGGAACAGAAACCTAATCTAGCAATTGCTCCGTGAGTCCCTGTGCAACAGTACCTGTGCGTCTGAATCAGAACACGGTCACTTGAAATGTAAAGCTTCAGTGCAGAACTTCCCCGAGGATTAAAATGGCTAGAAACAGCCACAGGCAGCATCTCTAAACAAATCCCAGGACTAAGACTACTTAGATGGGTGGGAAGCACCTCTCACTTGCATACATGCTGCTGTGAATAGTTTTGGGCATCTTCCACAGATGTTGATGTGATGAGATAAAACACTAGAAATTTGTTTGAAAACAAGCATAAAGCTCAAACCATAGATTTGTTTTCTTTAGTACATTGCTGCATGCTGAAGTCTCCACTAAAGCAGAAGGTAAATGAAATCATCAACATAATCTCTGCTGAATTTGATTAAAAAGGTAATATATGTTTAAAAATTCATAGCACAGACCCACAGTTGCTCATGCAGACATGCAGAGTGCAATCAGACAGCCTATGTTTGTTGTAGGAAACCAGCACTAAAAGTTACATCCATCCTTGTTTGAATTAGGAGATCTTGGTGGGGATTTTTTATCCATAAACTTGCTTCCTGAATTCATCTTCCCAGTCAGTCCATTGTACAAGCAGCTTCCTATTGTGTCATTTCTATTGGATTCATTCATAAAGCTGAAATCTCAGGGTAGACTTGAAAGAATAATACATAGCCTGATTCACATATATTTTTCCTAATTCTGGTAGCGAGCTCAGAAAATCTATATTCTTTGAAAATACAGAGTGTTGGATTTCCTGAGGCATAAAAACATCCCTGGTGTGTATCTTGCTGTAAATCAGAAGTGGCATCTCTGTGCTGGTGTGGTTTCTTTGGTGGTGGAGTGGGCTCCACTCTTGGGTCCAAACAGCAGGATGAACCTTGTTCCTCTTAAGACCCTCCTAATGTTGCAGTTTGTTGGTGAGCAAAGTTCATAATTGCCGCAAGTAAACTTAGAGTAAGCAGCAATAAAATATGTGTGTATAAAAGAAAATTTCATCTGCAAACCTAATGGAAAATGAACCCTGCGTGAGTCCCTAGAAATTATATGTTACTGGGTTTTGTAAGACTAAGCAAAAATGCAGAGGCATCGCGTGCTCAGATCGTTGAATTAGTGTGTGAATAAGGGTAACGGGATTTGGACAACACTGGGAGGGAGACAGGGAAATTAATTTTCTTGGTGCGCTGCCTGTAACTTTCAAACAATTCTGGGAGACTCCTGATAAGGGCCGATGAGACTTGTTCTGGGAACAAAATGATGTTAACCAATCTGTGAGTAAACTCCGGCTCGGCACTCCACTTGTCATTATTCAGTCTGTCCTGACGAATAACACAGATAAAAGGCTGCTCTAGTCCCATGATGCAGAGGACTGACATACACAGTGAATCACAATCAAGCCAGAGACTCATTTTTTACCTTTTTTTTATTATTTTTTTCAGGTAAGAGAAGCAGTTACCAGCTTTTATACAGCATCATAAATTATTTGTTCTCTTTTGGCAAAAATGCTTATTTGCATCTCATAGCAAAAATCATCTGGGCTTTGGAAAAATTATTTAAGACTTGTTTTAGCGTGTGTTGTTATGTTTTGCTTATCCAAGCTCTGGGCCAAGTGTAATTTACTTGATATTAATTAGTCCAGAGCTGTGAAATCAGCATACTGAGCCAAACTGCTTTTGTGCTGCATTACCCAGTTTTAAAAAATGAATCTAGAAATGCCCAAATATCTCTCTTGTCTTGTATTTCAGGTTAATCCAAGTCCAAAGTTTTGCTTTGTATATCATTTCCTTATTGCTAAATATACTAAGTATATTTAACCATTGCCTTTACTTATTGCAAACATTTAAAAAAATTTTTTTTAGTCCTATGTATAATAAAGGTATTACAAAGAATGCTTTTAGGACTTTTAACGTAACTCCAAAGACAGAGAAACATGTTTCCTCTTATTCCAACTGCAGTACAGGGGCTCTTCTACCATCTTCCTGAAGGGAAGTAGTAAGAAAAGTCAAAGCATAGCCTCTAAAAATCTGAGAACAGGCAACATTTGTCATCCTGATGTGCTGGTGCTGTCCCCTGGGCTGGCTTTGGTCATCATCTCTTGCTTTCCTCAGCCATCGCCCTGAACCCCGTTGTGCAGCCCTCAGCTCTTCTGAGCTGATCCTAGAGAAATAAGATACTCCATTAAGGAACACATTAAGGAAGCCATTGCCTTCTTTTTCCTGTGATAGAGAAATTGTATATTAATTCGTCTAGACCAAAGACATAAATATTTGATTTGCATGGAGTCACCATATTAACAAAAATGATGCGGAGTTCACTTCTGTTTCATTAGTTGCAATAAGCTAAGGCAATTTTAATTCATAAACACAGTTTTTGATTCTATTGGCATGGCTTTAAAATACATTTAAAATCCTGTTACTTGAGATCTGTAAACAAAATCCAGTTCTTTTATCTAATTTATGTTGTCAAGAGCAAAGTAATTTACATAAGAGGGTTGATAGACTATCAGGAACAGCAATACTTTGAGAGAGAAAAGCCTATTAGATCTTAATCCATCTGATAAGCATATTACTTCCACCAAAGCTGAACTGCTTTCGTATTCTGTATAAATAATTCCATTTAGTGTAATTGATTATTTTACAGCAGGAACCAAGATAGATATTGTTGGAGGAGAATCAGCCTATTAGTCATGTTTTGGAGGTTGTTCTGGAGAAGACGGATTTCGATAAGCTCGAGCCAGTCTGAGCAATTTGTGGAGCAGATCACCAGCCAGGTTGTCATTGTGCAGCTTCTGTTCGCTCTCAAATATCGGCTGAGCTGTTGGAGTTTGGTACAAGATAATAGCAATAGCTGCACACAGAAACCAACTTCAAAGTGATGTAGCGAGCCGTCATCATGCCTTGGTCTGGAGCCTTGTTATACCTTTGGAAAGTGTTAGGCAATCCATGCAGAAAAGCTGCAAAAGGCAACGTTAGTTCTGTTTCTGCAGAAGTGTGATTTATGGATGCTGCAGATTCCAGAACATGTCAGGAATACGTGGTCCCTGGTCTGGGATGCTTGGTGGGTACTCCAGCAGCTGGCTGCTCACCTGTGGTGGTGTGGGATCTATGCTGCAGCAGAGTTTGGAGAAAAGTTGTCCAGAGCAGAAGTGAGTTGAAATGGCCTCGCTGCAGTGCAGCAGAACTTATTTTATGTAATTTCTTTTAGTATAATAAAAAGATGAGTGTGGAAGGACTTTATCTGTTTTGCTTTGCTCCTTCCTTCTTTTTCCTGCTGTTTTTGTTTGTTTGGGTTTTTTTTTCCTTGCCTTTGTATTACTTTTTCTCCTGGCTGCATGATTACACATTTGCCTTTTGTTTATTGCATTCCCACAGCAAATGGAATCACACACTTCTTGGTGAAGTGTGTTTCTGTCAAAGAGCATGAAGCCCTGTTTGTGTGTGAGGACTTCTAAAGGCTCTGTTTAAAAAAGCAGGCTGTGGTTAAGCATAAGTATAATCCATGTGTGGTGACATTTCAAGGTTATGAAAATCCAGAATTGGTTTTCACACTCAGTATTTAAATTTCAGCAGTGAGAACAACTGTTGTCTTCATCGTGGTGGGCTGTGACAGCAGGTTAACGCACCTTTAGCAGAAAATAATTAGAAAAGGTGGTTTTCCTTGAGGGAATGCTAAACACGCTTTTAATTGTAGTATAAATATGTCTTTGCCTTTCTAACTCAAGCTATATATGCATGGGAGGTTACAGTGTGCCAAGGGGCCCTCCAACATGGTATACCTGCCCCTCAAAGCAGCCGTGAAACATAGATGTAGCCCTGCTGAAGCTGTAAAAATCTCTTTTCTAACTCTTTAAACAGATGAAGAATTAGAATTTGGTGCTTAGTATTTCTTTAGAAAAGTGGGTTTGGGGTTTTTTATTTGCATAAACTCTGAAAGGCTTCCAGAGCAGAATGAAAGTAAATGTAATAGTTCATTATGAACTAGAGAAAGGAAAAGAATATGATATGGTTGAAGGGTTTGAAATAGGATTTTCTTTCTTTTTCTTGGCAATACTGGGTGTTGTGCTGCCCACAGCCTCAGCAGTGCTTGAGACTAAAGCTTATATTTCAGGTAGATTTGGTTAGTTATTGGGAAGATATTGAATGAGTTTACCCTGCAACTGTGGCAGCAGCTCAGACCCTTCTAATGAGCAAAGAGTGGCTCTGGAGAAATACTCCTAAGTGAATATACTCTTCTGAATGCTAAGCACGAGTTGGCTCTTGAGCAGCCCATGGGCCCTTTGCAGGCCCCTTTGTCAAACCATTGCCTATGTCAAATTAAAAACAAAAAAAAAGGGAAATGATTCTTATCTTTCTGAGAGTGAATCTGTCCCATCTCCCCCTGCACACAGCATGCAGCAGAACATGTTTGGGAATCATGGTATGCACTGAAGTGTGACAAGCTGGACTTTGGTTATGGCTGTGGGTTATTCTCCACCAGAGCACAGCCAAATTGTGGGTCTGAGCACAAGAGATCCTGGTTTATGCTCAAACCTGGACTGCAGAGTGAATCTCACTGCCGAAATCGTTCTTCTTGCTCCGCTGCTGTCTCTGAAATGCTTTTCTTTCTTGATTTGTGTATTTTTTAAATGGAGCGAGTTAAGCATCAGGTATGAAAAAGATGTATGAGTTCAGATTTTCAGCTAGTGACATGAAAATGAGGTTTGATGAATTTTTATCAGAAAAGTACTTGAAGGAAGGCACAGTCTAAGCTTTTCTGGGGAGTTGGTTTTTTTGTGTGTTTTTTTTTTTTTAATATTGCAACCAAAACATGAAAATTTACCTTACAGAGGTTGCTAAGGAAGAAAGTAAAATCGATGTATGTGTGGGGTGTTTTGTATGTGTTGTATTCCTGTCTAAGGTCAACATTGAGTTTACTTGTTCCTTAGATTTTGAACTGTGACTTTCAAGGAGGGGGTAAGTTTGCCTCATCTACAGCCAAACATGCAAATACAGCAGCTCCAGTTACAGACACAGCTTTGAACGGATATGCACATTTTTGTTGGGAAATCCTTAAATCAAACTGCATGAAAAAATAAAAGGAAACCCCATATGGTGTCAGTTCATGTAGTATCTGGCTGGTGACATCCCATAGAGTTACAGTGGCTTTTCCTTGACAGTTTCTGTGCTCCATCCTGCAAGGAAGGCGAAAGATGATAAAGTGACTCTGATAAGTAGTCATGGATTTATAAGAGCACATCGATGAATTTGATTGGGATGTATAGGGAATCAAAAATCAATTAATGGCTGATTATTGTTTCTTCCACACGTTGATTTGAGATTTTGGCAGGATTTAGGAAATGTTCTGCCAGGTTAAATGAGCTTAGCAATGTTGAAAAACAGGCAAAAATAGTCATCATCCTTTGGTGCAATCTTAAATACCTGAAGTGATACTTGAGAACAAATCACAATTTTGCACTCTTGTGCCCATTTTTTTCTTTTTTTTTTTCAATCTTAGACATCTTTTCTTTCTAATTGTTTGTTAAAATGTATGATACAAGTTTGGACGTGCATCTTTCTCGTTTTATACATGTGGTCACTATGTTTAAGTGCTCATCTCTCTGTGTGAATCACAAAAGGATTCATTATCAGGTTCCAAAAACATGTGTCTCTATTATATGACCCATCACCATGTTGAGGGATTATTAGTTAGTCCCACAAATTGTCTGATCCCTCTGACTATTGTGGGAAGCACAAAAGGGAGAAGCCTGAATTGCAAACAGCAGGAGGAGGAGGCGAGGCGAGGGCCAGGCACACTTTGGTGCTGAATGCCTTCTGCAAACTCTGAGCCTTCCTGCAATTCAGGGTGAATTGAAAATATTCTGTAGAGCTGAAGATGAGATCTTTTATACCCAGAGATATGAATACACTAAATTCTAAAGGGATTAATGGTTCCAATGTGCTTATAAAAAAAGAAAGTAAAAATATTTACTTTTGCAAGTATGGGAACTGAGGAGTACTGGTAGTGGGGAAGGAGAGGTCACCAGTGAGAGCTGAGAACATCTAAATATTATCCAGCAGCTTTATAAACGAGGGAACTTAAACATGCCTTTGGAGATGGGTAATTGTTGAATACCCTCAACTGCTTTTTGAAAACTATGAAAGATTTTTCTTTCAGAAAGAAAGGAGGACAGACTTCTTTGTTAAGTAGCCTAAAAGGAAGAACTGCTGTCTAGTGTGCAACACTGTGCTTTTGTGTAGCCTAGGAGATCTTCTTTTGTATGATATGAGTCAAAATCTAGCCCAGCAAAACCCTATTCTAAATAAGTGTGTTTATGGCTGAACTTGATTAAGGACTCAACATTTTGAACTGTAAAATATGGCTTACACATTTGGTGGATTTGGCAATAAAACTTTGGGCAATTTGAGGCTCTCAGCAAGGCAACAGTGTCCATGTGTCCCCTTCCCCAGCCTGCCTGCCCCAGGCTCTGCTTGCAGGTCACAGCATCTCTCCCCAGAGTTGCAGATGTTGCGTTCAGAGGGCCCAGGCAGATTTGGGACTACCTAGTCATAAATTGTACTTGTTTCTGAAACTTCAACCAGGAGCAAAAGTAGATCCTCAGTTTAAATATCTTTAAAAGTTCAGTGTAGCCATCTTTTTGGTGAGTTTTGTGATGTTATCACTGCTGCCGTAGGTGCAAGTGCTGAAGCAAAACATAACTATTACTGTTGGTCATCCAGATCAACTGTAAACACAGGAGCATTTTTGCAGTGCACAGCATAAAAGCAAGTGAATTCCAAAGTGAAATGGTTTTGGTTTGTTGTGAAAAGAGAGGAGAAATGGGCATATTTACAAAGGGCACGTAACATCCCTCTTGTCAGAGATCGGGCGTGGGTGAATGAGCCTCTTCCCAGCCACTGTGAATTATGGTGAACTAGTGATAGGGTAAAGGCAATTCTTTCTTTTGGTGCCCACTGCTGGTAAAGCCCAGCTGAGACAGAGTCTCAGCAAAGCCTTCAGACATATCTTCAAGAGTTACCAAGCCCAAACAATAGGCTGTGCGGCTGGTTAGCGCTTGTCCACCACAAATACAAGAAAATTCGTGTTATGTTAACCCTGTTTAAATGCAGAATGCTTGTTATAGTTACTCAACTATTACTACACATTACAAATGTGAACAGGCATGATAAAATGGCTCAGTAGACCCTCACCAGTGCATTTGGCTGTCATGACCTACCTGTGTGCCCAGGTCTTTATTGCGCAGACATAGACATGGATTTATCTGGTTGCAAACACCCAGCACTTAGGCTTCCTGTCTGATTTCCTCTCAAAAATTTTAGACTGCAACCTTTGAAAAGGGACAGTCAGAACTATCAATTATTTAATAAAGATAAAAGCCTTTTGGGGACAGGGATAATAATGAAAGTAATTACTAATGGAGTTTTGGCAGATTAAATGGACTCTCCAGATGACGTGAGATTTAGCTCTTCCCCATGTCAGTATTGGTAGTGAAATATTTGGATGTGTTTTTCAGTAATATCTGTCAGCCTCTCCTTTTTACTCTTCACATAGCCATTTACCTCAAGCAGTCCATGAATAAGAAAGAAAGAAGAAAAGATAGTATCTAATTTAAAAGGTTGGACTATGTTCTTGCAGTGTCCTCAGGGTTTTGACAGTACGTTTAAGGCCCAGCTCCTCTTACTTAATAAATTCTGGATGTAAAACTTCACTTATACACATCATATTAAAAAAAGTTTGGAACATTAACTTTAAGAGGAGTCCCTTCTACAAGCTCGTTTTTCACTAACTTTCTTTGCTATAGAAATGTACATTACATAAGTGCGTAATGAAAGTTTTTGCCCTGTGGCAAAGAGATATTACTTTTACTACTCTTAACTTCAGAAGTGTGGCTATAATGCGAGGAAAAATGAATATCAATGTCACAGAACAGCCAAAATAATATTGAAGTGCTTTTTTAGCCCTACATTTCTGATACATGCCTTGATACAAGGAAGGCAGCACATCAGCTGTGCACGTGGGGCTTTGCCCTGTTGCTCTCAAGCACAGTTGCTTATCTGCGATGAGCATAGAGCGTAAGGCTTTGTGTTCAGTGGGGTGGCACTGCCAGAAATGGGGTGTGCTGGAGTGCTCAGCTCTGTTAGGGATGTGAGGGATTTTTTTTCTGCTAAAGGCCATTGGAGAAAGAAGAATAATGATTTTTGTGTACTCAGGAGGAGCATGGATGCGAGAGAAAGCTGTATTAGATGCAGTGACATTATTGTAGTTGCAGCAGTGCATGTAATATTTAAGCTGTGAGTTCATTTTCATATTGCATTCATGTGACCTTTTTTGCCTTCTGTTCTTTATGAACATACTTGAATGAAGATAACATTGAGCCCCATCAAGAATGTGGCGAAATCCTGCACCTCCTGCAGGGCTCATGACTGAGCTGTGCTGCCCAGGGCCCCTTTCCATTGCTGCTCCCTGCTTTTCTCTGCTTTGCATTTGGCAGTAAATACCCTTGGCCAGGCTTGACTGGAGCATCGTTTTGAGCTGTGTTCAGGTGGCTGTGGGCAGCTCCACAGTGACTTTCAGGGACATGTTGCCCCAGGCCAGGAATCAGCTGTGTTGGCACAGCCGCATCCCACTGACAGCTTAAATCCCTCCGGGCTGCCAGAGCAGGCCTGAGCATTTACAGCACCCAGTGAGTCCTGACCCAAGTTTTTAACGATGCTTCCCTTCATTATACATTACATTTCAGCTTGACTTATGCCCCATAGTATATATTATTGATCTCTTCTCTTGACTTCTCTGACCGTATAGTGATTTGTCTTCTCTTCCTTTCCTGACCACTCACAGAGCGTGTTATTATTAGCTCCTTGTCTCCCTTTCTTTTTCTTTTCATGTTGCTGTCCTTCCTTTTCTTTCTTACTGTTGTCTCATTCCATAACTCCCTCTCTTCACGGTGGCCTGACCTACCAAAATCAACACAATAGAACAACCCTTTCACAATATGTAGCGATGAAATTAAATTCTTCTGTTTCACAACTAACTTGAATAAGCTACTTTTTATACAAAATTGATTTTTCTCTTTCTGGTGACCGATGCTGGAGTCTTAGCTTTTCCCAGATTTAACATTTACATGACCTTGTGCACCCATACTCCCTGGGCCCTTTGTGGGAATGGGGGTGGTCTCTGTAACTCTTGCCCAGCCCTCACATCTCCTCAGCTGCTCTTGTGTGAGATGCTGGCTCCTGGAGGTTCTCAATACCTCCCTGGAGTTCCCCCTACTGAGGAAACTCCCTCATACACCACAATCCCGTATTCCACTACAGAACACACCTGAACTGGAGCTGGTCACCTCAGCAATCACGGAGTATTTAATAAACGAAGTTTGTACTCATTTTTAATGACATGCAGCATCCATTTTTCCTCTTGAGAGATTTGCATAAAGTCTCAGTGAGGCTACTGTATACTTTCATCAGATTTTGGAGAACACTTCATTGCCCAACAAAATAGATGTGGTGCATATATACCACCCAAAAACACAGCCTGTAACATAAACTGGATCTCCAGTCAACCTCACCCAGCCCCCCCCGTGTCTGTCAGCTCATACGTGTCAAAGATGTTCACCCAAATTCCCACTGAGATCTGCAACAATGTTCTAGACTACCTCAGATTACTTTGAATTAACAGCATAATGAATTTAATTAAAATATATTAATGTCATATCAGGCTTTTAGCTGTTATTTTAAGTCATGAAGGAATCAAACTGCCAGCATTTCTCAAAATATGTCTCAGGCAAGTTGAAAGATATAATGACAAATAATTAGAAGTACAAACAGAAAATGCAGTGGTATTATGACTGCTGGGATAGACCATTGGCTTAAGAATCAAGAAAATTACACATCTGATGAGAAATTTCCTTTGCCAATTTTCAGGTATCCAGAGAGAGGGTTTGGTTAGCACATCCCATAGTAGGCATCTGGTTTGGGCAGGATGAATTGCTCTTTGGTAACTGCTTTCTATTTTCCTTGGCTACAGATTTAATTTGAGCACCTCGCCAGGGTGGTGCACCTAATGCTTCAGTGACTCATGAAGGTATAATGTGGTTCTGAGTTTGAAAGGATAAGAGCACAGGAAACAAAATGTAACTCCCAGGCTAAGGGCAAAATGCCATCCAAGTGATTTGGGCTGTGAGTGTCCTATTCCTTACCCAGGTAAAGAGTAAAGCATAAGAAAGTGCTAAATAGAAACCTGGTTTCTAAGCTGAAATTTCACAATCGTCATTAAAATGCTGGTGTCTTCTCTGCTCTGTGCATCCAGGTCGATTTATGATGCCAAGAGTTTTGTTTCAAACAGTCCTAAATTTTCAGATTTTCAACAAATTTTTGCAAACTTCAGTGCTATTTGAGTGTTTAGTTTTACCTCATTATGGACACACAGAAAAGCCAAACCCAATCCAGGCTGCTTTGACTCTTCACAGTGGTTTTGACAGTGACTTTACTTTGATCACACAGATTCTGTGATTTCAAAGATTAAGAGATTTAGATTTACAAGGTGTGAGTTGTCAGCTTGCATTCAATGGGCTCTTCTGAAAACCACGGACGTGCCTACAGTTGGCCCTTTATACTGCCGGGAATGTCCTGGATGAGCTTCCTTGGACATTAATTCCAGATTAAATAGTTTACACCTGATTTGGAAAAAAAACCCCTACCAGCTGGTAGCGAACTGATCCCTTCACCATGAACCATCTGCACAGCCCTGAGAAATGAACTATGGGATTGCCAGTTGTAATTTGAGAGCTCGGAAGCAGCAAACTGAACACAGTTATATGAATATTATGATCCCGGAACTCCGTTATCTACTAGGTGCATCCATATCGATAAGTGGTTATTACTCTGTTCTAGCTGGCTGACATTTATGGGTTTCAGGATTTAGGCTGTGGTTTTCAGTTCAGTTAAATCAGATGTCTGCAAATAAGCATCTGTTACATTTAAGTTTCCCAAAGCCTTTCTTTCAAACCTGTTATTTTCTCTGAATCAAATGCTTAGCTCAGCAGAGCCTGAAAATGAAAACAAACTCCAAATGGTCTCCACAGGATATTTTGTGAAAAAAATCTCTTTGAAAGGGTAAGAACAAACCATGACTGGGATAAAATGCAACTATCAATATTTATTATATATCCAGAACTTTCTAAAAAATCAAGTAGTTTTAGACTGGTAAATTTTGCTGCAGAAGCCTCAAATTTTACTTTAGGTTCTTCGATAGTCAGGAGGATAAATGATGTGAGGGAAGACCATGTTATCATGCTGTTGCATCTCCTGATTTCTTGCAGGTTGGGAGGGGAGTGTTTCTTGTCTGCTGCAGAGGGGTGATGTCTGGCTGGGGATGTCCATGGGGCTGCCTCTGCTTCACTTCACAGACCCTGTCTCAGGCTGTCAGCCATGCCAGAGAGATAACTCCTGCTTGCTGGAGCATCCTGTCTTGGTTTAGTCAAGGGTGGTCTTGAAAAAAGGTGCTCTAACCTTTCTGCCTCAGTTCTCTCTCATATTCATTCAGTTATTGGGAACTAGGGAAAAAAATATTCTGTGGTGATGCTGAAAAAATCAAATGAACCTTTAATAAAAATCCTCAGAGGCACTTTCTCACCCTATGCAGATGTTGGATTTCTTATCATGCCAAACATAAAATAATGTGGAAGCTTTTTAATATTTTGAAGGGTTTCTAGAAAAGGATAGAGGAAGAGATATTTTCATTGAAGAATGACATTTAGTGATGCAAGTTCTAATAGTGAGAGAACAAAGCAGATGAAATAAAAAAGTTAAAACAGCTGGAGAGTTTGTAATAAATATTGTTTTATAGTGTCTTTGGTGGCACAAGTTTCTCAAGGCCTGACATACCAGATTTGCAGTGCAGACTTCAATAATTGTCACCAAAGATTTGAGCTGTAGATCTTCCTTGTGCTTATTCAGTAAAAAAACTATTTCAGCCACATTTTTACCTCTACATTAGATGGAATCAGAACTGATGATTGATGAGTGCAATCTTGGCTAATTTATTGAATTGTGTCAGTCACTGGTTTAGATGGTTTTTAGTATAGTATATTTTTAAATTATTTCATTTTTTCTTGAAAATTATTTGAATTTATTTATTTACTTAGTATTGTAGAGGTGGATGGGGGTTGTCTGTATGAGTAGCCAGACAGGAAAGAAGCAATGTGATATCATCATGCGAATAATCGATAGCAGTCACAGTATTAGCAGGGTCTATTGAATTGTCTTCAAGGGCCTTCTCTAATTATCTCTGCAAACTGAATTAGCAAGATGGTTTCACTGTGTTTTTGGTTTTTTAGTGGCAGCTGCCTACCCAATTATATATATTCATTAGCTCTGCTATGATTTCATTAACTGATGCACATTAAGTGCCTGTTAAGCGACTTGTGCTTATGTTCCTAGACAAGCAGTGATGCATCTTCTAGTGAGCACACTTACCGCTCATTGGTCTGGATAAACTGGTTTTTATGTACGTTTTCAGTTTGTCATTACTTGGTGAGCAGTACCAGCTGAAGGATAAATGTAAGAAGGTAATTAAACTGGTTACTTTAATTATTTTTTGTTTCAGCTGTCTCTCAGAACCACAAACCTGGCCAACCAGGCAAATGAGCATTAATGAATGAAGCCACATAATTAAAACATCTGTCACTGTCCTATCGGGTCGATTGAAAGCTTGGATTGGCTCCGCGCTCCGAGCGCGACGATTGCTGTGGAAAGCCAAATAAGCCGGAGTTAATGTTCTCCTAATCCTTTGCCTGTTGAGTTGACAGTGATGGGTAGCAAACATGCACCAATGAGCATTAATGAAGTCACTTTTAGATTGGTTCAGCACAGGTTTTTCGGGCTAATTAGGTACACAAAAATGTTAATTTAATCAAAGGAACAGGTATTCATTAAAGAAGGTGCAGAAGATAACTGAAGTGGAGAATTAGCTCAGTCAAGAGGTAGACTGTAGCTCCTGACTGAATTGTCCAGATTATAAAAAGAATTATGTATTTATGTAGAATTTATTTCTTTTATTTTCTTTTTTAAAAAAGTAAAAATGCATGCTTTTTTCCTGTGTGTCAGTGGATTTACACCAGGAATCAAAACTATCGCCCTATAGTCATGTATCTTGGGGAGGGGAAATGGGCAGGTAGTTTAGGACTCAGAAAGAGAAAGCAGGGAGTGCATGAGATGTTCATTGTGCATTCCAGATGGCATAAAACACACTCACACTACTGCTTAAATGAGATCATTACCTTCTTACTTCATGGGACATATTGAGAAGTTGTGTAGCGTGGCTGTGTTTGATTTTGCTTGGTCTTCCTTGGAACGTGGCTAATGTGCAAGTCACAAATGGAACAATTTTGTTCATACTGTAACCCTGATGGAGGTGTGTTGAGTGTCCTCTTGGGGCAGATAAGGAAAAAGGAAGAAATAAAGATTTTCAACCATTAAGAAGTAAAATACAGTACAGAGTGTCTTTCCTTATCAGATTGTATCTCATCTAAATCCAATAAAAAAGTAAAGATGACTCCCTAAGATTGCTTGGATACTGCAGCACAGAAAATAATTAAAATATTTTGTTAGAGTTTTTTTATATTTTAACCTTCTCCCACCCCACACACTATTTAGATTTTGGATTTAGATAAGAAATATGAATGACAGTGTATGTTTGGAGATTTAGACCATTTTGGTGCCTTTTGAATATGGTCCTTATCCTGAAACCCACTGTCTGCCTTTAGCTCTCTCCATCCCACCACGCAGAGAAGTTGATGCTGATTGATGCAGCATTTCCCAGAACATGATAGTGTCTGTAATTGTACAACGACACATGATGACCCATGAGGAAAACATCTGGGAACAACAGATGTAGGTGCAGTCTCAGTGTTTCACACAACCAGTTCTGAGGGATCAGCCAGAGCAAATATTATTTAAGACATACATATTTTAAATGATTTTATATAATTAACTGTATAGTGCTTTAAATGAAAGAATAATTATCACCTATTACTGTGGTAGGTTGTATTTGTGGTATTTCTTTTAATGGCTGGAAGTTTTTCGTCTTATTCCTTCTAAAAGAATGGAGAGTGTTCAGTGGGTGTTATGGGTCAATTATATATTTCTACATAGAATGTGTGGTTGATTTGTTGGTTGGTTGGGAAACTGTCTGGAGAGAAGGAATATCAGCATGTGCTGGCATTCATGGGTTAGTTTTCTTTATATCATAATATTCAGTATAATGGTTAATGGGACTATTTTAATTCTTTTAATGTCTGTTGTGCTGTGAAGGCAAGTTAACAATTATCTGTTTTACTGTTTGTTTGTTTGTTTAGTCCGTGGTTTCTGGGATTGGTCTTCTAGGACAGCAGATGGTAGAAAGGAGATTGAGGTACAAATTAAGGTTTCTTGTTATCACTAACAGTTTTTATGGATTGCAATAGAGGTTTCATTTCTGTGGTTAAACAGCATAAACAGTTTTCATTAGCATCTAAATTTAACATAATTTTCAGGAGCATGCAAGTTCTGGTAACTGAAGATGATGATTGATACTGATCTAACAATGAAAGAAGACACAATTAAAATGCTGAAAGTTAAATTTGGGAAAGAGAGATGAAGATGAAGCTTTTTAATTTGAGATAAGGGAATCAGCAGCATGTGTGACTTTGGAAATGTAATTTTTATTTTTTAAATTATTGTGAATAAATTCTGCAGCTGTACTGTGAGGTGTTAACAGAGCCCATGTAATTGCAACATGTGGGCAAAGCAGTCCTGAAGAGATGTCTGAAGGAATCCAAACTGAGTTCTTGCATCATATAGTGAAATATAGAAATGTTTTGAACCGACCATGGCATGTGGGCCTTTTCAGATTAATAAGAAGCATCATTTTGAGAAAGGGAATATTAAATAATTGTTGGATTTTTAGCTAAAGGCACCTAAAGAATTTGGCTGTATCTCCTGATGCTTTGAAGGTTCATCTACATGCCATATGTTGCATGTGGGAGCTGAGTCTGTGGTATTGGGACAAACTCCACTGTCTCACCTGGGGGAAGTTAATGGAAATTTATTCCTATGGGAACTGCACCAGGAGGTCTTCTACACTGTGAAGGAAAATGTGTAATGAATGGCTCTGGGGCTCTGGCAGAGGGGATTGGGTTTTCCTTTCTGTTTTAGGGGATCAGAGACGTTGAAAAGATTTTTCAGAAGACAGGTGTCACTTAGCACCTGCTTCCCAAGGTGCTGTCATGGAGCACAGAGGGTGCTCATTGGCCATGTACAGCTGGAAATTTTTCTCTTCTTTTATACTGATATTAGAGCTTGGCAAGAGCTGATCGTGATGGGAGTCTTGTGTTAGATGCACTGTGAGTTGCTATTGCTTTTTGGCTGCTTCAGTAATGCTAGTCAGATGTTCTGCAGCTCAGCATAGCCCTGTTACAGCCACTCCTTGGCCTGCCTCTTCCACTTGGCACTGGAGGTGCCATAATTCATTACTGTACTGGGGGGAAGAAAGTATGTTGGCAAAAGGGATCAATGACATCGGGAAATCAGTGCATGTAAAGGATAAAACACAGCCTTCATGACTGATGCTCATCCCAGCTCTCTAAATCAGGACTTCTCCAGCCCCTGGAGCTCACTGAAGCATCTCTGTGCTCCCTGCAGAGAGATGCCCTGCAAGGGAGGCAGACTAGCAGGGGCTAGAGCCCATTCTGCAGAGTTCAGGGTTATCTTCTGCCTCAGTGTCTTCATCTTGCTGCAGTCCTGCCCCACCTCTCTACAGCTTCTCTGCACCGTGGCCCAGGGAAGGGAAGAGCAGTGTTTTTCTTGTGATTTCTGTCTCTCCAGTGAACAGAAGCAGAGAGTTCATTTTTCCATGGTTTAATGACTGTTATCAGAGCAACTGATCTAACGGTTCTGTGAGTCTGTGATTCAGAAACAAAGAAATCTGCTGCTACATTTATATAAAAAACTGCATATTCTAATGCTTCCTCTATCCTTCACTTGTTTTTCTTCTGACTCCTCTATTCCCATTGCCCATCAGACAACCCTTGGTCTGCTGAGGTCCATTCAGAGCCAGTAGTGCCACCTCTGCCCATTTCCCAGTTAACATAGAGGAGACCACAACCAGAATGTGGTTTTTTTTTCTCAGACTGACAAGGACCAAACCAGGAGCTCTGCAAGCTGCTCTGCCAGAAGTTGGGTTTGCTTCCACACACACACATCCAAAACCCAGTTTCACTTTCTTAGAAGCTGAGAACTTTAACAAGTTTGCAAAATTTGCAAAGCTTCTCTCTTAGCGTGGACTAAAGAATATTGGGAGGAAATGGGTGCTTATGGTATCTTTGCTTTGTTGATGGTGTGATGAAGTTCTCCTCTAGGGCAAAGAGTTTTTCATGGGGTGAATGTTCAATGGGGAACTGTGGGGGTGGGATTCCCTCCTCACATTCCCTACTCACAGCAGAAGATTTAGAGTGCTGGTTGGATATAACAACTTCAAAAGTTAGAAGAGAAAGAACCCTAAAATTTACAAAACATCTGTTTTGATGAGCATCATTATGAGATAATCAGGTCAAATATAGGCTGTTTTTTCTGCTTAAACAAAGGGGTTATATAAAAAAGAAGATGACACAGAACATCTTTGGCCAAGTGCAGTAGTAGTAATAATAATGTTAATAATAATAATAATATTAACCAAGTGTGCTTTATTGCAAGGAAGACGTTATCATTCCAACTACCTATATAGGAGATTTGCAAAAATCCTAATAGAAAACAATTTAAGTGTAGCTGTGAAGTTATTATTTGAAAACTAGATGTAATCAGTTACCAACAATACTCAGTACAGCTTAATTAAGGGCTGAAGCACATGAAATCTCTAGGGGGTCTGTCTGCACTGGTGTTCAGGGACATACTATAACTCAAGGTAATTGAATAGCAATTAACTTAAGTTAATGAACATGCATTCTTGGGAAGACACACAACAGTTAATGGATCGGCCTGAAATGAACCACAATTAAACACGCACCCGTTTGTTTTGCTGAACAAGCATCTACTGAATGTCCACACATACATAAGGCCATTAATTAATTTGAATTAAGAGGCATTCATCTCTACTCCCATTCCAACTGAAAGATTCTGCAGATAATCCAAGGACAGCTGTTGATGTTTCATGGCTGTGCCTATTGAAGATATTGCCCCTATTAACCATGGCACAAGCTTTTGTTAACTACGGGTCCTTAAAACAATGTGAGCAATAAACAGGACTTGGAAGTCAGTGAGCTGGAATTCATGTTACATTAGGGAACTAACTGAACTACTGCAGAGACTGACTTTCACCAAAATTGCAGGCAATGGAGGAGAAAGGCCATTTCAGCAATGCCATGCCTGTGCTCACCTTTCCCATGGTGTCAGCTTGTTCCAGAGGTGAATACTTGGACACAAGCAGCAACTAACCAGTAAGTCAGTGCCTTTAATAGCTGAAAGAGAACCTGGCTGTCAAATATTTTCTCTTTGTTCAGAAAATAAAAGGCAGTTTTATGCCAAAATTCCTTGAGTGATTGTAGGGACAGATAAGATGTTTCTTGGAACTTGAAGAACACAAATATTTGAATGTGGTCCCAAACGCAGCTAGGAGCCAAAACATGGAGAGCTTACAGATTTAAGTGACTTCTTGGAAAGATTTATAGAGAGCTTAAAAAGACGCTAGTAGTATACAAATTGAGAGGAAAGCTTAAAAAGTAAATGTGTAAGTTGTTTGCACTATCCAAAAGTTAAGTAAATAAAACCATATTTTTCAGTGATTTCAGAATCTCTGCCTTATGCTAACAAACAAGAAGTTCTTTAGAAACCAGCATAAGATCCAACAGAAAAAAGGAAACTTTAAAAATTAGATGCTATATGGGCAAAAAAAATTGTTTTTGATGATATAGCAGGGTTCAGTTCGTTCAGTGTAAATGAGAAACTGCTGCAAGATTCCTCTGAAAGTCAGGTGCACCCACAGACCGGGCTTGTTTGTTCAATGGCAGCTGCATTTACTCTTCATAGCCTTTCTTAAGTAAAATGTAGTTTCACTGGAAAAGGATGGCGGGTAATGAAACGATGACAAGAGACCTGTGGGAAATGAAATAGCTGAAGGCTCATATGGGTAAATTTGTACTGTACGATGCAGTTTTGTGTAGGGAGCCACAAGGTCACTTATTTAGAGCTCAGTGAAGTGTGGCAGTAATGGAGTTTCAGTGCTCCCTCTTCCAGCTCCTGTACGCTGGGTATCTGTGTGTGGCACTGGGCCCTGTCCCACCCTCCAATGCCTGTTGCCCAAGCCCTTGGGATGTGTCCTCCAAATACATCCTGGACAGCTGAGAGTCCTGTGTGGCTGTAGGGCAGGTGTGCCTGTGGTCCATGAGAGGACCATCTTGGGCACTCACCTTTCAACACCTCTGCAGAGCTGCTGTGACAAATTCCAGACATGAGGATCCATCCAGAAGTCCAGAAGTTTGGACTCTCTTCATCTTGAGCCATGAATTATGGTGTGGGAAAAAATGTATTAGCAGCCCTCTTTTGTGTCAGAGTAAACAAAGCAGTTCAGAGGTGACAAAGTTTTGTTGAAGGTGACTTGGGTCCTCTTCGCATACCCTTGGTATTTTAACCTGTTTAAAACAGGCAAAGGCAAAGGCTCCAAATGAAATTCTGCAATAAATTAACGCAATTAATGTGTTTCGTATCAGCTACCGGCACATCACTCAGTGAGCTGTCTTGAAAGAGACAAATTAATTACTAATTAGAATTTTATACCCTGCTATTTTCTCTATTTACTAATGTTACTTTCCATCACTTTTCCAGAAATACTTAAGTCTGATATTTAACAAATGAAGCTATTATTTATCTTAAATTACATAAGATTTTCTTCCCCCATTATTATGATTGAGGAGGATGGGGAAAAAAAAAAAAACCAAACTAAAAAAACGATAAGAACCACAAGCCTTTAGCAGGACTTTAACAAACTCATTGCAGAGGTTCTTAGTAGATGTGGAAGAGTTGACCAAGCTGAGACAAAACAAAAATATTGAGATCAGAGAAATGCTGATTGAGGGATGGGTTTGAGTCAGAGAGATTTTATTTTTGCCTTTCCGTAGCTTTACTATAAATTTCAATATGTCTATGGAATATTTGCCCCAGACATATCAGGAAGCTTTGAAAGTACAGGTTGTTAATGAGTTTGTAGCTGAATCCCAATTTTCTTTCTATTTGTTTTTTTGAGTAGCAGAAATACTCCCTGTGTTTATATAATTAGTGTTTTAATGTTTGTTTTCTTTCAGTTGAGTCTGCCTTTTGAGATATTCTTTTAGTTCTTTCATCATTTCACAGAAATTAAAATTCTGCCCAGAATAACTCAAACTATCCATAAGTTATATACAGAGGATTTTCAGCTTCCAAACAGATCTTTTCAAGCTTACTCTTAAAAAAGGTCTGTAAAGTTAAAAGACTTCCACTGCTACTTCATAAGAACTGTGGGGGTTTTTTCTTCTTTTTTTTTTCTTTTATTTTGGAAAGGATGTTGTTGACCATGAGGAAATACTTAAATAGTTTTTCATTTAATAAAAATATCCTGTACTTAGGCAATGTCTTTTATTTTAACAAATTCTAGGACTTCTGACAAAGTCATGCAACATTTTGACCTGCAGCATTTGCTGCTTGCATTTGGTAGCAAATGTTGGAAATAAACATTATGACATAATCTTTAAGCATTTGAGGAATAAACATGGTTTTCTCAGGAATGTCTCCTACAGCATACAGAAACTTGGAACACTAATTAAAGTAAGAAATTTTTGTCAGACATTTCATGACTTAGAAATTGTTTGATAAAGCAGCAGCCATCCCCTAGGAGTGTATTCTGGTGAGGTGGTCCCATTCCCCATGTTAGAATTTTAGATATTTTTCCAGGATTTCCTAGAGATACACAGTGTATTGCACTGATTGCCAAGACTGAAAGGAAGAAACTGGATTTTTTTTCTTTATTAAACCTTTAATTAGCCATGATATGTAGCCGTAGATATAAATTTCTTACAGTGTCAGCAAAGACAGACTTGAAATAACCAATTAAAATAATTAACTGTAACACTTGCATTAGTACCTCTGCCTTGATAACAAGTCACTGACCACACTTAGCATAGTTATTCTCATCAACAGTCCCAATCAAGGGAGATATATATAGGTGCAGTATTTTACCCAAGTACACAAGGACTTCACAAGGTATCCGACAGTTGGCATTGAGTAATGCATTCAAAAGCATATCCCTAGTAATCCATCTCAATTCCTGGTTTATTGCCTTTGCAACTTTCTAGCAGTTTTATCAATAAGATATTGCTTCTAGCAGTTTGAGTTTATTCTTACATTAATACCCCAAATTTATCATAAGGTTCTAAATTTCCTTTGGTCACCAAAATGTCCTATTGAGCCATTTAAGCTGCTGGGAACTACATTCTTTATCAGTAGCCTGGGAAAAATATTTTTTGCCCTATATCTCTGAGTGTTTTGAGATTAAATTTACTAATGTTGTCAAGTAGGTCAGTGATGAAAGCCAAAACAAGAGAGAGAAATCTTGTTTAGGATTCAGGTGGATGGGAAGGGGAGGAAGTAACAGTGCTGCAGAGCTCCTACCCTGTTGTCACAGCCATGTCCCAGACAAAGCTGCTGATGCGTGGCCTCAGTGCAGAGAGGGACCGAAATCTCATGGCTTCAGACTGAAGGCAGGATCTGGATGCTCACCAAAGGACAGACAAAAGGAAATATAAATGTTAGCCTTGGCAGTTTTTTCTCTGTGCTTTTTGTTCTTTTAATGAACAGAGATTCCTTCTCTGGCAATTTCGGTCACTAACCAGGCTGTTGGCGACTGCGTGTCGTTATCCCCTAGCAGTTCTCTTTTTGGAAAGAGAAATCTTATCCAGGCAGTAACAAGCACAGAGTGCCAAAATGGCCAAAAAGCTGTAAGAAAAGTCTAGGTTGTCCTCAGAGCCCTGTCTGGATCATGGTGAAGAGCTGAGTTGCCTCTTGCTGCCTCTGAGCCAGCCTGACTCTGCCTGCAGAGAGCTGTGTGGAGAAGAATCCCAGTGCACTCCCAGCCACCAGCACTCACTGGTGGAAATAATTTCACCAAGTTCATTATTTTAACATTATTTTAATGTAGCCTGATGTTTCTCCCATCTCCCTCCCTGTAAGCGTGCCGAGAGCCAGCCAGGGCTGCCCTGTGGGACCAGGCAGCTGCTCCCTGCAAGAGTTGCATCCTCCTCCTGTGACTGGTTTGTTTATTTTCTTTGCAAAGGTCCTAGGGAGCATAAACTGGGGCTTCTGCCAAAGCTTGCAGACACTCCCTTGAGAATATAACATGTTTAAACTGACAGCATCACATGCTCTGCTCACCCTTGCTTGGTGTGCCAGGCCTGGAGGGAGCGAGCATTGCTTCTGACTCATGCTGGTGTAGCTGCAAAACTGTGCCCAGGAGCAGCTCACATCTGAAATGCACGTAGCCTGGAAGAAGGTTCAAAGGTGTTTCATGACAAAAGAAATTCAGATCTGAGACACTTAGTATTTATTTTGAAAGATTTCATTATTTAGATGACCTTGGTGCTACTGAAAAAAAATTTAAAAAGCTGACTTGAGGTTACACGCAGCAGATAAATAAATAAATAACTGTGCAGGTTGTGAGTCACTGAATTTGTTTCAGCTGGTGTCATGTTTTAAAAAGGAACAGAAGAAGAAAGAAATGCTAATATCCCCAAATAAGGCATATTTCTGTAATGAAGGGACACACAGAGCTGTGTTCTCTGAAGGCCAAAGCATGGTAGGAGCAATCACTTCCCTGTGGATTTGAGACTCTGTTTAAAAAAGTATTTTAAAAAGCTGCTGTGTCTTGCTCTGTTGTCACTTGCTGATGCCAGCTGTATATTTTTGCATGCGATTCGTCTCTATTTCAGGTAACTGCCTGACTTTCACATGCATAATATTGTACTCCTGACTTCCAAGAGAATCTCTTGGCATCTGGCAAAAGTCCCCTATGACTCAGTAAACACCCACTCAATAAATAATTTGAAATTGAAAACACCCCACGCATGAGTACTGGATACCAAAAAAAAAAAATGCCTTATTGCCTTTATTTTCCTCAAAAAATAAACAGTAAGAAGATTATCTCAATGTTTTCCAGTTACTTTGCAGCTCAAATGTATAAACTGCTGTGATGATAATTTTGGACATTGCATCAGGAAACGCTGTCTTGCAGGAGGCTTCTGCATTTGGGTTGATGACCAGCAAGCTCCTACTTCCCTTGCTGTATAATCATCATTGTTTTTATTCTGGTAAACACTTTTGAATTTGCATTAAAAGGTTGTGAGAAAGACAAGGGGCATTAAGCATAATGCACCTTCTGGCAAGGAGGCAGAGGAATGCAAACTGCAGGGAGATGAGAGAGTATCTGGGGTCTGAATTGTTGGCAATTGAAAGTTGCTAAGATTAACCTGTTGTTTCTTATGAGCAAGATATTTATAGTTTCTGAACTGCAGTGCTGTGACACAACAATGTGCTAGAGAGAATTGATAGTCCTTCCCTCAGTACAGCTTTCTCATGTGACTGCTGGTGGATGTCTGACTTTGTGCCTCAGTTTCCCCTTTGAGGGTGTTTGTGCATGTGACTGTGCACACAGTGCAGCACCTGTCATGTACAGATGTGAGAGCAACCTGGTCTAGTGGGAGGTGTCCCTGAAATGAGATGATCTTTAAGATCCCTTCCAGCCCAAACCATTATTTTATTCTATGTTTTCCTCCCCCTACTCCAGGACCAGGTACCAGGTAGGTGTAAATTGATGGAGCTATTTCACATAAATAGATGTACTCCACAGATCAGATCTCATTCATTGCCCACCATTTGTGATAGCAAGAGATCCTGAACATACCCATATATTTTCCTCTATGAATAATTATTTGCTGCCAATTGTTCAAAAAGCAATAGAAGCAATATACTTATTTCAGCCTCTCTGGGAGCAGTGCTTTCAGTTCTCTCATTTCTTTACCATCCCCAGAGCCTCCCTTCCTAACAACAATGTCATAGACACATTGTAGATAAGTCTGGAAGACAGTTTAAATTATTTTTCAGTATGTTCTGATAGTGAAAGAGCAAAATCATATATTTTTGCGACAAATACAGCTATAAAAATTCAGTGGAGGTTCTTTGGCCATGAGGGCAGTTTCTTAACAATGGGACTATGGAAACCTCTTAGCACAGAGAATTTGATTTTAAAGTAAATTTCTTTTTACCTACCTGTGCAAATAAATTGAATGTGTTCAATCTCCTATTTCATATTGAAGGTATGAGTCTTGATTAAAACAAAAAAGAAATCATTAAAATAATCCCTGAAGTCACTCAGTGTGGGTCTAGTTGGAATCACATTATTTAGGTATACTTTATTTCATGGTATCTGTTTATTGGTTTGCCTGGCAACCCGTTTGTTTTCTGTTTGAATCCTGTTGCACACCACTGAAGCCTAGGTTTATTGCAACAATCTATAGGCAGCCAGAAAAGATGCCTGTCACCTTGGAGGAGCTCCACAGCAGCTGGTAAGAAGCACTTCCAGGGAATGATTTGGATGCTATGTGGACTCTGTTGCCATTTTCTCTCCCCTGACTGCAAAAGTAGCACGGGGTGATTATCTTCAAGTGCAGGCTCATCAGTTAAATGCCTGGGATTAGCTGAGTCGGGGCTCGGAAGTGATTAATTGAGGTGCATTGAAAATATTTCTCCCCATCCACCCTGTTTTCTCCTGGCTTTTGGAAGTAGAGGAGAGAATAGTGGGGGAGCGTGAATGAACCAGCTAAAATATAGATTCTCATCGTGATTCCCCTGCCTTCAGAGGCTGATGTTGCCATAGCAGCGAGTTTGTCTCACAGGTGCGGTGGGTTTGGAGAAGGTCAGTGCAACAGGTGCCTCTCCTGAGTTTCCCCATAGGCTGTAAATCCATCTGCTGAGATGGAATCATCATATGTGCCTAAAGGATGGGACTTGGGAGAGGGGTCACAGCCCTGCTGGGTCTCTTTCCTCCTGTTTTGTGGTATGTTGAGTGTTGATATGGATCTTGACCAGGACTGAAACGAAATCGTGTTTGCATGAGCTCTATTTCTTGGCACAGACCTGGTGTTATACTCCAATTAATAATTGCCTTGAGTTCTTTTGGCATGTTCACATCAGACACAAATGACCCAATAATTGGCCCCATTTTTGAGAGCTCACCTTCAGAAATGCCACGGAAGACTTGGTACTTTCCTTTTCACAGTGTCAGGCCTTAAGCTGCAACTTCATTGCTGGCTGGGGGAACTGCTAAATACTGGATTAGTCAGAAAAATCTTACTTCAGAGTAAGTACAGAACACAGAAGGGATCCACTAAGATAGAGAAAAGAAAAAAAAAAAATACCTCCTTCTCCCTTGAAATTTCTTCCATCACTATCAAGCTGAATGAGTCCAATCAGCCCTGGTGTAATTTGGAGAAGTGATGCCACAGGGGACATTGTGTCCAAGATCTTTATAGTTTGAAAAAAGAAGTGTTTGTTCTATCCTTCATTTGGTGATTGACAGACTATCATAATTAAGGAGTATTAGGCCATAATTTATAAAACCTGTTTCTGCAACCTCTGCATCAGTGGATTTATGTGCTGATTTTATTATTAAATCACTGCATTAGAAGACTACTTGTTCCTACGAGTATAAGAATCTTTTTTTCCACTTCTGAATGAGCACAAATTTCTGCAGGATGGGACTTTTCCCTTCTAGTTAGCATAATTATGGTAATGAGCTAGACTAAAAAAGATGGAGAATTCGAGGGACACGTTTGGAATATATGTTGATGATAAGATGTGAAACCTTACTATTTGCATTGGAGCAAAAAAGCGGAAAAGTGTTCAAGAGAACATGGCTCATTTTATAATGCTTCAGTGCCAAAGTGCTCTGTAGCAAGGAGTTGGAGGCGTGAAAGCCAAGTGTGGATCTCTTCCCTGCTGTACCGATGGAGAGGGAACCCTAGAGAGGAATTCTGCATGTGATGGTTGAGTTGTAGTAACAATAGTGGCATTCATAATCATCTCCCCAAAAGGTCTGCTAATCTTTTTCCCTGCAAAAAAATATATTCTCAGATGGGGTGCTTGTTTCATAGAAATCCCGGTTTTGGCGTGTCACACGTGATCATACTTTGAGTAAACTCACTAGCACTTTGCTTTGGAAAGAAATACCTCCTGCCTAAAGTAATTTCAGCAATATGCAGTAAATCCAGAGCAGAGCTTTCTTCAAGCTTTGGCAGAAGGATTTGTTTAGAAATTGTTCCAAGACTAGTTTGGAATCGTTTCAAGGGATGACATTTAGTTGCTTTGGTCAGTTGTAACTTATTTGAAACAGTAATTGGAAAACCACAATTGATCCTGTTCTTTCTGCCCATTAAGAGTTTTCTCCTTAACTTCCACTAAAGCCAATTCATCAGTGCCTTTTGCCTTTCATGAGAGCTTCATAGGGCTCTTTGAGTAACCTTCATCATGAATGGTGTTGGCTCTGGTGAGCACACGGTCATTGTGGAAGGAACAGATAGAGGGAAAAGGTGCTACAGGAACATGCACCTGGAAGACATCCCTAATGCCATCATAGCATGCGAGCCTGATGGGAATAAAGTCAAGATTTTCTGTATCACAGCTCATTGCTGTAAATGGATGTCTTTTTAGTTCTTGTCCTCTTCTCATTGTATCCTCATCATCTGCCTCTTGTTGTGCAGTTGTGCAGAGGAACTCACAAAACCAGAAGTTACCACTAGAAAGGAAGGGCTCTGAGCTTCTCATGGGCTTCGTTTGGGCTGCATTTCACATAAACCACAATGGTCTGCATTTCCTCCACTTGCACAAAATTCCTTCATAAGCTAGAAGCCACCTGACTCTCCTGTAGCTGTCACAAATGACTTCATACCTGTGGAAGGAACTTAAATGTGCCTAGATAACTTATACACCAGCGGTCTTTTTCCATTGGGTGACTCCCACAGCTGGTTTTTATTCATTCAAATCCATGTCTCCCTGTGACTGATGACTGCAGCACCAGAGATTATTTAGAGGTGTCTTCTCACAGGCTGTTCACAAGGTTCTGGATGGAGCCTTCAACAGGGAGCTGCTTGCTAATCTTGCGATTTATAATGTTGTTTTAGTGCACCGAGTAGCTGCAAAGATTTTAGCTGTTCTTCATCTGTGTCCCCCTCCTTCCCTGGAGAGGGTATATATACTGTCTCACAGTGATGCAAAGTGCTTGGGGTCACCTTCCCTCACCCACCAAGGTCTCAGCACAGTGATCCTGCGCTGTGCCTGTCGCCTTTAAATTCAAATGCTACCAGTAAGACATCTGACAGGGACATCTCAGGTCAATAAGCAGAGGAAGAAGGAGATGAATGCCAGTTGTGGACGTGAGACCTCACAGTGCAATCCACAGCATAAGCCTGGATCTGTGCACACGGGGATATGATCATATAGGCTGTGTAAAACTATGTTGGCTTGTTTTTCTCTCTGCTGTCCACACAAACCTGAGTCTGTACATGAGGTCTCAAAGCAAGGTCTTACACCAGAGGAAGAAGCTGTCACGTGTTGTCTCCTTTTGTCGAAGTGTATGTTGCTCTGGACTGTGCTGTGTAACCAGATTTAACTGTATAGTACTGGTGCTGCTGTTAGGTGTTTAGGCTCTTCTGGCTTCCACAGGAAAATATTGCTGCTGATCCACAGCTGGATGCTGGGATTCTTATAAAGATGGCAAATTAACTGAAGCAAATGAGAAAGAGGGAGGGAAGATCCAATTAGAGCAAGTAGGTGTTCGAGCTGAGGTATAGCTCTGAAGCACTGGCAGCAATGTGTTCTGTACAGACCTTCCTTAAATTCATGGAATCTGGAAACATTTAATGTCAAGTCAGAGAGAGAACAACAGCACAGAAATCTTCCTAGGAAGGGAAGAAAAAAACCAGGTCACTTGCATTTGCTGGGTTTTTTTCCTAACTTTGGATGTATTGAGCTGTGTAATAACTTGCACATATCTGGAAGCAATGCAGAGCACAGCAATCAATAATACAAGCAACGATAATCAGGTGTTTCAGCCATCTGACATGAGCAGTCTCCAAAGATAATTCTCTCCCACAGGACATTGCTGAACATAACTTCAGTTTATTCCTAGCAAAAAAGTGAGTGCTTACCTGCTGTGCAAAGAAACCTTGACAACATTTTTCCTCCTGAAAACTGGAAAGGAATGGAGGTGCAGAAAAAACCATGGGGAAACACCTGCTGGTGCTGGTGGTGGCCAGCAGGCAGCTGGAGCAATCTCTGTTCCCCATCACAGGTGTCCTTAAAATCCTGACAAAGACCTCAGTAAACAGCAAATTTGCCTCTATGTTCAGAAATTTCAGGACAACAGAGGAAGCACAGAAGAGTGTAAGGCTGAATTTATTTTTTGTGAGAGATAAAGCATCCTGGGACACAGTGAATATGTGTCGTCACCACCTTGGTTCTTGACTGGGTTAAGCTGCAGTGTGAGTCCAGCCTGGTCTAATAAAGCTGCCCATGAATGGCAAGGAAAGCTGAAAATTACCTCTGTCCCTATGTGAAAGCAGTTCAGGTTGGTGTGGTCAGTCCCACTTCCAGGTATTTATCATAGAATTGCAGAAATGTTTGGGTTGGGAGGGACCTTAAAGATCATCTAATTCCAACCCCCCCCCCCTTCCATTAGACTAGGTTGCTCAAAGATGACCTTGAACACTTCCAGGGTTGGAGCAGCCACAGCTTCTCTGGACAACATGTGCCAGGACCTCACCACCCTCACAGGGAAGAATGTCTTCCTAAAATCTAATCTAAACCTACTCTCTCTCAGTTTAAAGCCTCTACCACGGCAGTTACATCTCTTTGGTTAGGTTGGCTGTTTTTTCTTATTCTGATAACTGAATCTCTCTGCTACCAGCCATACACTTAAAAAAAACCAAAAAATTAAAGTAACCCACAACTGTTAAAAAGTAAACCAAAACCAAACTGGGCTTTAGCCACTTGTATGGCCACATTGCTACCCAAAAGGCAGAGAGGAGCCTTGATGATCAGATGGCATCAATGCTGGGCTGTTCCCCTAACACTTATACCATCATTCATAATTAGCTGTAAAAATGAATTGCTTCTCGGGATACTAAAAAAAAACAAATTCCCTTCTCATTGAGCATCTCCAAAATGATGTTTATGTTATTCAGGATTGCTCTCCCCTTTCAACCCAGAGCAGTCAGCAACAGCACATACATTTTTATGGTTGTCCAGTACAAGGCATTGCATAAAAAGAGAGAGGGCATAGATGATATAATTGATGTGAAAGTTTTTGCCATGTCCTACCAAAAAATGGAATAATTCAAACAAGGTGGTAATGGAAAGTTCCTGACTCTGTGCTTCCTGTTTGGAGCTTTCCTCCTAGGAGCTCCCACAAAGCTGGCTTGTGCCTGTGCAGTAAAGTAATTCACTCTGCCGAGGAGTCTATTAATAAAAAGGAGAGAAACAATGATTGTCAGATGTTAGAGTATCAAATAATCAATACTGGTGGTTTTTTGTCCTTATTCACAAGCAGTAGAGTGGCAGAAAAGGATATATACCAATCACAGACACAATGTTTAATAAAACATTTTGGTCTTTGTCACTCTAGGCAGTTTTCTGCTACATTTTATAGGTCACAGTCCGTGAAATTTCATAGGAACTTTCATATATATTCTCTGTAGCAGAATATGACATTTATTTGTTATTAAACCATATAATTTAGGGAGGATGAAGATACTTTATCCAAAACAACTTGTGAAGTAGTCTTTCACACAGTGATATCTCTCTAATGTATCTGTATTTTGGGACCTCTATATAATTCTGCAAGCTTCTTCTTATTTTTTTTAATGGGAAATAATAGATGTATATTATTTTATAATGACTGTACAATAAGAGGCCACGATACTTGTTGAACTCAGGTTACAACCTTTGCTTGTTTTTTCACCTGCTGACCCAGACTGTCACTACAAAAACTGTCAGCTTTAATCATGAGAAACATGAGCAGCAGCGAGTTAGTCATAAGTCAGTGCTAAGCATTGCATCTGCTCCCAAACACCAGGGAGGTCAAGGCAGGACATCTGGTGGGTGCAGCTTTTATTAATTCTGGCGGCCACTGGAGGAAGGAAAGGTGAGTGGGGATTGGAGATTGAAAAGAAAACATGGGGAAACACCTCTTTTTCTCCAACCCAGTGGCTTTGTAAGAGAATACACCTGCTTTAATTAATCAAATGTGTTCGTGATGTTTTGGTTGTAGTATGTTGTCCCATAGACCTGATACCTCTCTTGGGGTATATAGGACCTGCTGGCTGTGAGCTAAATGTGTGTTTTTAATATAATCATATGTATCATTATGATAGAACATAGTTGTGAGCCATCAAAATTTCTGGTTTGCCACAGCTTGGTGGTGACTTGACAAGTCCCTTTTTGTCCATAGGTCCACATTACTGGTAAAGTATTGCCCCACTTCAGCTCAGGAGCAAGCCCTGGAAATGGTCAGCATTGCATATCCACACAGGTGGTCATTCTTGCAGCTGTATGGGACACATACCAGCTTGCCTGACCTGCCACTTTTCTTAAAACCAGAGAAGACACTGCTATGTGAAAGCCCTCAAAGCTTGTAACCTTACTGAAATATCTACCTTGAGAAAAAAAAAATACAGGTGTTTTTTTTTTTAGCAGCCCAAAACATGTGAGGGTCTGCAGATAGCTGTAATAATTCCTGCTCACTCGAATCGCAAAGCACACCGCTATTAAAATTTAATCTGGGTTTTTTTGGTGCATAATCACAATTCACTCATTTTCCTCCATCCTTTTGTTTGAAATAAATGAACCCCTTCTGTGCCACCACCAACCCAGAATTCACAAGCCAATATTTTCCACCCAGGCCAAGGAATGTAGCAAGTGGTGTTTTATGAGCCATCTCTCATTCCCTCTCTTCAACGATCCGTAGCATTTTCAGCATATGTCTCTCAAGTTTGCCTACAGCTTTCAGTTCAAAAGGAGATGACAGCGGTCACTTTATCACCCAGCGTCACCTTTGTTCGTAAGACACCACACTCTGGCAAGAAGGATTTTAACTTGGCAGAGAACTACCTGGGAATGGTACTTCTTGGAACAGGAGAAGCTCTGGCAAGTGACCAGTGTCACTGCCGAGCTGTGAGATGTCTTTGATTCTTATCCCTCCAAATTCATGCCTTTTGGCAGTAGTTCATGGAAGTCTTTCTGGGTTCTCCATTCACTTGTAATGACGGTGATTCCTCTTCTGGTGCTGGAGGTGCACTCGCAATGGGAGAGAGAGGGAGTAGAGAGGTGGGAAGGGGTTTTGCAGATGAATTAGAAAGCATGCAAGATGTATATCCAAATACATGCAGTTTCCCTGGATTTTCCAGGTCTCCTCTTGATCTTCTTAAGGCTTCTACCCAAGTGCATTCCCCTTTCCTAAAAAATCCCTGAAACAACTGAGGTGCTAGTGTTACTCTCAAATCCTAGTGATTTCAGGCAATTTTATGCTAAAAGGTATTCTGCAGACCATCTTTTTCTCAGAAAAACAACCAATTTACCTCAATCCTTGCAAACTTTAAAAATCACCCTGAATCTTAGAAACAGTACCTTGCATTTGATGTGGTTTTGATTATGGATGTACCTGTGCAATTCTCTACCCACCCCATGCTTCTGTCACACACTCACCTTTCTGAACAATTATACCCTAAATGAAGGTAAATCCATCATCTAGTAGAAGTTAGAGCTTTCATGTGTCAAAGGTGAAATATATTTTGGTACAGTTCTGCTCTGTGCCAGTGTGTCCATATACCTGTCTTATTGCATTAAAAAAAGAATGACAACAACAACAAAATAAGAAAAACTCATAAAAATTTGACACCTTTTCTTTGCTCTTATGGTTTTTCAGATCTTTCATTACATCTTGCACAAACATAGGTAAACAATTTCTAAAGGGGCCATTTGCAGTCATCTCTTGGGGGCCAAGAAGATTTTTGCCATGGAAGTGCAGGGTGCAGTAGAACTGTGGAGCCTGGGAGGGCTGGGGAGAGGGTGGGGACTGAGAGCTACAGCTGTGGAACTGGGACTCAACAGAAGCCATCAGTCACTTAATGCCTGGCCAATGGTCTTTGCAGTGGTTGGTTGAAGGGCATGGGAATGACTCAGAAGACCCAAATATTTGAATGCAGAGGTTCAGATTGCTGGGATGTCCTTCGGATGTGCAAGGAGCAAAGTGAGGGCTCCCATCCTGAGCTGATCACTGAGGGAGAGAAAAGCCAGAAATTAGCCCAAGACAGGAGAGCAGCCTTATTCCTTTTGTATCATTACTTCTTCCAGAGGGAATATTTGCATAAATGTATATTCCAATAAAGCTGTGCAGCATCTTAACAGTATTGAAAGCACAGAAAGACTGTGACACTTGAAAATAATCAGTGTGATTCCACATCTTTTTATTGTAAAGGCTGATAGCCCTAAAGAAATCCCACCAAAGATTACATGTTTTGCAAAGATTTCCCCAAATAACAGGGGTAAAGTTCCCTACCACATTTTATTGCAATACTGCTATGCAGCCAAACCTTATTTTCTTGATTCAGTGGAATCACATATTCTCTATATGGAGTTTGGCAGAATTAATCACACAGTCTTTATATTATTTGCTATGAATGAGAAGGTATATTAATATACAGGCAGACGGTGAATATTACAGTGAATAGTTTCCTGTTAACACAGAGCATTGCTGCATCTCTGTGAGCAGAGAATGATTTAGCTTAAAGGAACATCTTTCATCTGTGTAAATGGTTTACTGGGGGGCACTGCAGATTGCTCTGAATAGAATTTTTTTTTTCACAGAAACCGAGCGACAAGGATAACAGAAGTAATTGCATTCTCTAGTGCCTCCCAGTGCTATATGTGTTATCTTCTATGGAAAAAAATCAGCTATTGGCAACCTGGTGAATTTAGTAATTGTAACTAATGGGGTTGTTTCTTTTTGTCTGTCTTTCAGGATGGAATGGGGAACCTGAGAATCACGGAAAAGGGTCTGAAGCTTGAAGGAGATTCAGAATTCTTGAAACCTCTTTACGCCAAAGAAATCCGGTCAAGACCAGTAAGTTTTTGGGAAGGGAATAAGCACATTTCTGTAGCCCTAACAGAAAGAAACCAAAAAGTGGCAGGGTGATGTCATTATTGGATAAATTACTTTGGCCATTGGCCACTTTATACAAATGCAATTTGAGGAGTGAGGCAATGGGTGTCCTTTGAAGATTTCATTCAGGTACTGTATCCTCTGGGCAGTTGCAAAGTTGATACTCACGGGTTTTGTTTGTGTAAGCTACAGTTAAAACATTTCTAGGACCTCTGAGGTTTCACACTGTCTTTTGCCTTCTTTTGAGATATATCATAAACAAACCTCCACTGAAGGACCTAATATTTCTATTAGGTAAGAAAGGAGATATTAGAGGCAGAGGGATGGCAGGTAGTTCTGAAATCCAGCTCTCTTTTTACTAGTTATGCCTTTTCTGCAGAGAGCAGAGAGCTGATGTCTTGGCACAAGGGCCTGACCTGTTGTTTGTTGACTCAATGAACCTGTATTATGTGCTCAGTCCTATTTTATGTTGTTTTAAAATTATGTGCAGTTAAAATTCAGTGCTGCTAGAAGTGACTGTGCAACAAAAGTGGCAAGAATGTTAACAACTGAAAATGAGAAAAAAACCAAGTGTGATTGCAATGGCATTTTCATAGCAGCACTTCATTTACTGTCGGTGACTTTTGCTCTTTCTAGTGCAATCCTGTTTGTCCTGAGCAGCTTTAAAATAACTGAAATGACTACAGAGAGTTTCCAGGATCTTCCTCAGAAGATATCATCTGTCTTATTTCCTGATCTAAAGTGTTAATTTGAGTCAGATACCAACCTTCCATTTTGATAACAATGGCAGATAGCTAATTAAATAAACTTAACATCCTTTTATCTTAGCATTTCAGTGCTCTTGTAGAAATTGGAACTTGTAGCATAATGAACACAACAGCCAATACAATATCCGATTTAATTATTGAAGGTTGTAACCTCTGCATGATGGCTAGGAATTGGTTTGAACAAGCATAATCATTTAGGAAGAAAACTTAGTAAGAAAACCTTCATATCTCTAAATGTTTTCATCCCTGAATTAAAACTGAACCATAAAACCTTACATGTCAGGTGCTTTTCAACATAAGATGTGTGGGAACCAAGTGCAGCACTTGGTTTGATAAATAGACTGACAAATTGCTACTTACGTTGATGGAAATAATATTTGATTATTAAGAGAACTAAGAACTACTCGCTACTGGGGAGTTTACTGTTTTCATATTGATCTGCATTTTCATACATCAGGCACTACAAAAGGTACCCCCTTCCTAAGGTTGTGAAAATAATTTCCACACCATTGACAGATTACTGAATACAAGGAACAAGAAGTAGAAGGTAATGCCTGTGTGCGTTCCTTGCTTTATCCCCTATCCAGGATTATTTTTACTGTTAGTGGAGAAGGTTTGATCTACAGTCTAGTGAGCTGGAGCATCCCTGCAGGCTTCAGTAGATGAGTCCTGGGAACTGTATTAATTATATAGTTACACAAACCATGTGTATAGTTTCTCTGACTTTTCACTGGAATAAACTGGATTAGCCTGTGCTGGCTTTCCGGCTGCTCGTGATAACTCTGGAATTACTGTTGGGCTGGGGGCAACAAGAGTGATCCTGTTGCTTTCAGACAACTGATTTATTGTTCTGTATGTGAATTTGGCTTTCTGAAAGCAAAGGAAAGTGTTGCAGTCAATCGAAGTATTGTAGTTATAGAATATTTTAAAATACTATTAAATATTCAACACTATATTTTTTTAAAGAACAGTAGTATGACCAAGTGTTGTCTTGGAGGGAAGTGTGCCTGCAGCTCCTGAACCTGATGAATATTGTTAAAATAAAGTGCCAAATTCAGCACTCAGTAACAGCTGAACATCCATACTAATTCCATAGTGATCTTCTCTGGGTTTTCAGAAGTGCATAATGCAGCTTTAAATATGTGAAGCATAACAGCAACAATATGACAAATAACAGCAAAGAGCATCCCAGAAATAATCTGACATAGACAATTTTTCATATGTTTAATGAAACAACCTAAGAGTTGTGTACAGTAATAAGTAATGGTTTCATATAAGTTCCAAAGACTTTCAGATGCTGGTTATTTATAGAAGAATTTAATTTTAATTTTTTTAAAAAACACAACAGATTTCACTCAGTGTTGTTCTGTGTTGTGGATAGAGGAGTGTTGGTGCTGCCAGGGAAGGGAAGCAGAAGAATCACTTTTTGTATTAATGGCTGCAGTCCCATCACCTCTGTGCAGTGGTTTTCCCACTCGTGTGTCTCTGTGGTGCTGCTCCTCATGCTGCCCTGCTGTGGGCAGAGCTGGGCAACCCTGCCAAAATATCTGCAAAACGTGAATGTTGATTATTATTGAAGGCCTGAATTTGTCACTGCTGCCTGTTCTCTGCTGCATCTCTGAATTCCCAGGAAGGCAGTAATTACAATAATACACAGACTTGCTTTCCTGGGAGCTGTGCCTTCTGTTTTAACAGTGGTTCTGGATTTCCTCTTAAAAGTGGATCCCTTTTCAAATTAATTTGGCTGGAAGGGAAGATCAAGGTTTAGAGAGGAGGAAAAGCCCTCAAATGTCATTCCATGAGACTGGCTGTGGGAAACCCTCTGAGTTTCTGTAGTTCATGCCTTAAAGAGCCCTAGTAGGTTCTGCTGCTTTTACCACCCTACAGACAGAGTACTTGTACTTAGATGTGCTTCTCATTGCAACTGAGACTACAGCCATGAAGGACTGAATCTGTTGTACCATGACATGCAATCAATAACAACCCAACAAAGGTATCTTTCTGTAAGTCCCTTCAAAAGGGGAAGAAGGATTAGCAGAAGGATTGGACTGATGTGGTTTGGTCCCAGGCCAGAGAAGTGACCATTGAAATCACTGACATGAACTGGCTTCTTAAAGCTGCTTCCAGCCAGTTTCTTTCTGCACCACAGCTGACACCCCCCAGGCTTGCTTTCGTTTTCCCTCACCCACTCAAGAGTGACCCCTCCAAAGCCCTCTGTCTTTACACAGAGATGAGGGTCTCTGTTCCTGCTGTTTCCCCATCCTAGTCCTGGCTCAGCAATACCGGGTTTATGGTATGGATTAGAAGTCTGTTTTCAAGCATCAGATCTTGCAAATAACCTTTAGATAAACTTTAGGCTTTGCATGACCCTAAAGTTTATCTGGAGGTTAATGAAAAGTAACTGGTGGTAGCAGTGTTTGCACCCTTGTAGTCTTAATGCTTAGTTTTAAAGAAATGAGATAGATGAGTTCCCTTTTCCAGGAGTGTTCAGAGCATCTTAAACTCCCAGCAGAACATATTGTACACTGAACAGTATTTTCCATGCCACTTGCATGGAACATGAGCATCTTGCTGCCTTTAATTAAGAAGTTAACTGGACCATGAAGTATTACTTGTGTAAATAAAAGTGATTTGTACTTAGTCAAGAAGGTGCATTAGGAATTCTCACATTTCTTTGCTTGCAGATAAATTATGGAGATTATTAAAAATTGGAAGGGTCATCTATAAACCCATCTGTAGCTCAGCTGCACTGTCACTCTCAAAATGTAGCTGTCTTTCTAACTGTGGTAATTTATTGTAGACTATCGTGTGAACCATCTGCTTGCTTATAAATCAGACCAACTTTGACTGAAAGTTGCACACAGCAGCACAAATTGTTAATTTTATGTGCTGGAAAGCAATGGCAACAGTTTAGGGGTCTTCAGTCTTCATTGCCTTAATTGGAATAGAAATTTAAAACTGGAAATTTTCCTGCCTGTGTTGAGATGAGCTGCTAAGAAGCAGGTTGCCCAGATTTAACTTTCTTAGTGCAGTTGGGGTGTTTGGAAGCTTGCCACATCCAGGTCTGCAAGTAACTTAAAAGGAGCAAGACAGAGAACAAGCTATGTGCATTTTCCATTCCGATAACAAGAGAAATAAAATCCTGTGCTGTGATAACACAGGAAAATCCAGTGAATTACTTCTCTCAGGAGCTGTGTGACAACCAATGAGATGATAATCTCAGCTTTAGGAAGCAGAGAAAGACATTGCCATGATAGGATTAGGAAGGGTTTGCCCTTTCAATGTTCATTTCAAGTGCATAGATAGAAAAAAATAAACCTCGGTTTGCAAATGTTTACACCTGGACTTAATTTTTCTTATCCTGAATCCTTTTAAAGACAAGAATATGGATTTGCCTGACAACTTTGACTTTGCTTCAGAAAAAAGCACTTGACTGAGGTCCTGCCTGTTCAGCTCTTCTGCAGGCTCTTCTATTGATGGGTCTGGGAACACAGAACTAAACGTGGGCAGTAACCTTTCCTGTTTGGTCTCTTCTACCTGGGGGAGTTCCAAGCTCTGTTGTTGAACAGAGAGATGGCAAAATTCACTGAACAGATTTTGGGGAGATTTTTAAGGGTGTTTTAGAAGAGATCTGTTATTGTATTTAGATGGTCTCATGCTGAAGGCCTGCTCCCCATTATTTTTAATCAACTGGGGAAAAAAAAGAGTTTAGAAGAAAAATCCTATACGTCAAAGGAAAAAAAAAAACCCTGAGGCAAAGGACTATGTCTTTTTGTTATTTTCCTTTCTTTGGGTAATATTAGAGGACCCTGTCCTACTCACTGTAGCAGTGAGTGTCTCTCTGAAAGCAGCATGCTTGCTCAGATCATTGGAGCAAACCTGCCCTCATTTGAAGCCATACAAAATAACTAGTGACTCCAGTGGAACTGGGGCTGTCATTAACACTTGGCTGGGATTCTGCAAAGGCATCTGTTTGGTCTAAAAAATTCACAGTTGTGAATTAGGGCTGATAACTGCTATTCCCTTTACTGGTGTTTAGTAAGTTCTCATCAGCATACAAGCTAGACTAGCGAGTGCATGAAATATGCTTGTCTGTCCTTTACATTTTCCCCAGCCAGTATTTGAATGATAGAAAATTTAAAGGAAGCTTTTAAGAGTGATAAGTAATTATTTTGCCAATGTATTTTGCCTCACTGTGTTCGGATCTGGAGGAAGCATGCTATTATTTTAAAGCACAGAAGCACTTCTGTAATGGACCTATTCTTTTGTATTATTTGCTCTGCAGGTCTACCTGCCTCCAAGCTAAAAATACGCCCTGAAAAACAATAAACCATGTATTTGGATTAAACAATGACATGTGCCCACAGTGGGGCATACCTGCCTCATAGCCATAAATACATACTTATAAGCAATATAACATACTAATTTAGATAAAAAGGCAATGCAGATGGCAAGATAATTGCAACTTTGTATGAGGTTCAAACTGTGTAGTAGAAATGTAGCTTTCAGGTAGATAGCATGAAAGAAGGCTGCTATTTTTTTGTGGAAGAAAGAATAATTTCTTTCCTTCCTTTGTCAAAGTTTACAGGGAAATAAATGGATATTGAATTAGATCCTGATGATTTGGTCTAGCAAAGTGCTTAAGGGTTTCAGCATGCTCACTGAAACCATCACAGGGTGGAAGTGAAGTTTGTCTCACCATGCTACCATCAGTCAGCAGTCCCTGGGTGCTCCCACCCCCTCTTAGGCCATTGTTCCTCCCAGCATTTCACTATTCCCTTAGAGAATGGATCTTATAGAAGAGAGGAATCTTCTTTGCATATTATGCTGCATACAAGCCAGTGAGAGCTCCTGTCAGCTCATGGAGGTGTTGGTCTCCTGGCATTGGCCTCTGGGGCAGTTCAGCTGCCACTGTAGCTTCAGGTAGAAAACATCTCACTACCTGAGGTTGACTCCTGAAGCACAATAGCTGCAGTCAGGATAGATCCTGACTGCATCTTCGTAGCTTGCTCCTTCTTGATTGATTTTTGGTTCAGATGTTAAGATATTGCCCTAATAACTTGGGGCAGGGGGGAGGGGGAAGAACAAGGTTTCTAGTGATGGCAGAGCCAACAGAAATGAGCTTCTTGTAGCCATGCCTGGCCATCTCCTCTATTCCCTGTAGGGTTTGTTGAGCATTCCTTGTGGCACCACTCCAGATAGCTTGTTAGATTCCATGCCAGTGTGCTTTTGCTATAGATGTGTCTCAGTTTGGTCAGTTTGAGTCTTGCTTGCCTGACAGTGATCAGCAGAGAGGAGAGCTGGCAGTCAGAGGGGGATGCAGTGAAAGAGCAAGTTGCAAAAGGCATCATTTTGGCAGAAGTGTCCTCACCTGATGTACTGATATTTTTGCCATCACCATCCAAAGCAGATTGGAGTCTGCATACAGCAGTAGGCTGTGAGGGTACAGTGGGGTTTATAAAATTGATACATTCTCCTATAATAAATTTCATTCCTAAGCAATGAAATCCAGAGAGCCTACTTCAGACTGAACCTTGGCTGCCCCAGTGCTTTGGGGGCAGTTCGTGGCTCTGTGATATTTCCAGTGTGCTGAAAAGGTTGAAGTTAAGTAAATTTTACAGCAACTATGAAAACATTTCCCTTTACCTTCATAGTGAAATTGGTCAGAAGTCTCTCAGCATTTGAAGGGAATTGTGTAGGCTGGCTGAAGGGGCGTGTCCAATAACACCAGAATTAAACCTTGCTGTGCCTCTTCCTGGTTGGTTGTGCAAGGAGCCACACACTGAGACTGCAACAGGGAACTTGAAGTATCCCACTGGCTGCCAAATCAGAGTATCCCAAAGAAGTGCAAGAAAGGAAGCTCTGATGTAAACTTTCTGAAATAACTCCACAAGTTGCATTTCAAAATAAAACCTCATGGAGGCTGCCTATGGCATTTAAAAAAGGATTTCATTAAATGTTGCTAACTTGTCATAAGCTCTCTTAAATGGAAGGGTAATGGCTTATAACATTTGTAAGCTTTTTAATTTCATGCAATATGAGCAGTGTAATCAACACCTATTAAAGCCAATCAGCTGTGCCAAGTGGGCTACCTACCTCAGCTTTTGTCTATATTTGTATTATGGCTACATCTATGAACTAACCCTGGGAACATGTTCGTGCTTTCTTATCCTGACATCAGTGGAGACTTTGTGTCCAGAAAACCCCATATGGTCATTGCAGAAGTATCTGAACCCATAAGCTGAATAACCACTTTATAATCAGTAGTTTTCACCTTCTTGTTAAGGGAGTTTGGGCCATGGAGGTGATGTGGACAAGTTAACAGCTTCTGAGCTAAAATGGTCTCTCAATGTATTTTACTTTTTTCCCTTTGACAGGTAGAATATCTCTGCTTGAACTGGTTGTGTAAGGAAAGGGAAACTGCCCAGATCATGTGTTTGTTTTGCTGTTCTGATCTGATTCCCACCTCCTCTCCATTTTAAACTTTTGCAGCTGGACTCTGTGGTCATTAAAAACAAGTGATGAGCGTCACAGCTCAAAGTGAGCTCTGGGTTAGGGCTGGGGGCTTTGTGGGCTCTAAGCTTTTGCATTGCATTTTTGCCGTGATCCCAGAAATCACTTGTATTTCAGCTGTGAAAAGGAGGACAGTGGGGCACGAAAAACATGTGTGATTGTGTAGGCTGCATTTGTCTCCCTGAAGTTCAAAGTTTAAGGATTTACCATTTCTAAACATTGCTTCTGACAATCAGGATTCTGGCTGCTTTGGAAAATCTGAAATACAAAAGCAACTTGCTAATACTAAAAATGAAAAAGAAATGAAACTTTATACAGTATGGGTAGAGGGAAGATAGAGGCAAATAGACAAAGGAAACACTAAAAGACAAATAGAAAGATCCACTTATAAAGAAAAAGAATGTTTTTCTCATGTTTCCAAGAAGCCTGAAAGCAGAGCTTTGTGTCTTTTTACTACAGGACAGCAAACACTTCTGCAACTCTTCTGCTGATCAAAACTAATTTGGCAGGAAAGTTATGTATTTTATGAGGCATGAGTTGACAAGACAAGCTGTGCTGTCATTAGCAAGTGCAGGCACACACAACCGGTTTTACAGACGGCTCAGACGGTTCTTTGATTTGCAATAGGAAAGGAAAGTAAGGATTTCCAGGATTCATTTGCCAGTTGCTATGCCAGTAATAAGAGTTTCTCTGACTGTTTGGTTTCTAAATGACAGATGATGTCTTTGGAGAAAGAAGAACACAGGGAAAAACCAGGACAACTCTAAATTTGCTCCTTTTTCTTTTAGGACAAATTAGTTGAGAGTCTTGGGAAAGCTGACTTGCTGCTTTTGAAAGAAAAAAATATTGTTTCTTTAGCTCTTAACATCTTCCTGGTTGCAATATCTTTGTTTCTGATCTCTGCTTCTGTTTGCTTGAGGTTGTGCCTGGCCATCAACTCCCGGGGCAGGAAGGGGCAGTCCCACACCAGTGTTAGTGGCACAGTGTTGGAGTGCAGAACACTGCTGTACATGTGTGATAAAAATGGCTATAGCTAGTCACAGAGTTAGACATTCTGACTTGTCAGTAAATCATTGATTGGCATTGACTGTTCAACCAGATATTTAATTATGTGCATAATTTAGACATAAGTAGTTTCACTGACATGAGTAAGGCTATTCCCATGCCTAGAGTTGGTTCTTTGCTGCATATGTCTATAATGTCTACATGTCTATATGTCTGCATGTAGTGCATGTGTGTGGCAGAGCAAAGCCACTGGTGGGAGTTCATCCTGCTCAGCTCTGTACAAACATGGAACAGAAAGAAAACTCAGTGTTTTGGCTCACAGTATGTCTTCCTTGTTCATCCTTCAAGCATAGTCCTTGTTTACCATCCTTACATAAAACAGCACCTCACTTTTTTTTCCCTGAGCAGGAGTGGAGCTGAAGCCTCCATGGCTTTTGCCTTCACACCTCTGAGGTTCCACAAAGTGCATCATCTGTACAGTGCTGCTTTCATCCAACTTCCGCCAGAAACATCCTTTCTAAGGGCAGAGACACATCTTCCTTTGGAAAGTTATTCTTTATGGTCTACAAGGGAAAGTTTCATTTAACATTTATTTCAAATGCAGCAGTGCTAAAATTCGATTTGTAAATCATTGTCTGTTTATGAAAATGGTGAGTAAATACATGCCAAGATTTTCGCACTATCTTCTTAGTCGGTGTAGGTTACTTTGTTGGATTCTTAATTAGTAATCTAAAACTAGGCAATTAAAATGGCTTTTTTTGACCTAGGATTTTTCCTCTCTTTTTCTTTCCAGCTGCAGGTTGATATTCTTGTTTCTCTATTGATTTAGACAAGGAGTTGATTTGTCATGGGGCATCTAATGAATAAAAGTGATGAATGTCTGAGTTCTGTTTCTCTTCTGAGAAAGCAGCAGCAGCTGCAAAAGATTACCTGTGGCCCCATGAATGGGTGGTTACGGATTCAGGGGGAGGCTTACTGTTCACTGAATTATTCATATTCCTCTTCACAGTGCCTGGAAAGTCTTCTTTTCCAAGTATTAGTGCAAACTGAGCCTTCTTGGATGTAATCTGATAGAACTGCAGCCCAAGGCAGCACAGCTGAACAGTAATATGTGTTTTTCCAATGAGAAGCTTTGTAGGATATCAGTATTTAAAAGCAGAGAAACAAATAAAATTACAGACAGTGGGTTCATTGAGGGGAGAAGAAAGGTCACTTGTCTGACAGAACAAGCATCGATCTCCAGCAAGGCTTTCAGTTCTTTAGCCAAAAGCTGTTTTCTTTCTTTTGATTGGACTGATCAGTAAGAGTGTGAACATTTCATTATTTTTGTTAAAATCCTGATTTTTTTCTAAGTATATATTGCAGGTTAGAAGTACCAAGTGGGCACAGCTGTTCATTACCCTAGAGCAGTTGATATTTTCCTTTAGGCAGATTCACTGTCGTGTTGTACACACAGGTGAAGCCACACAATGAATCGCCAAATAATCCATAATCCAAACACACGCTAATTGCTGTAAAAGGTCAAGAGTATGTGTTCAGTTGAAGCTGATTTAGGGTCTTGGTGTCCATGACTGGAAGGCAGCAAGTTGGTGGCATGAACCTGACCACGTTTCCTCTGATGCTTTCTTTGGTTGCGTGTTCAGAGCCTGTACCCTCCATTTTTTTGCAGAACATCCTTCACTCTTTAGATGAAGTAAAGGCCACATTGGGCAATGGCATGTGTGTTGTCGCTGGTGCTGGCTTGAGAAGCACCTTTGATTGCATGCCTACTGTTACTTCATGCCAAAATATTCTATCTGTATTCTGCTACCTCTTGAAATCCCCAGCTCCTACTGCAAACTGACCTTTGCTATATGTTTTCTTAACATCCCAACTGTTATTTATAAATTATGAGCCCTGATGTTGGTACAACCTGGCAAAGAAGGAGGCTTTTTGTTTCTGTCTGCAGCATTATCTATTATGCAGCATTCTGGGAAGCATAGCTTAGGTGAAGTAGAAGGAAAAGGAAGATGCAGGCAGGACCCTTCCTGTACCCTTTGCTGGTAGGAACCACTCATTGGGTGTTTTCACTGATCAGTTTTGTTCCTCCAGAGTTTTGAAAGAACTTCAGGAATAAAAACACCGGGAGGCAAATGCCTTCTGTTAAAAACCACAAGAGGACGAGCTGCCCTGCTGATTGCCAAAGAGTAATTTGGGTCCTTGGCTTTTGCATGCCTCCCTGTGCTCTGTGTTACCTTCACACACCCCAGTCTCTTTGGCTGCTTTTGCCATTACTCACTATTTCCCCAAACAACTTTCCTGCCTTCTTCCAGGCATGGAAAAAGCATCTGCTGCTTTTCCTGTGAGCCTGACATCTCTTGAAATACCCCTCCCCGGCTCCCCAGTGATGTTGGTAAGAGATGTGTTTTTTGCTCATCGGCCCTGTACCACAGCAATACCCTGTGTTCTCTCCTCTCTTCACCCTGAAGCAGATACTCAGGAGTGTCTGTTGACTGGCAGTTGCAAGACACAATCAAATCCCAACACAAAACATCCTGATCCTGCAGTTGTCCCACTGATCAGAACTTTGCTCCTGTGCTCTCTGTAGGTGCAGTGTTCAGTGTAGCGAAGTCCAGCATGATTTAGCATCTTTCCTCCGGATCAGTCCAATTCCATGTCACACGCTTAGCTGCATCTGTCATTTTACCTGTTCAAGTGTGCCATCGCCTTGGCTGTTGGACATTCAGCCTCTCTGAGGCACAGGGAGGTTTGCAGTTGGTGCACAGTTGAGTTGTCTCCCTCTTTGAGACAGTTCCTGTCTGACAGTAACTCACACATGAACTGTTCTGTCACTGCGGTCAGAGCTTGGCCCGTCTGTTTTTTCTTGTAAGGAAGACTCTGTCTAGTCTTGTAGACCAACAGAGCATCCTTCTTAAAGCCAAGTATTGATCATTTCAGCAGAAGAAACAGAGTGGTTAGATAAGAGCAATTCAAAACTAGTTTGTGCTAATGTTTCTGTGACCCCATAACCCTGTATCATAATTAAAGCAGATCAAGTTACTTTGGTATCAGAGGTACAGTCATGGGCCCAGCCTTTCTTTTCCATCCTTCCCGTTTTCCCAGATATCCCCCTGCAGGGTTAACTGAGTATATTTCCACAATAAATATTCCCACAACAAGGCCTAAATATGGTTTTCATCAATCATTTTATAGCTGGTTCAAACCTGTCATGCATTTACAGCAGCTCAGGAAAAAAAAAAAAAAGCAGAAAAACCACGAATAAAACCAAGAATTGGAATAGAAAAGCTGAATTTTCTGTCACCAGGAATGGTCAGATGATCTTTCTTTGTGTCTTGTACAGTGGCAAGTGCTCAGTCTCCAATGAATAAATAACTACAGATCCAGGAAATGAGATTATTACTCCCATGAAGCTGTTGGAAAGGAGAGCACTCTGTGCCCTTCAAACCTGCTTCCTGATGCACAGCCCTGCATTTGCCTGTGGTGCACAGCAAACCTGAAGGATAGGGCTCGTAAAGAAGAGGCTTTTAATTGCAACAGGAGCCCAGAAACAGAGACTCTTTGATTTCAGGAACATGTCCGGGCTGAACCTTGTCATTTCACAGACCAGATGCTTTGGAGAGAACTCTACTGGGTAATCACAGAAGTGAGGATGGCTGCCTGTGTCCTGCCTCCAGCCCTCACCGTGCTGTAATATAGTTGCTTTTGCAGTGTAATTGCTTTCTCTGCAGGGCTTCTTCCTATTGATTCTGCTTGTGTGGATTTAAATGGTTTGCGGGTTGTAACTAGACTCAAGTTGGTCTGCAACTCCTCTCCTCTGTGCTAGGCAGCTCACGTGGCAGTTCTGAGAGACTTCAGTGATGTCTGGATATCATCACTCCCTGACCTGCACATATATATTTGATTGGAAAAGAGAGGCTGGATCAGATAAGTTCAGAACATCAATAAATACGTGTATTTTGTTTGGTGACACTTGTTCAATTTGAATCTTTTTCCCAGGAAGCAGCTTGTGTTGTGTCATTTTTTCAGCGTGCTGTGTAAATGCTCTGCATCTGCAACTGTCGAGGCTGGTGCCATCCCATAGCAGTGCCATCTGCTCGCTCACAAAGTGCTTTTTGCGTAGATAAAAAATGTGAGGTGTTGCTCATAATTAGGCAAATCACATGCTGTGATCTGTGATTGATTTGATTCCTGTTGCTGGCTACCTCGCATATGTCTATGTGTCCATAAGTATTGTCTACATATCAGCATATGGATGCAGATGAATCAGAGACTCGTGAATTCTTTTTCCCAATCCAGACATATGGAAATGTTTTCCCTTCTTATTATTAGCAGCAGCTGAATTTCAGTAACACCAGGGGCCTCTGCTGGGATCTTTGCCTGTGTTTTGTGCTGTACATGCATACGTAAGTTGGCACAGCCATTTATAATCTAATACAAGAAGTAAGCGATCCATGACATGCAGCAAAGGAAAGCTATAATTTCAAAGCAATGTTCAGAGATAGCCATGTTATTAGCCTTCTTGGAGAAAAATGTCTGGATATATAAGTTGGTGTTATGCAGTGCAGTAACAGAATGCCTAAAAGGTGCTGTGAGCACTGTAGAACCCAAGTGTCTCTGCTGAATGCGACTTCTGGAATGTATTGGTATGCTTTTCTTAATTTTAACAGTATGTGCTCTGGAATTTGTATTCACCTCACTGACTGACAAAGATCCTAGTTGTTTGTGGTTGTAGTATGGTCCAAGTAAAGCTGATCATAAGGGAAAGTTACTCAGAAATTAGTCCTTCTGTATAATTATGACATTGTCTTCTAATGTCTTTTGTAGATAGTGAAGTATGATTTACCAGCAGTTTTAAAAGATGTTTAAGGCAGCAGTAGGGGTACCAGAAAGGCCATAAAAATGAAAACACACAAATGGAGGTTTGCACGCTTGACTGGAGTAAAAGTTACGAGCAGTGGAGTAGCTATATAGTTGGATGATTTAGAATACTTGAAGCCTGAGCAGACCTCTCTTCTGTTCTCTCCCTCTCTCCTGTGCCTGCCTACAGTGTGTTTACTTCGGCAGGAGATTTGTCACCACTGGACTGTGATCATAACTAGGACAGCCCGAGGTAGAAAATAGGCTATAACTTAGCACAAATCCATAGTCCCGCTGCTACAACACCTCCTGTAGACGAGGAGCAGATTGGAGCGAGCTGCCTCTGAGCAGCAGCTGCAGTTTGGCATTTCTGCAGAAGAGTTCAAGTAAACTGAAATGGTTAGTGAATACTTGGTTGGTTTTATACTGGAAGGGGTGATCAATGTGCTGTGAACCCAGAACTGCTCTTCTCCTGTTTTAGAGCTATTAGAGTTGCTTGAGTCCAGCTTTGTTTGTACAAGGGAGAGTTGTTCCCCACTGATGCTGAGTTAATCATCAGCACACATTTGACTGACTCTGGTGTAACACTTTTGGGTGAACTCTGAGTGCAGTGAAGTGCTTGAAGCATTTTTGGAATTATTTGGTCATTTTACAAGTTGTGCTGTTCTCTTCATTTCAACTGTCTGAGGGTGTCTTGTGAGAGGACTCCTGGAGCTGAGAATGCTTTAATGCATTGGACTTTCTTCCAAAGCCAGTAATGATTAGTTCAGTCCTACCAACAGAGAAAGTTTTGTGAATGTGCAGCAGCCTTCAAATGTTACAAACCCAGATTTCCCACTCCCATGGATGCTGAATGGAACTCCCAACATGCACAACTGCATGTTATTTTTATGTGTATGTCGGTTTCATCATGTCATCTGTGGTTTTCCTTGTATTATAAGTCAATGAAGTAAAAAAGAAAAAAAAAAACAGCAAAAAAAGTCAAGGCAGATGTAATGTCTTGGAGATTTTTTCAGTGTTGTTTTTAATGTCAGCAGTGATGGTGTAATTTAATTTTCAGAAGTCTCAGTTGCAAATCAGCTGATTGGGCATCTTGAAGAAGCAGCCACTCTCTCAAAGCACTGTGTTCATGAGATTATGACAGGTATTCTTCTAAAGAGAGAAACCCCTAGATTGCCAGAAATAAATCACTTTGAAGGATACAAACTCCCTTGGGTAGCCTTGCAAAAGCAGAACCCAGTCATTTATATCTCACATCACAAACCTGCCTTCTTTGCACTTTAAAGAGAAGAGTCAGAGATATAATTGCTTTAATGGAGCAAAGGGAAATTTATCTTTTGTTTCTGTTGTTATTAAAATGAACTTCAAGAAGTGCCGTTAAAGAGGGGGGTCTGTGGTATTGGACATAAAACTCTAACATGCTCAATCTGTGCTATTAAAATATGTCACAATATTTTCTCATCTTCATTGTACTGTAAAAGGTATTGTTCTGTGAAGGTGGCTGCACCTTGTTTGCATACAAGAAGAAACTTGAATTTATTTTTTTTAAGCATTTGAATGCTTAATAAAGCATCAGAAGTCAGAACACAGAACACTAATTCATCTCATGTTACTACATTTATGCCTTTGAATGCCCATGGCAGGTCAGGGCTGTATCAACTCTGTTACTGATCTAGGTTACATGACCTGGGCTCATTACAACTATGACAAGAGTTTGTTTCCTGGAAGAAGAGGATGCAGACTACATTTTGTTATATCTGCGCTGGACCTATTGCCTCCTTCATAAAAGCAACCATTTATAGACACAAATATAGCTGGGGCATTTTGTAGCATTTGTTTTAATCTGTTTGTTACCAATTCCATTCACAGCTGGCTTTCATTCTGCTGTGAAAAGCTTACACTGTCAAATCAGAAGTTTTACTAGAAAAGGGATTTAGTTACATGAACATTATGTTCAACTGTTTGAAGGACAAAATCAAGATCAAAAGACACTCAGGGATTAAACAACAAAAAGTATGTTTAAATCATATTAAGGGCTATTTTCAATCTAGCACCTAGGGATTTAGCTACATGCCTTAAATTTTTGTACCAGGAGGCTTCTGGGCAAAATCCTGTTCTTGCTGTGGGGAGCTTGATCAGAAACAGTAATGCTTGGCTTGCAAGCCTGAAGTTGAGATTTTCTGTTAATGTAGCTGAAGACCAGAATCCAAGCATGATCTTAAGGCTGGGGGTTCACTAGATACTCCCAAGTTTGTCTTCTTCACAGACAAAGGTAGATGCTGTCCAGTGGTTCATGTTTGCTCTTCAGGATGAGTGATGTCTGTACAATGTTCTGGTGAGGTTTGCTGGGACTCGTGGTGGTGCCAGTTGCTTGATCCCTGCAGCATCTGTTATCAATTCTGAAGGGGGTTTACTCAATTTTTTCTCACAACTCTCCATTTTATGGGGGCAGCTCTGAGTTTTTTCAGCATCAGACACTCTCCAAAGGAGTTTCTATTCTTAAGGCAGGAATTGAGGGGAAGAAATGCACACGTGTGCTCACAGCATGTTCTGGAGACCTTTGTGGTTAGGAAACTGCACTGAGTGAGGTATTACTGGTGCTTCCCTTTGAAAGATGAACAAGTCATTTGGGAACACACAAAACTGAGTCAGGAATACTAATTTAAGCATATCCATGTCAACAGACAAAAAATGACACAGTAAAGGTTACCAAGTCAGCTTTTCTTGTAGGTAAGGGGACATGCCTGACACCTGCACTACCAGGCAACGTACAGTGCTGTGTCCCCAGCAGTGTGTGATGCTGAGGAAGGACTAAGAGGTGATGCCTTTGTGGCTTTTCATTAGAGGTTTATCAGTCTTGATGAAGGACATTTCAGGTACCCTAAAATTATTGCTTTGTCTCTCCGTTATTGGGCGACGAATACTTGTCACTCCAAACTAGACAAAACTGAGACATTACCTTGTGCAGCTCTGAGTTGTCCCTACCAATGAAAAATGCATTTCAGGGGAGTATCACTGCTGTATTACTGTCATCACATTTAGCTGGTGGTACAGTAGGACTGGTTGGACTTAAAGAAAGGAATATATTTGTTATAACCCACATAAATACTTCCCCTCTTTTAGCTGCTCCTTAGAACAACACTCAGGGGTGCAGGCAGGGAATGTGGCAGTAGGCCAAGTGAAGGAGAGCTTTTGCTGGCTGTTTGCTTTACAGAAAACAAGCTTTTACCCTCTGACAGTCCACCTGTGTATAGAGCAGTGTTTGCTTTCTGTAATGTCAGTGAGAAGTAGAATTGAGCAGGAATATGGTGCTCTGAGTGACTTCTCCGTAGACTGCTCTTTGCCAACCCCGATTATGCTTTAATATTTTATTTTTCCCATTACTTTGTCAGCCTGCAGGAAATTCACCATTTCCATTATTTCCACAAGCTTCACTTGCACTTACTCTGTGAAGTCTTTGAATTCATAGGATCAAATCAAAGCTACTCCTTTTGACCATCCAAATTGCAAACACGCTGACTGTGAAGCATTATTTTTAAATTGCCTGTTAAAATTTAAAAGGATTTCCAAATATCTTTAATAATTCCCTATAACAGTCTAAGGACATCTGTTAAAGTACTGAATTTTCCTAAAGTCAGCACTGGTTGGGATTGCTTCAGCTGCAAATTAAGGTTGTCAGTCAAAATGCTTTTTTTCTGTTTCAGTCTTGGATCTGGGAGTTTTTAGCATCTCTTCCAAAGTGAGCCAAAGAAAGACAGCTAGTGAGCTGTTTAGGCTTGTGTTGCCATGTGTTTAACCTAGCAAACAGTGAGTTGATACCTTTTGTGAAGTCTTCCATGTTTTACTGGATACCTCACTGCTTAGTGAGGAACTAAGCTATATAGTTTTGACATATTTTCGCACTTTTCATATTCTTTATTCTGCAGCATGTGTCCAATGTTTTAATATATTGAGTAGCTGTGGCAAATGCTTTTGTGTGTCTATAAACATTTGCATTATTGTTAAGGCATTGGGTCTGGTAATGAGGGACTCAAGTAAGAAGCAAAATGATGTATTTGCTCTGTAGGATTTCCTGCAGAGATGAATAGTAGGTTCATGGTGGGCTGGAAGTAGGTAACCAGCCCGAAGAGTTCTTAAAAGATGTGCTTGTTTATTTCCTGCTGATATTCTAAGTCTGTCAAGGGTTATGACAGTTTATGAAAATATTGCTTCACTGCATAACTATTTTCATTGTGGTGGTGAAGCCATACTGATCTAGTTTTCCACTTGCTCATGTGCATTAGAATATTTCATTTTGTGTCATGATAAGATTAAAGTGTAAGAGAAGGGAAAGGTTTTGTCTTTTCAGTTTTGATTCCTAACTGGTTTTTAATGTTTTAATTATTCTTTTTCTGCGTGATTGAGAGAAGCTGCATTATCACCAAGCTTGCAACAGAGGAAACTTTTTTTTTAATGTTCAGTATTTAAAAGATGTCAGTGTTATTTCCTTTGTAAACAGAATATGATGGACAGAAAATCTGCAGAATTTTCAGCAAAAGGGAGTAATTTTTTCAATTCTTTTTCATTCCTTAATGGGAAAAGAATTATGGAAATGAGACCAGGCATTGCATTAAGTGCTTGAAATGTTCCTTCCCTGCAGACCAATAAAAACATAACTCTTCCATTAGGGAAATTTACTTTTTTCAAGGCTGCATGAATCTGAATTCTGAATCAGTGAATGAGATGACTATGCTGGGGTAAGCATTTCAAGGTCTGATGATGTATTTTAAGTCTTTTGTAGGTGGATACCAGCTCTTAACTTGTCTTGTAAGTCTTCTTTAGATCAGCTTTCTCTGTGACTCTCTTCCTGTTAACCACTTGACTTATCTTGTAATACTTCTGTAGTGCAATCTGCTCTTATGCAGAGCAGTAACAGTTTCAAAGCCATGGGGATTGAATGATTTTTCCTACCTGAATATGGACCAGAAGGTTTCCTGGCCTTTTCAAAACACTGTAGCTATTTGCATAACTCCGTAAACAAAAGTCAAACAGTGCAAGTCAAAAGTGAGACTTTCTGTGCTTCATATGGCATGTTTATAGTAGTTATAGTCTCACCTATGACTATGCATTATGCAGATTTTAGCTATCTACCTTTAAAACGGAAATGAATATGTAGCACTAAAGTGCTGTCACTAAGGGTGTTCAAATTAGGTTCCTGTGCAATGGATATTCAAGTGAAGCCATCCTTTTTTCTGTGCTGTTAACCATAAAATAATAAAAATCAGCATTAATTTCTAGGAATTGTAGAAGATCACAAATAAAAATTAAAGAAGAGGAAAATCATTACAAGTCATTAACAGTGATCCTTGCTTATAACTTATTAATCATAATTCAATTTCATATAGTATATTACTTAAGTTATCAAAAACATTGGAGAGGTGTAGAAGGATGATTTGTCCTCATTTAGTGTATGAGGACACAGAGACACCAAGAGCTTCTGAAACTTCTCCAAGGTCTGGAAATGATTAAGTGGAATTCTTTCCTTTTGTTATTTTTATTTAGTTGTAAATAGTCTGAATGTAGTCATAAGGGTCTAGTTATAACTGATCAAATAAATCCCATTTCCCCCTTTCTTACTGAAAGGCTGATCCCATGGGCACATGCTGCAAAAAAAGTTAAAGCAGCAAATGTAATTGTTGTGAATACGTGGGGCCAGTGTTACTTTAGTTTTTTGAGGTTTGTCTTCTGCAAACACCACTGGGAATCATATGTCTGTCACCAGAGTATTACTTGAAGCTCTAGTCCATCATAGGACTCCCATAAGTAATTTCTGTGCTCTTGTTATGTTTTATATGCAAACAACCTTCTGCCATGATCCCCCCAAAAATGGCATCTAAGAAAATATTAACTGTGTTTCTTAGAAATCCAGGAGGCAAGGAGAACATGTCTGACCTACACGATTCTCTGTCCCCATCCTGATTGTTCATTCCTAGTGGAAAGATTTTGAAATGCTGAAAAAAGACATTGGTCGAAGAAGCACACAGACGTAAAATTTTCAACTCCTTGCTGATTTTCTTGCTATTTTATCCCCTCTGCCTATCCTGTGGATTAGTCAGTTGATGAATTTGATCAGCTGCCTGCTTTAGACATTGCAAAGAGATACTGGCAGTGAATTTCCACCTTGCATGTTAGATTTTTGGCTGATTTAAGTTGGGGTCACTCTGTGCTAGTGCTGTAGGTGGCTAATAGCCCCTGAGAAACCAACTGTGCAGACTGGAGCTGCCTGAAGAAAACACGAGTTCCCCGGTGTCTTGGATGTGTTTGCACACAGAAGGAGCCAGATGGTTGTAGCTGTGGGTTTTCTTTGGCTTTGCTCTGCAGGAGAAATACCTGAGATGGATGTGGCCAGGTAGCTGTGTGGCTCCTGTGTGTTTACAGCTGCTCTGGCTCTTCTCTCAGAGGTGTATTGAAAGCATAAAAATGAAAAATTGGTAGAAATCTCTATGGTCAAGTGGGGAATGGGGAAGACTTCATGTCTTATGTTCTGTAGACCCAGTGGGATGGGTCTGATTCAAAGCTGGCATCCCACCTCAGTCTGATGGTGATTGATACCAGATGATTCATAAGTGCTTTGAGGTGAAAGGCACTCTCTACAAGTTCACCAGGTTTTCTCCTTCCCAGCTCTTGGGCATGGCCTGCTCACGTGGCCCTGTGGTAGACAGTCACCCACTGGAGTCATCAGAAGTAATATTGCAGGTTTGACTCTGAAATGCACTGCTGCACTCAGCCACCCTCCCAAAACAAAGCTTAGGTCGGGTCCCCATATCATCTGCACATTTTAAAATAGCAGATTGGTTGGGTTATATCAGCAATAAAGCCAACAATCCCTAAAACAAGGCTGGTCTCTGGGACACTGCCTGGGCCAAAGGTGTGGTTGTGCACTCTGCTTTTATCCTGGACAATAAGAATTACTGCAGGGTAGCCTGAAATACTGCAGGGTAGCCTGCACCCCAACCACACACCCAACCTTGGGGCCGTTACCCCAGTGCTGGGCAAAGCTCCAGGTGTCTCAAGCAGGCTGGTCCCAGGCAACCATTTCCATCTCACATCCTTGTTCTCGTGGTCTTGTTCCAGGGCAACCCACTGTACTTCCAGTCCGCCAGAAATGTGACAGTGAACATCCTCAATGAGAAGACAAAAGTCCTCACTCGCCTTGTAACAGGTAAGGAGGGGAAAAGGAAGGATTCCTGCTTGGAAAGATTAAGGAGGGATGAAAGTGGGTGTGTTGTGGGATGCTGTGCTGGCTTCAGACAGCGCTCAGGAGGGGAGCCCATGTGTCTTGTGAAGTACAAATGAAAACTTCGCTCTACTTTATGGAAACAAAACTGGAGACATGAAAGTTGTGCTGGAGAGGCAACTGGCTGGTGCTGTCTGATAACAAAGCAGACCATTGTTTTCATTTGAAAGCCAATGCAGAGACAGAAATGTTAGTTGTACGACTTCAGGGTCAAGAAGAACATATGCAGGCTGACATTTCTGTAACAAGCACAGGTTTTTCCTAAGACACTTACAACTTGCCTGAAATCTTGGCAACTCTGGAGATCATCTGTGGCTGAGTTGTGATGCTTTGTAATTTAGAGTCCTTCTGCTGATGAAGAATTCCCTTGTGCTCCCAAACATGAGTATCTTTGATAGAAGAATGGGTGTTTCATAAATCACCAGTGCACAGCAGCCTTTGAATGATTGCATGTGTAATTTGGGTTGAAAGAGACTAATGCATTATATATGGTAATATAATATATATATGATAAAGGATAGGTATATATTTGTTGAGATTTATCCATGGACTGGGAGAAGTATTGCTGAATGGCAGAACCAGTAATTCATAAACATGTTTCTACATCGAGGCAGGGTTGTTTGGTTTGCTTATATAACATCTTGGCCTCTAGTCACAGTATTAAATAATTAAATATGCAGCTTCAGTGAGCAATTATTTAGGCAGAATGCGTGAAAATTGCCTGAAGGAAGGAAATAAATTCAACCCCAAGCTCCCTGATTCTCACATTCAGAATGAACATGTTGAGTTTGTTGTTTCTCCATATATTTTCAAGAGGCTGTTTGGTTAACTTAAAGCACCTCCATGTCATGAGAGCTTGGGAGGACACACTCAGTGATATTTCCTGGTGTGCTGTTCTGGTTATTGATCTTTTTCTGCATTTGGCAGCAGGTTTGGTTTTGGAGTGAAGCAAAGATATCCCATGTAGCTCCTGCTTCAGTGATGAGCAGGGAGGTGGTTAATAAGCAAGACACAAATACAAACTTAAAGTAATGGATTTTCTCAAAAAGGCTGCAACAGTTCTTAAGTGTTTCCAGGGATCTCAGCATGGCCACACTTCTCTGCTGTCAGAACCATGTGCATGATTGTGTGTGCCCCGATGCCAACACAGATGGCCTGTGCAGGGAAACGCTGGGTAGAGATGGACTTTGAAGCTGCCTATAAGAAAATACTGGCTTTCAGGTCTTCTTTCTCTTGTCTTTTGAGAAATGAGACTAGTCATGAAAATGGCCAGAATTAATGCAAAGCCCAGTCGCCTGCCATGTGCAGGGTAATATTCCAGGGAGACTGTGGCTTGAACAGAGTTGGCTGGGCTTTTAGAAGGTGATTTGTCCGAAGTTTTAGCCTAGGTCAGTAACTGAGGGCTCTGCTCTTTGCAGCCTTTGAGCCACAAACCTGCACAGAATTGCTATTCAGGCAGCTGATGTTTATTAGACTCCACAACAAAATGTATTGCCAGAGGCTTTCCAGCACTGCAGGGCACAGCAGCCCGCAGGAAAAGCACCAGAATTGAAATAAGATCTACGAAGGAAAGTTTTACTTGTCTAAAAACTTTGTGCAACATGAGAGGCTGCCATTTTTCTTGGCCTGCACATGATTGAAGTATTCTGAAAGAAAACATTTGCTCCTGTGGTGGTGTTTGTCTTTTTTCTTTTTTTTTTTTTTTAATTGGGCTGTGCATGACACTGATAGAATTTTAAACCAGATATATTTAACAGGCAGAAAAACAGGAATCTTTTACACTGCAGTATCAGTCTAAGCAAAATGGACTCTGAAGCTTTTGATGCCTCTTACTACTGCACCAATACTCTCAAAGCAAGGCTGGGTATATTCGTTACTGTTTCACAGTACTGTCTTTTTGTAAAAATTTCCCAGCTGTATCGAGTTTAATGGTGATTTTATGGCATACATAAGCATTAAAAAAAACCCCCACAGATAGAAATAGTTGAGAGGTTCTTATTTGGGTAGAAAACTGCCCTTTTCTAATGAGATATAAAAGCACAGACCTCCTGTTTAGTGTCTCAGATGCAGGTTGTATCTGCAGAGCTATTAGGACAATCTCAGCAAATGGGTTTATGAAATGTATTATTTTTTTGTATTTTTCACTAAAAGGTTGTGATCCTCCTCTTAGGTCCCCAAGCAGTGGAAGCACACAGCCAAAAATTTGAGGTGAAAACCCTCTCTGGAAAATTGCTGTTTTCTGCAGATGACAACGAAGTGGTGGTTGGAGCAGAGAGATTGAGAGTTTTAGGTAAGAGTTTGTTCATTAAATCACAGTTTTAATATGCACCTCTTCAAATTTTAGTATAGTTTTGCCTGACTTTCCTTCATACTTATTGAAAGCTACTTTTGGAGATAAAACCTTGTGCTGTCTTTATTGCTTTGAATCTTCTCCAAGCAGATAATGGCCAGGAGTTTCTATCTGAGGGGTTTCTTAACTTTCACAATATGTTATTTCCCCTCCAGAAAAAAACTCCCCTGGAAGTGGTTTGTCTTGCACAGCAAAGTAGCTTTAAAACCAGTGTTGGAAACTGAACAACTTTATCTCTTGTGTCTGGGATGAAGGACAGTGAGGGATGGCTCTAAGGGTGTGTCCATGTCTGCAGTTACTGTGCACAGGGAAACCTCAGGGTTCATGTTTTCGGTTCCATCACTGTCACCAGCTCCTCCTTCATTCTGAAATGAACACCAAGAGGGAAACCTGCAGTGAAAAGGTCAAAATTAATTAGGATCCCACATTAGTTCTCTGAAGAGTTTGGTGGCCTTTCCATTAGCTGTCTTTCCTTAGCCCCCTGCAAGAGCACACTGTGCATCTCTGAGGTGTTGTGGAAGGGATAAATGTTCTGTGCACAGGAGAGAAGGCCAATGTTACCACTGCCACCACTTCCCCATCTGCCTTTCCAGACACACAGGGCAGCTTGAGCTCTCCTTTTGCCTGTGCAGGATCTGACTCCCCAGCTGTCCTGCTTGCCAGGCTTTACATAGGTATTTCCTAATGAAAACTGGGAATACACTTTGGGTTTGGGGCATGGGGGTTCTTTCTTGTTTGTATGGATTTTTTTCTTTAATTGGAGAAATGAAACAGTTGTGGTAATCGTAAATTTTAAAATTTATTTGATAATTATATGAAATTGCCTGTCTAGAACTTAAATTTTCGTGCTTTCCAGTTCAATCCATGCCCTTTGGTTTGTCTAAGATTTGCTCAGGAAGGTTTTCACATAGGACTAGACTGAGTATCTTAGTGTTGCTGGCAGTTAGTCACACAGCAGTACCACTGGTCTCTATAGATGCACCAATAACTGTTTTCTAGGGGCTTGATTTGGATGCATCTGTTCATTTCAAACTGTTCTTTATTTCTCTAGTAAGCTCCTAAAAACAGGCAGATCAATAAAGGAACTTAGAACTATATATATATAGTATTTTTAATTATTATTATTTCTACATATTACATAGTATATTATTAGTGTTCTGTGCATAATCTAAATGTGACTTTGCATCTAATCCTTAACATTTATGTTGCCTGATGTCCTGTTATTCTGGATGGTTCCTGTTTATAGACAGGCCAGTTGTAGCTCTTTGCAGGTCGCTGTTGTTACACACTGGACACGTTCACTCACCAGCTGTAAAAAGTTGGGTGAGTTTTACGGGATAAATGTTGAGCTTCACAAAATTAACAGTATCTTTTTTAGCTTAAAGCTTTGAAAAGGTCCATTCAAAATTCTTGCAATGTTACAGAGCTGGGGAACATTTGTCACAATCCATGTTCTACCACAAATCTCCCTTCACACTGCACCATTCAGAGCTAATTCATGGTGCAATTTTTGTGCAGGGTAGATAGAGTCAGTAAGGAACAGTTTTTAAGTGTTTTCTTGGAGACCTTTAAATAAGAGAGATTTACATCCTTGTTTTACGAAAAAAACCAACCAAACAACAAACAAACAAAAAGCCAAACAAAGAAAAAGAAAACCAAAGCAGAAACTTTTCCTTACAAGGTTCTTTTCAGATTACATACTTACAAAAATATTACTTTGTAGTTACTTTGTACTTTTGAGAAACCAGGAGTTAATTTTGATAGCTATTTTGAGTTTCTGCCTTGTTTTAGTCTCCAGAATAAACAGCATCAAAAATACTGCTGATCACTGTAGTGCACTTTCATTTTTATCTGCAACTGAGTGTTTCTCGAGGTTTCTTTGGCTTTTGCAAATCTGTCAGAAAAGAAAAGGTAGAATAACAACACTGGTGATGTTACATGGCAAGTATTCCGATGACCTTGAGCTGAAATGCTTTCAGAGTTCATACTTGGCTTTGTTTTTCTCCAGCTTTGCTTCCACAATCTAATTTTATCTCCAAAAGTGTTTGCCATGGCTGTTTGCCATGCTGGGAAGTGTTATACCATATGTTCATATTTCTTCCAGTGCTTTTGTCTGTGCTGGAGGCCAGTCTGACTTGTAGTACATGGACAAATTCCTTTGATCATTTTTCTGGTGTTTGGGATCTCAGGTGCTGTTGGTATGTGTCTGCTGGCACCCACCTACACCATGTAAATAATCTCAGCTTGTTCTCGTTGTTGCTGAACAAGTATTTGTTGTAGAGGGAAGTGCATGTCAGCAATCTGGCATGAAAGTCATCTCACACAGGTCAGAGCAGCAGTTCTTGTGGTTGGCTTTGAATCTTGCTAGTGACAGTAACTTTTTTCTTTGTATGGTCTTCAAAGTTTCTTCTGAAAGTTTGTGCTACAAACTAATGCTGAATCCTTGTCTGAGAAAAGAAATGGGTAGCTAGAGGATTTTTCAACACTAGCAAGGGATAAAAAAAGGGAGGAATACACAGAATTATGGATTAAAAACAAATGCAAGTAGTACATGTGCTGCCATTGATGGTGCTTCAAAAAATTGCTCAACATGGACAGTGCAGAATAACAAATGAAAGTGTTTTTTATTTGATTTGTGTTTGGTGGAGTTATTTCTGATTTATAAGCATTAAAGGACACAAAAGACAGTTGGTTGCCTCTGATTTTCATGCATGATGTAGGTTAGAGTACTTCAGTGATTTTATTTGATGTAGTGAATTCAGTCCAACCTGTCATCGTAGGGGAGACTGGAAGATAATGGGAACTTCTATCTGAGGAGAAGGGCAGCCCTTTGAGCCCTTTGGCCATGGTTTTGCAAGGCTTAGATTTTGAAGGCAAAATCTGCCACTTCTCTGCCCACTACACGGCCCCACAGTGCCTTGGTCAGCAGTGCACTTCTGCAGACACCACGGAGACAAAACCAATGCCTCACAGGATGGCCCTGTGGGCTCACAACCTCAGACATTCTGCACAGGGCAGATAAATGAGCTGCTGCTAATTGAATTTGTATGTACATCGTTCAGCAGTTCTCCTTCCCCCTCCTCCCTCCCTCCAGAAACGAAACGTGTTCAGATCGCCTGAAAAATGGTGTGTAAGAAATACTCTTTAGTTAAAAGAGTATTAAAAAATAACTTTGATATATATTAATTACAATTTCATTTAATAGCTTATTGAACGTTATAGCATTTATAAATAAAAGACAATCATAAAGCATTATTCTGACTGTTAATTAGCTCTATTTATTCTCCAGATTAGTTTTTAAATATGCCCTCTAGATGCCACTTGATACTAATTAACAGAGTTACATTATTATCTCTATAGAAAGCCATTTTTAATTAAATCTAAAGCAATTTAAATTAGCATGAGTTTTTACAGAAATTAAGCTCTGGTCAGATGCTTAATTTAGCCTTATAAGACAACATCTGATGACATGCCAGTGTCAGTTCTCCCAAGGGCCTTGACATCTTTTTTGGAGATTATTTTTTGAAGTTTGTTTTCAGGGAAACTTGCCAGTATACTCTGGTGTTTAATATTTATGATGAATTTAACCAATATTTTTAAAGACTAAATATTGATGGGAATACACATGCGTTGCAGTGAGCTGAGATAAAAGCACAAAAGATGTGTCCCTGCAGCTTACAGGCTGTGGAAGTCCCTGGGTTTTAATGTGGAGGAAGGTTTGTGTGGGAAGTTGGATTGCATGGGCTGGATGGTGTCCCATTACAAATCAACCACGCTTTTTAACCACTATTAAGATTACCCTTTTGCTTTGCAATAAGGATAGGATTAATCACAAACCCACAAAGTCCCTTCTCTGTAATAGAACAATAGAGGGATTGCTCCCACTCTGGGTCCCTAGAAAATGTGCCTCTCACTTAGACATTTAGATTAGCACAGCAGAAGCTTTTCTGCTAATGGAGCCTAATGATAAAAATTTGGCTAAAGCATTTCCCCGTGGCAAACCCTAACTAAAATAGCTGTATTTAGAGTGGGGTAGGATGCCTTTCATCTCCCAGAATAAAGACTACCCGAGCAGTGTGACCCACCTGCCAGGCATGGCAGCCCTCCCCAGCACCATGGCTGATTAAAATATACCTTTGATCTCACCAACCCTTCCATGCCCTGCCTTCAAATAATTAGCCAGTAGCTCTGTTTCTACCTTGTAGCCTTTTTCCACTGTAGCCTATTCCCTCTGGGCAGTGAACCGTGTGGAGCATGTCAATGCTGACCACAAGTTAGACTTTCTGGAATGTTAGATTGGGAACATTTTTTTTCTTCTAGTTTCTCTCCAGCTGCCTGGGAACGCACCTGGAAAGAGGAGTCAGCTGTTGAAATGTTATTGCAAATTTATGAATAAGTTTGGAGTAATTAAATTCAAGGCACATTTCCAGCATTTTATTTATGAGCTGTATACTAAGGACTTTAGAGGGTTTAGTAGGGGAACACCAATGATAAAAGCAACGTAGCCCAAGCTTATAATCAATGAGATTGCTGCATGTAGACATGGCAAGGGGGAGTGGCTTTAAACTGAAAGAGAGTAGATTTAGGTTAGATATTAGGAAGAAATTCTTCCCTGTGAGTGTGATGAGGCCCTGGCACAGGTTGCCCAGAGAAGCTGTGTCTGCCCCATCCCTGGAAGTGTTCAAGGCCAGGCCAAATGGGGCTCTGAGCAACCTGATCTGGTGGAAGATGTCCCTACCCGTGGAGGGGGGGTGGAACAAGATGATCTTTAAGGTCCCTTCCAACCCAAATCTTCCTATGATTCTGTGACTGTCCTGTAGAGAGCTCTTTTAAATGGGAGGGTTGTGGCTGGAGTTTTCTGTTGTTGGAGGCAGAGGGGGTAACCTGCTCTGCACTTGCAGAAAGCAAAGTGTTGGAGCTCCTTACCCATGGAAGGGTTAAAAAAGCATTTGCAGTGTCCTTCACTTTGGACAAGAGGAGAACATTTTTTTTGTGAATGTGCTGAACTAATACTACTGTCTCTAACTCTGAACTAATACTACTGCCCAGCTGTTTCTAAAGTTTCACATATACAAACATTTTCAGCAAGCCTTGTATTAGCTTGATCTGGGAGAAGCCCTGTGGCTGCAGTGCCAGCCTGGTTAAAGGGCTGTGCTCACATTTCCTCCATATTACACTTTTAGTGGCTTCTTGACATGTCCTTTCCAGCTTATACTTGCTGCAATAGTTACAGAAGAGTAACTTTAATGATGGCAAGAGTAGTTATATTTCATTAAAATAATCCACCAAAGCTGTTTGACTGGTATCAATCATTTCAGAGGGTAGTGTAAGCTAGAAATTTAACGGTTGCCAGGAATTACCACACGTTTTTACAGTATGCACCCTTCTTCAGAAGCCATTATTTATGAGTCAGGACATACACTGTTGCCCTTTACAGCAGCCATTACAATTTCAAAATGGCATTTTGCTGTTGTGTTTGTGGCAGAGGGAACAACTTTGGTAGCCAGGTGTTGAAATCAGGCCTGACCCAGAGAGGAAACTGAGCTTTCTGGTCTCACCAGTGAGTCTGCAGCAACTTTACGCCTGAGGATAAATGCCAAGCTTGAATCTTTGTAGTGTGGGTTTTGTGTGCTTTCCTGAGAAACATGTCCTTACTACAGGTCTGTGAGTAGCTTTTTCGAAGGACAAATGATGCTACAATACCTATTGCTAAGGAATGTGAGACATTTTCCTACTGTGATCCTTTTCCTTTACAAAGGCAGCAGAGGGGAAGGTGCCTCTAGCCCAGAGCTGGCTTGGTGCTGCTGAAGTGTGGATGGGGTACCTCACTGGGATACCTTGCTCTGCTTCTGGAAGCAAACACTGTTCCATGAGCAGGGGGCCACTGGCCTCTCCCAGTTCACCCGGTTGCAAATGAGCTCCTGCTTGCTTAGTCTGCTTCAAAGGTATCAGTTGCTTCAGAGCTCCCTTCTGTGCTCTCAGCCAGAGAAAAGAGCGTGCCACAGCCGGCTGCTCGCCAGGCTTGGACAGGCATTTGACCTTTAGCTGAAGATGTATGAACTTCTCTAGGAAGCAGCTACGAATATTCAGCACGCAGTGCCCGTAGGTAATTAGGCAGTAACAGCAACGCAGTCCTGGAGCAATTGCCAAGCTGTCCTGTAGTCACTGGTCCTGTGCAAAAGGGACAGGGAACAAAATGAGGAAAGTAGGGAAATGTGCTGACAAATGAAGATACCAGGTTTTAGCACTGTCACTAACAAGACTGGAAACAGCCTCCACTGTCTGTAGCGTTCAGTCAAGGCAGCAGAGTTCTGTCACATTTCTTTGCACTCCTTGCAGAGCTGTGATGATGGAAAAAAATTATGTTTAGCAAAACTAAGGAATTGGGGGAGGGGGGGGCAAAAACATATGTTTCACATCAGTGGTTAAAGCCGCAAGAAAATTCTTTTTTTGCTCTCAGTTAGTAATCATGCCATTGCTGCATCCACGTAGAAGTCAAGTGCCACAAAGTGATTTAACCTATAATCAGCAGTGACAAATAACTAAAAAGCTATATAGAAAAAAAACCCCTGATTTGGTTGTATTGGGTGGGTTTGGGTTTTTTTTTCCCAGAGGTTGAGATGGGTTTTTTGGATGTTTTCTTCCAAATAAAGTTTTCCTCATATTCTGCAAGGGAAGAAATTAAAATTACCAATTCTTGAATTAATATTTCTGATGGCTCTACTGCCTTGAGGAAAATAGCTGTAGACACTGTTGTACATTCCTTTCAGTGGCAAGTCCAACAAAGTTCTTCTTGTTCAAAATCCAGTCACCCAGATTGCAAACTTGTCTTTTCTTGGTGAGAACAATTTGTGTCGGGAGGGAGATGTACTGAGGAGTTTTCCTGGTGTTTGCTTTTACTTCAAAGTACATTCCAGGCAAAAAGGACAGCATTTATGTAAAGTGTATAGGCTTTGAGTCCAGGCTGAAATGTGTGTTCATATTGCGTTACCTTAATCCTGTTTAAGGAAAAAGAAGAATCATCCACCATCAGATTAATATTGATTAAATGTCACAAGGATTATGAAAGAAACATACTGTACACTTACCAAACACTGAAATCAAGTTTAAAAGTGTGGCAGATTTATATTTTATTTCCTAAGTGTCTTCCCCAGCTGATCTGTTTGAAGCTCACATAATATTCTCCTTGATAAATTTCCACTGTGTATTCCTACTTCAGGTGCTCTCCTGAGTTTCTTTGCAACTTTGTACAAGAATGCCAAGAACAGCTTCAAAGGAATTCAGTGATGACATTGCTATTGTTGAGCTGCAGAAAAAGTGTTGAAGGACCCCAAAAACTAGTCAAGAAGGAAATATCTAGAGGTCAGCATAAGTTGTAGAACCTTTCTTCATGTATCTTTTCTCAGTTTGGATGTGAGCCTGCCTGTTCTTTTCTGTTATTCTCTTTATATTTCTCAGACATTCAACCTCTGAGGCAAGGCTGCTGAAGATGGTATCTCTACAGGCACATACATCACTAATGACCCACATGCTCACCTTAGAGCTTGCATCCCATCTTACTGTTTGCAACTTTTCTAGCCTAAAACCAGGCTCCATTGATTTCTTGGGACTATGAGTCAGAGAACTGTTTCTCCTCCACCCAGCAGAGCTGGTGGGACTGGAGTCACAAGGATTTCCCATCTGACCTAACTCAGCCACAACCCAGTTGAGCCGACGGGCTGAGTCACTCCCCATGTGCACACAGTGCCAAGACCAACATCCAAAAGATTTAAAATAATTTATATTGCATTTTTATTACAAACACTTTGTTGATGGTTTCATTATTACCATTATTATTCATGATTTCTTGATTGCCCGTAAAAGAACAACTCCCCGACACTTAGACAACAAAGGCAAACAGACAGACCTTTGCAATGAACTGTTTTTATAGAATCTTAGAAAGAAACATGAATGAAAGTTTATGGCTTTTGTTCAGTGCACTGGCTTAACCTAACCAGGCTATTACTGTTGGGCCCTGAGATGGAGCTCTTATTGATTTCGGATTTGATGGGTTTCAAGGGGAGAAACAGCAATTACTATGTTCACCCATTTAAAAACATAAATTAAGGATGAATAAGGCTTTTAAAGTGAGGAATTAAAAGAGGCAGCCACAAATAATTTCTACCTGTATTGAATTGGATTGGATTTACTTCCTGGGCATCTGTTTGCACACAGCCTTCTGAGCGTGTTACATATTATCCTGATGAGACCTACAGAGGAGAGAACCTCATCAGATGGGTGTTTTCATGAACAAATTTCTGAATGTGTCCTGATCAATAATAGTGGGAATAGAGGTAGTTTATGGAGATCACCAGCGCACTATTCAATGCCTCTTGACTTGAGCTGGAAAAAAAATCACAGCAAATCCTTCTCCTCCCCCCTCATTTGCACAGTACTACATAAGATACACCTACTTTATCTCCAAGTTTGTCACAGGGCTCTGAGTCTTCAATTCCATTAGAAAGCAGTGATATACAACACTAAAGGTGTAGTGTGGGTCTGGAATTATCACTAAAATAATACACAGAGTTGGAAAGAAATGTGTTGTCTGGAAAGAAAAAGGAAAGTGGGGAATAGCCAACAAGGTGCATCTGCACCTGAGCGGAAACCTGATTTCTCTTCACATTCTGTTCACCCCCAAGTGCTGTTCAGCTGATTGCCACCTACCCTTGACAGCAGGAGCATCAATCATTAGTCTAAAAATACTTCTCATCACATTGCATTTGAGCTCTTCTTCTCCCTCTTCCAGCTGATAGCAGGGGAAGCCTAAAGCAAGTTTTGTGCAGAGGAAGTGGTGTGTAAACAGTGTCCTGCCATGATGTCTGGAGCTCAGTTCTGGCCAGAGGGAGCAGGGATGGCCCTTGCCTTTGCACCAGGGAAGGTGCCAGGACAGTGCCATGCAGCACACAGGGAAAGCAAGAGGCATTTTGAAAAGCTGAAATATTGATACCCACATTCCTCTGGTTGGATCTGCTACTAGTTAAGATGCACATTCCAGCTGATATTTATTCCCTTCTTGTGGCATTTGTAGCTCCTCCATTCCCTATGGATTTGCTGGCATCTAGCCAGCATTGAGTTCACACTATCACCTTTACCTTGGTGGAGTGTAAGCAATTTCTCAGTCTTTTCTCATAAAGCTCAACCAACTCTACATTTCGACAAGAATGGCTGGTGCTTCCAAAGGCACTCTGTGACAGGAGGCTGGCAGACCAATATGCACGTACAGAACATAATGCTTGTGCTTTGTTTCAATGCAAAACTGGGATAAAAAAACCACATTGTTTTATGCCACATCTTGGGTTCATGTTATAGAACAAGATGATTGCCAAAAGCCCAGCCCACTGGCTCTTTTTGTTGGCTCTTCCATGTTGGGAGCAGCGAGAGCAGACTGCTGTGCCACACAGAAGCTCTGCAGAAGAAAGGATGGTGTCTTCCTGTGCAAGAGCTGGAGCTGTTCATTAGATGCAACAGACCAGTGGCACTGGAGGCTCCTGTGGTGGGAACAGAATGGGAAGAGGGAAGATCGAGAAGCTGGATGTTGCTCCAACAGATCACTTGCAGTGATCCCAACCACAACCAGGCTTGTCTCCTGGATGTGGCAGAAGAGCTCTAGGAAACGACTAGAGCCAGAGAAAATACAAACAGACTTGTTCTCACAGCGTTTCTTCTCAATCTCAAATGACAGAAGAGAAAGAAACAAAAAAGAAATCTCCAAACCCTGAAATTGAACTGTAAATGTTCTCTTGCCGTGGGACTCTTGATTTCTGTTCTTGAATGAAGTGAACACATGCTGGGGTCTCTGCCATTTGTGCCCCCACACCTTATGCCCTAGAAAGGGGAAAAAAAGCCCAAAAGCCAAACATTCATTGCGTGAATCTTTATGGTGATTCAAAATACTTTAGGTAGATCCTGTCATATGCTTTGTAAGTTCCTGACTGATTGTGTGGAATTAAGTTATTGGGCAGAGAACCAGCTAATGGAAACACATTGATGAAATGATTTTTGAGGGACATTAAATGGAACTTAAAATAAAGCTGAAATGGCTTTATGGATTTTTCAGTCAAACTGTTTATGAACATTTATCGATGGTAAATTACACAGTGTCAGAAGAGGGAATCAGTAGGTATGGCTTTAATAGAAGTCCCTCTGATATAACACTGTAAGAAAGAATAATTTATTGCCTAGGGATGTCCAGTACAGTATGTTTATATACTAATGATAGTATTGTTTTCTTCTGTCTTCCTCTGTTTGCAGATAAGTTACCCTTAGCAACAGCAGAGAGTCTCATTTGATGAGAAAATATTTTCAGTATTTGCAAAGAAATAGAATTTTTCTGTTAGGCATTTTTCATGGTAAATAGAAAATAGTTTAATAACAGATAATTTAGGAAGCAGAAGCTGTGTTGTACAATAATAAATGCAATTTACATTTGCTTTAGACTCAGTAAAAGTGAAAGGAGGAGGTAGTACTTTGATTGAAAAGGGAGATTGTAGCAGCCGATTCTTGAACTGTTGGAGCTGTGCTTTAATACTGCTCGCCAAAACCTCGGGTAGAGGACAGTGAAAACAAAACTAGAGGAGTGCAAGGCTAGAAGGCAATTGCTGGTCCTGCAAATATTGTCCCTTAGTTTTGAGACACCACGTCTTACAGTCAGGAATTTGTCAAATCTGTTAGCTTGTCTGTCCCATCTAACTGAAAAGCTGCTCCCATTTTGCTCCTCTTTTGGCTATAAAACACTTTTCTTCCAAAATATATTTGGGACCAGTTTATTGCCACTTGCTCTCATATCTACATTGGCCTAGAGCCAGTAGCTCTTTTTCCTTCATGTTATTTATCCTCCTAATGTATTAATACACAGCATGAGTATCCTTCCCTAGCCGTCATGCTGCTAAGCTGCAAAGAAAAGTCCTTCCAGGCTTCTTTTGTAGGATAGACTTTTCCTGTTAGTGCAGTCATAACAGTATTTCCTCCCTGTACACTCTCCTCCCTGGGAATGAGCTGGAAGACCACAAGGACCCCCAGTTCAAGGATTCACTGATGATTCTTAAAATAATGTGCTTTTCTTTTCCTGTTCGCATTAGACTTTCCTCACGCCTTTCAATTTAATGTCATGTTTGCCATCCCTTTGGCTCTGTCCCACTGCCATGAATCATGAGTAGCATTCAGCTTTTATCCAGGGATATTCCCATCCTGGAAGCATGTAGAAGAAATTTTTACTACTTCTAAGCACATAACCTTGGACTTCTTATTTTCAGTCATTTGTTTCTCCATGACATTCCAGTTCTCCTCAGCAGAGACAGAATAGCCCAATTCAGTGTCAACAGCACATTTCCCTCAAACTTTCCTTCTTTTTTTGCCAAAGCCTTTAGTAACAGTTGGACTCAATGATCTTAAATGTCTTTTCCAACATAAATGACTCTATGATTCTACAACCACTAAACGAGGTCACTTCCTCCAGCCTTCACTTTCAACTCCATCCAGCACTGATGTTATCCCAGCCTGGCTGGGGACTTCCACAGTGACCAAAAGCCAGACTTTGACACAAATGTCCAGTGGAATTGAATTAGTCCAAGGCAGTTGTTTCCCTCGGGAGCTGCCAATCCCCTAGGCAGAGACCAAGACTCTCCAGCACAGAAGAGAGGGGGGGCTGATGGGAGGGAGCACATTTGAAGTCTATAATATAAATTTCCAGTAGCACAAAAAGAAGAGGATGGTTCTTTACTGAAATCATCAGGTAGCAGGTTGAAACCAAAGGAAGAACTTCTCTAGAATATTTAATTCATCTATCAGCCCCCTGCTAAAGAATGGGGATGCTTAAAATGAGAATTAGGGGAGGTGAGGAGAGTTTATCAGTGTCTCTGCAGTGGATGGATGACACAGCCAATTCAAGGAGTCCCTCAGCTGCTGACAGGCAGAGTCAGGGGAGGGATGTCTCAGTCCTAGTCCCTCAGCATCCCCTCATGGCTGATGTCCTATTCCTTGACAGGGACAGGTGGCCCTTTGGGAGAGTCTGTGTTCTTAAAGGAGAATAATAAGAAATTATATTGTCAGGGCAGGAAGCCTTATCAAGGCAGGTTCACTTCTGATTCTGATCAAAGCAGAGAAACAGAAGGGTTTGGAAATCTCATTCCTTTTCCCAGCACATAAGGGACTCATTCATGGATCTAGGAATAAAGGAGGCAAGGAAAGGGGGTTTAAGAACTGTGTAGGGAAAGGAAAACAAGGAAATGGGGGAAAGGAATAGCCAGCTCTTTTATTTTCAACCTTGCTGAAATGACTGCATTGAAGTTTCACTAACCTTGTTTCCAATGTTGCTTCCTACATTTAAACTAAAATGAAAGCCTGGAAAACCCCAAGTTTAGAAACAAGCTAAAGGTTCTCCTTATTTGGCAGGCATTTCTGGTTATATGCAGTTCGTTATTTTGGGCTTTGCATGACTTAAGTAGCTGACTTAAGGTGTGTAAAAATGAATTAAAATTCCCATGATAAAGTCACCATATGGGTGGAAAGGGCACAAGAATATCTATGTGCATCTCTCCAGCTGCACCTCCTCCTTCCTTCCCCCAAAAATCACTGGTTTGTTATGCAGAAATGTGCAGGTTCCATCTTTTGCTACGTTTCAGTGCAAAGCCAAGAGCCAAGGCGATCGAGTGGATAAGCAGAGACTTAAATCATTTGGAAACTGTTGAGAGAGGACAGATCTGATAGTAATAACCTTCGTGGCTGGCAAGTTACAGCTGTTTGTGACAACTTGTAACGATGAAGGTTTATAGTAAAGTTAAGAGCTAAATATCTCTATTGTGCCACAGGATCAACTTCAAACTCCAAGTATAAAGATTCCAACTTTTATCATCTTTGAGTTTACTTTGTTTTTCTCTAGCTTGACAAGAGTTGGAGTTCTTTAATAAATGTTAGAGCGCTTGTTTTCATTCTGTTTTTTTTTTCTTTAACCCAGTGGGACAGCTTATTTAATTTATTTCAGTGCAAAGAAAGTGTAGTCTTATTGAAGCCATAGGTGTTCCTCACTTATAGCAGAAGTTACAGCAGGATGTTTTCTTAACATGTTTTGCATAGTCTCAGAACATTTGTTATTCTATAGTGGTGACTTCCAGGCTGCTCATAGGTAACCATTGTAATAGCACATGTTACAAGATATCTCAAATTGTATTTGTACAAGTTCTCATCAGGATCTGTAGTTTGCATAAATAGCTTTATCAAGAAAAAAAAAGAATTAAAGAAATAAAGAAATGCCACTGGTTCTGTCTGCATGTAACACTGAGATCGCTGTGATGACTGTAGATAATGAGTGACTAATTGTTCACAATGAATCTGAAGACAAGACCACAGGTTTTAATTTAAGAAGACAGGTCATACTTGCTCACTGGGCTGACAGCTATATATTGGAGAACATGAACATTAATTTCTAGTGCACTCTGTGTGTAAAGCAGTTAGTACCATTCTTAGCTGTGTTTTAGCTGGAAGTTTCAGTGGGAGCGGGAACGTGATGTTCAGCAGCACAGAGTGCTGGTGACAGCACTTGGGGACTCCTGTGTTCCAACAGAGCATTTTAAAAGTGGAACAGCTTCAGAAAAGAGCAATGAGAATTCCAGAGAATTTGCTTCACAGTAATTGATTCAGAAAGCCCAAACTTTTCAGAGAACCAGAGCAGGTTGGGGTGGTTGGGTCACTGGCAGTATCTGGCTACAGAGGGTGGAGATTCTGCTCGTGTGGGGTCGATTGGCTGGTGCACACGAGAAGACTTAGTGGTTGAAAGATGAAGTGAGACCAATTCAGATTAGATGCACATTTTAAATGAGAACAGTTAGTGGAAAGGCTTAGGAGAAGATGGCAGGGGCTGCCTTTGTCTTGAGGCAATGATATGAGGAGAGAACATCTTTCTAGAGAAGACAGCATGGCTTGATCACAAAATACGGACCCAGTTTAGGGATGACTGGGTGAAATGGCCCAACTGGGCTGTGCAGGTGGCCATGCAGAGGATTGCAGTGGCCTGAAACTTAGGCAAACTGTTCACAGTACCCAGCAGTTTACAGCTCGTGATCTAAAGCCAGTCAGCAAATGGGGGGAGTGCTTCTTCCCCGCCATCTCTGAGAGAAGAGGGAAATGAGCAGAAGTTAAATGACTTCTGGGTCACACATTAAACTGGTGGCCAGGCGGGGACTGGAGCAGAGTCTACTTGTGCTGCACTGTGTCAGGTGGACACATTCCTCCTTTTGCCCAGGCAGGATCACAGCCTGACCAGAGAGGCATCTGCAGCAATAGAGCCAAAAATTTTCTCCTTTAAGTATCTCTAAGAACCCAGCAAAAAAAATAATGTTGTGACATGCATCCAGGTTCATTAATGAGGGATGTAGCTGGATTAGATGCCTGGTTAACAAGGAGTATCTTTTCCAAGCTCCCTGCATCACTTGGATCAGCAAACTTTTCCCACAGTTGGGGTGCAAGCAGCTGCTTCTCCAGCCAGAAGTGCAGCTTACAGGCAAATCCCAGTTGTAATCAAGACAACCAGTTGCAGATGATCAAGGTCTGGATTTTCTGGGGACAGAAGGGATGTGCAAGAGAGAAATGGGGTCAGGTAATGGGTTAAATTGCACCTAGGTATGATTTGACAATCACTCCCCTGATAACAGCTTATAATGTTTACAATTTGTCTTCTGTTTTGTTTTGTGATTTCAGGAGCAGAAGGCACAGTGTTCCCTAAATCTATAGAAACTCCCAATGTCAGGGCAGATCCCTTCAAGGAACTAAGGTAAACTTTGGAATATGGTTTAATGGTAACTCAGTGGAGCCTTGTTGGAGTTGTGCATTTTGCTGGGCATCATTTCTGCTTTTGCATAAGCGCTCGGGGATTGGCTTTGAAAGGCATCATGAAGAGGATGCCATGGAAGGGAAGGGACCTGCCATATTTGCTTGTGATATGACCGAGCTAAAGGCAATCACAGGTCATGAGAGCATCGTTTGTTCTCTGTAACGTGCTCTGTGTACCCTGGGCTCAGCATTTGGAAAAAAACCAGATCTTTTCCTGGTTTTGCAGGGAGATGCTGGAATCTGTGCTTGATCACAGGGAGTAGCAGCAGGCAAAAGGATAATGTTCTCCAGTATTATCTGCCTTGCAGAATTACAAACCCTCCCTGACCTACACGGGGTATAGCTGTGCATGTATGAAGCTGCTGACACTTGCAGAGATGGCACTTGCTGACAGCAATGTGCCAGGAGGGAATAAACAGCACGGCCCTTGGGAACCAGCTCTGCCCTCAAACTAATGCTGGGTGTTATATTTATTTTATTAAAAAAAGAAAAAAGTGTGGCACTACAGGCTTGTTTGGATGACTAGATGGCTAGTCTCTGAGAAGAGACTAACCATATGGCCTAATAAATTATTGACTGAATCTCCTGATATTTCCTGACCAAGAGGGCTGTAGGGGTTTGCCTCAGTATCCATGCAAGGGATTGATTCAGTGTATCTGCTTTAAGAAATGTTTTTATTTCACTATGTAGAGAGCTGTTAGGTAACCAACTTCATTTGAAATTAGTGGACTGGGTGAAAAAAGTCCTGTAAAAATCTGTTGGATTATCTTGGTTTGTTTGTTTTTTTGTTGTTTTTTTTTTAAGGAAAATTATTGAATAACATTTACCTTGAGGAAAAAAGTCCCACAGAGTCCTAAAATATTATTTGTGCTTCTGACAATTTTATCTTGGCAAAAATAAATGTTTTTTCCACCATCCTGAGAAGGAAAAAGCCAGTGGTTGCACTGTATTGGGAAAGCAAGGTTTCCCATACAAATCCTCTGTTCCTTCCCAAACCAAGAACTATCCATCTGTCTCAACATGTTGGATCATTGGCTGCTTCTTAGGCAAAGTGGTGCCTTTTGGGGGCAGTACAGAGTTAATAGCGAAAATAATCTTACTCTGAGGGGAGATTTTTTGGTTCCTTCCTATTTTGATAGCAGAGCATGTGCATAAGTTGTCCTTTTTGCCTATTTATAAGGATGCTGCAGTGACATGGGACTGGATGAAATGGCAGCCTATAGGTCCCGAGGTGCTGGGAAAGCAGCATTGAAAACACACACTCAGTAGCTGGCTTGACTCTAAAAGACCTTTTTCTGTAATAAATAGTGCAAACTTTCTTCACTCCTTAGGCTGAAGTTCTCAGGTGGAAAGTGCACATTCAGCTGCTTCAGGCACCACCAGCCTCCCTCTCTCTTCCCGGACCAAACAGTTGTGATTAGTTAAGTGATTTATCCGTTCACTCTTCTCACCTCCATATGGATTCCTGCTTTTTTGTTAGACTCCAAAGTAAGGTGGCAGCCACTTTTGCTATGGTAAAGTGAGGAGACCAACTGCTCCTGTCACCACTGGGAGTCAGGACACCTGAATGTCTTCCTTCCCTTCCTCCTCTCTCCTTAACAGTCTGAATTCCCCAAGACAGGCAGTATGCTATTGTGCCAGTCACCTCTGTTTCTTTCCTTCTTTCCCTCCCATATCCCAAAGGCCTTCAGCTGTGCCCCTGTTCCATGACAACTGACACAGCCCAAGTTCTTGTTCTCAACAGACTTTGTCCTCGTTTAGCTGACAAATGGTCTTTGGTTCATAATTCAGCTGTTAGTAAGTCAGTGGCTCTAGAAGGTGGTCACTGTCCTGGTGGGCCTCTTTTCTCGGTGTCCTTTTTAAAATACTTTTGTCTGCAATGGATTAGATGGGGACAGTTCTGGTGGATAAATGTGTGTAGCCTTTTCCTTGCATGCTAAGCCCATTACAAGGCTGCAAGAATTGGTTTGGTGCTTCATTGAGCCAGGTCTGGACTTTGCTGCTGAGTCTTCTCAGGAGGTTCTCTCCCTTGCTGCAGACAGACCAATGTGTCCTAAAACAATCCTGTTCAGTGTGCCCTGTGATAGAAGTGCCAGAGCTCATAAATGTCTTGTTTAGTGGAGGGTGTAATTAACTTTCCTACCCATGCTCTAGAATATTCTTTAATAATTACTGGGAAACTAGAGATGGCTGGCAAATTATTTTATATACTGCTGCGAACATTCCATGTTTTTACTTATTTAAAGTAATTTTAGACACCCAGATGTTTTGGTTGTTGTTCATTGGGTTCTAAACTGGTCAAAAACAGTAAAAAGGAAAGCAAACAATTTCAAATTATTTTCAAATGCTTGGAATGTTTAACTTTACCATCCTGTATCATCCCAAAATAGTTTAAGGGGAGGGCTTGGGAGATTTGTTTGGACATTGAAATATTCGTACTCATCTGCATTGACTCTTTTTAAAGCAGGTTGGTGCCTTCGACATATGTTAATGTGATTGCTTGTGTATAAAAGTTGAATTCAATATGACCTTCTCTCACTGGATTATTTTAGTAGCATCCAAGTAACTTGTCAAGAGCCTATCTTGAGAGCCTCTCCTTGACACTGGCAGGAATCACCTGCCTTTTTCTATTTATCTTTTTCCAAAAAAAGCAAATATATGCCAACAGAAGTTGTCCATCAAACACAAGATCAGCACTCTTCCAAGGTGAGGGATAAAGGCTGGGCAATGAATAAGGAAGAAGGGAAATAGTTTGAGGGGAGAGGATTAAAAGGAGGGGAGGAGTGCTGTGTTTGAGTGTCCACCCCATCCCCCAGCTCAGAGCCAGTGTTAAGCACCTCCCCAGTGTCCAGGTCATGCTGGGCAGGGGCACCCGCAGCACAGAAACCTGCTTTAGAGTATTTCTGTTCCCAGAGTTAAATAAAAAGAAGTCAGACAGCATGAAATTCACTCCATGAGGGGGCAAGCGCACACCTGGAATTCATCCACAGATATTGTAGGTTAAAAATGCAGTAAATCGCTCGTCCAAGGCCAGGAAACCAAGGGATGACTGTTTTTTCTGTAATGCACAAATACATTTAAGGGAGAATTAATCCCTCGGGCTTAAAGGGGTAATTCTTGACCAAAGTTAATTATGAAGCACTGGAAGTACAAAATGGCAGATGAAATGTGCTTGCAGCTTGGTTTTATTAGAGCAATTCTACCTTACAATGTACAGAACTGAACTACCCAAATAGTCCAAGAGAGACCTATTAAAACAAAAAACAATTTAAATACAGTGCTTGGCTAACGTAACAATACTCATTTCGAAAAACAATAATTCTTGTCAGATTAAGGGTTCTCTCAGCTGTGTTTCACAAGGCAGCATAGATAAGTAGGAACATATATAATGTTTCTGTCTAAAACCCATTACATTAATAAAGATTAAGAGAATAAAAATTAGAGCAAATGCAAAAAATGAATGGTATGAAAGAGGAAGTTATTGGTGAAAAATGAAAGTAATTTATAAAGACTAGGGTGTGATACTGAAACACTGTTTAGTTCACAACAAACACTTGTGGATTCCTGTGAGGTGTCAGCAAGGGGGAAATAACCAATGTACCTTTGTATTTAGCCAGTGTTATTTTCCGATTGATTTGCCACAAAGGATGCAATTTTTTTTCTTTGTTATACCAGTGCAATCACAGTAATTTTGGTAGTCCTTACCAGCTTAAAAAACAACAGACTTTTTTTCTTGGGACGAGCTTTACCTTCCACATTGTAGCACTGTTATCACATGATACAGATGAGTTGGATTTATACAACTATCTCCATTAAAGTCAACACATATCTATTCATATACAACTAAAATGAGAGACCAGGCTCCTGGTTTCTAAACTTCAAGCTAATTTGGGTGGCCTTACGAGTGATAAGTTTCTTTGAATGGCAGAGCTCCTCATCACTCCATTTTCTTATCGAGGACACCACATCTGATCTAACAGTTTTCCCATGACAGTTAACACTTCCTGAAACTCTTGCTGTTGGATGAGACTTTCTCAGAGCAGAAGGCACACTGAGTTTGCAGCCACCTTGCTTCAGTCTTTCATCCTGTTCACATCCCTCCAAAGCTGCTACCTATCCTCTTACATAGATAAGCCACAGCCCTCCCAAATCAAGGCCAGTCTTTCTATAGGCTTCTTGTGCATGGTGCATTAAGACATATTTCACTATTGGAAGTAAAACTTGGAGTTAAGGAGGCAGTTGATTTCTGGATCTTTACATTTGTTACGGTATTTCTATTGCAAAAAGGAGGAGAGAAGGGATTGTTGTTCCCTTTCCTTACTCCAGCAAATCTCTTAATGGCCTTCATCTCTTTCACACCCAGCGCCAGATAGGGGGGATTTAGCTCTTGGTGTCCTTTTCTTCCCTGTTTTTAGAAAGTGAAGCCTAGATTTGGATGAGCTGCTCAGGAGGCACACACCTGGGAAGTGGTAGAGGTGTTGACAGAGCTTTGCTGATTTATCCCAGATGGATAAATCATGGCCCTTCCCTGTCCACAGTGCTGCTAATAGCATCTGTCCATAGACAGGCAGATCCTCTTCACAGAGGACTAATGGACAGTGAAGGCAGGCTTGGCAGGAAGGGGAGCTTGGCAGGAAGCTGTTTTGAACACAGTATATTGCTGAAGTAAAAAATGAGATAGTCTCAAACTTGAGAAAAGAGGCAAAGCAGTTGGAATTGGTGGTCAAGCAGCCTACACAGTGTGCCTGAGTCTTCCCAGAGGCCTTCCTGTCCCCTGTGCTCCTGGCATGGGTGGGTGCAAGAGCCTGCATATTCCATCAAAGCTATGTGGTCCTTCAAGTGAGAACAGGAGTAGGAATAGGGAAGAAAAGGCAGATTTCTAAAGGCAATGCTGCCAAACAGCACTGCTTATGAGGTAGAGAGCAGTGGAAATATCCTTCTCATTTCCTGGTTGGTACACCAAATGATGTAGGAAGACACAAGATTCCTTTTCTTCTGCATATAATTAAACTGCATAATTGCAACTGGAGCAATGGCTCCAGACAGAAACCAGTTTAACTTTTTCTGAGCCCTGAATAAAACCCAACAGCCAGATTCATTATTCTCTCTCTGCATTTATTCTGTAGGGGTTTCCTAACGCAAACAAAATCTTTTCCTGGGAGATATTAATCGTCAATCCTGGCTGTTATCTCAGATTGAATACCTTTCTTGTATACAAGATCTGTATCCTGCCCAGGTACATTGTGCCTGGATTTGTCATTAGCTTTCAACAGCAGAACATCACTTGCTCCACAATCAGAGCATTCATCTAACCTTCGAGTGCTGCTCACAAAGGTGTGTGAGCCAGAAGTCCTCTGGGACCTGAGAGAAACCCCATCAGTGTGACCAATCTGTACAGTCAGACGTGCACATGTACCCATTTGAATAACAAAAAAGTGAGCTTGTTTTGCTTTTTTTAACTCTCTGTGCAGCACACCGCTAACCTTGAGTAGAAAATAGATGCTAATAAATGTGAGGTCTTAAAAACGTGAATTATAGCCATTTCACACTCCACGGCAGACTCACACTGGTGAAATGGCTTAATGCTTAATTACAATGCTTGTCCTTCTCTCAAGTGCAGATGACATTCCTCAGATAGATTTTGCAATGACATCTGTGGAAATAAGTTGTGAAACTAATTAGTTATTCATATACTACAGAGTATTGACTATGCACTGATTAAAAGGATGTGGTGACACCTCTAACATGATGTATCTGTCTAGTGGGTTAGTCTGAGATGGTATTTTTGGAAGGTCTTATAGAAAATTATGAAAGTACCCTTTAGCCTCTCGATGCAGATGTTTATAGAAAATGTTGCCTTTCATTTACATTTTGATAATGATTAAGGAGGACTGCCTTGTTCCAGAGTGATATACCTTACAGCTTGTGCCTTGGCAGGAATACCTGGTCTGCAGGCTCTAAGGACTGGTTTTGAGGTGTCAACTGTAGCAAGGTCTGCAGGTTATTGATTGACTGCAACCAGAAGTGCCCTAAGAGCAGTCATTACACAACTATCCAGAAAGGTGGGCAGGCAAACCGTTTTGAGGGGGTGTTTTAAGTGCAACTTGGGCAACATGTTTCCCTTGCTGCAGAGTCTGGCTGATTCTGCTGTTCCACAGGGCAGTCAGGCGATGATGCACCAGGAATAAGTTGGTGTGCTGCTCTGGGATACAGCACTTGTCATGCTCTGTGAGAGGTGCAAAAACTATTATTTTATTGTAACATTTGTACTTGAGATAGAGCTATTTGTACCAAGGATATTGAGCATGAAATACAGAAGTAAATAGAAAGTTGGCAAGGAAAGTACCTTACCCACCTATCACTATGATCCCAATCCTTTGCAAATACTGTGATGTTTAGGATGTAATCATGTTCAAAATGACTGAATAGCTCCAAAGCGAAGGAGATTTTCCTTTGAACACTGTTCTTATCTTAAAGAAATGAGACGAATATAATCCACTGAGCACCGTGTTTGCTTTTGGTAGAAAAATACACAGTTTTCTTTAATATTTCTCTCCATCCGTCTCTCCAGCTGTGTATCACATTTCTAAAACCTCAAGTGAAGAGCAAAGCAGGCAAAATAAAAATCTTTGCCTTATTCAGCACTCGGTACCCGCTTTTAAGAAGGACTGTCTCCCTGCTAAGACTTCACCCATGAGCCTGGGAGCTGTCTGGCAAACTGAGCTCCACGTTCCCAACGTGCAGAGCCCGGCACAGGAACCACAGCTGGGGTTTCTCCTGCTGAACTGCAGCAGTTAAAAACCAGAGAAACAGCTTCCATCAAACCCAGGATTTAACATGGACTTCTCATTAACCTGGTTCAAAACAGAGAAGGAGAGTTTAGATGCTTTCCTGCCCAAGTGAGGAGTTCCTCAGGGCTTTGTTTCCTACTACCCTGTACTGGTGCCAGGGGATTTGGCTGGATGATAGCAATAATACTTATTTGTTAGTTTGAATGAGGTACTTGGAGCTATACAAGTCCACTGCGATTAAAAAGGACATTTTTACAAATACATTAATGGTAGTTTAGACTGTAGTCAGGAATCAATAGCTGTTGCATAACCTTATTAAAGAGAGGAGAAAAATGTGTTCATAACTACAGTGGGATCCTTAATTTTGAAAGCAGTGTTTTGTATGCTTATTAAGAGAAATCATAAATATTCTCTGTGACTATGGAATTTTTATTCTGAATTTTTTTCATGTGGAATAGAGTTGTTTCCTTAGGCCAAACAGGAGTATCTATGTCCTTTCATCATTAATTGATTTTATCTTTTTAATGTGTGGTGGCTGCTACTGCTGCTGCTCGTGTATTCTGCAGTATGGATTTATCCCATGGATTATTGTGGCACCTCTGGGTGTTTTGAATTGTAATAATTTCTGAGCAAGTAACATTACTGAGTTCATACTAAAGGAACGTCACTCCCAGCTCTCGAGTGGTGTTTGGCCTCTGCTCTGCACGTGGCTCATGACAGCCCCTTAATAAAAATGACTCATCAGTCAATCCCCTGCACAACCCATAGTTTCCCCCCCAGTCTCTACTTCATCTAGAATGATAAGAATATATTCTCAGAGTGTGAGCATTAGCTGTGTGCTGCTGTGCACCTTCTGGGCTCAGTAGTGAGTTGTCTCAGCTGTGCTGGACTGGGGAAGGTCAGTGACCCGTCTTGCACCTTGTGAACACTCATGTCCCAGGAAGGGAGGAAATGGAAATGCAGAAGCTACTTGTGCTGGCAGCACAGCAGAAGCTGGCAGGTGGTTCCTGTTTCTCGTCTCCATCTTAGGAAAGTTGAGACTTCACCGCCTCATTTCCAGGTTCTGCTGACACTCTGAAGCTGGCAGTCCCCTGCTCTGCTTCCCAGCTGAATTGGCATTGGAGTGACTCACTCTAAAAAGAAAGGATTTTTTTTGAGACCTGACTTGTGAAATCACTGTATTAAAGGTGAAGCATTGCTGGTTTGAATACCAGCCACCATTTCATCCGTCAGCAGAGGTGACTGCTATAAATACATACCCCAGTACATACACACAGCTTTGCTGGCAAGTAAAATAATGCCCTGATTCACTTCAGCTCTGCAAGGACATTGTGTCCTTGGATGGAAGAAAACAAACTTAAAATCATTTATTTCACGTCGTGTCTCGTGGCTTCAGGGCCATGCAGTAGATGAGGAACCAGAAATTTTAACCCAGTAATAGTCAAAAGCAGGTGAGTGGCCTCAAGAAAATCAGAGAAAAACACACTAGAAATACAGCTCAGATCTCCAGAGAGGAGGAGAAAATCCCCCAGGGTGTGGGCAGGAGAGGAGCTTTGCCCTGGGTTAGGGTCATGGGAATGGGTCTCAGGATCTTGAGACCCTCCTGGCACTTGTTCCTCCAACTGAAACTCAGCTACCAGTCTGTGTTTCTCATGTTGAGTAGACCTCAGTTCATGAGTTATCTCTTGCTTTTCACAATACAGAAAGAAAAACACATTTTCTCCCTCTTTGCCTGGTTTCATGTCATTAAGGAAGGCTGTTGGAAGGCTGGCTGAGGACATGTTATAAAGTGGCACAGGAGAATCAGGCAAGAAAGTAAACTAAAAAACTCCAAACTTAGGCCATCAAGGATCATAAAAGAGGTTGTAAAGCAGAGGGGAAATGGCCTCCTGGTGAGTTTGAGAACAGCTGAGAGGGCTGGATAATGAGGGGATGTGCTGCTCTAAGGAGATGTTCCCTGCCAGTGAACTCAGTGAAAATCTGCTTATATTTGATATAATAAGGGCGAAAAGCAAGACACAAAGGGTTTACGCTGCTAGTGCTGAACTGTGTGGCAGTGATAAAAATATGTCATGTCCTGTCCACTTCCTTAAGTGTTAGCATTTTAAAACATAGAGAAAGAAGTAAAATAAAATGTCTATTTAGGGGGTTTTTTTATTAAGGATTTGCTGTCTTAACTTTAATGAAGGAGTAATAAATACAAATGGATATTAATGGAAGGTTATTAAAGCTGTTCATTTTGATAGAAAATATACAGTATCTTCTCCTGCAATGCCAGAGGTTAAAGATTATTATTACCTCCTAAGGTTTCTGAAATTAAATTCTTTCTCTTATGACCCAAAAGGTATGATTGAAAATGTGTGCATGTGAAATGGTATGTAATAAATTCGTATTGCAATAAAAGTCTCTTTAGAAAAACAGGATATCTTACAGGAATCAGCTGAGGAGTTCTGTCTAAAGGGGGAAGCTTTTTTATAAGCCATTTTGGAAACTCAAATGCTGCCAGGAGGATCACCCGGAAAGCACACAGCAATTTCTGAAAAGGTTCTGAGCTTGCAGCCAGAGGTTGAAACCCATGGTTCCCTGGGTTAAAAACTCGTTGACTTTAACAGGCTTTTTTTCTGATTTATACATTTCTAATTAATTACAAATGACATTTCTGACAGAGTGTTTTAGGGTACAAAAATTAAATCCTTCATAAATGCTATTTGTTTCTTTCTAAAGCCTCCAGATCTCACACTACCAGATAATCAATTCTTGTTCCCCTGCAGCAGAAGGATCTGTGCTCAAAGCACAGGGGAAAAAGCCAACCCCAACCATATGGTGCCAGGAGATTTGGGAAATGCATTTCTGCTTCTCGCCAAATCCGAGCCCCTAGGTGAATATCCCACCACAGGCATTGGCTTAATTCACTAATACCTTTTGAAGAACAGAAACTTTGGCCATGTGGGATAACCATTATGGTATTGGTGTTACTATTAATAGGCTAAATTCTGTAGGCAGTGCTTTGCCTTTATTCCAAGAATGGATCTCATGAAGTCATGAGATAACGATGGCCTTGCACACCACATTGTGTCCCTTGGTCACTACTGAATAACTCACTTCAACATAAATGGATATTAATGGAAGGTTATTAAAACTGTTCATTTTGATAGAAAACATGCAGTATCTTCTCCTGCAATGCCAGAGATTAAAGATTATTATTGCTTCCTAAGGTTTCTGAAATTAAATTCTCTCTCTTAAGACCCAATTGATGATTGAAAATGTGTGCTTGTAACCACACTGGTAACCACAATGTATATAACCACACTGTAGGAACTGCACATCTGGATACAACCCAGGTCCTGAATTCAGCCCTGGGTTCTGGCAGCTGCCTTAGAGAGGGCCTTGGCCCATCTGTGCCCTGTATGCTTCCATAAATGCTCAGTTTTATCTATATGGGATCAAACTGATTGTATGAAGAAGAGAGTAATTTGTCATTTACTTAGGCTTAGTTCTTCATCCCCACCATTAGTTCATGCCTAATCCTTTGCAAAAAAACCAACAAACTCTTACTGAAAACATTAAGGGCAATACTGCTAAAGAGATGAAAAATGGAACACTAAACCTCTCCTGGTACTTTCCTGTTCTTTCCTGCTTAGCATGTGACAAATTTTCTAAAACACCCACTAAATAGGTTGATTTTATGGGTTCTCAGTTGAACAGTAGGGCACCATTTAATCTCTCCATCCATTGGCATTGTGCTGAACAGTGAGAGAGGACCAAGCAATGAATTTGTCAGAACATTTTGCAGAGCTCTGAGGTACACAGCATTCAAACAACATCACACCAGGAGTCTAAATCTATGAGTCTAGAGGTTACTTACAGATAGAAAGAATAAATCAAGCAATAGAGGATGCCTATAAAAAAAAGGATGCTGTCTTTCAAATGAAGACACTTCAGAGTTCATCATAAACCTCTGACATATATTCAGTCACTCTGCTTGCTGTCACCGTCTGAAATATATTTCAAGGTGCCTGCATATTTTATGCTGTAACCTCTAATAAATACATGCACATTTTCAATGATGTTGCATCATACCTTGTGAGCTGATGTGACTTGAAAGGGAATCAGTGTCAGTGGAATGGGAGCTCTGCAGGCAAAGGTGCTCAGATACACACTAAAGGTGTTTCTCTGACTCACGCAGTATGTCTAAATGTCCCTGCAATACCAAAGAGAGTGTTGGTTTCATAAGCATCTCTTTGAGGAATATTTCCTCTAGTTGGATGCCAGTTCCCTAAGTGAAGCAAAGAACCTTCAATCTCCTCAGAGTCTGGCTTTCCTAGGCCAGGCTGTGGTAGGTTACAGCCCCGACTGACCTACCAGTGGGACTGTTCTGCAATAAACAGTTCTACAGCAAAATAAATGCTTTTTTTGGTTTGAATTTCCAGGGGGAAAAAAATATTGATATAAACAAAAGCAACATCTCTGGCTGAACTTTTACTTAGAGTGATGAATAGCAAAATTAGCCTTCAAGAGCCAGACTGAAATTTCAGCAGAACCACTGAATACTTATGTATAATGGTTGTCTTGCTCCTCAAATGGAGATTATGGCTCTCTTGAAAGATCAATTGCAAGACTTTTGTAGGACCAGTACTTAAAACTGACCATCCCTTAATTTTTAGTATCTGTCAGGAATTAATGATGTGGCATTGATTTATGGAGCTATCCAGGCTACTTCTGCAGAGCTTCTTTCTTTTCCGAGATAAGTATTCTGGGAAGCTGCTAGTATATGTGTTATCCATCAGGACCCGTCAGGCACTCTCCATATGGTTTGCTGCAGTCAGAAAAAACGCAGAATTATTCTTAAAAGTGTCATTTTCTACAGTTCAAGAAATGCATTTTCTGAAAGAGAGATTAACAGTGAAGTAGAGCAGGCAATAATTATTATTAGTCTATATTTCCAAAAGTAACTGAAGACATTTGAGTACCTGAGAGATTTTTTTTTTTTAGTGCTTGACTTTTCAGAGTAGGATGGTCCATACTGTATAAATATCAGGGGGTCACAGGCTGGTCATTTTTTAAACAGAATGTTGGACAATTCTGGCATTTTCTACTTGATTAGAAAAAGAAAAATAGAGGAACCAAACTTAGAAAAAAGTAAAACAGCTGATGCTTTAAGTACTTGTGGTCACTAAAAGAATGTGCAGACTTTGCAAATCTGACTCAACTACTTGAAAAATGATGGGATCTACTTTCAGTGAAAGGCTGAGGCATGGAGAAGAGACCGGGATAATCATTTATCCCGTGAGAATAGTACAGTGTCTCCCTGTGGTGTGCCACTAAAATTCTTATAAAAGACCATGTAATCTTGGCTTCAAGATATGTCAGCATTACCCTGTTTTTTTAACAGACCTATGCAAATATGCATAAGTTCTATATGTAGTAAGGGAGAAGTGATGCCTTGAACTTGTTCTTTGATGGGCTTATCTGCCTTCTTTTGGCATTGAAGTTACCATGATGCCAAAGTCTGAAGAATTTAGTTTATGTAAATAGGAGACTTTGGAGAGTGTACAAAGTGTATAGATGGGTAGATTCAGTGGATGTTAGAAGAGCTATTTTCCATTCCAAACCTGAATATACTGATGGAGATGGTGAAGCTGTTGTGTTTCTGAGGGTTATAACTTCGAGTGATCTCTTGGAGATGCTGGATTTGACCATGTTTAAATTCCATTCCTATGTGATGTGGGAGGCCCTCATTACTGGGGGGTTAATGAAGCTCCGTGTGACTGGGCAGGCAGAGCACCCATCACACCATGCTGTTGAGCTCAGAAACACTCTGACAGTTTTGCCATTAGCACAGCCCAGCTCTTCCTGCACTGCTAATATAAGTATTCCTGAGCTGCTATTATATGTATTCATCTATTATATATACTCAGACCACCAGCATGTGTCTTTACGTTTTTTTTCTGAAATGGTGCTTTTTTTTTTTTTTTTTTTACCGAAATAGGAGAGTTTAGAGAATCATTTGAATTGTATTTCTGTATTCGCAGAGTGGGAGCTGGATGTCACAGTCCCAGGACAAGCTGCATTCCTCTCCCTGAGTCCATTCACCAGGTCCTTACCCTTTTGGAATGGGATGCCAAAGGTGTCCCATTTCCTCACTATGCCCTGTGAGACCCCTTGCTGCACAGCACAGAGCAGTATAGAAATAAAAACACTGGCTTTGACACTGAAGGGGGACATCCCAGGTAGTGGGCAGCTTTGCATGGGATGATTTACCCTCCCACGTTGTGTGTTGCTCCAGGTAGAAACATTCCCCATGAATCAGCTGTGCAAGTCTGACTGAACTCAAGGACTGGATTTCTGTTCCTCAGCAGTAAGTGTTCACAGCACAAGTGTGACAGGCCCCAGTAGTAGCTTTGACATCTCCAGCAGCAGAAAGGACTGGTAAAATTGCCTCAGAAGAGCTCACGGTCTCACTTGCCAAGCCTAGTGCCTAAAGTGCAGCCTAGTTCGCTCTCTCAGTGGAAAGCAAATAGAAAAATCATTTTCGCAGTGCCCAGCAATGTTTATCTTCCAAGTTGGCTGGCCTGCAGTGACATTAGTGTCCCCAGAGCTTCTGAACTTAATCATTTCCAGTTGCTGCTTGCCTGCTTGAAGCGGACCTAGACCACCCTCCACTGTGTTCCTCCTGCCAGTCACTATGGGAACAGCAATCAAAGCTCATATTTATGGCTCTGTAGATGTCCAAGGTCACGGAGCACAGGTCTAGTGGGAACAATTAAAACAGACCTGTCCAGTTACATCTCTTTAAGCTCTCCCCACATTACACCTCTAACTAGAGCAGTAAAGTTAAAGCAGCATGACTGGCAGGACGTAGCTGCTTTATAGAAGATATCCTTTAGAGAGGTAAAGATACTCAGGATACTGTGAAAGCATACTAGGAGTGAAGTCAGCATCGCTGGGTAAAACCTGACCCCAGGTTTGACTCCTCATTCCAGCTGGCAGAGCTGTGCCCTGCCACAACCAGCCATGCCCAGCAGCCTTGGGCAGAAATGCCCACTGGAGGAGCCCATCTCTCTGCAGGCTGCAGGAAGGGCAGCTCCTACCTCATCCACCATGGATGCTGCTGGGATGAAGTTGTTTGAACTCTTTTGAAGTGGCAGAATATGTTTTTTCTGGTTTGGGGGGTTGTGTGATTTTGGTGATTTTGCCCTGCGTGCTCCTTTACTGTCATCACCTATACACTAAAAATTGCAAATGTGCACTTTTAGGGTAACAGCAAGTGTTGTTTCTACCTGGTGACTTACTCTACAGCAGAACACAGGGGAAAAAAAGAGGACCACAGAAATAATTGAAATGAGATGGAGGGAAGATCTGCAGTGAACTTAATATCTGAGGAACAGAGAAGTAATTCTTTGGCAATTTCCAGGTTTTGTAAGAGGCAGCTGTCTCTTCCTGTTTAAGCCAGGGTCATGTTCTATTGAGTTCTATGTGATGGGACTCATGATCCCATTGTCCGTGTTTTATTGAGTCTAGGGATGAAATAGGTTCCTTCCCTTGAGTGTTAATGTGGTTTGTTACATAGGAATGAAAATCATTTAGGCCAGAAGATCCAGCAGCAGATACCACGAGAAGGTGAGAGTGAGTTACCTCCTTTATATGCAATGGGCACAGAAAGGTGCAACACCAGAATTTTAGAAACAGGCCAGCAGGCACATAAATATCTTTACAAACCCCAGGCTTTTTTAATGGTCCTTTTATATTAAGTATAGTTCCTTCCAATTCACTGCTAATTGAGTTTGGGTAACCAGGGTATGTTTGGCTGATGTTTTCTTACATAGGCTTAGTTCCAAAATGCTATGGATGAAACAAGTTCTTGCTGTGCATAATGCTGTGTAGACAAAGCTGTGTCCCAAGCAAAAAAGAAAATCAAAGGGGAGCAGGCACCATGTGCTGAAATGGACTCTCTGGTGGTGTGCATTTGGGGCAGGGGCTGAGGCAGGAGAAAACCCAGGTGGACTCCCAGGCCACTGCCTCTCCACCACCTCAAAATTGCACTGAAATATTCACTGCCAGAAAACATTGGGATGCTGGAATGGTGCATGAGCATGGGAATGTGTTTTAGAACAGCAACTGAAAAAATACTGCAGTTTCCATTTTGAAGCTTTGGTCTGGCAGGATTAAACAGTTCCCTGGCAGGTTGATGTACAGCCATGGGTTGGGACTGTGGGTTCTTCACCTTTCACTCTTCAAGTTTGGATCCAACTTGAAAAGTTGAATTTTGATGTCTGGACAACCTTAAAGTCTGATTGTGAAAAATGAAAGAAAGCATGGGAAACATCCGTATCATTAATGCTGGAAAGGGGGAACGGGAAGTAAATGACTTCACATGGCCCTCCCTACTGAGGAAATTTCTCTGAAGGAAATTTTCTATTGTATTTCTCTGCTACAGATATGTAGATTTTCTGTGCTCTATATGTTTGGCTTGATATTCAGTGTCAAAACGAGATCTGTTAGGCTGACTCATTGCTCTGTTTTATCCCAGCAGTGGCACTAGGTAACATTGGCAAGTGGGTGGTGGTACTGGTTGAACTGGAACATCCAGTGTTGAATGTGGCTCCTCAGTGTGGTGTGTGAGGGTGACTCAAATGTTCACATTTCCATGGGGCCACAGAGTGAGGACTGAATTCACTGTTCTGGAACTGGAATTAAGCACTCCTGGCTGCTGGGACACAGGGGTGTTACAGGGAATGCTGAGACTTGTGTTCTCTGTACTAGGGGGTGACAGGCCAGCCTTGGCACGCAGCTTTTCTCTGCTATGGGGAGCAGGTGACATTTGCAAACCTGGCAGGTTGGCAGATTTGAATGGTAGAAATCAGGACATCTCGCACACTCTGCTTCAAAGAACAGAAACACATCGGCATTTTAAAGAGAAGGGAAGACACACACTCCTGACTCCCTCCCTGCCCAGTCCATGGTGGTTTTGGTTACTGACTCAGAGGAAAGCCATGGTAGCAATTTTCACCAGAAAGGTGTTAGATGTGGTGGCCATCCATAGAAAATTGTCCAGACTCCACATGCACTGGAGAAACCTAAACAGAGTTAAGTTCTTGCCTGTTTTATTTTTCCTCCTGTTACCTACCAAGCAGACAATCAATAGTGTTAATGTGACTGCTGAGACATACCACGAGGGTGCAGACAATTCAGAAAAAGCTAGGAATTCTATGGGAAAAAATATACCTTGCAGCTTTGCCTTTATCACTTTGCTGTGTTGGGGAGAATTACTCCTCCTGGGCTGTGCTGAGCCATCCCCACCACTGCTACACTGCAACGAACCCAGGGACCACTGAATGCACTCACATGTGGTCAGAAAGGCTGTTCATCCTGTGGCTGGAAATTCAATTCCAGTGCTTCAGACACAAAGCCAGTTCTTCTGCCTGCCTGACTTTTTGAAATCAAAATAAAATAGAGTAAAATGAAATGAAAATCTCAGACAAAAAACTGTTTCTAGGAAGGAGTTATGCCACTGAGTGGTACAGAGGCATTTCTGACATCAGTTTTTTTTTTTAATCCATTTCATTTCACCTCCATTTGACCTCTTACATTAGTAACTAGAATTGTCTCTTTCTTACCTGCTTAAAAAAAACATATGAGGGAGGTTATTACAGTCAAAACACATATTTGCCCAAGGAAAGGTGGAAGGAACCTTGTGGAAGTCAAGAAATGTTGAACATATTCTCATTTTACTGTGGTTGGCCCAAGGAGCAGGAGAGCTGATTTCTATACCTTCAAACAAATAAGGTCAGCCACCTACAGCATGGATGCCAGCAATAGACACAGGACACATATTGAATAGCATAAGGAGAGCCAAATGAGGGAATCAGAGCTTCCTGAGACACACACCTGTGAGCAACAGGGTTTCAAAGCTCCCAGTTCTCACCAGGTGAACAGGACAGGAATGTTCCTCCCCTAAGTAAAGGCGGGTTCATGCCAATAGGGTCATCTCCCCGCATATGGTGAATTGTCAACACCAGGTTCAGTCTCTCTTGTAGTTATGGAAAACATCATCTAACATATCTCTCTTGAAAGATTGCCAAACCTTACCTTAAAATGCATGTTTTACTCAGGAGTGATTATATGCAAAAGATAAACAGAAAACAGTTTTGTTTTTAGATGAAGATATATTGATGCTAAGAATTTGAAAATATCCTATTCCATGAATTAAAGTAGTCCCTTTGGAGACATCTCTATACTCTCTTTTTCAGCAAGTTGGGCTTTTTTTTTTTCCTGATCTCTTTCTCTCTCTGCTCCTTTCCTTTCTCCACCCACCCACGCAATTCCTTTATTTTTTTCTCTGCACCATTTCCCAACCTATTTTCTTTTGCATATTTGAAAGCAAGAAATTAGTTGAAAATCTCAAATAGCTGTAAGATTTTCATTTCTGCGCTATCAAAGAACTTTGAGTCTGACTTCTTCAAATACTCCTCCTCCCTCCCATTGCCCTTTCAAACTCCTCTATGCTGAAAAAGTAACAGTAACCAGTCACAAGGAGTAGCACTGGGCCCCTCTCACAGTCTCTGTCCTTGGTGGTCTTACCCAGTCCTTGGCTTTGTCTTAATGTTACTCCAAAAGCAAGACTGTGAACAAATGGCCTGTAGGGTGAAACACATCCCTAACTCTGAGCAGGAGCCAGCACATTTGAAAAGAAGATGGTGCAGTATTGTTGCATGATAATGGGGCTGGATTTGAGGGGTTTGGATCATTTCTGTGACCTTACACATGCAGACATATAACCATATTGCTGATGTAAATTGTGACTGTGAAAGAGGCCACAACTTTGGCATATGCATCCCTCTACATTTACAATTTATGCATATTTACCATTCCTTAAAGTATACTGGGACATCAAATGGTACATCTTCTGCATAAGAATGAAAAATAACTGCAAACCTGTTATATGCTCTATATAGCTCTGATCAGAGGGGGAAAAATGACTACAGATCTGTGGTTGACAGGTTTCAGAAAAGGTTCAACAGAGTGTGAAAATTGACATTTAGCAAATAACAATTCAGCCTTCATTTTTTGTGAAGCTGCTTGAAATAAACTGCAGGTTTTAAACAAAATGTTTGGTCAGTTGTTATATTGGATGTTGCTTGTCTCATTACTGCAGTTAATTAAAAGGGGGGACAATAAGTCAAAGCCAGAGTCAATAAGTTTGTTAATAAAGATTTAATTTGGTGGAATCATTATAAATTGACTGTACAGTGAATGGATGTGCCACAGGAGTGTGAATGTCTGAAGGTCTATAAATGGGTTTTCAGAAATAGCCATCAGGTTGTAGCCAATTTGTCATGCTAAATAAGCTCTTCAAATCCACTTAGGCAAGTGTGTACATGTTTCCAAAGGGTATCACCACTGAGTATATGATGCATACAGACACACCTTTTTTTTCCAGCAGGTTTTTAATTCTTCCATTTCAAATCCTTTTTAGCTTTGTTATCTCTATATTTCTCATTGTAAGTGATTTACTATTAACTCCAGTCTTTTTAGAAGGAATAGAATAAATCATAGAAGAGAAAATCATCACTGCAGATAGTGCTGTAAGCTGAACCTGTGAGCTATCCACGTGAGATTTTAATCCACTTGATCCTTTTCCTTTATGGCTGACCAAACAGCAGGTAAAAATCCCATGACAGACAAACTTCAAAAAGAATTTTAAAAGGAAAATCTAGACCAACATCTCTTCATCAAGCAGTTCTGATGCAGAAGACTGCATGCAAAGAACTGATGATAATGACTGCAATATTTGCATAGCACTGCACCCCTGCCAGTAATCCTCTCATTCGAGTATGCTGGGTTATCACAGGAAAGTGATTTCTCTATCAGTGATGACATGCTTGTCTGCTCCTCAGGATTATTTAACACCCTGAAAAACAGAAGAATAAGATAAAAAAATTGCATCATTCTGCCTTCTTCCAAAGTAGAGCAGTAGATCAAACCATGAAGGTAGTGGAGAGTTGGTCCAAATTGACCCAGTGGTCAGCCACTGACTGCACATGACACTCACCCCAAGGTAGAGCACCATGTAACATCTCAGTTAATAAATACTGTATGGGTTAATACAGCAAGTTTTAGCTGACTCAAGTATCCATCTTTACATTGGGTTTTATAATTTTAGGCCAACACAGGTGGCTTTTGTCCTCCTGCCACCACCCAGAAGCCACTATAAACTTCAGGAAAAAGCTGATTTAAGCCTGAACTGTTCCCTGCAGGACAGCATTGCTCTCCCTGCTCCAGTGGCTCAGGGTTGCCTTGAGATTTGGTGGCCCTACAGACCTCCCTTGGGTTGTGTTATTCTCCTCCATGTTCATGATGGCAGCACTTCGTTAGCAAATGGTGTCAGTGGCCCCGAGGAAGAGCTGCAACACTTGATTTCTATTTCTTCTTTTCCTCCTTAGCACGGTGACAGTGCATCAAGATAATACCCAATCTTAGCAGCCTCTCCTGTAATTCTGCTTGAAAGGGTTTCTTCCAATTTATACCTTTTAATTACAAGCTTTCAGCTTATAATTAAAAACTTACACCAGCCCAACCTCTGCTTCTTAAAAAATGCATTTGTGGTTTAGGCAATTATGGTAACATGAAAAGTAATTATTTGCCACTCCATGCGAAATGAACGTGGTCATTAATGCACCCAACAGGAGGAGGATTTTATTTTGTCTCTATTTATTTTAATTTATTGCAATAAGTCACATAACAAAGTATATCAGACAAGGAAAAGAATAGGTGGTTTAGGTAGTAGATCAGGCATGTCTTACTCCAAGTCTGTTTGTTTGCCATGCTGGAGTGTAGGGAAGCTGTGGTTGGTGGGATCAGAGGCAGAACCACTCTGCAGCCCCAAGCTCTCTGTTTAGCCATGAGGGAATTTCCAGACCATTACTTAAGCAATTTTGACTCAGACTATGTAACTTGTGACAGGAGACATTTAGTGGTGAGGTTTTTGTAATAAAATTAATTACTGGCTTTTGAGTGCCAGCCAGTGGCATCAATAGCAGCACTAAGCTGGAGCTCAGCCTGCTCTGTGATAATGTCATTTACTGTCCCACTTCTGACCATGACAAGAGAGGGGGCATCTGTCCTTTGGTTTCCTCCAGCCAGAGCTTACTTTGCTCCTATGTAGTGTCTCATATGGCTGTTTACTGTCAGAGATCATCCTGGAATGGTTTGGGTTAGAAGGGAAGTTAAGGCTGAAAGATGGAGCACCGCAGGATGGAGGTAATCCCGTAGCCAGCTCACTGCTCAGGTGTCTCAGGCACTGTAGGGTTTTGGAGCAAGACCAATCTACTCACAATGCACCAGGTCTGAGGAGAGTGAAGTTGCAGTCATCTCTACACTTGAAATAAGAATCATGCTTTTAGCATCCCTGAATCCCTGCCCTGGGCACTTAAACACATTATCTTCTTTAACCACATGTGTATTTGCCACACATAGTGTTCAACTATCTCCCAATTTCTATGATAATTTCCTTCCTTGATTTATAAGGAACAGAATTTTTTAATTATGCAGATGATTTTAATTTTCTCAGCCATAGCTTCACTTTGTTAAACATTAATCTTGTACCTTTTTCTTAGACAGTCTCTGCCCTTCATCAGTCCTCCAGTTCATAATGAAACTAGATCTCAATAGTATTACACAGTCATTTTTTCTCCCTAGATTAATTTGATATCTTCTGTTTGATCTCAAGCAAACATTTAGGACAACTTTACCAAATTACCTCATATTCAGTAATTCCCTTGCTATAGCATGGTAGGCAATCAATAGTATTTTGACTTTTCTGTGTTTTCCTAGTTTTGGTGCTTTTTAGTGCTCTGAATAAGCTCAGCTAGTGCAAAGGGTGCTGGAAATCTACAATGGGATTTGCAGTGTGGTGGGAGGAACCATATGTTGGATCTTTTCCTCTTGCTGAGGAATGGCATTTTTTTGGAGGTAAAGTGAGAGCTGGTTCCCACCTGCCTGGTACTGCAAGCCAGTACCATACCTACAAACTCCTCTGGTTCCTCATGTATCTAGACCCTCTCAAGGGTAATTCATATTACTTTCTCAATTCCTTTTTAACCTTGTTTTAACTAAGCTTTGTATAAAATCTCTTCAGCATCTGTGCTGCCCAAATACAGAGAAGAAAAGTCATTGCACCCCTTGCCATTTGAACCAGACTTATCTCTAGCTCAATTAGAAAACTGTGATTTCCAATAAAGCATCATTAGACCTCTGCACCTGTCAGCTCTCTAACACATTTAACTGGATTTTACTTAGGAATTAACCATCATTTGTGGATGATAGCTGAAAGAATTTTCATTCATTGTTCACAGTTGGGAATTACATGAGGCTTTGGACCCCCAGCCATAACAATCTGTTTCAGAGTATGGCTGCATGGGAATTGTCACTTATTAGATTTGCAGAATAAACACTGGAAACTGAATGGTGATACACAGTGTCAAACTAACCAGTATTTACAGCAATAGGCAGGATTTACAATTGGATGACATGATAATATATTCTTGTTTACTTCTGTAATTAATGTTCCTAAAAAAAAATACCCTGGAAAGCTTCCATAAGCAAGATTTATTTCTGTTGATTGAGACTGTAATCAGATGTCCCTATTCAAACAGTAATTGGCGTGCTTCATTAACATGTAATTGAAAACAAGATTTATGTCAATGCTAAGCAATAAATAACAGGGATACATATTTTCTTATTAGTGATGGTCTCTTCTGTAAGCTCTCAGAGTACTTGCTGCTTTTTTATTGTGCCATTTAGGTCATATTTTCTCAAAATCATGGTGTCTCAGAAAAAGACATTGAGCATTTTAACCTCTCTTTCTGATGTACCAAGGCCAACTCTATTTTTTCTCTTTCCTGTTTTATATTAGACTCACTGTTCTTGCCATATTTTAGTCTCTGTTGTTGTCATGAAATGGCAGTACCAGTAGGAAGAAAACCTAGTGATGAAGGGCAGAGCTCAGGACAGAGCCTTTTGGTCTTTGGGAGGTGACAAGACTTTGCTTGAACTTATGTTCAGCTGAGGTTTTTACCAGGTGAGTCCAGGCTCAACCTGTTGTTCCGCCTCCCAAACTTTTTTCTGTTCCAATACAAGCAAATGTAAGATAAATTGGAAAAAAAAAAAGGGTTTAAAAGCATTTCAGAAAAAGAAACTAAGCATGCTTTCTTTGCAATTCAGTAAAACCTAATTAACTTACAGTTAATAGTGAGAAAAGCATTGTGTTTTTTACCTATGAGTAGACATATATAAGATAACACACAAATAATGAAGTCAGAAGTGTAAGTCACTGTGAGTGGCTGATCCCATTGATTTCATTGAAACAAGGGAGTTAAATCTGAAAACAAATTTCAACCTGAGATACTGGTTCATTACCAGCAAATTGATGAAGCTCCATGTTTACTTGCCAGCGTAATTTACCAATTGTATGAGATGTAAGCAGGCACAGTGGTAACATTGGTTAATTTTATGCTCAATGTGAATCTTATAGCAGGTCAGATGGATACCATAAGAAATAATTAGAGTCATTAGAAGTAATGGGCTACAGCTGCAGTAATACAGGCTCTATTCTCAGTCCAGAGGTTTCTAAGCAAAATTAAATTAGCTCCTGTTACCACACTGTTGCATCATATGCTCCTCACCTCCTGAGTGTAAATTTCTCTACCCATTTCCATACTGCAAGCAATGTTTGTGCCCCATACAGAAAAATCCCCCAGTGAGCTCAAGAAATTCTGAACACACTAACTGCTTTCACATGTTGAGGATCTTCTCCCTCCTCTGCTGCAGCCTTTGGTACAGTTTGCAACTCCAGTTTGCATCAATGCTGGACTTGGGCAAATTTTTCCCCCTGAAGTATTTGCAATATAAATATTTGCAATATAAATTTTATATTATATTTTTATATATATAATATTTTATATTATATTTATCGTTATATTTTATGGTTTATATTCGCAATATAAATATAAAATAAAATTTATTTGCAATAAATTTTACTTTTTAACAAAATTATATCCACTTTACTGGAAGCACATCAGCAGCCCCCAGCTGCTGATACTGCCTTCACATCTTTAATACCCTTTTTTCTCCCCAAATTCAAAGGGCTGTTCATAACAATAAGAAAAATGCTGCATTATCCTGGAGGGGGTGAGAGGAAGGGCAAGAAGGAAATAGATCCCATGGTACTGGAGTGATTAATGTGACTCTTTATGATGAATGAAATGAAAACTAGAAGTCTGGGTAAATAATGGTCTTTCCAAGTGAATAACTTTCATTGGAACCACAGTACAAACTCATGTGCTGATCTACTTTAAATTACTGCTTAAGTTTCCAAAGCAAAGCGGGGATGACACTGAAAATTTTTCTCCCTTGTTGATTCCCAGGAGCACAGATTTTCAGGGAATAGCAGGAGAGGGGTTCATTGCAAGATGCACACATGCCATCACCTCTCTTTAAAATGTGAGATGCTTTGGTGATAGGTTTGAGTAGAAGGCCTTCAGAGGCATGGGTAGCACTGTCCATCAAGCCTGGTGAGTGGAGCAAGGTTTCCCCTGCATACATCATCCCCTCAGTGAATGTGCTCAGTGAGAGGAACAGGACTAACAGTATTTTCCATGAAGGTATGAGACTAATACTGCAGATTTGAAAAGATCAGTTATCCACGTGCCAACCATCTGTCTCTGGCAATGGTACTTCCCTGGCCTCAGCTGTTACAGTACGTAACTGCTTCACAACTGATAATATATTTATCTTTTCACCCTCCCTATGGAGTTGGAAAGTGCCATTTCCTCTGTTGCAGAACTAAGAACTGAGATTAAGGGTCAGATTTGTTATAGCATTTAGGTGCTCAGTGAGATTTTCAAGAGTACTTAACACCCATTGTAATAATTGGAACCTGGGAACTTTGATAGTTCTGAAAATCCTGTTACTTGTGTCTTTTCTTTTAAAAGTTTGGACTTTCATGGCACCCTGGGAGCCATAGGAGTGGTTCCTATGTTGTGAGTAGTCACCCAGACCGTGGAATGTCTCTTCATCCACCTACTAGGAGACTGTAGATGGGACATGAGAAATTTTATGGCAGTACCTTATCTCAGTCCTGAATTCCAGAAGCTGTAAGTCTGTGGATAGCAGTGCATTTACCCTTCTTGCCCAGCTCTGTGAGAGAGGTCAAAATCCAGTCCTGCAAATACTGGAGCAAAAATAAGCAGCACCCATGGTCAATAAAAAGGGCTTATGTGCCAATTGCTGGGATGGAAAATTCAAGAGCAGGAGCAAATAATGAAACAATCTATATTCATGCAGCCACCTTTCCAGCCTACTGCTCTAAGTATGGGCTTACATCTAACTGGGAGATGGGAATCCTACTAAAAGCTCCAGAGGATCACACTGGAAAACAAATGCTGATTTTGAACAAATTATCTGTTCATCGCTAAATCATTTTCTTTCATTATTAGTCTCCAAATTGGTTCTGCTCTGGAAGGCAGAATTAGGTTCAAAAGCAGAGTGTGTCTTAAACACTTGCTTCAAATGAAAGTATTCAGTAAACATTACTCAAAGCCCCAGAGCATAAACTCCTCAACTGCTTTCTCTGGCTTTGCATAGATTTTGCAGCTCCTGGTTTGGGGACAGGTGTTTCAGGGATTCATTTGGGATATCAGAAAATAATCAAATTAAATTCCTTACAATCATATGCCCCTCAAATGCCAAGGAAACACATTTTTAAGACCTTTCCATCCTCCTTTACAGTAGTGTAAATTGGCACAAAAGTCCCGTGCAAACAGATGGACTTACACCAATATCAAACATGGAAGAGAGAGAAGACTCTGACTCCAAACAAATACAAAACCATGTGGGCTGCAGCCCAAATTTTTCATTATTGGAAGAGCTGCACTTTGCTGTTACAGTACTTGCACTCATTTCTGTAGTTATAAGGTTCTAAAAAATTCCTTGAGCTTCAAAATTATGTTTTTACTATTAAAGGGTTGGGCTTGGGCTGATTCAGTATGTCAGCAAGATTGTAGCTGTCTGAGCTAGTGATTTAGGATGATGGAGTGGGGGTCAGCTCAGCAAGGTGGGTGATGGAGCAGCAGCAAAGACCCAGAGTTGTGTATTTGTCCCACGTCACACCATGGACTGTGGGGAGGTGCTTGAGAGGGTCCTTTGTGCCCCCATGAGCCAAGAAGCTCTGCACAGATTAGAATGTGTCTAAAATCAATGGGCTTTCAGCAGTGCTGTTATTCTGTCTGTGGGTTTTCATCGGGTGGAGGAGGGAGGATAACTCTGTCACTCTGTTCGATGTGACAAGAGGATAAACTTTGGGATGATGTTATCTAATACACTCCGTATCTTTGGTAGCTTATTCAAAGCACAAGTTTAACTCAGTTTGAGGTTTGGGGGACCTGTGTGCGTAAGGAAAGATGTGCAGGAAGGTCCTCTTTCAATCCTCCACCACCATGGGAAGACATTCACCGATTTTCCAGCTCTCCACACTCTCCAGTGAAGGTGTAGGACTGGGAGGCTGCTCCAATACAAGCAGGAATTGAGTGCTGCTGATGCTGCTGATGCTGCTGCAAAGGAGTGTGTTTTTACTGTGGTGCCTGAACACTGTTTTACACTTACAAGATTTATTTCTCAGTTGGTAGAAGAGCTACAAGATTAACACATGAACAAATACATTGAGACAGCCAGGACATCAAAGAAATTGGAGAATCACTAAGATGTTGGAGTGCTGAAGAGTCACCTGGCCATGTTCTTAGGAATTATTTTATCCTCAGATTAGCTCAGCTGTCTTGGGGTTTGGACACATCCTCTGGTGAATTTAGCTACAGTGACTTAAGACATAACTGGTCCCAGCTCTCTGCTGCTCCTTCTAAGGATCCTGCTGTGGGGCAGAGGAAGCAGGAGGGAATGTGTGCCTGCATCCCAGCCACTGCAGCACAGATCCGGGGGCTTAGTGCAAGCAGAGGGTCCTTCATTTTTCAGGGTAAGCACCAGTCTGTGAGGTGTCTCTCTATTAAGGGTGAGAGCATACTGTACCCCTGGGCAGAAATCTCCAGGGAAAACGTGGGTCAGACAGTGTGTTAAGCCACTCTAACAAAAGCCACCACAGTTCATGTGCCAGAGCCCTGCAGCTGTGCGCTGTGACTCTTTACCATGAGGAAATTCTAACTGATATTGGAAAGGCAGCTATTGCAATTGGGAGGTCAGAGGGAATCATATCCCAGGTAGCACTATTTAATGGCAATCACTCTTTGCAAGCTTTTTCTCCTCCTCTCCTGAGGCAGAAAAAAAAAGTAACATCAGTTACCTGTATGAGCAGTTACCTTGGGTTCCTCATACAGGAACCAGCCAAGGGGTGATACCAGTGGATGGAATCAGAAGAAGGTTTATGTAAAAAGTAGCTTCCTTGCAGAGAACAAAAAGCAGCTCAGAAGGATTGTGCAGAGGCTGATAACCATGAGACCATGCTCTTTCCTTAAGCTGTATATGCCTCAGTTGTTCCCTGAAATTTAGATTTAGTTAGACAGGAAATTATGCATGAGTTTGGGGGTCTTGAGGAAAGGTGTTCAAAAAGCAGCAATATGAAAACACCAAAAAGAGGGAAAGTCATAACTTGAAAAGTGCCACAGAGAGGGAGCTGTGTGCCTTTGCTTTATTGAACTGTTGGCTGCAATAAATACAGCTGAATTCCCTCAGTCTCCCATAATGTTGTCTCAGTACCAGCAGGAGTCCATTTAAGAATACACTTACTTGCACAAATGATTATATATAGGAAGAGCAGAGAAACAGCTGATGCAAGCAAACCCTGAGAGCTGCCCTATGAACTGGGGGTGGTGATGGACTGCCCCCTGCTTCGCTTTGGTCGGGGCTGGCAACCCAAAGCAGGCAAAGCAGAGGAGCTTCTGTTCTGCTTCACCTGAGGAGATCATAGTCTGCGATAGTACAGTAAATAAATGGTGATAAAATCAACTAAGAGGCTATTCCCAAAGAGGGAGAATTGGTTTTTTATTATCATTTTCAATACGGAAAGTAATGAGACTGTATTACAAAGAAGAGAAGAGACAAGTATAATACAAGACCTAACAATGGATAATCAACAAGGAAGACTGAACCTTGCACTTCTGCATCTTATAGCATTAACCCCAATTGTCTGAAGTAAAAGGCTTGGCTGTGTTACAGTGCTGTAACAGGGTTGTCAGATCCCTGTGCAGTGTATCCACGGTTAGGAGGGGCTGAAGCACTGCAGAGCACGTGGTCATGAGCCTAGGACTGGACACTACAAAATTTGGGGTCTTCAGCCTGGTTGTTTTCATCTATTTCCTTGTGTCTTTAAACCCTTTCAAATCTCACATTACAGGAAGTCAGGAGAACTAATTTATTCCTGCTTGAACAGGTGTTTGAGGAAGAGAAGCACCTGCAGTCTCTGTGTAGACAGCTTTGCTGATATCCCCCGTTAGCACTGATTAGTTGGAAATCTCCACCAGAAATAAGAGCAAGCTGATCGTGGTGGCAGCTTTATTGCACCTGGCATCTTGACCCAGCACAGAAAAGTTGACATAAAACATGAGTAGGTCAGATTTGTGATGTGTTTTACCACACCGTGCATGAATTCTTTCCTCTGACTAAAACAGGCGTGGATCTGAACATCAGTAGGTCCTAGGATGCTGTGCAGTGCACGGCAGCAGTCAGGGTCTGCAAGGCAACAGCCTGAGACTGAGCATGACTGTTCAACCCACCAGGCCCTGTAACCCCTCTCTGTTCCAGGCTGGAGTCGCCCACGCGCGCGCTGGTCATGGAGGCTCCGAAAGGCATCGAGATCAACGCCGAGGCCGGCAGCTTGAAAGCCACGTGCAGGACAGAGCTCAGGCTGGAATCCAAAGATGGAGAGGTAAGCAAAGCACATCAGGCCCTGCAGCAAAACCAAACCAAGCCACAGATGTCCTGCCTGTCTGTAGCCTTCTAGGTTACTGAGCCGCTGTGTTCGAAATGCTGCTGTGAAAGCCCAGGTGCAGCAGGCTTTCCTAACTTCATTTCTGCTGTGATTGAACACATCACATGCAAATGAGACTCACTCTGTGGCAAGGGCTGATTCATTATTTTTAAAGTGCGTGTATAATAGCATCTGTTGTTCCGGCAGATTTATGCAGCTGTAATATACACAGTGCACCTAAATTCTTTGTTTCCTTGTCACTTTAAAACAAGATTTACTTTGCCAACGTAATTAAATCTTTTATCATACATTTTTCTATAAGAAGACCTTAATTCACTGGTATTGATCTGAAAAGCTTTTGTAGTAGATGTTTCATTTTGGAAGGAAAGGACACATTAGGAAACACAGGTTGTTACACTGGGGAAAATTCCAAAGGGGAAGAGAAAACTAAAACTGATAACACAGAGCAAAAGTAAAATAGCTTTGGAGTTAAGACTCTTCTGGTGTCACAAATATACGTGGGCATATGGTTGTCATCCCCTCCTTCTACCACAATGATGGAGGACACCAAGGTGGCTGAGGAGTTCCCACAGGAGAACTCACTGAGAGCCTCATCAGGAGGAGCTACCCATGAAATGGAAACCCCACCAAGAGGGCTCCAACATAAGCTAATGTCTTCCTATCTTAGTGTCAGGGGGAAAAAATAGAATGGGATTTTGATTGCTGTTATTTCTAAACATTTGCATTTTAAGACATTCCAAATCCAGACCATGTGTTAACAAAAAAACCTCTCAAAAATACCAAAAAAACCCCCTATCCAATACACTGCGAGTGAAACCCAAGGCATTTCACAACTGCAAGCAGTTGCCTTAATGTTTTTAACCCTAAGTTGCTTTTAAAATACATAAATTGACCTGTCTCTTTCAGGAGATTAGACGATTGGATACTAGAACTAGAGATTCTTACTGTAATTGTAAATGTAAATTGTAATTGTAAATACTGTTAGTTGCCCGGTGTTATTCTGATGTGCAGGTGTTCTTGCTGATGTCAGAGCAATTCCCTATAGCTACCATGTATCTAAAAGATGCCACATATTCACTTCATGTTGTATTATAAGGAGCAATTCAGGTCTGTTACAGCATTTAAGTTATTTTTAATGTACACAAAAGTGTTAAATATACATAAATGTGAAATATGCATAAAAGTCAGTGCAAGCATAACTGGCAGTGGGATCACAGTGACAGAAATCCTGGTGGAGGAGCAGGGGTTGTTGGAGGTGAACCATACACACTCACCACCTTGCAGTGGGCATTACCCCAGCCTCTGACTGGGAAACCCAAATGTGGAGGTGCCCTGGGAAGCCACAAACCAAGAAAACACAGTGGGTAGATTAGCAGAAACAAACTGGAGGTCGCAGGTGACTCGTGGTAAAGGCAGATGATGTGCTTACTCAGATTTATATCAGACTTCCCCATCTTAATACACTTGCCTACCAAGTTTTTGTAGCAGCTGAGTTGACTGAAGGAAGCATCTTTGAACACAACATCAAAAATAACAGCTCTCTGCTAATTCTCTCTCTTTTTCTCTCTCTCTCTCCCCCCCTCTGGCTTCAGATAACGTTGAATTCTGCAAAAATCAAACTACCTAACTTGCCTCAAGGATCTTCCTCTTCTGCAGGGTCCAGGCAAAAAATCTACGAGCTCTGTGTGTGTCCCAATGGGAGGTTATTCCTGTCTCAGGCAGGCAGTAGCTCGACCTGCCAGATAAATACAAGCGTCTGCCTTTGAGAGACAATTTGCAGTGGGGCATTGCAGGCAGCACAAAAGCCAGTTCTGGTCTCACAGATCTCAGCTGCCAACTATTTTTACTAGAACACAGAAAGCCTATCAAAGACTTTTTTTGTGTGTGCGCGCGCGTGTGTGTGAATATATATATAAAAATATATATATAAAATATATATATATCCTCTGTGTAAAATGATGTTTCAGTACAAGGAATCCCAGGGTGACCCTGTTACATTTGTGTAGCATTTCTCTTCCCCACACCAAAATTACTGGTACAATCTGCCGAATTGGATCTGATGGTCCCCTGGACCCTTCTGTATTAATGCAGTGTCATGATCCCCCCTCGTTTTTGATCTTGTTCTCAGAGCAATGGGATTGCTGGCTGGTCAAGACCCTGGAACCCATGTAGACCCACCAACATACAAAGGGAAGAGAAGCATCTCTGATTATTTTTGCACCATTAAATCAGTGGCATGGAAAAAAATAAACTAAAAAACAAACAACAAAATAGCCAGATGTGCTGTACTGATCACCTACAGTGATCCAAGACACCTGAGGTTCAATTACACTCTTTAATTATCACCCAAAGCAGGACTTCCTCTTGGGAAAGATGGATGCACTTGGCCAGTAGGACAGTCTAGATCTTGCTGGAATAATCCATGTGATTTTCTGAAGAGGTTCAACACTTGCCTGTGCATGGCCAAGGATGCCTCAGCTTGCCATTCAGATGTGATGCATCCGCTCAAACTCTAACCTGAAGTCATCTCTGTGCTAACAACACTGCTGTTGTATTTAGCCATTGGAAGAAAAAAAATTGTGAAAATTGGACTACATAGAAAAATCCTGAACCTCCTTAGTTAACAGTCCTGGATCATCCTACACGCACTCCATTAATTTAATTCTGAACATATATGGCGTGAAGGTGTGAAAATTTAAGATTTGGATATTGCCTAAATACCTATAGAAACAGAAAAAATTACCTATCCTACCCTTAGAAACTGAGAAAATCATACAAATTAGGTGTATAATGTAGATGATATGCCAGAATTTTTTCCATCTTTCTTTTCAAGATATACAGTCCAAGGCCACTTAGATTTGGTGGAGACTGCAAATCTCAGAGATGTTGACAATGAAACAGACTTTTTTAAAGAACTTAGAAAGATTTTGACAAAGCCAGATGACTGAAAATCAAGGGCTCTGGATGCTGGTTCCTCTAAAATTTGATCCCTCAAAACTGTGATTTTTTTCATGTTTGCATTTTTCCTTATTTTATAAGTCTAGGAGTCACAGGCAGCATAAAACATGAAATCTGATCTGGTAACATTCTTTCCACTGTTCAAATTTCAGAAAATAATAAGAGCCCAGATCATTGAATTCTGACCCATAATTACATCCACGAGCATGTAAAAATCTTTGAAGAACAAATATACTAATTATGGCAAGAGTTTCCAAGTTGCAGTAAATCTCACGAGGACAGCAAGGTTTCTAAGCCACTGAGATGCTTTTGAAATATTACCTCATGTGCAAATAAGACAGATCTGTGCCCATCCCTAGTGATATCTAACCAAAGCTGGTATTCTTCAAGTGATCTCCAACATAAAATGTAGCTAACAGAAATCTTTAGAACTAATTTAGCCCATTCCTTTTTTACAGCTTTTCACATAGTTTCTTGTGGTCTGGAGAGTACCAGGGTTTGATTTTTTTATTTTTTTTTAAATTAACAATTCTGTCTTAATCCAAAACTGATTGGACTCAAAGAGAAGATTTCTATGGAGTTTAGATTAGATATGTTGCTGCCTAACAAAGCAGCACTCCTGTAAAATTTATTCCCAAAAGAGGATTGAATAATTTACTTTTATTTCAGTAATGCTTTTCCATGAATTAATGAATTCAAACTATTTTTTAATGAATGATTCCTGTAATTCTTTTGTCTTGAGTCAACATTTGAATGCAAAGGGTCACCCAGGATAACAATTGTATTGGGACACAGGACTATACCATCTCTGTTCAAAGAGGGGAATTGTGCCTATGCCTTAAGTCAATGCACTCAGCAAGGAGAAGCACATCATATTTATCTTGTTGTTAAAACTAGTTTATTTGGGGGGGGAGGGACAGGAGGGTGTCTTGGGAACTGGTTGTGCAACTTAAAACAGATATTGATGAAATACATTAAGATTGTAGGGGCACCGAGAATGATACAGACTTTTTTTTTTACCATGTTAAATATAGCAGAAAACTGTGTATGTTACCTCTGGGACCACGACTGAAGTCCCATTCATAGTCCTACATTTACTGTAGAATTTTTTTCCCTGTTTCATTCATTACTGATCACAAATCTCATAGCAAGCATGGCCCAATTCATAAACAAATCCTGTGTGAGCAGTTATGAAGACACTTGTTGCAGGAAGAGTTCCCTGTACAGAAAACGAGTGGCATTAACTTTCCCATCCCTGAGAGTATTCGTGGTGGTGAGGAAGGCAGGGCTGAGCACAGGGACTGACCCAGCAGGGATGCTGCATCCTGATTTCTGTCCTCCATTCCGGAGGCACCACTGGCTCAATCCTCATCTCCATGCACCCTCTGGCTGCTCTGATGAGGATTTACATCCCAACAAATAAATGTTGAGTGGCTGGTTTTCTCAGCTGGGGCTCTTGGATGAGGTTATCACCTTCTCGTGTCACAAAGGACATGAAACTGCTAAGGACACTCAGCCATCTATTGTGGTGTGAATTTCTGCTGGGGAGCCGTTAGGAAACAACCTTAACATCTGTGCCATCACTGCAGATGCTTCTCTGAGGTGAACAAAGGGTACCTTAATTATGTCTACTCAAAGGAATTCCAGTTGTTTCAATATATTTTAAAATCATTCCATCTTAAAAAACATAAAATCATATTTTGCACTGACAGATGAGGAGTTGTTGCTAGAAAGATTGAACCCTTGTAGAGACCTGTAGATCATCTGAACCCTCACTGAATGACTGAATCATTTGAGTTTTAAGACTGTGGTTTGGGTGATGCTGCCTGTGCTTGGGTTGGCCACATGATTAGTCTCTACTGTTCAGTGAGTGGCAAACTCAAATACAGGCTGGGCAGAGAATGGATCAAGAGCAGACCCGAGGAGAAGGACTTGGGTTCTTGGTTGACGAGAAGCTCAGCATAACCTGCAATGTGCACTCACAGCCCAGAAAGCCAACTGTGTCCTGGGCTGCATCAAAAGGAGTTAGGCCAGCAGGTCAAGGGAGGGGATTCTCAGCTCTTGCTTGACCCCAGCTGGAGTGCTGTGCCCAGCTCTGGGCCCTCAACATGAGAAGGACATGGACCTGCTGGAGCGAGCCCAGAGGAGGCTACAAAGATGCTCAGAGGGCTGAAGCACCTCTACTGTGGAGACAGGCTGAGAGACCTGAGGGTGTTCAGCTGAGAGAAGATGTTAGAGCTCTTTTCAGTGTCTAAAGGGGCTACAGGAGAGCTGGAGAGGGACTTTTTAAAGGGTGGGGAGTAATAGGACAAGGAGGCTTCAAACTGACAGAGGACATGTTTAGATTAAATATCAGGAAGGAATTCTTTATGGTGAGGGTGCTGAAGCCCTGGCACAGGTTGCGCAGAGAAGCTGTGGATGCCCCATTTCTGGAAGTGTGCAAGGCCAGGTTGGATGGGGCTTGGAGCAACCTGGTCTAGTGGAAGGTGTCCCTGCCCATGGCAGGGAGTTGGAACTGGATGATCTTTAAGGTCCCTTCCAATCCAAACCATTCTATGATTCTATGAAACCAGAGCAAATGGGACTGTCTGTGTCAGATCCCAAGGAAAAAACCAGGTATTTTGTTTAAAAAGCAGCACTCAAACACACCCAGCTATCTCACACTCTACAATTTGTTGTTGGGGGCTGTTGTGGAGTGACTGACTCACCTGTTGGACAAGGCAAATGCATGAGTCCCTTTTCCTCCTGCCTTGCCCAGAAATCCCTCGCAGTTGCTTTACCTGTGTGGGTTGATTTTTCCCTGAATCCATTTAAATCAGAGCTTCCCTGCTGGAATTTCATCCGTATGCTCTACCTACCATTGATAAAATGCCAAAACCAAACAAGGGTTTGAGTGTTTCATTGTGAATGAGGCCTGCAGTTTAGTTCAGCTGAGCATTTGCTATTTGGGAAAGGGGTTTATCTCAAAACTGGTTTGATTTTACCTCCCAATGCTAAGGGAAGGCTGGATGTGAATTCATTTCTGCTGAGATCGGTGGCCTGAGTCAATGACTTCACGGCCTGAGCTGGGACAGGAGCTGGGTAGGTGACAACTGAGGGCACTGAGGGCAGTGGGAACACTGCCAGCCCTTGGGGCTGCTGTAGGTCCAAACCAAACCCTGCACTGCAGCTGTGAGCACTAAAACCCCATCGAAATGCTAATCAAGGGACTGTGACACTAATGTCAAAGTACCTTAGGCAACCATGCAGTATTCATAAATGCATTTATGTATTGTAGCTCTTAAATTCATAGGACTTCAGGACCTTGTCCAATTTGCTATAAATGTGACACTTTATGTAAAGGGTCAGAAGAATGACAGTGAGTACTCACCCATGACTGGTACCTTATCCATATGTAGTGTATGACAATTCTGCTGTCATAGCTGAGTTAGGATGGTTCTTCTAAAGCAAAAAGACTTTGCCATTAGCAAAAGCAGAGGTCCTAATAATGACTATACATCTGTATCCATTCTCCGAGTTTCTTTGTGGGGTTTTTTTGGTTGTTGGTTTGTTTGGAGTTTTTATGCTTTTTGAAGTGTATTACCCAGTTGTCAGTGAAATGGGTAGCTAAAGAGTACAAAGAACTGTTAACAGTAAAGGAAGTCATAAAAAGGAGAAGCCAGTAACTACTAGAATATGTGTAAGGCCTCTCCTAAGTATTCGTTTTTTAAAAACTACATATTGGAAGAGTGGTTTGTATTTGGTTATCTCAGTCATGTGCTGTCAAACAACTGTATTTTAAGAGGGTTTCTTTTTCTCCTTTTTAAATTGCACAAACAAAAAAGTTGAAGGCATAAGACTAAAAATACCGTCTGCAATATACAGTATGGCAAAGTGATGGCCAATAAAAAACCCTCCCTAGAAATTGCTCCAAAGTTAGAGATTCCAGTGGAACCTGGGGAGATGTCAGGTTAGTTCACATCATACTTAGTTTGCAAATGCAAATGCTTTTAATGAAAGTTAGCTTTTGTAGGCATAAGATGTTCACATATGCACACAAATACACACACACTCATATGCAGTTGTTTACAACAAAAGCCAATTTTCTTTATATTTGTTGGCTTTAAGTTTCGCATTGCAAAAGAGAGTAAACAAAGACCAAAGATTTCAAGAAATCCATCCCTCTCTGGTTGCCCTCACACCTGAAATGCATTAATTTTAATGGTGCTTTTTTTTTAACTGGGCAGGAGAAATACAGGTGTATCATAAAGCTACATTTGAGAGAGTAAAGTGGCAGGAAGTCTCTAACTTGGTTAATGGAGAGAAGAGGAAATAATGTGAAAAATCTTGAAATGTGTGCAGAGAACAAGGTTATCTGAAATGTGAAGAAATAGCCCAGAACCAAAAGACATAATCCTGGGCTGAAAGTATACATAAACTGAGTAAATGGTGCTGGCTGTTCACTTACCTCCACTTGAGCATTAGCAGATCAGGAGCTCCAGTGGCTGCTCAGTGAAGAAGAGTAACTGCTGTAATGATTTCATTTTAGAAGTACATACAGTAAAAACAAAACAAAACAAAAAAAAACCAGAACAAAATAAAAGTCAGAGGCTGTACTCTTTTTTATGGCTGACATTTTAAATTTTGAAATGTCATCATCCAGAATTCAACCCCAGCAAGCACAGGGTGTGTTCCTGCCAAGCTTTGCCAAGCCCTGCTTTGGTGCTTTTCGAACGTAAAAATAGCAGCCTTTTTATTGCCCTTGCTGTTGAGGAGCATGATCCTGGCAAGAGTTCCATTTTAACCATTTTTCCTCAGTTCTGAAATCACTGTGTAACGTTTTGGTAGCTGATGTCCTGCTGTACCTGCACCTGGGTGCAGTAACCAGCAGTCCCTAAATCCGCATCGTGTCACATCTCGGTCCCACAGAACCCCAAAACCTGTGTGTAGCAGTGGCACTGTGGTGAAATTCAGGACTATTAGGTCAATTCTGTGTGGCAGTTGCTGTTTTCATAGCTCGTGTAGCCAAGTTTATGGCTGTGAGTGGAGCAAGGTTAAAAACACCGATGTGGTGCTGATGTTATTCAACTGAGAGTGGAGTGAATTAAACAAAGGCAGGTAGGAGTGAAAGGGAAGAAATGGTGAGACATCATCCTAATCACAGTAATGCAGCCAACTTCTCTGTGTCTTTGCACTATTATACTTTAAATTAATAACATCCACTTTACTAAATACAGTAGCAATTATGCTTGATCATATGCACAGTTGGAATTGCTGTCACTGAAACCACTTACAGCTTGGGCTGTTCAGGGTTGCTGGAGTGTTTTTTCCGTCCACAATAACCACAGTGGCTTGGGGCTTGGATGGAAATTATTGTAAATAGCTTGTATTTAGAAAGCTTTTAAGTCTGCTGTGGTTGAGAAGCCCGTGGTTATGCACATACAGCCCTGAGGGTTTATCATTTCATCCTCTCCTGTCCTGCCACTTGAATTGTATTGTGCCATTGTGAAAAGCAACACACTGTATAAAGAATACAGGAAAAGCTGCAGGATTTTTATCCAAAACGAGATGAAAATATAATCTTGGTGCACCACTGAGATTTCCCATCCAAGTCACTTTAAACTAGAGGTGCAAGTCCCTTAAAAATTAATTTGCTACAAGTGTAATTCCTGTGGGAAAGTTAGCACTGGTGTCACTCCCAGGAAATGTCTTACCTTACTGCAGCTGGTAGCCACGGGGTGGCTGGGATTTTCTGCCACCATTCAGTAGTGATGGGCTGCCTTTTCACAGGAAGCCAGATTTCTATTGAGGCAAATCGTCTCCATGGATTGAGCTTTTGTTAGCTTTTAAGTGGTATCAAAAAATAGTAAGGATACGTCCACTGTGAAGTGACATGTAATTGTATGTTTGCCTCACATTTAGTTGGTTAAAACTTTCTGCCAGGAAGAGAAAATATCAGAAGGAGAAATTTGTGTGAAAATGTTACATTTACATTGTGCTACGAAATGCTTCAGATAACAACATGCAGCTTTAGTTAAACAGTCTTTTCTTCAGAGATTAAAAAGGACTCCTTGGAGTCTCTCATCGGGTCCTACCCAAATGGAAAATCTTACCATTTCTAACATGTTTGCCATTATAGGTACAAGCCCATTGCAAAGCACAGGCCATGTGCAACTTTGCATGTAACAGGAATTTTAAATTGCTTTGTTCTCACATTTTTCCCCATTCAAAGGCTTAAATGCCAATAGGAGATAAAGCACTCCGAAACATGCTACTGCTATTTGCATTATCGCTTTCTAAAGCAATGTAGTTTCCTTGGTCTTTTAAAAATTTCCTCATAATGGAGTCCTTGAAATATCTTGAGGCAGGCTCATGCTGGAGAGCAAAAGAATAATTATTTGTGGGTGGTGCTATTTTTGTTGAAGCTTGGATTGTAGTTGAAAAAAATGTTGCTATCAGAGTTTCTCCCACACTTACTTAGCTGCAAACACCACCACCCCCCAACACCATGGCTAGATCTCTCTAGGGTGGCTGCCTTAGGGCAGGGAGTTAGCTCCTACACTAAGCCACAGCCTGATAATTTTGTCTTCATCTAGGTCTTCCTCTGGGCTTGTGTGCTTGATATCAGTGCTGTCATGGATGTAACAGATAACAAAACACTTGGGCAGTTTTAGTGATTTTAGAGATGATACAAATGATGTGTGTCTGCAATCTGAGGGGTATAAATAACACTGGTAGTCATTGGGTGCTGTTCTAACAAGCCTTTGGCCACCCTGAGAGCAGTAACTCCTGGAGGTGAAGCAGAGTAGCTCTTAAAGCCATCTCTGCTTTGTCCCATTAATACGTGTACAGCATCCAAGGGGATGGTTCCCAGTACTCTGCCTTCACTCAGAAAGCCTGCAGGGTGGCAGAGCCTTCTGGGTGGCTTTGCCCTTTCACTTTTATCTCATCCCTTTGCCAGCTCCTCTGTGCTAGAAATGGCAGCAAGGCATGATGCCTGCCTTGGGAGACTGGTCTGGAGCAGTGTGACAGGGCCATTCACAGCATGGCAATTTGGCTCTGCAGCTGGTGTAAATCAGGATTTGGCTCCATTTAACTCCCTGGTAGCCTACACTGCCCGAGGGTTTGGACCTAAGGGTTTAGCACCTTTTGGCAGATCCCAAAGGCTGCTCTGTCTAACCCACAGCCTGGGTGTTCCTGGTGGCAGCATGGGACACAGGTACCTTTGGGATTTCCTTATCACACAGGTGCTGATAAACAGCTGTGGCAAGTCTTGCCATCACTGCCAGCTCAAGATGCTGGCTGACAACGGAGGCATGGTCACCCAGCTTCCTTCCAGGCACCAGTACAAACCATGCAGGATTTCAGCTGGTGATTTGGTGGATCATGTGTGAAGCAGAAGGTCTCTCTGGGCAAGCACTGAGGGTCTGCTGGTCCTGCTGGCAATAGGGAAAGGTTGCAGTGGTTGCAGAGTGGCTTCCACAGGGTGGGAGCTGCTGGAGGAATTCACTTTCTTGTCCCTTTTTGTGGGTTGTCAGAGCAAGAACAGAAGTTAGGATGAACAAATCTTACCCTTGCTCAGCCAAGTAAGAATGTGCCAGAAACCTCATAAAGGGCAGATCTGAGCAATTATTGTCCCCTGTGCTTATTGGAGATGGGTTAAGTCGACAGCATTCACACCTGGATTCCTCCCTAGGTCAGAGCTTTTCCTGAGCTGTGACCCAGGTCTTGGTCTGGATCTTCACTGTGCAGTAGTTTGGGAGCAGGGAAGGGATTGACAAGCTGGATCTGATTCAGATCCATTTAGGTTTTGGTTTAGGGCTTTCTTTTTTTTGCCCACCCCTTATTTGAATTAGTTTCCTTGTGAGCAAATGCCAATAGAGTTGTCAATATTCACCCAAAAAATGCTCCATGTAGGTAGAGCCAACAGAGGAACAACATTCAGTGTGAGTTGAACCAAACCCCTGTTCATCTACAGCAGTAGCATAAAAGGCATGAACCATAAGCTATAGCAGTTTTCATCTGTGATGGTAAAACACTTTGTCTGACCTCTACTCTGAAAACCACCAATGACCTTGATCATGTAAACAGGACAAAATGAATTTAAAGTCTTATCACAGTTCTCATTAAAAAATTTGGATTTGTTTGGCTTTTTTCTTTTTAATTTATGTATGTGTGTGGTTGTGTGGGAAAATATAAAGCTTTTTTGTATCAATAACATCAATCCTTGCACACTCTATGCAAAATTTTGTAAGCATTGCAATAATGCTATGAATTACACAAGGAACTATTTTAACTTTATTACACTTTCTGTATAAAAAAAAGTTTGTATTTAAATGATTTCAACTGCAATCTTGTAAAATATATTAATAAAATAATGATTGTTAAGAAGGAAAGAGATGTTGAGGGTTTTTTGTTTGTTTGTTTTAATGTGGCAAACATGAGTTAGACCTCAAACTTTCATATGTCTGTAAGATATGGATAGGATCTGTTCTGTATATCCATAGGATATACAGACTGGATCACAATAGCAATTCACTTCACAGGATCAAGTAACTGGATATTCATGCCAAAAATGGTGTAGAGGATGGAATGAGAATCTCTCTGAATGGCTGTCTGAGGAAAACCTGTCAACAACAAAACAAAAGATCTTGCCTTTGGGGGAAGTTGAGTCTTGCTTAGTTTTGCAGAAATTGTCCTGGCATTAGAGACTCACAGCCCAGACGTTGCAGGCATTGAGGTCCTTCCTGAGCATCACAGACCTCTCAAAGAGCATCTCTTTCTGGTGGAAGGGATCTGGTGCTGCTTGTGCTCCAAACCAGCAGGAACTCCAGGTTTTCCAGCCTAGAAGGGACCAGAGTGCAGGTGCACCCATCTGGGAATGAGCTCCCACCTGTACACAGTGTAGGGAGCACAAGCTCAAGTCTGCCTGCAAAAAAATAATAATTATATTAAATATAATTATTAAAAAAAAATCTAGCAGCCTGGGCAAATTCACAGAAAGCCTCTTGGAAACCTCTGGCTGCTTTAACAATCCATCAGTTTTATTTTAATTGGCCAACTAATCAGCTGCTCGTGGGTGACTCTGCACATGCCAGACAATCACTTCTGAGGGCGTTTTGCGGGAGCTGGGTTTAAAATCTGAATTTGTTTGCCCTGGATTTTGTCAGTAAATGAGAGCATTGATTGAGGCTCATTATCTGAACAAACAGCAAGAATTTAATCCTGCTGAAAAGATGTGTGTGCCTTCCGAGTGCACGGAGAGAACGAGCCCAGTCCTTGCTGCTGGGACACGGCCAGAATCCAGGCTGTAGGAATACTTGTTTACCAGTCTGCAGGGTCTACTGTTTACCAGGCTCCAAATAAGTTCCCTCAGTACTGTTGGGTGGACATGCACAGTCTTTTTGTTGCTCACTGGGTTTTGGACTGTTTGCACTTTATAAAAAAAGACATCTTTCAGCTGAACATCAGCTGCAGTTCTTGGCCTGAATTTGGAATTTCTAGTAAACTGACAATGAAATAATTCATGAATTAACCCCCATTAAGAAGCATGTTGGCAGGAACTTCCCAGCATCCACATGAGCTGCAGCTCTGTGTAGCTGCACGGGCAGCACCAGCACTGCCATGGCAGCCACTGCCCAGGTCCTTCCCCAGCACAGGAAAACTCCTCATCACCTACCTCTGAACGTGACGTGATTTAAGCAGTGAGTAGTTCTGTAACAGCCTGAACAGGAACATACTTGCAGTACCCCCATGCTGGAAATGCTAAGTGTGGTACTCACTATTTTAAAAGCCTGGGAATATGTAGTTTAAAAATAAAAAAAATTTTTAAAAAAATAATTGTCTTTCAAAATCAACTCCTGGGAGAATTATCAAAATGTAATTTCTTTCCTTTCACTTTTTAAGAAGTAATTCCAAATTTTTTCTTGCTTTCCTTTCTACCCCGACAGGTAATGGTTTCTTTTTTTCATCCTAAATAGAAAATAGGAAAGATGAACCAAGCAAAAGAAGAATTACCAAGAAAAGAATCACTTAGATAAAATGAGTCCGTTTCATACTCTGTAAAATGAAAACAACTTCAACAGTTTAAAATTTTATGTGCAGCTGTGTTTTCATATTTTTCATCTGAGTCCAGTACAGACAAGTTGCTGCTGCTGAAGTTCAGTTGTTAAATCAGGGTGATTATTTTTATTTTTACGAACAGTGACCAGAAATCAGTGAGAAGTATCTGGTTTTAACAGTTTTTCTCCAGTGCTATGACCTTGATTCTTCTCTCCTTAAGCTGAACAGAAAAATCCTCCTCAATTTAGTGATGAAGATTGAGACCTAAATAGCTCCAGTGCCAAATGTATCCCAGAGGAAAATTATATGGCCTCATTTAATAGAGAAAAAGCAAGAAGTCAGGGCAGCAGCTAGAAGTTGGCTCTTTTCTGCAGTCATTTTAGGATAAAAAGGAGAATGTAAGTAGTCTTTAAATATTTGATTCACACTATCAGGCTATTGTAATACACATTACTGATATGATCTGCACTTATTAAAATTGGGGCTTGTGAATAGCCCTTCACATAACAGCTCTGCTTCAGGCCATCACACAGCCAGGCCTGTGTATCATCAGCTCTGGTATTTTCCCTTTCACACCTACGTGGGCATTTTTTTTACCCTATTTCTAGGCTTTGCTTTCAGTCTCCTAAGCAGCACAGCAATGCAGGCAAAAAGCTGCCTCCTCGCTGAGGAATGCACATGACCATCTGCTTTGCTCCATTCAGTGGGTGCATGTAGGGAGCAGGAAGGCACAAAACACCTCTGATATGTCTGGAATAACCTCCTTTAGCTTGTTTTCTATTCCAACCACCATAGCACACAGCTTCAGGGCAGAGCTGTCAGCAGCCCAGGCTCCCCCTTGGAGTCCCCATTCCCACCTCTCCTTCCTCCACACTGCCTTCAGCAGTGCTGGGTTAATGGTTGGACTCAGTTTCAGAGGTCTTTTCCAACCTTAATGATTCTGTGACAGCCCTATTCCCATGCCACCCCCTGGTTCAGACTGTGAAACATAACCCACAGGTACACAGGGGACAGTAAGACCACAGTGCTGCTCAGCAATTCAGCACCTTTTCAAACAAAAAATATATCCATATTACCTGGCCTAAACTCTACCTACAACTTGAATTGAGCAGCTGAGAGCTCCAAGCCAGCCAAAGGATGCTGACCACAACTGAGATGGGATTTTACTTGCTGAATATGGGTCTTACATCTTCTTTGCCAGACTGGAGAGACAAGAAAACCAAAAAAGATAAGACAAAAAAAACCCCCTTTTACATATTTTACATATTTATACAGCATTTAATGCTCTTTGGGGAACAAATCAAAGAAGTCCCAGAGCTAAAATAAGCAGTGTTAAAGCTGACCCTGGTTCCAGAGAGGACCATGTTTACTGTAATACCCACCCAAAAAACATAACCTGCCTTTGAAAACCAGGGTGATGGAAAACTTCTCATTGCTTTCCAGTATCACCCAGCTTAGGAATAATAAGTGACTGACTGGGAAGTGTGAGAGTGTGTGAATGTGTGTGTGTGTGTGTGTGTGTGTGTGTGTCCTCCTATGGGAGGAGACGCATTTCTAAATAATGTATTGATTTTGTGTCAGTTGTAACAACTCCCAAAAGCATTTGGGTATTACAATATTACAATCTCAAAAGAGTTTTTGCAACACAATAATCCTGAACAATAATAACTAAATTTGAAAATAACTGTTATCTGCTAGAAAGACATTAAAACATCTATAGTGGAACCATCAGGCTGTAAATGCTGTGGAAGGTCTGCACACATACACATGATTAACACAGAAAAAAGAAAGGAGAAAAGCACTTCCAAGAAAACCCACAACCTACCACCTACACGATGAACTTTTAAGCACAGAGTGCAACGTCCAATGAATTATTTATGAATTAATTTCCAGTGAACAGTTTAGCAGTCAAAGGAAACACAAACAGGCAGCACAGCCCTGCCTGGGGTGATGGCAGGGGACACGGGAGTGCTGTTCCTGTGGCAAGAAGACATTTAGCAGTGTGCATGATGAGTTACACACTAATAAAGTTTAAGACAAGAATTCAATTCCTTGCAAACTCCAAACTGGTGCACTAATATCCCAGCACAGCCTGTGACCTCACTTGCACACTGCAGTGGCACATGCCATCGCTCAGGCAGTGCTGGGTCACAGGCAATTTGTCCCTACCACACTGGTTTTCTGCTAACCTAAAATACATGTACAGTCAGCTGCTGCTTAAGGCTAACGATGGAACAACGAAATCAGGAGATATAAAGGCCACATCCTGCTTTTAAATTAATTTTTTATAGGCAGGCTGTAAAATGGGTTGTCCCTGCCTAATGCTGGAATGGGCTCTGCACTGAGGGCTCCACACCAGCAGTGGCCTTTAGAGTGGCATTAAGTTAATGCCTTTGTGGGTCTTTTTTCTTCTCCTATGCTGAGATCCCTCATTTGTCTGCAGCTGCAGCCAAGGCACAGTCCTGCTGCTGGGCACTGTGCTGTGTGCCAGGCTCTCAGGCTAACACACTGCTGTGCATCTTCTCTCTGTTACACAAATGTGGATCATTGACATAAACAAACATGGGTGGATTCCTGAATTGCATTCAGTAGCTCCTGGGACAGGGGAGGTGTTGGAGCTAATAGGAGAACAGAATTAGGAGAGGCTTGGGAGAACCCAAAAGCAGAGTAGACAGGTTGGCCTGGACTGGGCTGTTCTGAGCCTGCTGCAGCTCCTGTGGCATTGCCAGGCACAAGCTGTGCTGGGTCACAGTTACTTGTGCAAATAGAGCAGCAGGCAATTCTCAGCACAGCTTCTGGCTGCTGCAGTTTGAAGAGCTTAAAATGCTTTTTTCTTTTTCATTAATTTCCAAAGCAACACCAGAGTCCTGCCTGGTTCCAGGAGAGGGCATGAGATTGCTGCTCCCCTTAAAACGTTCTTCTGAGCATGGTTTAGCTCACTTCCCACACTGACTTTGGTAATGGTCACTTTTCTAAGTTATATGAATCCCAGCTGCCCTTAACCCTGGCTGTGCCCCTGTCCAGAAGCACAGTGTGGCAGTGCACAGTCCTGCCAGCCAGGTGGGGAATGGGGTTTTTTTGGCAGTGCCATGACAGAAACCCTGTGTCCAGGCAGTCAGTTTTTCTGTGGGAAGAGCAGCATCACATTCCCTGGTAAGTCTGACTCACACTTGTGCAGGCTCTGCATGATGAGGTGAAGCCATGATATCTCAAGTGAGAAGCTGCCCTTTGTCCTGTCTTCCACCAGCAAGACTGAAGACAAAAGCAAAAAGATGTTGTGATAGTTTAAAGAAGTTGACATCATCTGAGCTTAAGAACCATGTGAAACATTTAAGACACCTTCACAGTTCAGACTCTGCTCAGACTTTGCCTGTTGGGAGGATGGTCAATGTTTCTCTCACAAAGTGAGCAGACCAGGCAGAGTAGCCAAGAACAGCAGAGTCATGAAATTATTTTCCTGGATTTTGCCTTTTTCTTCCTTTCTCTTTCCTCTGTTGACTTCTGGACCCAAATCCTTTTCCACATCCATTAAATCAAGCACTGAGTGGGACAAGCCTGATAAGCACAATGTGCCAAGGAGAAACATGGGGTTTTGCATTTTGCAGAACAAGGACACTGCACATAGAACTTGTATCACAAAGAGGTAGGAGCATGGTGAGCCAGATGGAAGCTCGTGGGGCTCACAGGTCCCAGAGGTGAGAGGTAGGTGGACACAGGTACCAGTTTCTTGTAGTGACTGATGGATCTTAATTGTCACTTTTCCCCCTCTCACACAAGAAGACATTTGTAGCACCTAACAAGTGTCTGTCTGGGGTTTGTGGATGTCATTTATTACTGATGTAAGAGCTGCCTCTGTTAGCCATGACATTTTAAGACATACTCACTGCCATACCTCTTCCTTTCTTCAAGATGATGGTGGAAGAGAGCAAAAATGACAGCAGAAATGTTGAAAGCTCTCCAACTCTAGAGAAAGTTCAAGAAATTCCTACTGAAATCAGTAGGTGTTCTGTCAACATATAGATTTTCACTCACATTTTTAAGAGATGGAACAGCCACCTTAAAATGAAAGGGCCAAAGTTTGGCATGATATGAATGACAGTTCAGATCCAAAGTCATCCAAACTGTAGGCCAATTTGGCTCAGGAGAATTGATGTGGGCTAATCCCTTCTTGAGAAATACAAGGCTAAAACAGCCACCAGGGCCAAAAGAGGAAGGCTAAAAATAAATAAATTAATTATTAATAACAATAAGTATCATCACCATCTGAGAGCTACTGCCCTCAGAATAGTATTTTCATTCCTGCTTTGTATGAGAACTGCCAAAAGGACTTTAAGATAAGCCTTAGGAGGTGCAGGAATGGAGGTGTCAGGCAATTCAGGGTGAACAATTCAATAAATTACAGTGAGTTATTCGCAATTAAAAAACATTTATAAGCTGATAAAATTCATTAACATTGCATGGCCTATATAAAGTGACCTCTAATTGCATATTAAAGAAGGACCTGTCTTTTTATGTTTTCATCTCACCACATAAAAAATAATTAGGCGAGGAGCACATTGCCCAGACCAGCCCAGCAGGCAGCAGGCTGAGAGCTGTCATGCACCTCTTCCAGCCCTTTGGGCTGCAGCAGAAAACTGGATGCAACAGGAAAAAAATGCAGCAGGCTTGGGGACCACTGGGAAACTGAGTTACTCCATCAGATGCAGAGCTGATCTGATGCTGCAATGGCTTTGGTGTCATGTGCACCAGAAGTCACTGCCAAGCTGTTATAAAGTTACATGGACTCCAGCAAATAGCTTTATCTGACCTGACCATAATTACTCAATTTATGAGAGCAGTCAGGACTTCAGGGTATTGTTGTTTTAGTGTTGACATCTACACCTGAACAAAAACATTCAACACCATGATGACAATACCTAGGCTGCAAATCCAGAAACATTCTGGCAAATCTAGAAGCAATTGTTCTTTGGTCAAATCTAGAAAAGAATACAGTCCTTGGAGGATATCACAATGGAGTGACACTGGAACTGTCCTGGTTTATTTGGGTTTGCTCTATGCAGAGATTAAGTCACATGTAATGATCTTGTAAAATGCTCAGTTGGTTGCAGTTAGATAAATGGCCAATTCTAAATGATCCTTGCTGAACTACAAAGTCTAGCAGGCAGTGATTTCTCACCTTGGAATTTTCTACATGACTCAAGATTTCTCACTCTTGGAATTAGTCATATCCATGAGAAATTAAACACGGTGCATTGGTCTAGTGGCAGTTTCTGTGGCTTCCTTCAACCCCAGAAGCCAAGTGGAGTCTCCTGGGGTAGTTTGCTTACAGTGGAAAAGACTTAAAAGCTGATGGTTTTCACTAAAAAAAAAAAAAACCACACAAAAAAAAAACCCCACACACATCAAACTTGGATGAAGTATAACACAATCCCTTGCTTACACAAAGTGCACAGAAACTCAGAAACACAGCACAGGAAAGACAGTCATCCTCACCCAAACACCAGCAGACAAACCTCTTGCTCAGCACAAGTCAGGCTGTGATTCAGGCACATGCACCCTCTTGGCATGGCCTTGCCCAGGCAGCAGCACCCCTGGGCTGGTGCTCACAGACCCCCCTGCCCTGCCCTGTTCCTCCCTGTGAGTAATGAAAACTCGGAGCCAGGGTGGGGAACTACAGGACTTTAATATAACAACAGGTCAACTAACAGGCACTAGAAGCTTGTTGTGACAAGAAAAAGACCTGTCTGCATTAGGCTGCTAACAACTAGCTTTAACTTGCATTTTCCAGGGAACACCATTTCAGTCTGAGCCTCTTAGGAAGCTGACGACTTCAGCAAAAATCCCTTCAAACGGGAAAGCTTAAGCTGAAAGAATAGCGATGAAATCTTATTTCCTGGTCCAAAATGCCAAGGATAGGACTGATTTCAGCAGGAACATCCACATACCTGAGGAGAGGCAGATGCTTCTGCAGCGGCCACTGGCAGGCTGCCAGGCGGCTCCCTCTCGAGGGGCACAGCCGTGCCAGCAGGATGGGTTTTCTGTTCACCAGCAGGAGATAGATTTGGGGGTGGATTTTAAACATGCTGCACAGAGAGGAATTCCTGGAGGAATTAAAGCTTTTCCTTTTCTGGCCCTGGAGCTGCTGTTCAGGACTTCACCCAGTTTTCAGATAGAAGGTTGTTCTGCCTCGAGTGAGAGTTTAAAAGTGTCAGAAGAAAAAGAAGGTCCCTTCAGGCATGCCAGCTATTTTAAAGACAAGGTATGCTGGAGGAGTCAGGGTTTCATATGGAAGTCAGAGATGAGATTGGAAAAGCCCTTTCTTCCACTTAGATTCAAGACCATACTAAGGCACTTCAGTTATTGGTTGGGAAAAGGCTGCACAAATCATAGAGGAGGTGTTGGTAATTCACTCACTGGAGCACAAGCTCTGCCAGTGGCATCATTTGGATGTTTAAAGCCCTTGACTCTAATTGTAGCATGGCCATGCTTGAATAAATAGTGTTAGGATTACAGTTATTGTGGAAAATGGGATGGATTATGTCCCAGTTTGCCTGAGAGAGGAAGCTAGTTCTGGCTCTGCTGGACAGGGGAGCTGGCAGAGCAAGCCTCTAACATCCTGACATCTCTCTGCAATGATTTCCCTCAAGATGAGAGGGTTGATTAGGTGCAAAGGGAGAGGCTAAAGCAGACTGAAGCAACCTTTATGCACATGCTCTATTTAAAGCCAGCTTTACAGAGCCTAAACTGATGGACTTGCAGTAAGTTCTGTGGGGGAAGGGGGAGAGGGTTGGAAAGCCAAGGACATCTGTGTCCTCCACTGAAGGGAGCAAGTCTCCAGGGGACCAGGAATACTTCCCACTCATGCAAAAAAATACCAGGATGGGAGTCTGACTACAGCAAGACTCTGCTATGAAGAGAATTCTCACACAACTTCTCTCTCGCCTTGTGGTATTCATCATCCGTGCATTCAGTGAACCCCAGGTACTTGGCTCAATCCTGTAACAGGAAAAGCCACAGGCAGTGCTTAGAGACCTAGCCTTCCAGGAATTTATCTTTGTAGATAAGCCAGTTTTGAGCCTTTGGAAGAAACACTCTGACTGCTGCTAATTATTGATCTCTGAAGCCCAGGACATCTGCTGCTGCATGGCAGATGTGAAGACAGTGTCAAAATGGGACAACAGGGTTAGAAGACAAGCAAATATCATCATTGTGATGAGAATTGGTATTTTGCCTGGCTAGTCCATCTTCTTTCATGCACAGAAAGATAAATTGTATGGGATGGCTCCCAGAAAAGACAATTCCTTCCCTTCCTCATTAATACTGAGAGTCAAGAGTTGAACACAGCAGACAAAACACATATAGAACTAATGCTGTGTTGGAACAACATCAAGCCTCAATCCATCTCTAGCTCTCATTTCCTTTCCCTTTCTGCCCAGATGGAGGATTCCCTGTGCTCTTGTGTTGGGGAGAAGTGAGGAGGCAGAATCAACCACAGTTCTGTCCCTGCGATAACAACTCTCAAGAAATGACAGAGCTGGAGGCCTCCATCATTCAGACTTGGCTCATTCCAAAGGAAGGAAAGTAACTTCACAATGGAGCAGCAGTAGGACAAACCAGCTATTTTTAGTATGGTTCTTAAGGAGAATTGAACACAAGCTCCTGTGTCCAAGATACTTGTTACTTTCCCCAGAAGAAAGGCAGTCTGGGGAGATGAGTCCGAAATCACTGGTGCAGAGGATGCTCCATCCAACATTGCTTTGTTCTACCTTTCTTTATCAAATGTTACTGTATTACTTCTGGTTTCTCCCTGGAGCACCTCCTGACATGGAAGCCTGACACTGAGTAACAAACACAGTTGTGCCTTGCACTGGGTAATGAGATGCCAGGCACAGGGAACACCTGACAGGCAGTGTTCTCAAGGTCTCTGTTAATTACCAATGTTTACTTAGCAAATAGCTGTTAAAATGTCTCAGTGCACCAACTTTTCTGGAACCACATTTTATTTCCTAGATGTTCAGCTGGCACAAGACTGACAGATGTATTCCTCTGATCATTTTTCCTCCAACTGGCAGAAGTTTGCAAATGTCGATTTGACATTCCCTGCAGTAGGTTCTGCAGCCATCAGGTCAGACACCTCTGAGATGCAAGCAGTTGCTCTCAAAAATGATAAAGGCAAGCAAGCAACATGAATTCAATGTGGAACCAGCATTTTTCCACCCCCTGGCCAGACTTGAAACCACTGTAAAGAGCAGCAGAGAGAGATGACGTCTGGTTGTACAGATACTAATCCTGAGGCTCATCTGAGTGAGTTCACTGTGCTCTAGCCCAAGAATTTAGAAAGATCTGAGTTACCTCCAAGGCAGAATTAACATCTGACATATAGTTAGGTAGGACAAAAGATCTGAACTTCTCCATTCAGGGCTCTGAAACTGCCTGTCTGTGCCAATACCTTGCGCTCGTCTGTCAGAGCAGCCACTGGCTGGCACAGAACTGGAGGAGCTTCCTTGTAGGGGGAAATATTAATATTCAGCAAAGTGCCATTACTTCTGGCTTCTCACTGCAAAGTGGAACTCAGGCCAAACTTGCAAATTTTCAGTCTTTGGATAAAATTAGGCAGAGCAAACTATTTGAGGAAGATTGACTTTGAGATAAATGCATGAGGTGAGGGTCCAGGAAACCTTGTGCTTAGAACAATTCCATATGAGTCATTTAGTATGTCTGTTCTGGGATTAATAAAATTCTTGGGAGATTCTTCTCTTACTCAGTGAAATAATTAGCACAAAGAAGCTTCAGATAGCCTGAATACTGAATACTTTCCTAGTTCTAGTCCAGTATCTGTCATATTAGAAGAAATGCACATTTTCAGCCCTTTTGCAGGGGTCAACAAAGAACCCTTCCATTTGCATCATATCTGAGCACTACATAATGCAGAAGTTGTTTATCTAAAAGTCTTAGACAAAATGTGACAAAAGCAGAAATTGAGGAAGAGAAGAAATTGAAAAGAGCCCACATGGTATCACTAGAAGATACCTGTAGCAGTCATCTTCTGCTGAATTCTTGCAGCTTGTATTGAGTTTTGAGACACCTATAAAGTGACAATCTGCTTCCCACCATGTCTTTCTACGGGCTTTTATACTATAGTCTCACTGAAACTTATAAAAGAAACCTATATTTACCTAGAACAATTATAAAAGGAATGATTCCTGATACCATGGAAGCTGACCTCGTCAGATCATATAATTTTCATTGTCAGCTACAACCTATCGAGCAGTGACTTTAACTTCTATACACTGCTAAAAAGAAAAAGATGATCCCTCTTATAAAGGTGAACTTTGATTTCTAAAAGCTCATGCAGGTTGCTTTATTGTACAGGTCAATGCTTCCTTTTTCTGGATGAACATCAGTATCCCTGCACTGAACGAAGCTTTTGATCTCCTGTGCAGCTCTATGAAACCAAAGCACTTCATTATTCCCTCGGGAGGTTCCTAAACAAATGCAGCTGAAGATCATCACAATTCAATACACGGTTGCATTTCAGTGCAAATGGCGTTTTAATGGCTGAACAGCTTAAAAGCAGTTGTAAGCAAATGCTCTCACAAGCATCAGTTTTGTAGGCTCTGTTCTGTGGAGTAACCCTTAGTGAAAGCTGCAAACCTTTGTCAGCCGGTGTACGTGGTGCTGAGTAAATAACAGACGGAAGATCCCAGTTCTGAGAGTAGGAGTGAAGGGAGGAGGCTGAGGAGTTGTTGTCCTAGATGGCTGAGCTGCTTTTTTTCTGAGGACACCAGTGAAGAAATGTTGCAGTCTGAGGTGCAAATTGGCTCCCTTTTAACTGTCAAGAGAGATTCACACAGACTGTCTGGGAATACTGTCTAAGTCCCAGTCTGAGGGGATTATCTAGATTTTGGTAGGCAGAGAGTGACTGCCTTTACTGCAAAACCACTTTGATTTCATCTTTGGGCACGTCAGCCCAGTTCCCTCACGGACACAGTAATTTACCTGAGATACAGCTCAGAGAATAAAGTTAATATTGACTTAGGCCTGTCATAGAATGATCATAGGTTTAATCATTTAAACTTCCTAATCACTGCCTTCAGATGATTTAAAAAAAGAAAAGAAAAATCATAGTCAAGAACAGTTTTGTTAATCTTACTTGATTGTTAGCTGGGTAAAAATATAGACGGGAATTTTAAAAATCAGTTTCTGTCCTCTGTAATTAATGCCTGGGGAACAGATCTTCAGCAAATATTCATAGCAATGAAACATTTATAGACATGCTGCACAGTTTACCTACAGATTTTCTAGCTGTGTTTCAGAACTAGTATCCAGGTCTCATTAGGCTACTCTGAAAACTCATGACCTGCACATCTTTAGAAGTATCATATAAAAAATTCTTTCAAATCAAATAGCGGATGTGGTAGAAATGTATATTGTCTGGATTTCCAGTAATAAGTGAGATTTCATAATGAGGATCACAATTTATAGCTGCAAAATTTCTGTTGACTTCAAAGAAAACAGAATTCAGATCTCTGAAGCATTAGTACAGCAAATGCAAAATTCCTGCAAACGAACAGCTCTCTGGGCAGAAGACTTCTAAAGCTATCTGGTTTAGTGCTTGGTTCCAAAGAAAGCCACGGGTGCAAATCCTCCTGACTTGTAAAATACGTTTAACTGAACCAATCTGTCATCTGTGCATCCTGCTTTATCTAACCAGTCTCTCTATTAGCTCTCATCACCATGGTACCTGAACTACTGCTGCTGAAGGTGTTATTCCAATTATTTTAGTGTAGCTGCTGACATGTAACCGTGAGCTTCTGTTAGGAAAATAATGCTCCAATTAGTTGCTCCTTCTTTGTCTAACAACGCAGAAAGTTACACTGTGAAGGATTGTTTCCAGAGCTTGCTCCCTGTGGTTATTTCTCCTCCTTTCTCTTATTGTTGCCTCTGTGATGTTGGCACAGAAGTTTGGCAGTCCCCAGTCTGAATCACATCTCAGAGCTCAAGCTATTTATGATAGTCAATACTAATCAAATACCTCCTATGTACAGTAGCCACTGCTCAGCTGAATTTCTTGCTTCTCCTGTGCTGACCCGATCTATGCAGGAGCCAGAGAAAGCAATTTCTTATGCATCCTGACTTCTAATTGAAACTGAAAACTCCCGAGAAGGAGAGCTGTAAATATACAGTAAGTCTGAAGAAACTGCTGTTTTGTGATCACGTACAAACTGCTTCTTTCCCAGCAGTTCTCAGGGATTGGGAATACATTTCATGACTGACAAAATATTTCATCCAGACATAGCACAAGAAAGAATTATAAACAACTTCAGAGGCTGTTCCCAAGCTAAATCTTGGTGTATCTTCTAGCTTAAAAATCAGATATCTTGCTTAAGGTTGGGATAATCAGCACTTCAGGCTTTTCACTGTGGACCCTCCTATCCCACCAGCAGTTGCAGTTAATTTTCAAGCTTGAAAGCAGCAGCTGGAAAACACCTTGTTCCATTTCAGCTCTTGTTTTCCAGAAAATGAACCAACAAGGAGGTAACAGGACTGAGGAACAATGCCTCACCCAGCAGCAACCAGACAGACTTTCTCCTTGACTCACATCCTGTCTGACGGTGAACACACACTGCTGCCTCCCCCATGCTCAACCAGTGCTCCAAGAGAGGCATGGATCCAATCTGGGGAACATAATTTGAAGCATCTTAAAGTAACCTGACTATGAAGACAAGGTGTAAAAGTGCTAAAGGTCTGTGTCAAGCAATTACCACTAAGCAACCATAGGTTGGTTGGGGTTTTTTTAAGAAAAGTTTTTTCCTTCTCTCCACGGATTAAAATGCCTTTCCATGACAAACCAGCATTCTGTACATGCATGTGCACAAACACAAACCAGCATTTTGTACATGCATGTGCACAAACACAAACACACATTGGTACTGGACCTCTAGGACTGAGGTCCACCTGTGAGAAACCACTTGCAGAGTTTTCCAGTCAGACTCAGCAGAACAGCAAATAAAATCCATAAGATTCATCCTGATCACTGTGAGTCATCTGGACAGTATCAGGGAAGAGTACAATCATGATTTCTGCTGTAACAGAGCTTATTTAAAATCCATCCCTGACCATCCCACAAGCCAGGTTCCCAGTGCCCTCTTTGGGGCAGCACTTGTCAGTAGCCCCACATCATAAACCCTCATATAACATATAAGATGATAAAGATGATATCAGGAAAAGAAGAGTTAATTCTGCTAACAGCATGAGCTGCACTTGCATAGCCTCAGGCATTAACCATGGTCATGGGAATGCCTGCTCTGAGACCATCACTCATGAGGGGAGACAGCAAACACCACTGATGTTCCATGGCTGTTACTGTTACATCCCCCTTACTGCAGTTTCTCACTTAAACATGACTGTTTCTGCTGAGCAGTAAAGTACCTACAGCAGAACCAATTCTGTGTAATGTGCCATCTGAAAAAGAAACTGCTTTGAAGCTTTGTAGATCATCACAAGCAATAGAAAGGATTAGCTGATGGGTTTTGTGAATGAGATGGATTAGGAGATGTGCTGAATACAGCTTTACTGGCTTACAACAGGCTGGCACTTCAGAACCACGAGTTTTTGCTTTCTCTTTTTAAAAACAAACAAACAAACAACAAACTCAGAACGTGTGAGGGCTAAATCCTGACTCTGTCACAGGCAGCAGCAGACATCCCTTCCCCTTAAGTCTCACCTGGTAAGGCAGAATCTGGACTGACCTGTGCAACACTGTGTTGATACTTATTTTGCTGATAATAATATTATTAAAACCCAATCTGTGCTGAAGGAAACAGCAACCCCCTTTCTACAGCAAGATCCAGCCCAGAACCTCACAGCCTACAAAGCTCTCAAGATATTTTGAGGTTAACTAAGTCATCTTGACTCACTAATAACAACCCTCTCCAACGGCTCTCAGAAAAGTAGAAAGGGGAACAAACTGCTCAGGTTTTTATACCATGGACCCATGGAGGAATTGCCTTGGGATATTCTGCTGTCTCAAACCATCTTCCCGAGTGTAAGCACAGGAATTGGGTATTGACTGCCTGAACTATGTTAATACTGATGAAAAGTCATTTATTCCTCAAACCTGACGAACAAATAGCATCCCTCACAGGACCGGGGGATTTTGCTGTCCAGAAAGTGATGGTTTTATACATACATCAGCCAAGGTTTGCCTTGTTGAAGGAAAGTGCCTATTCTATTAAAGAACTTGCTACCTGAACAACTTTTAACATACAAAGATCAAATATCTCTCATAGGCATGAAGCTTCTTCAATAAATAATGAGCAGGAAAAAATGACAAAAACTTCTAAAATGAATCTGTGAAACCAAAGCAAAGGATCAAGGGTTTTGCTGCTCAGAATCTTTTTCAACAGCTGCCTTTTTGGTTAAAAATAAACGTGACTGACCTTGAAACCCTTCTTAAGAAAGTTTCTCCTTTGAGAAGTCACCTTCAAATTGGCAATCACAGGAGCTCCAATGTTCTGTAGTAACATCACCACCTCCACTCCCCCAGCTGTAATTAAATTCCGATTAAAACTTTGAACAGCTGAAAGGGAAATCATATATTTTCGTTATTTCTACAGTTCCTTTGGCAGCTCTGAACATGTGGGATGATTTAGTTTTTAAACTACTCAGATTTAACTTTTTTCCCCAAATAGAGAAAAATATTAAACCAATGGCATTACAGAGCTGCAAAGGTTTGTGTCATCACCACAGGTATGTGAATGTGAGCGGAACAAGAACTCAAACCCTGAATTCTGCTTTATTTTATGCACTATGGAAAGCAGCTTTACTCTTTAAGAGTGTGTCACCACACCTTTCTTTTCCTTTTTTTTTTTTTTTTTTTGTAGGGGATAAGGAACTTTCCTTTTGGGTAAGTTGTGGGTGTTTTTTATGACAGCCTCTGTGTCTTGTACACTTGTACCATACTTAATGCAGATAAAAGTACAAATATTTTGCATAATTACATGGATGTTAACATTCATAGTGCCTGTGGCATCAGTTCTAATTTAGTAAAGTGAATCAGTTCCTGTTTCTAACAATTCATCACTACTGTGCCAAACAGAAAAGCTGCATCATGCTTGGCTGTTACCACACTTGAACATTAACAATTCTAATTGCAAAACTCTTTTAAGTGTTACTCTATGGAAAAAATATTCCTCTTTTCAAAAATATAGAATTTCCTTCTCAAATCTCAGCTTTGACATAATACAGGCAGAAATTGCAATAACAGAAGCAAGTTATAGTCATGGGTGAAGGTGCAAAGCTTGTCCTGTTTTTCTTTCCACACCATTGCCCTGCCTTGTTGGTCTGTGTTACCTGGCTACAGGTGGTATGTGCTGTTAATTTGGGCCCCATTATCACCAGGATGTGCTACCAGAGCAGAAAGTGGCTTACAACGTTTTCACCTCAAATATTAATTGAGGCGGCAGAGCAAATTCCTAGAAAGTAGTGGGGAAATGCCTAGAAAGCAGTAGAGGAAATCCTTGAAAGTCTTAAGAAAATTCCTAGAAAGCGCAGGGCAATTCCCCCAAAGCACCACCCAAACTTCTGGAGAGCAACTGATGAAGCAGAAAATTCCTAGAAAACAATGGGGAAATTTTTAGTGGGTTTGCTGGGAATTCCTAGAAATCTAATGGTAAGTGCCTGGAAAGCACCCTGCCAATTCTTAGAAAGTGATGGGAAAATTTCAAGAAAGTGTCAATAAAATTCCTAGAAAACCACAATTAATTTTTAATTAAATTAATTTGTTAGTTTAATTTTCTAAAAAACAACAAAGAAAAGCACCAATTGACAGGATGAGAAAAAACGGTGTAGGAAGATTTAGGTTAGATATTAAGAAAATTTTTTTTCAAAGAAGGGGCTGTGAAACATTTGAACAGACTATCCAGGGAAGTGGTGGAGTCACCATCCCTGGAAGTGTTCAGAAAATGTGTAGATGTGGCACTTGAGGACATGATTTAATGGTGAACATGGTGGTCATGATGGGTTGATGGCCAGACTTGATGATCTTAAAGGTCTTTTCCAACCTTAAAGATTCTAAGATTCTATGAACTGAACTCCTTGGAAGTAGTATGACAATTCCTAAAAAGGAATAAGAAAACTCCTAGAATTCATGGAGAGAATCCACAAAAAGCAACGGGAATTTTCCTAGAAAATGTTGAAAGGCTGTGAGAAAATTTTCTACAAAGTCATAAAAAAAATAATCTGAAAAACAGCTGGCAAATTAACAAAAAGTAGCAGGAAGTTGACTAAAAAACAGTAGGAAATTTCCTAGACAGATTCTAGCCCAAGGAATTGCTGGAAAGTAACACATTAATTCCTAGGAAGACTCCAGATTGAGGAATTCCTGAAAAATCAGAGGTATTGCCCTAAAACTTCTAATGCAAGGATAACTGGAAAGCCATGGGGATTTTTTAGAAAGGTTTTGGACGCAGGGATTCAAGTAAAGCTGTTGGAAATGCCGAGAAGAGATTTAGACTGAGGCACTACTAGAAATCCATGGGAGGATTCAGAGAGAGGGACTAGATTGGAACATTTCTCAGAAGCCATGGGAAATCCCTACTCCACTTTTCTTGGAGATATTTGTCCTCAGGCACAGCACAACCTTGTTCTCACAATATGTTACTGTCACCCAACCACTCCAGGGCGAAGCAGCCACAGCAAAAGGACAATCATCCTGGAGGAGGGAATGACAGCTGCAGCAGGCTCTGGTGGGATCTGCTAAATATTTGCAAATTTTGTGTTGAAAAACACCAGGTAAGGCAGTGGAATCCTTCTAAACAGCCATTTGGGGAAGGAGAGCACAGAGCTGCCTGAGAGGCTTTTGCTGCTGCTTACATTAAATTAATTCAAGAAGCCCTTTACAGTAGCTCAAGCAGAAGAGAAAAGACCCACTCATCAGAACTTATCCTTTGTGGAGAGTCCGTCTAATTCCTAATGAGGTTTCACTGTGTCGTGCAGCTCAACAAATTCCAAAAAAGCCTTGGCAGAGGACAGGCTCCTTGTGAGCAGGAGCTCCAGCACCAGGGTGCCGATTAGCCACACGACCTGATTATGCCAGTAATTAAAACGGCAGTGCTGGGCACAGCTGGACATCCCAGGAGTCAGATAGGTTACTGCTGTGGGTGCAGAAAATTTTAATCTCTTCCCTCTCTTATTCTGCTCTTCTGTATTTGTGTCTCTGTTCTTCCTTTTTTCTTTTTCTTTCTGTTTTTTTTTTTTTGGTCCTCTTTTCCTTTCATTCCTTTTTTGTTGTTTTGTTGGGGGGTATTTTTTGTTTGTTCGCTTTAGTTTCTGTGGGGTTTTGGTTTTTTTATATAAGCAAGCCAAAAATTTGGAGTTAAGTGTAGGCAAGGTGGGGTGGTAAGGGGTGGTGAGGGTGGTTTTATGGCACCAGCGTGCCTGATGTCACACAGGATCTGCCTTGAGCCTGGTGCAGTTTAGTACAGTCTTGAAGTCACCTCTGTGGATTGTCTGCCTCCAAATTTCTTTCTGTCACACTGGCTCTGCCTCCAAATTTCTTTCTGTCACATCTGGCCACTACAATCAATGCCTTCACCTTGATGATTTCTCTGATTCTAGCATAACATCCAAGCTGCTGATGAAGAAAGTGTCAGAAACTGCTCAAAACTGCTCAAAAAGCCCAAAGACTTGTGCCTGTCAGGTCCTGAGCAAGTCTGATGGAAAGAGGGAGGGATGATCCCAACCAGCACCACCTGCTCTCTGCCACCACTCCACACCCTGTTTCTAGCTCAAGTGCCTCACATCACTTTGATTTTATGCTTCCCATGTCATAGCCTGTGGATATGAGGTTTGGTTTATGCAGGGGGGGAATTGTGTCTATATTCACATATAAATTGAAAATGAATTAAGCCTGTCAGTTATCCTGGTTTATGTACATATTTTATTTCTGCTTCATATTCAGGTCTTTCACAGCCACAATATTTTGTGTTCCTTATATGAAAATTAATAAAAAAAATTGGATCATCATGAAAGGCTTCATTTCCTTAAGCTAGCAGTGGTGAGAGAAAATTCCATCTGCTTTATGTCACCTCAGTTTCAATCAGTCGAAAGTAAATTTCCATCATCTCAATCCATATACTTTTCCTCTCTGTTTACTCTTCCTGTACTGCACAGAATAAAGCTAAAGCGCAGGAAGACTTTTATGGGCTTTTTAGATTAGTGCACATGGTGTTGCACAAAGACAAGAAATACATCTCGCTTGCACCCTCCTGTTACTGCCAGGGTAGCCCCTGAATAGCATTCCACATGCCTTATTTCCCACTTGGATTTGTGTCGATTCTATTCACAGCCTTTGAAATTTACTTATGTTCTTTCCCTCAGATTAAACAAAACTATTCTGCCTGCTGTTGTTACTTATAGACTGTGACTGGGTCACGTCGTAATATTCCATTGGATAAAACCCCCAAATATTTGAGTTTCTTCAGCCCAGCACATTTATGTCTTCAAGTTTTGTTGTTATTTTTTTAAGCCACTATGATTTGATGGACATCTTTGGCCAGGTGGAACCGACTCAAACACTGTGCTACCCTGCTGGCTCATTTGGGATGGTGATAAGAGACTCCACCTCCTCTCTCCTCCTACCTGATAATTGTGTTGGCTTCTCTAACTGCTGCAGGCTTCCTTCCTCTCACTGCCCCCACACAGCTCACAAGGGAAAACAAAGCTTCACCTGGATTTTAAGAAATGGAAGAAACCTGGCTGCCCAGGTTCTGCCTGGGAAAACTGACCTGGCCACCCTACAGACATCACCCACGTGATGAGTCCTGGGGACTCCACACTGCACCTCCAGCACATCAGCCTGGAGGACAGGAAGCACTGCCGTGGTGCTAAGAGAGAAAATTCCCATTATGTCCTTAGCTAAGTTAGGAGAGCCCTGCTGGCATATCTTCTGGTGCTGTGGAGACCTGCCCCTCCAAGCCAGAGTCCAAGGGACGGACATTAAATCTGAAAGGGCCCCCAGCACAGAGCCTGGAGTGCCAGACTGCTGCTGGGGTGGCAGCTGCAAGGCCAGTCATGAAGTCCAAGGCAGCCAAGCACACACTGTGTTTGTGCAAACACTGTGCAATTCATTTGCTTTTTTTTGCCCGAAGCTCACTGTTTTTTGCCAAAAAGACTTTTCTGATTTCTCTCCACACCTCTCCCCCATAGCCATTACATGAAAGTTATTTGCTCTTGGTAATTGAGAAGGGATGGGCAGGGCAAGCAAGCCACTCACCTTTTGTTCAGAATCCTTTTTTTGCCCTTCTGGTTTAGTTAAATTTGGTCAGGCTTTTCTGGTGCCCTTTGGACCATAGCAAATAACTCATCACTTCAGATTTGGGATGATGCAAACAAAAGGAACAGGAGTGCCACCTGCAGCAGAACAACTAAAATGTAGGTCTCCTACAGCCTCAGGGATACGGGTCTGCAGCTTGAGGATCAAGCAGGAATTTTCATTTGGTCTGTATATAGCTCTGACTCTCAGGGAAAACATCCTATGCAAAGACAGCAAACTCAGTGCTTTTCAAATGTGGGAATCTCTGCACTGGTATTTTCCTAAACCACTTGCTGGATGAAGGCAGATGATGGTTTGGCTTGGAAGAGACCTTAAAGATCACCCTGCAAGTACTATTTCCTGCAAGTATCACAGTCTTGTGGATCCACTGATCACACCTGGTTTTCACATTGTTCCCTTAGGTCTCAAGTCGGTTTTTTCCATGAAATTCTTGCTACCCAACCAGAGAAGGGGCTGAGATTAAAACCCAACACTGCTCTTCCCTATAGGACTGTAATTTCCAGCCAGGGCTTTCAGAAGGATAAGCAGAGATTGCACTTGGAGCTCTTACTGCCTTGAAACTTGTTTAATATCAATTTGCTAATGTTAATCTTCCAATTTAGTGAAAACAGTCTTAGTTAACACCTTAGTTATGTTTTCAATCAATCAGCAGGCAATTGGGAAAGATTGGGCAGCTCTCACAGAGCATCTCCATAGAGCAAAACCCCTGGGAATGTGGCCTAGGGCAGAATGCAGGGCAGTGTCTTCTGGAAGGAAGATGCTCTGGTCTGATCATACAGGCAGGATTAAGGACATATGCACAAAAACAATATACCAATTAACTGCCAAAAATAAATTAAAAAAAAAAGCAACAGCATGTTTCTGTAACATCTATCATTTCATTTAAGTTCAGATCTTCTGTGGACATTTGTTTGCTAATGATTTCTCATTAAAGAAAAACACAGGCCATCCAATAAGCATCTGTGTAACATCTGTCTTCTGGTCTGAAAATGTCAAGATGGAGCACTTCAATCACTTCAGCAGCAGTGTAGTGTGGCTTTTCATTCCAGTATTTACTTTGCAATATGGAAAATATCAACTATTTCAACTGACCAACCAAAAAAACCCCATAATCCAAAAATACAGCTTTATGGGTCATGATCCTTGCTCTTTAAAGTTCATTTTGAAACAGGAACAAGTGTTGCAAAACCAAATAATTTTCCAGGTTTGACAATCCCACCTTAGCCCATGCTTCTAACACAGGGAGCAAAACCAAGTTACTGAGAGACAAGAGCACTGCCATGAGGGAGGACACAAATCTAACCACCAGTCTAGTTCAGGTTCATAGCAGATCCAGACAAAAGTTGTTACAAACTCAGTGAGGTCAATAATATAGTGCTTTCTTACCCGTGTCTGGGAGAGCAGGTCAGAAACAGGGAATCCAAGAGGACATTGAGGACATCAAGTCCTTTTTCCCTTTTACTGCAAGATCTAATACACCAGCATTTGATGGGTGATGACATAACCTGCTGTCAAAAGCCTCCTTTAGCTTGTTCCAATGAACCTGGAGGTATAAACCTTTCCATAAAGCCAATCAAAAACTTACTGCACATGAAACTTTTTAATTTTCTTTTGTTTCCTGAAAGCATCAGAAGACCCCATCCAGACCATGGCCCTTTTTCACATACTGGAGGACACAGCTGGGTTCCTAAGATGACCCTTTAAGTCTTTAACATGCCTTTTAAGCATGTGTATGACTTTAAATGTGCCTTCCCCAGAAGCAATTCAAACAGAAAATTGCCTTGCCTACTTCACACAGATGCAGAAAGGAAGACAGCAAAAAAATATCTAAAGTATTGAAAAAAAGAAAGTACAAGTATGTCAATGAAATGAAAAACCAACACCAAAGTCATTGCAGATTAGTGAAGCACATCTGCAAAGCTGATTTTTCTCTGAAAACTTGTAAGCAAGCTTATGAATCCCAGCTAGGCTGGAGCAGGCATGTGCATCCTGTTCCACACCAGCTCCTCCTGAGGGAGTGCTCAGCTGGAGGAGGATGAAGGCTGGTGGCCACTGCAAGGGGGGAACTCATGGGTCTTTTAGTAGTTCTTATTCTTGAGCTGTAGTGTACAGATGCTGCAACAGGAGCCTGCAAGGGACCCAAACCCCTCAGCCACGTAACCAGAAATCCAGCATAAAAGGAAGATGCTGTGCCCTGGTGTTTATGAACAGCATCATGAGTGGGAGACTCTCAGCAGATGAGCAAGCAGACATAATCCCTGTCATACAAAGACAGAACATGAGCATGCACTGGTTCCTCCAAGCCCAGCTGGATCCCTTTGATTTCCCATTAAATAGTACTTTCCTCCAGCATCGATGACTCAGTTAAACCTGCAAAGCAGAGTGAATCTGGCCCTAAACAGGGAAAACAAGCCAAAAGAGAACAGAAATATCAGAGTGCTCTCCCAGCAGAAATTAAATCTCTGTCCCTCACCTCTTATCAAGCTCAATTATCTTGAAGAGATGATGAAGAAGAAACACTGGGGTGAGTCTGGCAGCCTCCTGTTGGAGCCTATTTCCTCTTCTGTCCTCACTGAGTGTGAACTGCTGGAGACCAGTATGGTTTAGGTACAGACTGGAGCCTGATGTTGGCACAGGGCAGCCCATGCCCTGCATTTCAGCATTCTGAAGCTGACTGCAGCCCTGAGTCCTGAGCCCTGGCTGCTTCCTGAACTCATTAAAGAGGGTTCCTGGGCCTGAGTGTGCTCATGAATTATTCGAGCAGATAGGTGGGCTCCGGAGCAAGCAAATAGAGGCATCAATAAGTGACCTTGAGCAGAGGCACTCTGTCACCTGGGGAGAGATCACTGCAGGCTTTGTGTCCCTTATACATGGATATTAAAAAGATTAAAACAGAATAAATAATGCCTTTCCCACCAGTCTCCTTGACTTCATATGTTGACAATTTTCCTCCCAGCAAGGTACACTGCAGAAAGCAAGAGCTTTTCATTTGCTGACTGCAGCAGCAGCAAACAAAATCTTAGTCAGGAGCAAAAACCAGGGAGTTTTATATCTGCAATCCGTAAGTGACTGGGTTTTTTACAATCTAAAATAGTCTTTAATTAGTACTAATCTAGTTAGTTCCCTAGAACTAAGATGTAAGTTTGCTGTAAATCTTTCAAATGCTCCTGAAAAGAAAAATTAATGGTACTGCTTTTCCCATGTAAGCCATCATTCTCATCTGAGTCATTACAATGTGGATGTAATCTGAGGAGTCAATGCTGCTCTTTTGAGGGTTGGCCAAGCACACATTTATCTTTTGTTACAGTGGAACAGTTGCATTTATACAGACTTTGCTGTCAGAAAATGGCAAACTAGTCTCTCTGACTGGGATTATTCTGTGCTGCTTTCAGCATATTTGTTTTGACCAAAGTCATAAGATGGCTCAGTGGCACAGTCAGAAATATCAGCAAAATAACTCCCTGCTGGATCCTCTTTTTTTTCTTGTTATTCATGGGGGTTTTTTGAATGCCTTTACCTTCCACAGTGCTAAAATGCCACCCTCTGCTCAAATTAAATAGTTACACCCTGGAACTGATGATCGAATTATTTCTCAATACCTACCTAAAGAGATTTAATTCAAGCAAAATATATTGGAGGTTTTCATTCTGAGTGCAAGGAAGCTGGTTCCTGACTTATCAATGACATTAAAGTGGAGAATCAAATTAATCAGGAATTGGATGATCAGAAAAATTATTGTGAAGTTCCCACATGAATTAAACCTGTAGACTGAGGAAACAGTCCCACTTGGATCACCCAAAATAAAGGAGTTTGTGTCTGCCTGTTGGAAATGTAGCAAAAGAGTGTCACCTAATGGCCAAACATTTTCAAGGAACTGCTCTGTCCCTCCTTTTCTCCCTTGCCAACATTCCTACCATTCCTGTGTTACACCCTATCCTGTTCTGCACAATACAAACAAAAAGACAATCTTTCCTTTCACAAATTCAGCTTTTGATTTCCCTGTCAGAGATGGTGCCTGTACATCTGAAATCAAAACAACCTTTACCTTATTTTCTCCTCCATCCTGCAAGTCACATAGTCTAAGGTGTAACACAAAGCTCAGCTCCTCAGATTCAACCTGTGTGGCATTGACAGAGCACTGACAAGCCCTGGGCATCCAAAAGGGGTGGGCTCCATCCCATTTCTGGCTGTTATGGTTTAGTGCTTATGGCACAAGCAAGAGAGAACCCTAATGTGCTCCCATTTCTTTGGTGTAGTTCTTGCTGCAGGTAGTTTTTGCAGCAATCTAAATATTAAATACTTCAGCAGCCTGTTCCTGGGAGAAGGTCAGTTCCAGAGGCGAATGGAGCCGCTGAATTAATCTGATCAATGTTTTATAACGAATGAAAACTTTGCAAATAGAAATCCCATACATAGTTTCTGAAACAATGCCTTCATTCTTCTGTGTCCAGAAACTATATCTTATTTTTGCAGACAATTGCTTTAGTCGAAAAGCAGTATTTTTTGCCCTTGCTTGGAGGTCACTAAACCCATGAAATTCACCCAGCTATACCAGCAGAATGCAAGAATGTCACAAATCTCCTGCAATCCAAGGGCTAAATTATGCTCTCTTTATTCAACAAAACTCTGCTCCTGTGACCAACTTCTCATTAACCCAGCCTCTGGTACTCTTGTTTTGGACAAGAAAGTGGACATAGGTTGGAAAAATCACTGGGCAGAGATTTTCTTTTCATTTATATTCTTGCGGACCTACAGAGCAACAGCACAATCAGGACTCGTTAGCAACACAGTTAACAACATCAGGAAGAGCGGGAAGGTCAGGAAGCCAAAGAGGCCAAGAAAGGGACTACAAGACACCTCTTTGGGTGCCCACCTGCCAGTCTGATGTGTCCCAAGGCAGCTCTTCCTAACATATACTCACAGTAACCCACTTCCTTCCCATTTCCACCCTTTCCAAGTGCTACACCTCATGAATTTCCTATTTTAATCACTTAGTCCTATTTTCCAGCACATTTATCATCTCATTAACAGTAAATGTCTTTATTAAGTTTAATATGAAATCCAGCACTAAGCTGTTCAAATGGGTTTTTCAGAGCATACACAGGTTTCCTTCATCCCTCCTCCAATCCTGTAGCATCCATATTCAAATCATTCTTGTATATATTCATGTAATTGGCCAGTCTCAATTTTTAATTAACTGTATTTGTATGGAATCTCAATTTGCTCATAAGAAAGTAATATTTAATGTAGTTTAATGTTCACCTGCCTTTTCATGAAGACAGATGAAACACCACCTGATTAATTTTATCCATTAGTTCTCTAGTAATTTGAGTCATGAATAAGGGAGAGAGGAAATATATTTAAGTGCCTAGTCCCTTCTCACAGCTCATCTATTTTGGGGTTCCAGAAAGTGGGCCAAGAACATAAATATTTTCTTCTTTTGTGATCTCTGACCTGGACCCTGCTGGCCTGCCTTGACCCTTGTCAGGAAAGCCTGCCTTGCAGTGAGAGACCAAAGAGCTTCCATTTATTTGATTTCAGCAAGAGAAGGTTAAGAGGTCTCTAAAGTATCCACATGATTTTCTATTAAGAAAGAGCTCTTTAATCTATCAGACAGGGGCAGGATAAGACCCAATGGCTGGAAGCTGAAACTGGATCAATCCAAGCTAAGTATGGGGAGTCATTTTCTAATTATTATTTTTCTACAAAGGAAAGAGAGTAATTAACTATGAGAACATCTTCCATTAGTGCCTGATAGATTTTCTATCACAGGAAGTATTTGAACTACACACTGTGGACACATCCAGCTCAATCACACGAGGACAAGCAAAAGGAAGAAGGTGAATTGTACTCCCAACTCTGCCACTGGTGAGACAAACCCAGGATGTTGGTTCCACTCTGGTGCCAATGGCTTTTTCTTAAAAGCATATTAAAAAAACTGAACCAGATGAAAAAGAGAAGTACAAAACAATATAGGATTTAGAAAAATGTCCATGGGATATTTTAAAGGTCAAATTTGTTTACTAAAACAGTCAAGGCCGGGCAGTATTGGAAATGAGTGCTTTCAAGGGGAAGAAGCATTGGTGCTGGATGGAGAAAGGCACAGTAAGAAACTATAACTGTAATTTGGATGCAATCAAACCAGAAAGGAAGCAGGGAAAGGTCTCTAACTAATCCTGGTGGAGTTCCCATTCCCCTGATCAATATCACCAAAACAGAAATGACTGCATTGATGGGAGGTGGTTTAGTCAAGATCCCAATTTTCTCATGGGGGAACTGAGTCAGAGCTCATCTTACTGCAGCAGGGACAGGCACACACCAGATGCCACCCATAACTCTGGAAACAAGAATGGCATTAGCTGGGAAGTCAGTCCTGGTGCACCAACTCTGGCTTCGCTCTCTGGGGTTCAGCCCTTCTTGGATGAATGGGAGCCAAAGTCTGAACAGGGGTGGCAGAAATTGTCCCTCTGGACAACATTAGGCCATTTACATTCTGGTTAGAATACTGTACAGCTGAGGCCCATATGCTTGGTAAGGTGGAAAATGAAAAGAATCAAAAATTTAGGGGTTTTTAGTCCTCCTGAAAAAGAGTTGGGTGGGTTATCTGCAAGACCTCTGTGTTCACACTACCAGTCACAGGGAGCCTATAGAGGTGTTTCTGAGTAACACGTAGTTCCAGGAGCCAAGCTTCCCCTAAACCCTGCTGTGATGTCTCTCCAACAGCTTTTCTATCCAGCAGTGGGATGGGGCAGTTGTTGGCATAGCTGTGGTACTGAAAACCTGGAATTAAGGTATTGCCATATCTTCAAAACTTCACAGAATCACAGACCATGCTAAACTGGAAGATGAAACAGTATGTGCTAAGCAAGGAAGGAGTTACACAGCACAGTCCAGCTGCCTTCTGTTATTATTATTGTAAAAACACAGGAAATGAGTGGAATGGCTGCAATTTAGGGAGCTCACTGGATTTTCTAATTGATGAAGAGCAATGCTAGAGGTATTGTTGTTGCTGCTCAGGCAGTCCAGCAAATAAAAGCAATGAGAAATCCCAAGAGGGGATTGTTACTCTGCATCTGCTATGCATTTCAGGAAGGGCCAGTTGGATGAGAGACACCCTGAAGGGATGCAGCTGAGATGGAGAAAGCAGCCTGCTGAGAGCAGTTGCCGTGCTGTGCTGCTCTGAGCACCGGAGATGGTACAGGCCAGCTGTTCTAAGTAGATTTGAAACTAAACAGAAGTGCTCTGCAGTCCCTTGCAACATCACTTTTACAAGCCTGGGAACATGTAAGAAAGGTTTCATTGCTGCTGGGGCTGATACACGTTCTCTGACATTTTAAAATATTAAAAGTTCCATCACAACCGATGAGAGGCAGCAAGTGGGTCACACCCAGAGAGAGGTGGAGCAGCCCCTCTTCAGAGGGACCAGTCTCTGGGAAAGACAAGGGCTGTGCAAGCAGGCAGCTAGAGAACATGTCACTCATCTGTGCCCTTGCCTGTGCCAGCTCACTCCTACACCCAGCCCAGGCAGGAGCACGGCGTTGGCCTTGCTGTTTGCTGCAGCCACTTGTCACTATAAAGCAAGGACTTGCTGATTTATTCCCATACTCTTAGAGACAAGTATGTGGGGTGTAGTGGGCTTTGGGAAGTAAAAAGGTTTTCTATTTGTGTTAAAATAACGTCTAGGGTCCTTAATCAAAAAATCAGGTCCCACTCTCCCTTCCTTGGAGGGAAATCTGCAGCTTGAAATGTTTAGGCAAAAATATATAGATGAAGAGATAAAATAAGCAGAAGTCTGGCCCTACTACACTGGATCTGTGTGGCACTTGGTCTGGGTACATATTCTCTTGTAAAGCACCGTGTACTTCCTTTCAGTAGTTGAATAGCAGCCTAAAGCTACCTGAGAGCAGAAGGGAGCTCTCTGCCTTCTGTTTTCCTATGCAAATTCCCGTGGGATAACACCATATATAGGGTCTGCATCACTTGGGAAGTCAAAGGAGTCAAAAACAATTCCTGATAACACTTTGCACATAGTAAAATGGAAAGAAAAGAGAAGGCACAAAAGAATTAACTTCAGATTCAGGTAGAATATGACCAGCTAATTGACCAGTAGGATGTTGATATTATTAATAAAAAAATTCAGGTACCATTAATAAACACATAGACAGAGAGGAGTCAAACATGCTAACAGATGCCACCAAATACCAGAGAGTCAGGACACAGCTAAATAATGTATTGTAATATCAGATATACACTGGTGACCCAGTGCTGCAACATGGAATGAAAATGAATCAATAGAAAGTAATGAGAGAGAATAATACTTGGATTAGTGAGGACAGAGATGGATTTCTGATCCAGGATTTTCCCCAAAAGACAACTATGTGTTCTAAGAACTATAAATCTTTAATCAGTTCACCAAGTAGCTCAGCTATTCCTTTGTGCATACGCTCAGGGTGGGATGAAAGTACCTTCTGCATCTGAAATTTAGGCTCAGCAGTTTCTGGGGTTGAGGAAAGGTGCTTGGCTACTGGAGTGGATCCAGATCCTGGAGGGAAGGGCCTGGAAGAGGGGCATTGCACGGGGATTAGTAGCTTCCTTGGAAATGATCCAGCCAGAGCTGAACCATCCAGAGGAAGATCCACCTGCAATCTTCATAACAGGCAAAAGGGGCAGGGCATCTATGTGGGTACAAACTACTTACTAAGACAATCACAAAGGGAAAAGCACTTTGTTCCTGGTCCAAAAGCCTGTGTACTTGATTGAATGGAAAATGCAAAGAAATGGTGGGGAAGGGTCCAGAGCCCAGGCCTCCCTTTCACTGGATTTTGGTATCAGGTGGGTGAGAAGGGAGCACAGAAAACCTTAGATCTCAGTTTTTACCTCACTTTGCCCCCACTTGTGCCTCAGATGATGGTTTCTTAGAAGAACTTTCTGAAGTCAGGAGATTTATATCTTATTTCCAAATGGAACAGACTTTGCTGAAAACGGCACGGATTTTACCAGGTCAATACAATTTATGATGAAATAGGAGATGTTTAAATCTAGTTCTACGTAAATAGCCCCAGCAGGAAATAGTGGAGCCTGCTAAAAAAAAAATTAATCCATTTTTAATGCATCTGCATCAGAAGATGTAACATCAGCCAAGGAGATCTCAAATCCTTCCTGCAGAGGTTAGGAAGGGGAACACACTGCACATGCCAGCGGATGTGTGGGCAGACTCACTGGCTGCACTTTTTCTGAAAGGATTTTAGAATTCTGAATTCCTAAAGTGAGGTTCACAGTCAGTGCCAATGTTATACACAGTTAACAGACCACAGTTTGGAAAGTGATTTTTCAAATTATGAAGTAGTTGGGTAAATCTGTCAAGGGTGAATGCAGCAGCCACTGCCTGTGAGGTGGCAGGAGGTGTCGGGCAAGGACACCAACCTGCTCTGCTATGACCATGTCCCAGTGTGTTGGACCCAAAATCCAGACTGCTAGAGGAGAGAGAGAAGATGCAATAGCAAGGAGGGAATACATATATTTGAACTGAGGAAATCAGTTACTCCAAGATGCATTCAAAGCCCCATGGGGCTTTCTCAGTGAGTACCTTGCACTCATTCTCTCCATCATGGAGCAGGAGATGCTCCATCATTACCAAGCAGTTTTATGACCATCCAAAACCCCCTCAGATCTCTGTTCCTTGAACTTGCACACCTTTCAAGAAAAAACAGGGAAGAAACTAGCTTGAAAGCTGGGCTTTACTGCCTTGAGCCAAGATTCACATGATACCTTTTAACAGCCTTTCCTTCCCTGGTTTTCAATTAACTGTTCTACACTGAAGATTGCAGTCTGTCAGCTCATGCAAAGAGTAAATCCTTTCCTGGAGCTTTTAAAACTATTTTCTCAGGCTCCTGACTGCAGAGGGCTTTGAACAAACTGTTTCCAAAGAGGAAAAGGAAAGTCAAGTGAATGGCTTGTTGCAGTCAGCAGTATTTCTCCCAGGATATGTGCACGGCTGTTCTGCTCTGGGGAGGAGGAGATGTCACATCACAGTGGACTGTTTCCAGACAGAGTCATCATGTCATATTTCTTTTGGGTTACATGGAAATTTCTCAAGACTAAAAGTAGGAGGTAGAAAGGCAGCTACCTACCTCTCATACACACTCTGAGAGAGGTGAGACAAGAAGGGATTACAAAATTTTTCCAATTTTTCTCAAGGCAAAAAGATTCTGAAACAGCAAAGAGGAACTGAAATGCTTTAGTAGAACCTGACACTCCTCATTTTTCAGGTGATGACCAAATGAAGGTGACATTTGAAAAGGATACCTGCTTTTCCAGCAATTTGTCTGAAAACCAGATGTTGCCGTTCTCTGGTAACTGAGACCTCGAACCAGTTGGTGAGAAATAGAGGGTTTAAAGAGAACCCTTCACTCTGGAGACATGAAATGAGCATATTAGAAACCTTATAAAAATTGTAAAACTGGATAAACTGTTCAAAGTGCTCACAGGTCAACTGAATTATGTTATCAATTTGCAATAGGAACCTGAAAAGTAGTAGCTGGATGTTGGGAACAGGTTTTTTGTTTTGGGTTTGTTTGATTTTTATTTTTTTAATTTAAAAACTATATAAGTTTCTTCATATATATGTATAGTTCACAATCTTCCAGACATGACATTCCAGATTAATTTTTAATTCTCTCATAAAGGGAAAAATAGGAATAAATAAATAATGGCTGAGAAAGCAGAACAAAGCAGTCCTGTAATCACTGTTGCCTCTGCAAAAAAACCCAAACTCTCAAATAAACTTTCAAACCCAAACCAAAGAAAACAGGTTCACCATGGATGCAGCCACAGCACTATTGCCTGCATCCAGGCTTGCAGAGACACAGCTCTGCAGTCTGCTCAAAGGACAATTGCAGTGTTAAAATCTGGTAATTTTTTCCCATTTCTACTATTGATTGCTTCCAGATAAGGAAAGGTACTACAAAGTCACTTCAAAAGTAGCCTTTAATGTACCTCCAAGAGTTCCTGGAGTTTAACTTGTCATTTCCTCACTAAGAGATGCTGCTCAGATCACTGACCTGGGGCAAGGCAGTCTCAGCACCCCTTCCATTGCATCAACATTTGTCATTCATTTCTCTGTCAAAGGAGACTTTAGAAATTTCTCTGAAAAAGAGGAAACAGAATAAGAGAGAGGAAACCATTGAGCCATCAGCACGCAGGGCAGGGACAAATATAAATATAAATATAAATATAAATATAAATATAAATATAAATATAAATATAAATATAAATATAAATATAAATATAAATATAAATATAAATATAAATATTATATACTTAGACATGTATATATGTCCACTCCTCAAAGAGCAAAAAAATTGCAGTAAAACAGTGAGGGATATGTATTGAGTTTACTGCAATTTGCAGTACTATATTTGCACACACACACATGTATATATTTTTATATATATTTATAAATATATATAAACCTCACTGTTTTGCGGCAACTTGTCCCCTCCTCAGGACTTTTGCTTTTCCAACAGGAGGGGCTGAAGCCCTCCCATCTCCCTCATTCCTCCAGCACTGTGGTTCTAACCTGCCACAAACCTTTGCTGCATTTTACATAACTTCACTGGTCTGACCTTCCAACTAGTTAACAGCCCTTACCAGCAAATAAAACCTCCAGCAGCAGATGAGCAAAGTGATTGAGAAAGCCATAAAAACTGAAAGGAGAAAGCTGTCTGTAGTTAAAACAAGCCTCAGCTCCTTCTCCCCAGCAAACTCCCCCAGTAAATACAGAGAACTAGCAGGTTTATTACCCCCCCTTTGATTGTATGTCATCATTACAGCATTGTTTTCTCACACACCAATTCCTTCTTAGCTCCCACTTGCAATAAAAACCAGAGATTTGGGTTCTTTTTAAAGATTAATAGACACAGCTGCCCTCATACTCTAAACTTGTGGAGTGGCTGAATATCACTCCTGAAACTCCAAATTCAAGGCTCTGACAGTTATCTGATGGGGCTGGAAGTCAACAATGTCATGAATTACAGTAGGACTGTATGGAGGGAAGGGGTTGGCAATGTGGAGAAATGGAGCCTGTTGAAGGACAATTCTTCATAAAGAAATGCCAAAATTAACAACCATTTTTGATGAAAACAACAAACAAACAAAAGTAACAGTTTCCTTTGAAATCTTCAGAAAAAAAATCAAATACAGAGTGCCTTGAGACTAAATTTGTCTGTGCTTTATCTAAATTTGTCTGTGCTTTATCTAAATTTGTCTGTGCTTTATTTTGAGCTTAAGTAGGAAGCAATGCCCAAACCAGAGCATGAAATCATTGCTCCAACACAGCAGTTCATTCACGTGGGAGCAAACCTCACCTTGGGTCTGATTTGAAGGTGCATGGGCTGGAGTGGTTGAGATATGCAGGATGCTGGTGGGAAGCCACGTGCCCAGTTCTGTGCACAGGCTTCATGGATCAGCACATCCCTGGTTGTGTGGATCAGCACAGGAGGTACAGGGATAGAGCAGTTCCCAGCTAGAGGAGACAAGGAGAGAGGAAAAAAGGCTTTTTGGCTGGGAAAAAAAACCAGAAAGTTTGTTACTTTCTTTTGCTGGTGAGAGACAGTTTGTAAGCAAGGGTTGATTTCTGTTTGGTTCTCCAAACCCCAGGAGGATTGGTGATTGCCTTTGGCCCTCAGTGAACCCCTTATCCCTGCAAAATGTCCCTGCAGAGGCTTGCAGTGGATCTGCAAGGTCTACAGAGCCATCCCATGGTTCTCCCTCAGCTGTCAGGCAAGGCACAGGCTCACAATTTATAAAGAAATACAACTGGATCTAGTAAGCCATGCTGTTCACAAGGTTTGATGGACAAGTGGGTGACCCTTCCAGCCCCAGGGTGACACAAAGGGCAGGTGAGGCACCCTCATGTCCCTAGAGCTGGGGTTCAGTTTCAGTGCTGGCCACATGCCTGCCCAATTCCCAGGACAGGCCAAGCTGACACTGCTTGCTGGCATCATTTTGGAGGGAGGGACAAGTGAAAGTAAATCTGTGACCTTCACTACAAGCCCATATGGTCTGTCAGGACAAAAAAGAAGCAACACACCCTTATGGAGCAGTAGCAAGTCCACAGGCTCCAAGAGCTCTTGCCAACACAGAAATGCTATGTTTTTGCTCTAGCTATGATGTCTGCATTTAGTATTCATTGCCATGTCACTGATCCTCATGAATTCCTCCCATGTGCATGTGCCTCTCTCATCCATTTCTATCAGCATTCCACTGTAATTTATTATTAGTTAAGAATTAATAGACACTTGGAAGTATAATGTTACATTTTTGTCTTCTGGTGCTCTGAAGCATTTCATGCAGCAGATCAAGCATTAAATCTGTCATGTAAACACATTATTTTGTCATGTAATGCATTATGATAGCCCACTACCAGGAAAATGAAAAGCACTTAACGGTTTGTGTTTGATGTGTACTGTCAACAAAACTCAGGAAGAATTTATAAGGTGTTGTGGTTTAATGAGTACCTGTTTAATAGGGTTTGAGTATTATTCAAAAATGTGGCTTTACAGGAGACATGTGATTCATTGAATTTCAATGTGAATTATAAAGCCCAATCTAGATCTTCAGGCTTCTACACAGCAAAGATAATAAGATACAGGGAGCTGTTTATAAGCAATAAATCATGACCGTTTCTTGTTTTCTCTTGGAATATTCCTCTCTCCTTCATCAGGTTTTATGAAGCTGCAGGGTTCATGTATGAAAGTACCATTCAGTATCTTTGATTAGGGTAGAATAACTCATCTGTGGGCAGACAATGAATGAACTAAAAGAGAGAAGAATGAGCTGCTAAATAGGAACCCTACCAAACACCCAGACACTGACAGGCCTGGTAAAGTTTAAAGGAAAAGAAACAACTGTTTAATAATGACTTGGAAAAGTTTCAAGTGAGTGCATATCTAGAGGGAATCTCACCCCAGCAGACTCATAGCAAAAGCCCCTCACACACCTGGCCAGATGTACCACAACAGCAGCATGAAAAAGGCAAAAACCTGAACACAGGCAGAATGCCTTCTCTCTTTCCTTCCCAAGATGCTACTGGGAGCACCTCCCACAAATCCAAACAAGATTCAATGTGATATGACAAAAAACAGGGAGAATCCTGAAGATAAATCCCAATCCCATTGTTAGCCCACAAAAAAACAGGCCAAGCAATACTTCTGCTGCCTCCCTCAGCTATGGAAGGAGCCAGAGGTGGATCCACCAAGTGGATCCGAGTTAGAGTTCCCCTTGACCTCATGGTACACAGTTCACAGGATAGAGTCTTAAAACCATCTCTTCAGAGGTCTTTGGTTAGAATTCATCAAGACCTGATGCAATTAAATGCTCCAAGTTATTAATACTAACAAGATTTACTACTCCCCATTTACAAATGATTTGCATTTTTATGCATTCTTTTAGCATGGATCATCATGAATTTCTTTGGTATTCACGAGGTTGCAATTTGTGTATTTCCATAATTACCTCATCATATTCCCCATTAAGTAATGGACCAAGGGCATAAAACACCAAGCAGAATTCAAAAGCAGCATAGACTACCTGCTCCATTGAGAGACTAAATTCCCTTTGTCCTTGAAGCAGAGCTCACAGGAAAGCCCTGGGAAAGGGCTCTCTCCCAGAATTGGGTTGAAATAAAACAAAATTTAAAAAAATCAGTGCTTGATCATTACAGCCCATGGCAGTTTCCTTGCTCACCATACTGGGTCCATTGATACAACCCCCTTGGACTAAGGAGGATTACACCATGTGCCTGACAAGCTAAGAAATCACAGTTGTTTCCATTCCACAGTACTTAAAGTAGGACACAAGTGAGAACTGAAGGACTCACACAAACACCTCCTTCACACCAGGTCCCAAACTGGCTTGGACAAACAGTCCCTCCCACCAGGGCAGAGTCACTGCATCCACTGAGGAAAACTTTGCATCCAAAACCAACCCAACCCAAACTCCATGAGTAATTCACTAGTGCTCTGGAGAGAGTGGGAGGAAGAAAGAGAGATGAATTTCATGCACATGGAAACCTTTTTGCGCACTCAGGAATGGATATGAACAGATTTAAAATTAACGGGCTTAGTTCACTGCTGGGCAAATGATCTAAAACACCCAATAAATAATTCATCCCAGCAACATCCATCACTGTGCAGCCCGGCCCTGACACAGACTGTGCTGGGGAGGCTCACTTGGTGAAAAGAGACAACTTAATTCAGTGTAAAGTGAATAATCCAAAATCCCATAAATGATTCATCACTGGATTAAAAGCTATAGATTTTTCCATAAAATTCTGTACCCTGCATTAAATATGCAAATGATAGTGTGATGTTTATTAACTACTGGATAGCTTGGTTAAGCATGACACCAGCTCTGGTGCTTGAGAGCACCTTTGAAGTCATGAATCTTCATCAGATGTACATTTAAGCATGAAAAGGGGTTACCTTCAAGGATTCAAGGTTCCCTAATATCAGTAGAACTACAGAACATACACCAGTACACAAGAGAGGAGAGCCAAGCCTTAACATTTTTTGGTTTAGAAAACATAACTACAGATAGGATTTATTCCTTGTTTTGGATTACCTATCACATACCTCTTTTCCTCGATATTAAAAAAAAAACAAAACACCAAAACACACTGCCACAAAACCTTCCTTTTTTTCTAGATGCTTAAAAAAAAACCAAAAAAACCCTGCATTTTGAAATAGCCAGAGAACATACATCTTATTTTCTTCTTAGGAAAAAAAAAAAAGACCAACAAAAAAACCCACAAAAGCTATTTTGGGAAGTTGTGGATTTCCCTTCCCCTTGGAGAAATGCTTGAAAGACTAAAGAAAGTCGCTGAACTTATACCAAAGATCATTTCCCAACATCCTTCCCCCAATCCTTCCATCAGTTTTTGTACAGTCTTTGCACATGGTTTGCATCTGTCTCCCCAGTGTCCTTGTGGCCTTTCCTATCTCAGCTTCAAACCACTGGGAGCTCTTTAGCTGACTTTAGAGCATAAGTCCTGTGAGGAGGGGCTGAGGGAGCTGGGGGGGCTCAGCCTGGAGAAAAGGAGGCTCAGGGGGGACCTTGTCTCTCTACAGCTCCCTGTCAGGAGGGTGGAGCCAAGCAGGGGTCAGGCTCTGCTCCCAGGGAACAAGGGGCAGCACAAGAGGAAATGGCCTCAAGCTGCACCAGAGGAGGTTCAGGTTGGACATCAGGAAGAATTTCTTCACTGAAAAGATGGTGATCAGTCAAAAGTTGGACTCAATGATCCTGGAGTCTTTTTCAACCTAAGTGATTCTGTGATCCTATTCTGTGATTCTATACTACGGGATGAGGAGACTCTAATCACAGTGTTCCTTGCAGGAGGGAGAACCTGCTGAGATGAGCTATAGGATGAGTTGGGGTTGACATTTCCTTTCCCAGGTCACTGCTTCCACAGTGTGATTACAGGAACTGCTGAATCTTGGGGTTTGTGTTTTAAGTTAGGAAGAGAAACCAAAACCACACTATTCCCAGCTGGGACTAGACAGCAGTGGGAAGAGGAAACCAAGAAGTGCATGGTCACCACAGCCTCAGCAGCACAAGAAAACCAGAGTTTTACTAAGACTTGCAGGAAGCTCTGTTGCTAGAGGGCACATAAGCTGGAGCCCAGGCCAAGCGTGCTGAAAGAGTTCCCTGGAGCCAACCATGAACTGAACTCCTGGCTGGGACCTCCACCATCACTGGGGTGGGCTGCATTTATTCTGCTTGATGTCAGCAAATCTGCATCACCTTTACAGCCTCTTCTAATCTCTCCAGATGTTTCTCTGCTCAGTCTCTGCAGCTCAATTTTGCCATCTGCTGTCATGTCTGCAGCAACACGTCCCATTTCCTCTTTGTACTAGCCTAAAATTTTCCACTTTTTCATGCATTCATCTCACACTGTGTGGTTATCTCTGTTCTTTCCCCAAGTCCCATGATGCTATTTATTCTTATTTCTAATTTCCTATGTACTCAGCCACATTCTTCCCTTCTGCTTGCTCTTTCTTAAGCCCCAATTACATTTCACCTTTGGAACCAAGAGATTTATTTATATTAACCTTAAAAAATGCCTAGAAAAGCACATTAAGGCTAAGAAACAAACCTAGAAACATAATGAAATGTGCTGCTGAGATGGAAAGGGACTGCCAGAACAGTCAGCTCCAATGAAGTCTATTAAGAGAGGTCTCTTATTAATCTCAAAATGATATTTAATTCATTCCTCTGGTTTCCCTTTAAAGGATTTGTATTCCTAACTCAGCACTTGCCTTTTTTTTCATTTTCAGTATTTCCTCCTGTTTTCTCATTAGTCAATCCCATATCCCAAAATATTCAACTTTCCCTTTTTAATTGCTTTTCTGTACCTCCTCCACACTAATTGGGTAGTTCAGTCATTATCTCCTCACGTCAGACCTCCTTTACCCTGTTTAATCAGTCATTTTGATACAGACAATTGTCCATAAAGTATTGGGGGGCAGTAAAAATTTTTACTTGGACCAAAAGCTAAATCTTTCATTAATTAACTACCTTGCTCCATGGAGCTGAGCCAGACTCCCCAGATACAACACCATTTAGGTTTGACATGGACTCTGAAAAAATTAAACCCTACTTTGTTCTACCACAGGCTCCCATTGCAAGTCCATAAATGCTGAGGTAACTCCAGCAGCTTGGAGTGCTGAGGAGAGGCCTCAAATCTGAGCGATTTCAAGTCTTGGTGCTTAGAAGTTTGAGAGGTGGTGGGGGCACTGGAGCTTTGGGGAAATGCATGACAGTTTTAAAGCAAACAACTTTGCTCCTTTGCCCTGTGTATTGTTTTAATCTGTTAACAGAGGGTTTTCTTGGCTACAGTGCTTTATCGTTACTCAAGTGCATTTCTTTGCCTTCCAAGGTAAAAGTCTTTAAAAAATAAAGGCCAGCATTTCCAGATGCCAATGACATCCTCTCCAACAGCCTTTTCTCTCTAAATACTTTTCTCTCTAAATATGTGCTGCTTTCATCTAGTTTTTTTCCACTGGACCCAAAGACTGCATTCTGGGGCTTCTGTTGCTTTTGGAAAGCAGCATTTCTGTCTCCTCCAGCTACATTTTAAAAGGCTCCCTTTAACCTTTCCCTGAACATACTGACAGCCAGAGTCAGTTCCTCACAAATAACTTCAGTGTATTTTCATTTAGATGTAACCCTCCCAGATTCCTTGCTTCCAATTGCCATTCTAAACCTAAACCTCTGCCTCAGTAATTGGGGCGGATAAAAGATAAATAAAAACACTCAGCAACATAGGTTGAACTTACAGCATTGCTACAGCATCTCTGGGCTGCATTTCCACATGGCTGATCAGATCAAACTCACTTTGTTGGCTCCCATCTCTTCTTCCCTTTGTGCAGCTCCCCAAAAGCAGAGCCTTCAAGTCCAGCCAGCACCACAGCAAATATGCTGGAACCTTCCCAAGTGAGAGCCAGCTCTGCTGTAAAGAAGTCATTAGTGAAGAGCTAATTAATAAGAGCAAAAGGATTGGCCCAGCTCTGCCAGTTGGAGCAGCAACGGAGCTGTTGCTGCCTTAATTAGCAGGTTTTATTGGACAGGTAAAAAAGGCAACAAGAAAAGTTTGGGTTTTTCAAAGGAGTACGTCAAAACCGTTTGGGATTTTTTTTCCTCTTATTCCTTTCAGATTTGTGTGGGATTCATGCCTAGAAGAAGTGCCAGGAGCCAGGCCCCAGGCTCAGCATGTGCTGTGTGTTGGGGCAGTGATCAGTGTGACAGTCACAGGGCTCAGCTGAGCAAACCCAGCCTGGAGCCACATCCACTGTCTGGGGACTCTCCTCTGCCTGCCACAACACCACTAGACCAGGGTGCTGAACCCAGAGGAGACCAAGAGGGACCCCAAAGAGGAACTTCCCCCACCTCCCCCAACTTACAGCCTCTGAGAGGATGCTGGAGGATCCAAAAGTCTCACCACAGCGCTGAGCATGACTGGTGGGGAAGTCCAGAGCTGCCACACGTTTCCTTCTGAACAAATGCTATTCCTACAATGTGCTCTTACTTCAAGTTGTTGCTGACCAGAAGTGCCATAGCTGGCCCTGGTGAACTCCAGGCAACACAGGTAACAAACAGTGTCATGGATTTGAACCTTCTCCCATGCCATTCCCACAGTCGCTGCAGCAGAATCGGTGAGGACCCCAGTGAGACACACAAAAACTCTGGAGCATATCCCACAGGTGATCCCCCCAGCCTACATGGCCAGTCCCTCTTCACTAACAGATATAGGAATGAGTGGTATGAGGGCTTGTGGGAGCAGGGTAGCCTCCAGGTTGGTCTTCTGGGTATTTTCCCACCTCTGGGAATGCTGCAGTAGTTCTTTGGAGAGCTGAGATGGCACACCAGTCATTTCAACACCTGGGGAATAACTAACTCCTGTTCATATACCTTAGGATGTGGCATAAAAAAACAATTGCCAGTGGTAAATTAAAAGTTTATTAACATAATCTCCAAGGGTCATTCAAACATGCTGAATCACAGGCAGTATTGGTACCTCTTAAGTAATCTGCATTTTTGATTTAAACTCACAGCATTCTTGTAGCTAATTTTTCTGTTGATTACATGAAAGCAATAAGAACTATAGTTTCTGATTTTTTTCTTTCCTTTTGGCAATTTGAAGATAGGCAGCCTTCCATGTAATATCTTTTCTCTTCCTCACAGTATAAGTTGTATTCAAAGAAGAGCATTAGCAAAAATGGAGAAAAATAAATTCAATTGTGCAACATGGTGTTAGTAAGAAGGCAGATGCCAGAAGCATCCATGAATAATGCATAAAGCCCCTTCTCAAATAAGCTTCTTTATGCAATGAGTGTTAAGGGTGATATGGCATAATTTGCATGAAGATTTTAAATTTTTGTAGTTGAAGCTCAGGCCTGTGGTTTACACCCATTGATATTTTGGAGGCTCATAAGCATCTCTTAGTGCAGCATGAAACAGGCCCTTTTTATTTTCCACAGCATCTACAGATAATGTACGAGGTCTTCACAGGGAAAAAATGTTGTTTTCTCCTTCGGCACCACTGAAAACTTTCTCACGCTCTTCTGGAGGTCCAACACTGCAGTGAGAAGCAGAGATCACTACGGATGGAGCAAAAGGATTTTGTTCTTTCAGAGTATCCTTTCTGATTTGTAACATCAGCAAATTCCCATTGAAACAGAAGCCTGAAGCTACTGAGTCCACTAAATGAAATGGAGCAACACCCACTTTTTACATCAGAGAAATATTTACCTTGCTTGCAATGGATAGGAAAGGCCTGTTCAGATCTCATAATGACTGTGGGGTAACCACCATGGGATTCAGAAAAGTCTCTCCTTGGCCCCCAGTGCCTATCTCCGAGGTGGAGTATGCAGTGAGGGACCATCTACCATTGAAACATTATTGGTCTTTGAAAAAGGGATGATATTTTACTGACAACACTGTGGTTTGTCCACAGAAAATCCTTTTTTTTTCAAGATAAGCCAGAAGACATGAACTGATCAGTTACACCTGCACAGGTATTCAGTTCCCTAGTATTAGATCAAAAATAAAGCAGATGAGGTACTTCCTTAAGCTGAAGTCACTACACAGTAAGTACCACTGCTTAAGTTCTCTAGTGGTACAGAGAAGCAGTATCCAGGAAACACTCTTTGATCTTCTGCAGTGAAATTATCTGAAGCTTCCTGTAGTCAGCACCCCAAGCCAATACTACACCCATTACAATCACTGGCCAATACCTTCCTGTCTCTAAGAAAAATTACACTGGAACTTTTAATAGGGAATTACAAAATGGATTACCTTTTTATTATAAGTTTCTTTACGTGTTTACCTAGAAGCAAAATAATATTAACGTCACAATGGCAAAACAAAATCTATAATTCTAATGTATCTGTCAAATGAGTTCAAAAGCAATGAGAGCAAGTTGCAAAATTTCTGTGGGCTAAGCAGGAAAGAAAGGTTCTCATTCTGATTTCAGTTACACCAATGTCTTTCAGGAGCAATTCCAGGAAACTATGGGATGAATAAACTATAAAGAAAGAGCCAACAAGATGAGCCAGACCTGCCACAAGTGAGTGAAAAAGTTCTTTGCTCAGGCCTTCTCCTGCTTCATCCCCACCAAACCACGCTCCCTGGTCTCCTTGTGGTGACACAGTGCTGGAGTAAGGACAGCAGTGCCCATGAAACAAACAGAGCACTGTCACAAGGGCCATGGCAGAGCTCCCAGAAGATTAACCAGAGACACAGAGGGACACGTGCAACTGGCCAGTGTTAGAATCATTTGTCAATTATGTGCTTAAGGATACTTACGTTTCCAAAACAGTGAGAACATCAACACGGAAAGAATGGCCCCCGCTGTGACACAGGCAATGAGAATGACAGAGCTGGGAAACTGGAAGGGAGAAGAGAAAAACTGAAAAGGCTTTAGGAGCCTGTTTACTTCAGCCTGTTTACTGGCTCAGAGCACTGAACTATCTGCATTGGGCTTTTCTGAGCTTGCCAGTACAAAGCAGAGAAGACACATCAAGTTGATCATGATAAACAACCTGTTCAGTATCAAATAAATCTTCTTCTGAAATATTGAAGCTGGATTCATCCCACTTAACATGTACTTCTTAATAATGTGTCTAAAGTAGGAGCTTATTCACCCTCATCCTCCTCTTAATTAGACAGAGGGAAGTGTAACACCCTCCTAAATTGCCTTTTTTATCCTCTGCCTCTCTTACAGGGGCGTCAGGGGGATGAGTTTTTTCTGAAGTGTCCAAGCCAGATGGGATGCTCACAGGCTTTGGCTCTATCCACTGGAAAAAATGAACAGATGGTTCCTGAGCTTCTAAACAAAAGTTCAAGCTACTGTTTGCAAAAGCTGTCCCCTTTAGTATGAATACATTAAAAATCATTATCATGTCCTGCTGTCCTTCTGATTTCTACTCAAACACTCTTGAAGCTTACAGGAAATTTTACCTTATCTCCACTATCATCATGTTGCTCAGCCTTGCCATCTGAATTTGCTGCAATCCCTGAAAATGAAAGAGATTGAAATTGTTACTGGCACAGTCACCTGAAGGAGTGAGGGCTACTGTGGCTGTCACTGCTTCAGTCAAGGAGTAATGAACTCTCAGGGAATGAGGAGGGCAAAATCTGACCCTGAGTAGGAGAAACAAAGCACCTTGCACCGAAAGAGAATAACCAGTTTCCACCACAAGTGGTGGTTGAGGAAGCTATTGGGAAATGTCAGTCTTCATCAAGAAAGAGGAGGCTTCCCAGGGGCAGCACATGAAGCAAGATGGTAGAAAATGGTAGAAACTTGTCTGCTGTGAAGGAGTTCTCACTTCTGTAACATGACAAGATGTCACGGACAGCAGAGGTAGTAAAAAAGGTATATGTTCAAGTGGAGGAACTGCCTCAGTTTAATTGTGGTCAGACTTAGATGATTACAGGTTTTGAAAGCTACATGACCACAGGACACATTTTTATATTCAGATATAAGAAAGCTCTATGAAGATGATGCACTTTTTCTTGCTAGACAGCAGTCAGTTGTGCCTCAGCATTTTCACACCTTGTGACAGTTTGACACAAGTTTTCACACGGGTGGGGGTGTAGGTGGCTCACATCAGCTCAGTACATCTTCTGCTGTTATTGCTTTTGTGGTGGCTCTTTCTAGCACACAAGAATCCCATAGCTAAGACCCTTTGCAAAGCTTCCTATTTACTATTGCAGAATCCAGGCATTATCCAGTCCTATATCAGAAGGATGACAAGTGAGACAGGAGTGAGAAACCCTCACAAATGCTTAGGAGACCAATTTAGTCTCTTCTGTGAGCCCTCTCCAGGGGCATTAAAGAACATTATTTCTGCTGCAAGTCTCTAGGTCTAACAAAAGAAGACCTGTAAAACTCTAAATGCTGTGGTTTTAAAAATTAAGAGATTCCTGGCACTTATTGAAACTGAAAGGCCAAATGTGTCATCCTTGAAGTTTAGTTTTCATTTTTTAGGTCCTCATTTGAGGGCATGTGGTGAGCAAACTATCACACCTGAATAACTTGTGCCATTCTACTTGAATACTTGACTGAGAGACATAAAGTGCAAACTTCATGCAAGTTTATTAATTTCTCAGGTATGTATGATCTTGTGTTCCAGTTCTTTTTCCCATGATTGATAGTTGTGGTAATTGCCTGCTGCTTTCCATCATGACCAAGGAGATGTGTTGAGCATGGAGAGCTGAGCTTGCAGCCATATCTGGCTGAATACATTCAGTGAGGTTCAAAGCTCAGAACACTCAGGAAGGATTTAAAATGGAAAGCTCAAACGACTCACAGAGATGACAAATCAGATATCTGAAAATTCAGCTTGGATGCTGAAAAGTTCAGTTTTTAACTTCTCTCATACCTGAGATACCCAACAATAGTGAGTGACTCAAAATCTACTTTCTTTGGAGGCTTAAAAACATGTTTTTCTCAGCTGTTGTTACATCCTGATTTGAAACAATTTCTGTGTGGATCCCAGATACTTCTTACTGCCAGATGCAATGAATAACTACCAGTATCTGTTTAGTACACTCTTAGGAATAATCAATACTTTTATTTATGCCAACTTCTTAATTTCTCTGAACCAGCAACTTCTGACCTTGCAATGTATCCTACTCACCTGCGTTTGGCACCTCTTCCATCATGACAGAGGTGTCAGCACTTGTACTTCCCTCTTCAGTCAGAAGTATATTTGGGAATTCAGTAGTCACTGAAACAAAGTAAAAAGTAATGCTTATAAAGATTACTGATTAGGAGGGTCTCCATATGGCATTCAAAATTGTGCAGTTATCTATCCATGGAAAACAAGTCACTAATGAGGATAAAGTAGCAACCTAGGAATGGTTAGGATGATAACAGGTCACTCTGACTACTAATAGAAGCAGCCTTCTATTTTAACATGTTTTAAATTCTCAATGACTTTATTGCTCCAGCAGAACATGTTCTAAATTAACCTTTTCACCAGATCATTTCAATTGTCTTTTCCAAATCAAGAAAAAAATAGTTAGGTGAATCTCTCTTACTCCACCTCAGGAGCCAGACTTGGCATTTATTTCTGTTGCACTTCATGAAGTTTCTGTCACATTATTTCTCTAGGCTGTTAAAACTCCTCTGAATGAAGTCTGACCCTCTGCTGTCTTGGTTGTTCATGCCAGTTTAGCATTACCTACAACACCTGGCCCATGTTTCCTTCAACCCACTTAGACATACCTACAGGCATCTCAGAGAAAACTTTCCAGGTACAAATATAAGTATTTGGAGAGTGTCTATAGTGACAGTCATGCTCACACAGATCACCTCTGCTATAGAGAAAAAGGAAAAATTGGTGTTGATTACCTTCTGTACTTCCAGGAAGGGGACCAGGCTCTGTGACACAAAACATGTCATCTTCATGGGAGATAGCTGAAGAATCCAGGGGAGCACTGGTTGTCACCACGGTTACTGGAAAAGCATAATCTTCTGTCATAGGAATTGTTGGAGGAGCAATGGTCTCCAGTGTAGTTACGGCTGGAGACTCGGTGCTTGTGGTTGTCAGGAGGACAGCAGTCTCTGCTGTTGGTTGAAGACCAGAGGTTGCCTGGGGAGCAAAAGTTGTTTTTCTAACACCTTTGGGGGAAACGGGAGCCTTTCTCGTGGTGGTTGTTGTCACTGGAGGGGCTGCATGGAAAAAACACAGACAAGGGAAAAGCCAGATCAGAGCAGTCACAACCAACCCTGAGGGAAAGCAAGCCAGAAAAGAATGAAAATTCCCTAGCTACTCAGATATTGAGAATAGAGGTGGAAGAGTCACTATTCAGAAAGCTTCATTAGCAGAAGACATGACCCACCAGAGAATTTCACAGATTTAGAGATCTGCCTTTTTTTTTTTTTTTGGCAGGTCTCAAACACCCACCCCTTGACCCTCTTTTAGAAATGGAAGGGCCAGAATTTTGCATGGTAGAACCCAAAACCTTGCAAATTTTGTGATTTTGCTTTCCAATGTCCTCATAAAAATAAAATAAATAAAATAGCTCAATTTTGCAGCTACGAGCTTCTTGCTAATCTTTGCAACCAGACCTTTTTTTTTTAACGGATTCTGTTGCCTTCAAACTCAGGGACAGACATGCAATTGCAGCACTTTTCACCCACTTTCCTGTTGTATTGCTTAGAACAGACAAGCAAACCTGCTGTGTTCACCAATTGCACTCTCTGAAAGTCCCCAAAAAATTGTCTTTCTGCAGCATGGAGGGTGGGTATCTCTTTTTTTTCCTGTGTAAGACCTTGCTTTATCCTGCAGCTCAGAAAAATAGTAGGAAGGGGAAGAAATCCCTCAAGATTCTGAGACATAATTTCCAAATATGTGGGTGTGACAACCCACCCTTAAGGGGAAGGAAGCACCCTTAAGGGTGGGTAGTCACAGTGGGTCTCCTTATGACATGAATGAAACAGAAGTCTTTGCAGTGTTGGGTGGAACCCAAATGAAAAACTGAATTTCATTCCAAGAACAGTTCCAATTATAAGTTCCTCTTATAATTCCATCATATTTTAAAAATTCAAATGCAGTTACAGAATGAGAAATAAAATATTTAATTTTAAAAAATTTAAAAAAAGGGTAAAGTTGTTTGTTTTGTTTTCATCTAAACCGCATATGAAATATGACTCAAATTGGCAACTAGTTGCAGATCTCCCTTGAAAACTATGTAATTTAGGAAAAATATTTTTGGCCAAAAAACCACCCAAAGTACACATAAGGTCTGATTTTCACTATCCAGGGAGAGGTTTCTCCCTGCTGGCTGCATCACCAGGGTCCCCAGCCTCACCTCTGGCCACCTCCAGCCGTATGTTCTTCTTGATGTCATTGAACAAGCCCGGGATCTCCACACGGCAGCAGTACACACCTGCATCTCCTGCCTCCACCGTCCCAATCGTGAGAGACACATCTCCGGTGGAAATAGAGCCCTGGAGGTCGTACCTCTGAGATTTTCTGGATCTCACCGTACTTCCATGGGTTTCCAAAATGGTGTTCTTGCACTTTGAATTTGGGCAGGAGCCTCTGCCCCAGCACACATCGGAGATGCCCGTACGCCGAGTCACCTGGTAGTCACAAGGCAGCTTGACAGGCTGCCCTGTCACTGCTCTGACAACAGTTTGGGATGCCGTGTGTGCTGCCAAGGGAGAACAAGGAAAGGTGAGTGCTGTCAGTCTCCGGTGAGTGACTCAACCTACACAACACAATGAGGCAGGTGAAGAAACACTCCTGCCTGCGGGCAGGCCACACTGCTGATCCCCCAAGGCTTCTCCTGGAGCCTGTAGCAGATCATGGCCTTGGGCACTACAGGCAACAGCCAGGAGCCCACAGGCTTTGCTTGCTGCTGGAGGGCTCCATGCTCTGGCCCCAGCCAGCTGCTGGAGGGAGGCTCATGAAGCACATCACTCACATCAGATGTGGTGAGTGAAGCTGAGGTCTGTCGCTGGTAGCCCAAGCATAGACAGGACCTAGGCAAGTGGATTTTGGGAACTCTGCTCCCATCCCATCTCCTCACCTAGGAGGCTGTTTGAAAGTTGTTCAGAAACATGGTGTGAAAGACATCTGGTTCTCTCAGTCCACACCATCATCTCCTTCAAAAAAGAAATGCTGTCACAGTTGCCTTTCATTGACAGCCTCAAAAGCAGAGTCCAAAACATCTATTCATGTGTGAAATTAGGGCCTAATTAAGCTGGCAGAGCAGTGGGATCTGTCTATGTGAACCTATTCTGAGAAAGTGCACTGCCAACCCTCCCACTTACCTTGCTAAGCACTGTGTACACAGAAGCTTTAGCTGCCAGTGTTACACTGATGTTTAAAAGAGCATATACATGCTTTCCTTGTCCTTTTACTCTTAATGGCCAGCTTTAGTTGGTGTTAACAGCCAATTCCCAACGTGGCACCTGGCTGGAATCTTTACTATAGATTGTTCCCTCTTAGCTGCCTATCCAGTTCCCAGATTGCCCTAAAACAGATTTCTTCTTCATGAAAAGCACTCTACAAAGCAGATTCCCATATAGGAATAAATATTTTCTGGTTTACATTCATCTAGTCTGTATTAGTCATCTTACCTTTCTGCCTTTTTTCCCCCTTTTATCCTTTACATATGGTGGAGCAGGAATTGAGGGATCTGCAGAGCAACCAGACCTGTCCTCTGCTTCAGCAAGAGGATCATCCTGCAGATATGATGTTTCATGGCCAGCTTGCTTACCCCAAAGAGGACTTACAGTTGCTGGTGCTGCTATTGTATCCAGCTTTGGCCCTGGTTTGCCAAACATTTCTATTTTGCCAGCTGTTTGAATACCTTTCCTTCTTGGCATGACTCCCAGATAGCAAACAGATGCTTCCAACTGTGTCCATGTCTCTTTTGTTTTGTCTTTAAGGGACTATTCCCTAGGTGAGGTTTTAGTCTGTGGCAGGCTGCCTCATGACTCGTTATTGGGATGACATTTCAGATTCATTATTGCTTATCCCATTGGCAAGATAAGCCAACTTGTTCAGGTTTCCACAGCTCCAAATGCTAGAAGAATAGAGGCAGACAAAACAACACGCAATACGGTGTGAAGGGCAGAAGTTTTTGCAGTGAAATGATGGTAGGATATGCCAGAAACAGGATAAAGCTGTGCAAGATAGTGTCCTTAGAAAAGGGAGGTTCATTTGCCTTGTTACAAAAAACCAGAAAACAGCCTCTTTCTGTGATCACAGAACAAAGCATTCACTTGACCTTGAAAGTATTTCTATGGGAGCAAAGGGTTAGTCACTGAGTTAACACATATTTTCAAGTCAGCCCAACAATGATACATGCAAAACCAGCTAAAACTGTTGCTAGAATAAAGGTTGCTGCTTCTTGAGGAGAAATGGGTTCATCTTCTGCTCTTATTTCAGCCCGGTTCTGCACAGTACTAAAGAAGCTTTGTTAGGCAGCCCTTTAACAAATGAAAATTTGCCTGCTCTTCCCTTTGAAAGGAGCAGAGCCCTGGATGTAGTAAACAAATAACTAAGTAAATAAATTAAAAGAAGAATAAGGAAGACACAAGGCACCAGAGTGTCTCCAGTGCAGTTTCCCACTAGTGTTATGCTAGAAAGTTACAGGTTTTGCAGTTTCGAATCCTCTTTTAATTTCCGTGAAGCAAATGTTGCCAACATCTGCCTGCACTGCAGGTTGCTGTGGAAAGCTTCAGTACTGCAGCAGCCTGGATTCAACAGTATGAACCTCTGCAAGGGTTGAAAAACTTATTTCTCAACCAAAGCCTCTTCCACAGACACCTTTTCCCAAGGAAATAGTAAATAGTTAATAGGACTGAATAAACATGTTTGAAATAAGGAGAGGGTTTTATTGTGACACCCTAGTCCTACTGTGAGAGGAATCCTGTCCTTCTCCATGGCAGTTACCCTCTAGGCCTCCAAATTTGACCCAAAGCACCTTGAGCATCAGCTCTGCCTGGGTGGTCCCACTGAAGTCTGTGAGGTTTCCTGCTCTAAGTCCTTCATCAGTGAGAGAGAAACAGGCTCCAGATGTTTAATATATCATTCAAATTAGAAAGGGGTATTCACAATTGTTCAGATCATACAAGTACACACATATTTGTACATAGTGTCCCTTGAACCCATCCTCAGTGACAGCTGGCATTAAGCAGTAACCCCAATAGTTGCTATTGTAGTGGTCTTCTCTCCCACAAACTAGTCATTGGATAGACAAAAACATACATCCTCCAGCCAAGACAGCTGGCTGAAAAAAGAATTTTTTTCCCCTTGATCTATTTCTGGAATAATTTTCCTACTTTGAAGAAGATATTTGGCATCTTTGCCCTATCATTTTTTTTTTCTTATTGAAGGTTCTATACTGATGCAATTGCAGAGGATACAACTGATAAACAGAAAAGAAGCATTTCACTGGCCACCTATTCTCAGCACTGAGCCAAGATGAAAAGGAGGTAACAAAAACCCTTCTCATCCTTAAGGAGCTCTGCAAGGGAAGAGAACAAGGAAACTAATCAAGCCTATACACAGAGGAATCTGTATACATTTTTAAAAAGTGAAAAAAAAAATCAAACCTCAACCAGTATTAACTCAGTAAATTAAGAAAACTTTCGAAGTTCTGTATACAATTATGGTCTTTTTCAATGTTTTGTTTTCACAAAACAAGTGTCGTTGATTTTAATTTTTAAATTTTTTTTGGTTTTTAGCAAGCACAAAAAAAGCAGGTGAAGACTCACCTATAAAGATCTGTATCAGAATCCAGTGAAACAGCACAAAATGGGTCATTTTAGTTGATGGAGACTCCAGGGCAGCAAGTGGAAGAAGAGAAAAGTAAATCTTATCCTTTCCAGAGACGCTGAGTGAGCCCCACTGGAGTCTCATTTCTCCATTTCCAGATTTTACACACTGCAACTGTTTCTTTCCTACACTTCCGGATGGGAACTGGTCAAAAGAGGGGATGTCCTGCTGTATTCAGCACTGGTGCAGCCTCAGTGTGAGCACTGTATGCAGTTTGGGGCCCCACAATTTAGGAAGGACATTCAGGCACTTGAATGCACCCAGAGGAGACCAACAGAGCAGGTGGCAGGGCTGGAAGGCACATCCTGTGAGGAGCAGCTGAGGACTCTGGATTTGTCTAGTTTGGAGAAAAGGAGGCTGAGGGGCAACCTCACAGCTCTCTGCAGCTTCCTGAGCAGGGGATATGGACAGGGAAATGTTGATCTTTTCTCCCTGGTACCCAGTCAAGGACACGTGGGAATGATTCCAAGCTCATCAGGGGAGGTTTGGACTGGACATGGGGAAGCATTTCTTTACCAAGAGGGTGGTCAAACAGTGGAACAGGCCATCCTATTCTCCTTTCCTCTTCTGAGACACTCAGCATGGTACTACCACCAGAAACTTCAATACTGAATTTTTCTGGCCATCCCATAGATCTCTTAAGGCTCATTACTGTTGCACAGCGCTGAGTAGCAAGCACACATTCTGTGCTCCTGCACTCCTAAACATTTGGCATAGTCTCCACCTCTGACTTTGTCTTCAGTTACATTCATTTAATCCCTCCTTTCCCCTGATTCTGATTTCTGCTTGAAGACTCCTCTCTTTCCCCAGGTTCTTATTTTCTATTTGCAAAGACAGCCTTGGAGGAAATCTCACAAATGTTTCCTTGCCAAAACCACATCCTTCCCAAAGATTTGCAACATCATCTTCAAGAAATATTTTCTACTCTTTCTGGCTGCTTTTTAACTTTCTGCCCACTTAATAAAGAACTTCTCTGGAAGTTCTTCTCTGGACAAGCTTAGCACTAAAGCAAAAATTCAAGACATTAAGTTCAGGATTGAAGAATTTCAGATAGACAAAATTCAGTGCAAATAAATATAGCACGGTGTAAAACAAGAATGCAATTCCAAGTTCAAACAATAAAGTGATGGGCTTTTAACCAGGCATTACACCTTTAGTAAAGAGATTTTGGGCTTATCATGAACAGTCAAGCCCATGAAAATATCACTCTTCTGCTTGCTAGCATTGAAAAAAATCAAATAAAATTTTTGCAGTTAAGGCAATGAGTAAAATACCTTATTTGCTATATTCTACCAGATACAGTTCATACAATGTCATTTACACACAGCCCCAGCTGTTCTGTGAACAGAACTAATGAAACCTGGAGCATCCAATATCCTGGAGACTTTTCCCCTTGTTTCTCCTGTTACTCACCACTAAGCAGTGGCTGTGAGCTGATGTCCAGCTAATGCCAATGCAGGGAGAAGCTCAATCTCACCTGGGGGACAAATTTGGGTCTTTATTCAGTGACAAATTTCCATGGAGGTTGTCCAAACAGAATCAGTCATATGTTCCAGGAAACTAAAGAAGGAGCAGGATGAACGTGGCATTGTATCAGTTTTGTTTCTATAGCAAGACTGGGCTAAATGCAGCAGAGTGCATTGAAAAGGGCCATCCAAAATCCAAGTGTGCTGGGAAGAACCAGAAAAACATGGCTTGCCTTCTGCTTCTGTACTGCTATCTAGTGGCTTGTTGCAGGCAGAAAAGGACAGGCAGAGAGTTGTCTCAAAAAAAAAAAAATCATTTTGCAGCTCGTCAGCCTCATCAGCTCAGTGTGCTGCCAGTTTGTGCAGCTGGACAATCTCTTAATGTGTGAAAAGGTTCCAAGTGCCACCTGGGACTCATTTTGAAGTGCCTGTTCCAAGATCCACTGGCACAAGTGGAAGAAATGAAAAAACACAGGGAGCTTCTGCCTGCATGGATTTGTGTGTATTATACTGCAAATTTCTTGCTCTGCACAATCTTTGCGAAGTCTGTTTACCAAGTAACTGCACAGGAGAAAGGAGACTTTATTCAAGATTTTGGTTATCAGATATTCTAGAACTTTATTTTACCTGTAAAAGTTGCTGATATAATAATTAGCCTGATTTAGTCTGAAATACTTATATTAAAAAAACCCTTATGGACAAGCATTTTTCATGATTAGCAGTCTTAAAGGTGGCCCACAAACCCTGTAAGAGCAGGGGTGGTTGCAATCAGATGATTTTGGAAACCCTACAAGTGTCTAACTCTGACCCCAGCAGAGACCAACTTCATAAAATTGCAGAAAGCAGAAATTGCTGAAGATGTTTTCTGAGATCTAGTTCAGAGACCAGATCAGACTTCCTCTATCTCCAGTCACGGGCTAGAGCCCACAGCAGCAACATGTTCTGCCAGGCAGAAGAAAAGCAATGTCTTTAGCAGAGGCAGTGATTTTAGGTTAGTAATTGTTATTAATAATCAAATGCAAAAATACAGTCTAACACCAGCAGGTGCTTTCTAGTTTCGGTACCTTCTTACACAAAGCTACACATGACATGAAGACAGAAGATGGCAGAGCTGGTGTTGTCCATAATTTTCCTGCCCCTGGGAACAGTAATAGCTCTGCTCCCACATGGAGCACTTCAGTCAGCCATGAACCCACCTCCACATTTTCAAACTTTCAGCCCTGCTGCAACAGACAGCCCCAAGAGAACACCCAGCACGAGTGAAATACAGAGCACACCAGGGTCACCTATCCCAGTTTGCTTTCCAGTTCTTCCTTCCTCAACAAGATGAGGAGCCTTTCCCTCCTTTATGACTATTTGCAAGCACACTCACCTGCAAGATCCCACCTCAGCCAGGGCTTTTGGGGAACCACTCCCCTCCCCAGCCAACCCAAGCCCTCCCCTCTCTACCAGCTGGGAGAGGGAGGGGTAACTGCTCCACTGACCCCAGCTCCCCTTAAATACAACCAGACCGTGGCCTCAAAGCATCTCAGCTGTTGACATAAATACCTGCTGATTTCATTACTCCACCTTTATGCCTCATTGCATAGTTGAAAATGATTTTGAAGCTGAAAATTAACTCAATGGTAGAAACTCTGTGGTACATCTGTGAATCTTTCCTGTGACAGCAATGTCTACACTAGATAATTCCACACTGCTGCTTGGGATGGGCTTCAGGGCAAAATGTACTGACCAATATTTGTTAAGAGTTGGTCCCTCTCCTGCCTCTGCTACTTTTCTGCTCTTTCAGTCCCCAGCCCCTGTTTAAAATGTGTTCTTAAAAACAATTGAAGAAAATTATTCTTCCACTCAAAGATGATTTTGGTCTTTTATCTCCTGCTTAACAATGCTTAAGGGATTGATTCATACTCATGGGTCTGCCTCCATTTTTTTTATTTAAAGTAAACCAAAGTTTAGTTTTGCAGAGGGTAAGAGCTGAGACACATCACTAACTGAGGAGCAATGGAGGAAAGACTTCAACCACAGATTCTCTGTATTTACGGGCTAAAATCCATCAAATACATTCAGCATTCTTATGAATTAGTTGTTTGGTACTTAGAGGGGTGTGAAGGCAGGCCAACTTCAAACCAATACTTCATGCAATGTCCATGACTTCTCCATAAGCTAAGAAGAGGACTTAATTAACTTTACAAAGTGGGTATTATTTGTTCAGTTGTTTTAGATGCCTGGAAGTGAGACTTTCCACCCCAAGGGCTTCTCAGGGTATAGGTGGGCCTGAGGAGAAAACCACAGAAAAAAAGAGATGTATTTTGTAGAGAGAAACACATTTAGTCATAGTGCTCTTAACACAAGGTGTGAATATTGTTCATTGAAGTACTGATGCTGTAGGCTCCGAGGTCATCCCATGAGGGGTGAGCATCCATAGCTCCCCCAGCTTTAACTGCAGGTGGACAGGAATTAGTATATTGTATTACTGAGCTGTTACCAGGACTGGGTATACCTGTCTTCACTGAAAATCCAACTAAATGTACATTAAATCACTAATACTACCAAGTTTTCCCATGTGACAGGTTTGTCACAGCAGCTTTGATATTGCTTCTGCCTTCTGATGGCACGAGCTCTGTGGTAGGTGGCAGACAGAACTCACAGCGAAGTCAATTCTGCCCTTCTGGCACTTCCTCTTTTTTCCAAAAAGGAAGCGAGAATTTGAAGCAGATAATAAATATAATGGTAACTTTCTTTAGGAAATGGAAATTTCCATTTAAAACAGTAGGGTTTCAGTTTCTCTTTCTGGAACAGGCTGATAAAGATTTTAATTGCAAGTGTAGCTTTTATTTGTTTTATTAGAACGATGTGAGTAATGCTTCAGTAGTGCAGACACATGCAGCTGCTGAGCAGAGGGAGCAGCTAACATTTTGCCAACTATTTAACGTCCCCACAGTGACAAAGGCAAGCATGAATACAGTCCTTAGTGTATGATGTAAACATTTTCCTCTGCATGGATCTCATCTTCCAGGGCATTATGATTCCCCACACCTTGTGGCCTCTGAAATGCAATGAAGCTGCACAAAAGAGTAAAAATAATGGTTTTAAACAAAAAAAAGACAATAAAACCAAGAAGAGCACATCAACCAGCTCACTGGAAAGAGTGAAACATGCATAAACTCTTATTATCATGACTGATAATGAATCATCTTTCCACACTTGATGCTACCTAATGCAATCAACTGATAGTTATTACTCATTTTTGTTTACTAAGTAATGAAAAGTAGCAGAATTTATTAATTTCTTTTTTTAATGCTTTCTATTAACTTGAGATTAAAAAAGAAAGTCAAAGTATGTGGTGGAATGGTCAGCATACTGACATTCTCTTTCTGCAACCTCATTTGTCCTATCAGTAAAGGCAGGAACAGAATACTTACTTTGCAAAGTCACCCATCTTCTTCGTATTGTAAAAGTATTCTAAGGACCATCCAGAATGAAAATAAAGAAAAAAAAGAAAAACAAATAGTTTTTTTAAAACCATTAGAAGCAAGTAAAGCAGTGTGTTCAAAAATAAATAATTATCTTCAGGAAGGAACTGGGAGAACAAGGAACTGCGGAATGGGTAGGAGGAAATGAGCAGGGCACAACCACAGCCTGGGTTGTCTGGCTGCTGAAGAGTCACAAAATGAGGAGGCCACATTCACACCTTGCTCTTCAGGGCCCCAGAGGCCACAGGGAGAGAGCTGACTGAGCAGCCACAGCACAGGGACTGAGTGAGGAATCCAGAGACCTCAGCTCACTGCCCCGAAGCGGGAGACGCGTGACATCTGCCACAGCTGTCATGGGACAAACCTGAGCAATCCTTGAATAACTGCCCAGGAAAAGTACTTACGTTTAGTGAGGAACAGAGCCAAAATCAGGATGACCAGAAGTACTGCACATGACCCAATCCCAATGTACAGACCATTTTCTGCATACTGCTGACTGGGAAGCGATACAGAGGTGCTCTGTCAAACACAAGGCAGATGAGCATCAGTGGAACCGGCAGCAAGAAGCCCATACAGCACTCAAAGGCCATTTATATGTTTTGCAACTCTGCAGGAAAAGTCTATTTGAGACCAAAAGCCTAATCTGAGAAACAGGACAAGTTTCAAGCAGAATCACTGCAACATTTAGGTGACCCATGCTGTTAAACAAATTTCTGAGATTGTCAAATGATCTGAGGTTATGACAAATCTCATTTATTGAGGTTTAATACCATTTGGTGAATTTTTCTATGATCAAAATATCTCCTGATGTCACACCCTCCCACCTTCTTATCAGCTTATTCAGCAATTATTCAAGGCTTTATACCAATAAGTAAATGCACCTTCTCTTTGCATTGTTTTTTATTTAGGCTAAACTTCTTTCTGATGCCAGCTGTTAGTATCTAATCTGCCATTGGTATCTCAGGCCTGGAAAGACACTGGAAGCACAGTATGGTCCCTGACTTGCATCCTGCACATTCAGCAGCATGAACTCCCACAGCACAGACTGTCTGACTGTACATCACAGCAGGCCTCCCCAAAGGCTGGTTTGGCTGGCTGGTCTTCCTGATAAAATTTGGGTGCTGTTAGTGCCTGTCACCCTGTAATACGTGCTGGAGGACTCAGCAGGACAGGGAGAGGTCTGGCAGGACAGCCTGTTTGAACCCCACTGCACAGGAAGTGCAGGGCATCCCTGTGTTCCCACGTGGTCCAAGTTCCACTCTCCCCCACATCCTGCCATACCTGCAGGTTTGCAGTAACATCTGAGCAGTCTGAGGTGTCAGAGCAGGGACCAGAGGCCTGAAAGGCAATGCAGATGTTGCTAAAGCTCTTCCTCCATTAGTAGGAAGTACTTTATGCATGCTAAGCAGGTTTTTTCCCCTCCTCTTTTATAAGAACTCTTTCTTATAAACAACAATATTCTGTTGCAATCAAAAAAAAAAAGCAGTGGAAGTGCCTGTAGGGATGACCCCATAAACTCTCATTTCTATCCACTCTGCCCAGCTATGCTGCAGCAAAGGAGATGCTTACATTCTCAGGAGCTTCTGAGGCAGATGCTGGCCACGTTTCTGTGACAGTAAAGGAGGATCCACTGGTGCTTCCAGGAGCTGAGCAAAGACAAGACAAACACATCACCTGCACAAAGAACCATTCTGCCTTGACACAGAGGAATCTGTACTGCTGACTTGGAACCACTGAACTTAAATGTCTATCAGTAGTCTGGGCTCTGCATATCATAAAGAGGTTGGTGTCTTCACAGGGCAGCACAAAACTCTGAATATTGGAGTTTCTGCTGCCCTTTTCAGAGCTTTGAATTCCTTCCAGGAAACACTTGGCTCTTGCTGTTATGTGAACACTGGGAAGGAGTTATCAAAGTAGCCATCTGGGTTTGGAGCCAAGAAGCAGTGGATTATAGAATCATGAAATGGTTTGGGTTAAAAGGGACCTTAAAGATCACCCAGTTCCAATCCCCCTGCCAAAGGACAGGACACCTTCCACTTGACCAGTTGGTTCAATGCCCCATCCAACCCGGCCTTGAAGCAAAAATGATGCCTAAAGTGAACTTAGGTTATCTGGTGAAAACTGATGAAGGTTATCCCAGGGCCTTGAAACAGCAACTGATGCAGAGTCAAAAAGCAAGTGATACTTTAAAGTCCCAGACAGCTGTGCAGTAAACAGACTGACAAAAAAAGTGATATATTTGCATAAGGACCTGCAGCATATTTTGAGGTAATTTCCCAGAGCAAAGCTGTTTGCAATATTTAAAATTAAGAGCTACAAACTTCTGACTTCTTTATCATCAGTCTCGGTTTCTCCACGAGTTCTCGGATGATACAAAAACCTCCTAAAAATAAAATCTCCTGTTCACTTTATGACAACATTAGCTGGTTGCTTTAATGTTTTACATTGTTACCCTTATTCCCAGAAGCTTTATTTTGAAGAGGACAGGATCATTGGCTTCACTGTTCTCTGCCATTCAGAACTTGTGTTCTGAAAACTTAAAACACTGTTCCACCATCAGCCAACAAAGATGTCATAGGGTTAAGAAAACTCATGAGTTCTAAGATGGGAAGCCATATTATTTGCAACTAGAATAGAAACAATCTGAGAAAGTTTTCACTTCTTTTTCCAAAAAGGAAATGCAACTGTTGTAACAATCTAATTTAGAGTTGCTTAGCTGGAAACATCCAAGACTAAGGGAGAAATACAAATGGCATCCCTGATTTTTCTTTCAGAATCCAGAAAATATTGTTACACCATGAGCTTTCTCTTGTGTAATGGAAATTAAAGGTGTCTTTCTCAGACTGAAAAAGATGCAGCTGAGCGGGTATGTGATAGAAATGTATCCACTTGTGAGGGGAATGGAGAAACTGAGTAGGGAACAGTTGTGCACTGTCCCTTCTACCACAATGAGAGAGCTCGTGTTTTTAAATGTTCACAGGCTACAGAGGATGTGGGCAACCTCTGAGACACATCATATACCAAGGTAGAAGAATACTTTGGCACTGTATCACAAAATTACTGCCCTGTTTCTATGATCCTCCTTAATCATCTGCTATTGACTGCTACTGGAGACAGGATCCTGGATTAGATGTGCTTTTGAGCTACTCCAATAAAACAGTTCTATATTATTGAGCAACAAATTAGCTGATTAAGCAGTGGGTACACCCAACTCCTCAAAAGTTGAGTTTTACTCCTCAGGGAATGCATTTCTAGAAGAAGAGGTGAGATTTTATATCCCAAACAAACCAACAAACCAAAACAACAGCCACAATAAAAGCAAAGTTTGCAGCACCATTAAAACCTCTAAAGTATCACACCTGGAAGCAAGCTTCCTCCCACATATACATGTTCCTTCTGTTGGACTCTTTATATAATATCAGGTATAATTTAAATCCAAGTTCTGATCTTTCATTCTATGGTAATGTTTAGTAAATTTTAGCCAAGACATTTCTATCATCCAGCATCATTTTGTTTCCTTCCTAAGATCCCCATTTGCAATATGCCTTATATATACTATTGAGATTAATACTTGGATAAAAGTTACCTGATGTCTGTTCAGAGGTGTAAGTGTGAGGACTTGCAGTAGAGATCCTAGCTGATGTTAAAAAATAAAACAAAACCAACACATGTTATAATTAACCTTAGTGTGCATTTATGTAGTGAAAAAGAGACAGTGTTTCTACAGTAAGAATTTGCTAGCACCAGCTACACAAGTACCTCTGTCAGCCAGTTGTTCCATATATTATCATGCTTTTCACAAGCAAGAGAAAAACTAAAACTCAAAGGAAGAGTTGATAAAAAACTTCTCTATATCAATTTTGTGTCCCTGGGCTTTACTCTAGAATCAAGCAGGGAAAATCAAACATGGCTTTCCATGAAAATAGTGCAGCGATAACGTTTTGGATGAACTAAGTACTGTGTGCTGCCCTTTCTCTTAAACTCTTCAGTTATTCTAAGAAAGCTCAGTAGTGCTGTGCACTGTGAAACAAAGTACCACATTCTTTTGTTAATTGAAGTGACTGTGCTGGGATAAGAACTTTGCCAAAGACAGCTCAATTTGAACAGCACTAACAGCAGACCCGCAAGGTCCTAAATATCAGCCTTATGGATGATCGTAGAAACTATTTCCACCACAAGCTTTGAAACCCAGACCCAAGAGCAGATTTACCACAAGGGTACTCAGACAAGAGCACACCTCTGTACTCACCTTTCCTTATCACAACCTTGAGATTAGTTTTTTGATCGTTGAACCACCCCCGGTGCTCCACACGGCAGCAGTAAGTCCCACTGTCTGCTTCCTCGGCGTTCACAATCGTGAGGGAAACGTCGCCCTTCGTCAGGTTCCCTCGCAATAGGTACCTGCTGCTGTACTGCTCTGTCACCCTCCATCCATCTGTCCAGACAATGGGCCGAGAACACCGTGAATTAGGGCAGCTATCCCGACCCCAGCACATGGATGTGATGTCTTGTGTCCTCCGGACGCTGTAGAAGCAGGGCACGGTGACGTTCTGACCAACCTCTCCGATCACTATTTCTGATACTGTGGGGCCTGTGGACAAAACAACAGAGCTGCTGAGTACAGGGCATGCAAGGGGGGGCTTTTTGTGCATCTTGCCTGTCCTGACACTTCTCAGCTCTCAACCACCACCAGGCATTGCTGGAGCAGATTTTCCACAAATAGATTTGTCCCGGCAGGAATGATGCAGTGAGGGATAACGATCAGGCCAATTGCATGTTCAGAACGTGTCTCTCATCACAGAAAGAAGAAATACACTTTCTTCAGCCTCTGCAGGTAGGCAGTGAGGTGAAGAGACAACAGTGTTTGGATCTGCTCAACTCTGTGGCTTCTCTTGAGCCAGGTGCAGTCTGTCAGCTCTTTTCCTTCCTTTAGATTTAATCCAAGCCACACAGAGGGGAGCAGTAAGACACTGACTTTAATCAAAATCACTGTGGGAAACTCTTCTTCCCTTTCCATGAAGACCCACTAAAAGGAAGGTTTCATCAGAATGATTACTGCTGAATGAATTTCTGATTTTCTTTCCCAAAGTCAGGTTTTGCCCATTCTGATCAGAAGGGATTTTTCAGAGCTTTTCTGAGAAATTTTATACTCTTTTTTTTCACTACCTTATTTTCTCTTCTCACTCTTATGCAGGTTCTAAGTTGTTTGGTTCCCCTTAAAGGTAATTTTTCACGTTTCCAGAAGGCTGTGTCACACTACTCAGGTGAACACAGTGAGCCCTAGCACCCATTCATTACAGTGAGATAGTTTCTTTTGTGTATCTAGATCACACCAGTCAATTCTCCCTTTAGAAGAGTTTTATTAAAAGCTAGTTAAGTACCAGTCAAAATGATTTGTGCTCTGGGGATCCAGTCACAGTCATCCTGTAACCACTTTCTTCTAAAAGGGTATGCAGTGAGGCTCCCAAAGTGCACACGTTGTTTGTACTTCAAAGAAAACCATTTTCTATATACTGACTACTGCCCATTCTTATCAAATTCAGTAACATGGGATCATATGTGTAAATATTTTGATCCATCCATATTAACATTTCAGGAATAGAGTTCTGCGCAGCAAGAACAGGCAACAAATTATCTCTACTGAAAGTCCAGTCTGGTCTATAATTTTTATTTAATATAAAAAGGAAGTTTGAAATGAATCTCATCATAAAAGACTGTATAAAGAACTACAAGAAACAGTATCTGTAATATCCCTTTTCTTTCTGCTGAATTATCTTACCACCAAGTTTTTAATGTCTGTCTTTATTAGTGCCACTTTACAACCTGTTGTTTACAGTGCTGTTGCCTTTAAAAATCTAGGACTGGTTTCTCAGATTAAAAAAAAAAAAAAAGGAGCAATTACCAATTTGTTCCAATACAATTTCATATTAGCTAAAAACCACCAGAAGCCATAGTTGGCCTTTTCCCTGTCTTCCTAAGCACTCATCTTCACAAAGTCTGCCAAAGTGAAATATCCTTGTTTTACAACTTCTCTAAAATGATTTAAAGTTCTTTGCTCATCTCAGATCATTGTTTTTAAAAGCCCACTAATCAGACAAGCCAAGACTACCTCAAGAAGGAGCATCTTTAAAACCATCATACCCTCAAACATGATTTTATCTTAAAAAGGTGATAAGGCCACTAGAACACTATTGAGTCACTGTGATAAAAGTCTAACACAAAGCTGCAGTTTCTGTGATATGTGACCACTCTTTCTGTTGTAAGATAAAATTTCTCACTTTGCAACCCTCAGAATCACTGATGTATGATACCTCCATCCACCTCCATCTAGTTGTTTAGGCCCACTTAGTTACCTGTAAACAGGACCAGAAGAATCCAGTTCATGCAGACATAAGACAACATTGTGGCTGAAGATGAGGAACACTCCCGCTCACCCTCCTCATTCAAGAAAACTTATCTTCTAGGTAAACTTCTTTGTTTGCTTCTTAGCACACCATGTCCAGACACAGCTGTGGGTGCCCTTCAGTCCAATCTAATTTTTTTGCCCGTGGTTGGGCTGTTTGTCCCCTGCAGCAGAGGCAGAGCTGCAGGCAAGGTACAAGTGTACAGGGCTGAGCTGCCGCTGACGGGGTGTGACTGAGAGGCGGCACTTCGCAGTACCACAGAAATTTAGTTCTCTTTTTTCCAGATCTGCTTGATTACCATAAGTAAAACTTGTCAGCACCACTGAGCTCACACAACTACCAGAACCATTGCCCCAGACTGCTTCCCACACCTGCTTTTGCCATAGTAGACAGCAACTGGATAAAAGATTACATAGGATATGTAGCGCTGTGGTAAGTAGAAAGGACTTGGCAAAATAAAAGATTCCTAGGAAGAACTACTCAAGCTTTTAATTATAAATTTCTGGTTCTAATACTTAGAAGCAGCTCAGAGCATCTTTTGGCAAATTTTCTTTGGCAGCAATAATTTGGTAGTATTGGAAAACTGTCCTACTGTTACACAGTTGAGCCAAATAGAGTTGCAGTCTCTTTTCATCTGACTCTTAAAAATTCCATATGCACCTGGGCTTTTGCAATATAGACAAAACATCCAGAATGCAGAATCACTTTAAAAAGTAGTGTGGAAACTGTCTCATCCCAGACTCAAGGCTCACTCTGACAGAATTCTGAAATACAGCTTTTGAGAAAGGCTGTTCCCTGGCCACTCTCCCTGTGTCCCTGGATCACCAAACTCTTCTCAAGGATATCTTGTCTTTTTATATTGTTTGGACTAGAACTGCAGCTGTGATCAAGGGTATTTGATCTAGAGCCAAGAAGTGTTCTTTGCTGAAGCTACTAGTCTACCTCACAGTGTTTTATACAGATGAAATTAAGTACTAAGGAGTTAGAACCAACAGAGCTGTCTCACACTGGATACCTTAGAGAGCAGAGGCACCAAAGTGACAGTTTCTTTAAGTGAAAATTAGGAAAACCAAGGGATTAATGCAGCTGAGAGACAAACACTAGCAACACACTTGCAGGAGAGAAGTGAGAGTAAGAGGGATGAAGGGTGACTTTTGTGTGCAGCAGCTGGAAGCAGGACACTAAGAAAAGCGCTTCCTCTTCGCTCCTGGTGTTTCTGTGGAAACAGGAAACTGCAGACAGCTGCTAAAGGAACAATTCTGATAATGACCAGCAGGATCCTGGCGAGCTGGCTCTGGCAGGAGGCGGGTGACTGCATTCCCCACAGTGCCTGGCACGGGCTGGTGAGCTCTGGTGGTTCAGTGTGCAGCAAACACCCACCTGCACACCAGGACATGGCCTTTCCCACAGTCCCCAGCAAAACATGTGCTGTGCACGGGTCTGCACAGGTTCCTCCCTTGCATGAGCCATGTCTGAGCTCTGAAATAAATAAACAGGATGAGAAAATAAAGGAACTCTTATCCCAGAGCTCTGTCTGTGTCTATTTTACTCACTTCACCCAGGCTATTCTGTTCACACATTAGTCAACAGCTGTTTGAGTGCTGTCTGTATCCCAGGAAAGCTGTTCTGGTCACATAGTAAGAGAATGGGAGAGCTACAGGACAACAGTTAACCCACTTGCTTTAGATTTCACCTCAAACACAGACTATAAGGAATGCCTTGGTGCAATTTGAGTTTCTATGTGCCTGTTTTCCAAGTTCCTGTGTTTTCCTTGTGCAAGAAACAAGCACCACTTCTGTAGAAATTTTTTCTTGACTCAGAGCACATAGAACCATAGAATGGCATACCCAAAAATCAGAGAGATGAACCCAAAATACGCAGGAATTGACAAATGAAAGTACGACAGAAAAAGTCAACTTTAATCTGTGCCTACCACCTCACGGTACACTTCACAAAAATTATACTTTTTTCTTTCTACCAAAAAAACACAGGTCACAAAATATCAAACACTTTCATCTGCCCACTCACTCACAACCTCCAATATGTGCACAAGAAATGTTTTATCTGCTTTTACAACAGCAAAACAAACTATGTGTAGCCTCAGAATACACGCTGCCTCTCCCTGTGGTGCATTAACAAAGCAAGGTGTTTTCTTCATGTCATTTCGTCAATAATGCTGCACATCGCTGCATCCTTGTCTAAAACCTGATCTCTCTTGCCACCTGAACGCTCTCTCTGCTTTTCGCTCTGTCCGATGCAGTTGTTGCCATCATCAGTATCCATGGGCTCCACTTTCACTCTCAGTCCTCCCTCTGCATGAGGCAGATCATCAGGCAAGGAAGCCAGGCAGTTCTGGATCATCTCCACAACCCGCTCCAGGTGCTTCTGGAATCGCTCCGCGGTCTCCAGGCGCTGACGTTTCTGCACCTCCATCATGACCCTCAGTGTCTCCCTGGCTTGGTGAGGGCGATACTCATTTATAAGGTGATGGACATGGACAAAAAGCAGTTTCAAGTCTTCCAGTTTCTCCTCTCGCTTTATGCTCCCTGGGCTCCTTATCAAGATATCCAAGAGGTCCAAAAAGTTGACCAGGATAGACATATTAAGTTTTCTTAATTCCTTCTTGTGATCGAACTGCATGGGATGCAGCCGTTCAATACCCTGGCTCTCCAAGGGCCGAATGATCAGGTCATCACACTGAAACTGATTTCCAAACATCATGTAGCTGTCCTTCACAGGGGGAGGTGGCTTTGGAGCCAGGCCCTTACGGATATTTTCATCAGTATATTCTTTTATATACTGCATTGGAGGTGGAGGAAGGGCACTCACTTGCTGAGGTTCACCCATTTTTGCCAGACGAAAATACCTATGGGAATGTTCCAAGAAACATATGTTAACAAGAAACATATGTTAACAATTTGTGTCACAAGATTAATAGATAAATATAAACAAAGACAATGCAAGAGAAGTGGCCTTGAGAAAATGAGCCAGAAGAAAGACAACCCAATGTGCAGAATACAGGAAACTACTGATAAATCCATGTTACTTTTCACTAAGGTTTACTTACAGCAGGATCAACTACAGTAGCACACAGAACACTCATTTCCCAAAATATGAAAGACCAGCCTGTAAACTGAGCAGCCACAGGGAGGGGGAGACCCCTTCCCTAGCTGGAGCCCAGTCTGTGAACCCCACAGAATATCCTGAGTTGGAAGGGACCCACGAGGATCATCAGAGTCCAACTCCAGGTCATGCAGAGGACAACCCAGCAATCCCACCATGTGCCTGAGAGCGTTGTCCAAATGCTTCTTGAGTTCTGTCAGGTTTGGGGCCGTGACCACTGCCCTGGGGAGCCTGTTCGGTGCCCGACCACCCTCTGGGTGAAGAACCTTTTCTTAATATGCACCTAACCCTGCCCTGACACAGCTCCAGCCATTCCCTCGGGTCCTGTCACTGGTCACGAAGAGCACAGATCGGTGCTGCCCCTCGTCAGGAAGCTGCAGACCATGGTGAGGTCTGCCCTTAGTCTCCTGCTTCTTCAGGCTGAACAGACCAAGTGCCCTCAGCCGCTCCTCGTGTGGCTTCCCCTCTTCACACGCGACCCACGACAGAAACTGGGCCGGGCCCACACCCGCCCGCGCCGAGCTTCTCTGCCCTGCTCCGGGCTGGGCCGAGCTCTGGGCCGCAGGGCTCTTCAGACCAGTGCTGAGGAGAGAAGAGATGTGACCAGGTACTGGCGGAGGGGACAGAACCCATCCGGGGCCCGCGGAGACCCGCCCGCCCCCACCTTCCCTCACTCACCCTCACCGCCCGCCGCGTTCCCTCAGCACCGCCGCTTCCGGAAAGAGGCCCCTCCTCCGCCTCCCATTGGCTCGCAGCCTCTCGGTGCCGCACTCTGATTGGCTCTCGCGAACATCAGTCAGACGCTCTCTCCACTCAGCTCCCTCGGGGGCGGTGCCAAGCGCGAATTGGGCACCGGGGTGTGCACGCTATGGCGAACATGGAGGGGGTTGCGGGGCCGTCCCGTCCCGTCGCCGTCACCCCTCAGGGCTGCGGGGCTTCCTCGCCAGAAGCCCCTCCTGAGGCGGAAGAACCGGGAGGGGAGGGGAGGGAGGGCAGGGACCGGCCTGGCGTCCCTGCGGGGACAGGGTTGGGTGAGGGTGGCCCCGCTACTGGGAGACACAGAATCGTAGGAATCACGGAGTCACTTGGGTTGGGAAAGACCTCTGAGATCATCGAGTCCAACCTGTGGCCAAACAACCAGACCAGGGCACTGAGTGCCACGTCCAGCCTTTCCTTACACACCTCCAGGGACGGTGTCCACACCACCTCCCTTCCAATGTCTAAACACCCCTTCTGTGAAGAATTTCTTCCTAATGTCCAGCCTGAACCTCCCCTGGCGCAGCTTCAGACCATTCCCTGTTGTCCTGTCGCTGGTTGCGGGGAGCAGAATCCGACCGCCGCTTGGCTGCAGCCACGGGCTGAGCTGGAGGGGCGCGTTTAGATGGGGCTCTGCCAGCGCGGTTGTTGCATATTAAACACTGAATTACGCAGTGATTGCATTTAATGCGACCACGTGTGGGGTGATCACACGGTACCACGCATCCAAATATACCGCGGGCATTAACACTGACCATGGAATCACAGCATCACCCTGGAAGCGTTCCCAGCATTCCTGAGCATATTCTAATAAACAGTTCGGCTCCGTCGCTCTTCTTTCAGTTTTGTTCTAAAGGGAGTTGAAGTAAAACCCGTGGATTTTAGTTTTTCACCTTGTAGGAGCTGGGCTTTCTGGCATCGCCTCTGCAGGAATCTCTCCCTGGAATGGCCAACAGGGAGTATTTTTTTGGCACTTGGCCGTTCCTGTGCCGTCCTCTCTCCCTCAGCAGATGGCAGCAATGGCCTTGGTGTGACAGGGACCCATCGCCTGCACACGCACTGTCATTTACAGATCCACGCTTCGAGATCGATCATGTCATCGAAAAAGTT